>NC_073304.1:90319275-91519275 GCF_027595985.1 Sorex araneus | reverse complement strand
ATCCAGTCGTTAGAGCAGCAGAGATTAAGAACTATTTCTGTCAGATTTGAAAAGCACATAACATGCTGAGTTCTGTAAATATTTTTATATTACTTTGCTAGTCACAATTTGTAAGAACCACAATGACTCTTATTATTTATGCTTTAAAAATTATAAAAAGTCCTTTTCTTTCTGCTATCTCTCCTTTCTTCTTCAGAAGCCTTAGTTTTATTCTAAGTAAAATAAGCCTTTCACAGACTTCATTTTTAGAGGCAAATATCCTCTTTAAATTAGCATGAATGCTATTTTTTATGTTTTAAATATTGTACTGTAGACATAATTCCTTAGGAAATAAAACTGATGAGACATAAGTAAAACACAGATAAATAAATGTATACTTTTTGCACAAACCCTAATCAGGTCACAAAATATTATTACTGTCTCATTCATGCCCTTTCTAGACAGTGCTCCTACGACCTAAAGCAGATAGTGGTTCAATTTCTGTCTCCTTAGGTTAGTTCTGCCACTTCTTCATTTAAATGGAATCAGAGCATATGTAATGTTTTGTGTACAGTTCTCTATTATATGTGATGTTGTTGATATTCACATATTTCTGTGCATAATTACCTTTTTTCACTGCTGAAAAGTTTTCCCAAAATAGTAATACAGTAATTTTGTTTTATTAATATATAATGGCACAAAATATTACATACCCATATCTACATATCTGCACTTAAATATGGATGTGATGGAACATAGTGTTATATGAATATACTCTTTGCTTATAATTCTCAATGAAAATTTAATTATTTCCAGTTATCTTTACTTTCCCTTGCCCATCACTCTCTCTTTTTGTTGCTATTGCTAATTTTATTGCCTCTTGTATTAGTCTTTTCACTGTTCCTCTGGCCTTGAACTCCAGGTTAATTTCCACATACCTCTGAATTTGAGGGTGTGTTGTTGTTGTTGTTTTTCAACTCCTTGCAACTCCTACGTGATGATACTCAGGTCTGGACGCTCCTCCCAGCACTTATTGAGGAAACACAAACTTTAATCCTAAATTTAAAACAAGTAAACAGAATAAAAGTGTGGAATTGAGCACATTCTTAGCAGTAAGTGTATATTTTAAAACAAAGAGGTCCTGGGTTCTGGTTGACACATATAAATGGGATGGGAATCTGCTATGCTATTGGTTCCTTTTTCATGTGAGGATTTAGATTTCACCATTTCCTAATTATCACTCAGTTTGGGGGAGAATGTGTTTCGTATTGTCTAAAGAAGAACATTTTTTTGATTGGCAGTAGGTGTCCAGAAATTTTTTTTTGTTAAAGGTATACAAGCCTAAGTTTTAACCTCAGCATAGTGAATTGGTAATAAACAAAATGTGGGGAGAAAAGTAAAAGCTCAACTTGAACAGGTCAATAAAAATTAAAAACTCAACTAGAACAGGTATCCTAGATGTGCAAAAGTTCCCAGATTTCAGAAAGAAGTGCAGATCATGAAATTATATGCTGCCTTGTTTATTCTGTGGATACTATTAAAATAAATTTGTAGCATCACTTGTATCAGTTGTTATCCTGTTGCTTATTGATTTGCTCAAGTGGGCACCAGTAACCTCTCCATTTGTCATTGTTGCGTGCTACTGTAGCCCAATAGCATCTGCTTGCTCCAGGAACATGAAGAGCCTCAAACCATTCATTCAGGGTCTTGAAGAAGTCTGACCATCTCTTAGGTGGGTGGCCATGCAGGTTTTTGATATCCTGTGGAATCCAGTTGGTAACAGCTCTAGTCTAACAATCATCTCTAAATAGAATTATGTGTCCGGCCCATCTGATTTTTGATGTCTTGGCAAATGAGACAGCATCCCTGATTCTTGATCATCGACAGGACAGAGGTTGGAACTCCAGATTCCTTCTCTCACTTGAGTGAAATGTGATATTTCAAGCAGCTCTTTGACTCCTCTTTGAGAGATCCGAATATTGTACTTATCCTGTTTTTGTAGGGTCCAGGTCTCTGAGGCGTATGTTAGTGTAGGAAGAACAGTGGAATTGAAAAGATGTGCCCAGGGCTGAAGGTTCTTCATCTTCTTAACCACTTCTTCGATGCTCTTGAAGATGTTCCACTTCCTCCTGTGCTCTCTTCCTCCTGTGCAGCTCAGGTGCCAGGTCATTCGTCATGTTTAGTTCTCAACCTAGGTACACATAACTGCTGCACTCAGAGATGTTCGTTCCATTGAAAGCAAATGAAATGTCAGAACTAGTCCATTTCTCATGAACATTATATTTGTGAGATTCAGCTGCAGTTCAACATTTACATATTCTTATTGAAGTTGGCCAGCATTTGTGCCACCTGGCTAATGTTTAATGTTATTAGAAAGATGTTATCAGCGAAGTGGAGGTGGTGTAGTTGCCAACTGTCTATCTTCACTCCCATTCCTTCCTATTCCAATTGTCACATGATGTTCTCGAGGGTGGCACTGAAGAGTTTTGCTGAAACGGTGTCGCCCTGCTGAACCCCTCTCTTGACCTCATTGATCACTTCCTTGTAGAATGGTGAGATCCTGGTGGTGAATCTGTAATACAGCTCATGGAGGATCCTGATGTACTGAGTTTGAACACCCCATTTGGCTAGGACTTCGATGACCGCTTCAGTCTCAACAGAATCAAAGGCCTTCTTTAAATCAATTAATGTTAGACAGAGAACTCTTGAGAAACCTCAGTGAGCTTGGTCACCATCTGGATATGGTCAATTGTGCTGAATCCTTTTGGAACCCAACTAGCTTGCATGGTTGTCCCTCATCTAGTGTTCTGCCAATCTTCTTCAGTATGACTTGAGTGAATAACTTACAGATAATGGAGAACAGGCAGATTGGGCAATAGTTGCCGATGTCATGGATACCTCCTTTCTTGTACAACAGAATAACGGTCCTGCTGGTTTTCCACTGGGAACGATCCTTGCATTCAGAAAGGTAGTGTGTGAAGAGCCGAGTCAGTGTATTGATGAATACTGGCAACAGATTCTTCAGGTGTTCAGGTCTGACCTTTTCTGGACCGGGTGCCATATGCTTCTTTACCAACAAACTGACATGTCTGATTTTGAAAGGTAGAATGCTGGGAATGACATATCCATCCTTCATATATTGATATAATTGGTTTTATTAAATGACTCATAAATTGGGCACCATACCATCCAGTAAGTGAGAAGCACTGAAAGATACTTGCACAGATAGAAATGCTTTATAGTGAGAAAGAGGGAAGTAGACAAAAAATGTATTTCAAATAGAACCATCCTCTCTTAGAGAGTAGGCAGGCAGTTCTCCTTCAGATTATTTTACCAGTACTGACAAGATTACTCCAGATTGGTTGGTTGAAGATTAGATGTTAGAGAGAAGTTAAACTGTGGTTAGACTTGTTACTCTGTCTCTGTGGGACTCAACATGAATGAATTATGGGCTCTTTTATTCTGTTTTTAATAATTCTTATCAAGGAATTTCACCCCTGCAAGATGAAATGAATATTATTGAGAGTTTTTTAAATGATACAAAAATCATGCTTGGATGTGCGAACTAAAAACTCCTAGCCATGAGGTACTTTATTATCGTTTCTGAATTTAGTAGCTATTACTTTTGGAGTTCAGTAAAGAAATAATGCATCACTGTGCAGAAGTATTTCCCTTCTTCCTTCCGAGCAGCCAAACAGAGACCAAGAATAGACACCCCACCTGAAACTACTAGTATGTAGTTGGGTTTAAGTATCTATGGACTTATATCTAGCAGCACTTCACTGTTTACGGGATACTTAAATATCTTCTTGGGGGGGGGGGGCTCTGGGGAAAATGTTGTATTCTGCAACAGTACTCAGAAGCTCAAGAATAAATGAACAATATTTGATTAGACTTGTCCTGATGGTTTGGTGCTCAGGTCTGGAAATACAGTGCTGCTCAGGCTGGGTGCTATATCTTGCAAAGTTGTGGTAAACGGGAAGTCCTCTAAAAATGGTAACTGTTTTATATGATAATGCTGCTGCTGATGATGATGATAACTCCTTGCCTATAAATTGCATGGTTTTGAGAGCACTCATATATATTTCTTACTGTTGACATCCCTCAATATTTATTTTATATGGATTTCACTTAAGTATGGAAAAATATCCTTGAATTTCTAGAACATTGTATTTCCATCCTTGCCTCTCAGTCACCACCCAGCCGGTATTGTGAAAAGACTAGAATTCTGAAGCTGACCAAATCAAAGCTTGTAGTAAGTATAAAACAGTTCTGACACTTTAGTACTTTTTACTTAATACCTTTAATACAATGCAAAAGGAACTGTCATGTTTCCTGTTTTCATATGACTAACAGTTTCAGAGAGGTTATGTGATATGCTGATTATAGCACAACTTAAAGTGTCTGTGTTGTAAGCCATAATGTCCAAAAGTAGAGAGTATGGAGAATATTGTCTGCCATGGAGGCAGGGGGAAGGTGGGAAATGAGGGGGGTGGTATACCAGGGATATTGGTCGTCGAGAATGTGCACTGGTGGAGGGATGGATGTTTGATAATTGTGTGATTGTAACCCAAACATGAAAGCTTGTAACCATCTCAAGGTAATTCAATAAAACTTTTTAAAAAATCATTGTATTGAGATTCAAATTAAGTTTGGATTGATTAAAGTGCCAGGAAGCTGTGAGATAGTTTTATCTTGATTGTGTATCCAGAGTGCTTTCATTCTTCTAATTTACAAAAAAACTGTTTTTAAATCAAACCAAATGGTCTTTCCATAATACTGGCTGTCATTCACTTATCAAAGCGATTAAGCCTGATTTTTCATGAACCACAGATAGACTTCTGGAATTACACTAAACTTTGCCCGTGATTTTCAGTGAGCAGCAAATATTTTTCTTTCTCTATGAGCAGAAAAAAAATAGATGACATCACTTACTATGAATTTATTCCTAAAGTACTTGAATTGTTTATCATATGCTTCTCCACATGTAGCTAATCAGAAATTGACTTGAGTTAGGATCAATGAGATTCAAATTAAATCAAATTATAGTTTTATTTAAATCATTAGCTAAAAATTGATTTATATCTTTCGTTCCCTTACTCCACCAGAAGCATTTACTGCATGTTCTAATCTAAACCATAGCACATAATTTTCACAACTGAGACAAGAATGTCAATTTAATTTTCAGAAGTTACAACATATACATTTTCAGTGATTTATAATGTTATTTTATCAGATTAATGCTGCAGTTGCATCAAAAAAACTGCAAGTCTCTATTTGCACATCTAGACAGCTGTACATTCATCATCTTCAAAGAAGTTTCTTTTAGAAAGGAACATTTTTTACTAGGGTTAGTTTGAGACATTTCTTAGGTGAGCTGTTTGAATTTTGCATAATTACAGTTTCTCAAATGTGGAAGGAAATTTCACTAAAATATTCTGAAACAAAAAGGTCACTCTTTTGTCTTTTTGTTCAGGTTAGGTTTTTTCTTTATCGTACCAACTTGCCATTAAATCTCAAATAATTGGATGTTCGCATGTAAAAAGCTTTGATTATTTCAGAGTCTTGTCATTTGCCAAGTACTGTGTCAATCATTTTGTCCTTATGCTTTAATTATTCTTCCCAAATTTCATGGGCTGATTTTATTATTCTTATTTTACTTATTGACACAAAACAGCAAAAACAGTAAAAGTGGTTAGAGGTAGTGTGTCAAAAGTCACTATAAATGTGACTGTGTATTAGCGATGTATGTAAATCTCTACTAGTGTGTCTCTAGTACCCATGTGGAAACCTCCAGGTTCTGTGCTTTTGGAGAGAGTGCTAACAGCCCTGTTGTTTCTCGGGCGCTTGCTGAAATGTTTGTACTGCTCCTTCTTTGCATCTCTCCTCTTTGATTTGGACCATGCAATTCCTAAAGGTTACTCTAAC
Organism: Sorex araneus; assembly: GCF_027595985.1. NCBI lineage: Eukaryota > Metazoa > Chordata > Mammalia > Eulipotyphla > Soricidae > Sorex > Sorex araneus. The sequence continues at coordinate 91,513,368 of NC_073304.1, read as the reverse complement.
TTTGGAATTTAGCAACTTTTAAAGTTAACTCAGTTTGATGAGACAAAAAGAAGGGAAATGAATCAATATCACAGAAAATGTAAATAAAAATATATTTGAGACCAGTTAATTTTCAGAAATATTAATAAGAACCAATGGAACAAAAAAAAACCTTCCTTTAATGAATATCAGTTCTCTAGAAAGCATGTATATATTTTTTGAGAATATATACATAGATTCTTAATGTTTTATTTAACAACAGAAAATATAATTGACACTTACTTTTGAAAGTGGTGAAGCTTAAAAGCTGTAATTTCTAAGAATTTGATTTCCTGAGATTAGTATTAAAAATACAATATGAACATAGTATAAAAAACTCGGGTAATAATTAAAAGAAAAGAAAATGAAAGTTATTTCTTCTTTTTTTTTTCTTTTTGGGTCACACCCAGCGATGCTCAGGGGTTACTCCTGGCTCTGCACTCAAGAATTACTCCTGGCAGTGCTTGGGGGACCATATGGGATGCTGGGATTTGAACTCGGGTCGGCCTCGTGCAAGGCAAACGCCCTACCTTCTGTGCTACCGCTCCAGCCCCAAAGCAGTTATTTCTTATCATTCCTAATCATAAATTGCACATGAATGTATTGTGGATTAATCAATATCAATATTAAGTACAGTTGATTCGTATGGGGAGATTTTCCAAGAAAAGATGAACATAATGTGATAAATTCAACAAATCATTAAATATATTAAAAGATAGTTACATAATAGTACTGTTATAAAATCTTTAACTGCCCTTAAAATCCACAGTAATTGAAACACTAAATGAAAATGGAAGATATATTGTGATGATCTCTGATAATTAGGTAGTATATGGAAACAATTGTGCAAATAGCTCAAATCAGCGAATTAAAAAAAAAATTCGTTGGCAAGGTCAAGATTTCTTGCACTTATTTGGAAAGGGAAAACTATCCAAATAAATAAGAGTGAAGATAAATTTAAGTGTTGTTACAAAAGAGTCACATTTCTGAAAAATCTCAAATCACTTAAGATAATATGGCACTCATTAAAGGGTATTTTAATATCCTGGAAAATGAAAAGCAAATTTAACTAGCCTGCAATAAATATTAGTTATTTTTAAATGCAGTAAAACATTTAAAAATATATTTTTAAATAAATATTTTATTTTATAAAATATTCTCTCATAGTTATGTTTCTACTGATATTCATAAACCTCATGGGACATCTGATAACACTAAAATATGTCATGTTATTATCCTTATTTTTCCTCTTACACTTTGTAGTTCCCTGACTGCACTTACCTCCCTCATTTTTTTATTCACTTTTAGACTGTGTCCTTTTTATTCTTCCCACTCACACCTCTCACACACATGCACAGTTTTACTATACCTGTGCCTTCTCTGTATTTTATTTTCTCTATTCTTTTAGAGGGGTAGTGAGAAGTTTTTTAAAAAAAACACCTGACAGTAAGGAGGGATTACTTCTGTCTTGTGCTCAGGGATCACACCTGATCATGCATGGAAACCATATACAGTGGTAGGGATCTACCAGCATTGACTGCACGCAAGTCAGTACTTTAACTTCTGTACTATCTCTATGTCCCCTCCCAATATATTGATTCTGTAGATGTATAGAAAGATGAAAATTTAGATTTTTCAGGCTCGGTAATTATATTCATAGATACAAATAATTAACAATATACATTTTTTTGTGTGTGTTACAGTATGAATTCACAAAGTTGTACAAACAATCTCAAGTTTCTTTTGAGGAAGTGTTTGGGTTCACACCTGGCAGTAGCACACCTGGGGGCTACTCCCAGTCTGCTCTATTACGTTCGTAGCATTACTCAGGGACCATATGTTGCAGAAAATAAAATCTGGGCCTCATGCATTCACTTCATGCAGTCTGTATTTGGTGCTCTCTCTGGCCCCCAACTCAAGTTTATTTACTACTATCAGTGACTAAAGTAATTTTATCTTTTTTATACTTATTTTAATTTATATTTGATTTCAATAATCACCCAAAATATTCATAATGTTGGTGTTATGTAAATCACTTTGTATATTTATATTTATACTTTTAAAACATATGTGTCCATGTGTTCATGTGTTTTGATTATTCAATATAAATATATAGAATCAAATTTTTTAAACTGTAAAAATTCAAGGTTGCAGAGGTAAAGAACAATTTTACAATAGCTATCTTGTTCCATCTCTAAAAGACACTGTATGTGTGTGTATATGTTTTTGTGTGTGTTTATGTATGTATTACTTATATCTCCCAAGAAATGTGCAAGATTTCCATAGCCTTGGCCAACTGGACCTGATGTTCAAATGATAGCTTGAGAATCTGGTGGTATTTTGAACCCTGAGGTGCCAAAGACCTCCAGGAGTACCCTGACAGTACTCAGGGGTAATCATGGCCACACTGAACAGTGCTTGTGGGACTCCAGGGCTATATTTGGCAGTTCTAGGGCACCAAGTTCAATGCTCAGATCAAATAAGCATCTGTTCCTCACCCTTGTGCTCTCTCTCTGGCTCCATGTACATTTATTTTTACTTTATGATTCATTATAGTTCCATCTGATACAATAAATCTTGCAGTGTTCAACTGAGAAATTTTGGAACATTTTAGAAATAAAGTCTGAAGAGTTAAGTGTCTGTAGATGAATGCTCAAAATAGTGATTGATCTTGGGTTACATAGCTTTGCCTCTTTGATAAAACAGGCAAACACAAAGCTTGTTAATGCTGATTCAATTCAAACTTTTAATAAGAATGTTGTCTGAATTCTTTTGAATGTTGCTTTTCTCCCTCAGTTCAGATTTTCTTCATCTTCATTTTCTCATTGAACATAGTTATACCGTATGCTTCATTATGCTAAAGAAAGATGAAGTAAGCTATTCATATTCTGAAGGGCCTATGAGATGTTATGATGGAGGGTGTCATTCATTTTTATGAGTTGGCTGTCAGTGTGGGCTGCAATAAAGTTATAATTCCTCCCTGACAGTATGTGATGCCTGATGTTGCTACAAAATTTTTATTAAAATTTTAATAATTGCAAATTAAAACATAAGTAAATAGGACTTTCATGAAAAGATTGTTTGAAATCTAGTGGTACAGAACAAGACTCTATAAGATTAACATTATTTTCTTCTTATAATCGAATAATCATAATCCCACTTACTGTCGTTACTAAAGAAAAGTTTAGATTTATAGTCACTTCTTTACTTTTAGCTGCAGAACCTGACTTTCAAATATTGTGAAAAAGATAAGATGATAAAGCTGTATTACTATTTTATCAAGTTTATTTTTAAATTACCAGAAAATGGGGCTGAAGAGGTAATATAGTGGATAGGGCATTTGCCTTGCATGCAACTGACCTGGTTTCTATTGCCAGCATTACATAAGTTTCCCTGAGCCTAGCCAGCCAAGCCATGAGTGATCTCTGAGCACAGAGCCAGGAGTAAGTCTTAGCGCTGCCGGGTATGGTCCTCAAACAAAACAAACAAGCCTCATCTACTCTTGCAAAAATTACCAGAAAATCTTGCTATTTGAATGACATATATTTTTATATTTAAGTCTCAGGAAAAAAGAGGTTATTGACACTTTACATTCTATCTCATGGACATGATAAATACACTAATGTAACATTCAGCTTGATTTTCTTAAAAAAAAATAGAAAATAATTAGATTTTCCTCAAATACTGCTGAATTACTTAGAGGTATAATACCAACATTTAAACAGTAAAAGTTAATGATTTAGGGGCTGGAGTGATAGTCCAGCAGGCAGGGCATTTGCCTGGCACATGGCCAACCCTGTTCGATCCCAGCATTCCATATGGTCCCCGAGCACTGCCAGGAGTAATTTTTGAGTGTGGAGCCAGGAGTAACACCTGAGAATCTCCAGTGTGACCCAAAAAGGATAAAAAATGTTAATGATTTAAATAGAACTCTCTTGTAAATTATTTAACTGAATAAAATATATGTAGCTAAAATAGGAAATATTTTAAATTAAGTTGATAACTAACTTCATTATAATGATGTAAATGGAAAAGTTAGAAAGTTAGACTACCTGACTGATCAATGGTTGGAATCAACCACAAGTGTGTGTGGGGCAGAGGGTAGATAACATAGAGAAGGGAACAGTATGACAATTAATAGCTGGAAATGACCACAATGGACAAGAAAGAACTGACACACTGGAGCTAGAAAATGTAAACTGGTGGAGGGATGGGTGTTGGAACATTGACTGAAATCTAATCATGAACAGCTTTATAAGGATCATCTCATAGTGATTCAGTTAAAAATTATTTATAAAAAAGAAAGGTAGACTAGAAATATTATATTATGTATTCCATTACATTTATATGCATCTTGGTTATCTTATTCCAGATTAATGTGGCTACAGCACAGAACTTTGGTGCTTTTAAAGATGAGTCTATCCTTGTTTTTTTCTAAATTTTTATAGTGTTTTAACCTTTATAAACTTGTTTACAATAATTTATTGTATTTAATATTCCAACACCAATCCCACTACCATTACACCTTCCCACCACCATTATTCTGAATTTTCCCACCACCACCACCCAAGCCTGCCCCAAGGCAGATCCTAAATAATTTATTTTTTATTGCTTGTTAGAATATTCCTCTAAAAGTTATCCAAAGAAATTTTCTTAGAGGAAAGTGTGTGAAGAGTGAAGATTGTTATATCTAACCCTGGAGACATTAAGCTCTTGATAAAGATTACTAATATGTTGTTACAGGTTGAGCCTTGTGTGCTAATATATATATATGTATATATATATATATATATATATATATTTTGATCTAGATCCCTTGCCTTTCACTTGCACCTCATCAAATATGGTGTACTACTTCTGGTACATCAGTGGCTTAGAGAATTCTAAAATTTTAAATAGGGTGATAGAGCTAGAGTTAAATTTTTAACTGAACAGTAACTTTGAGGTCTGGAGGCATCTCTGCAGCTTGTTGGTTTCTGCTGAGATTTATTTGTAAGTCTCTGGGTCATGGACATTAATGAGCTTATATGGCACCAGAGGCAGTTTGTGGGCATGACTGCCAGGCTCCTGGAAGAACAGGGTGATGGGGGCAGGTTGCCCATTCCTGACTCTGTGAGAGCCTGGAGAATTTTATCACAAGTACTGCATACCTGGGTTTTCAGCAGATTTATTCTCATGCATGAGGCTTGTCCTGAATGTGTAGAGACTGGCTGTGAGCATGGTGGTGACTGGGTTCCTCTGTTGGAGTGGGTGCTGCGCTCACCCACCCCAAAGATGAGCCTAACTTTGTTTAGATCAATCACCTGGGCAAACTTGAAAAATATGTAGAGAATCATGAACTATTATTTGAATGACAGTATGTAGACAGTCTGACTTGAAATAGCTTCATCCACAGAGCTGTCACATCACTGTATTCTAGCATTTAATAAGGAGTCAATTTCTTTTTTGATTCTTCAATATGAGGTTTTAATTTTTGTTGATTCTTATAATAATAGTGAATTATTTTAACTTTTATTTACAATCTAGAGGTATGGTTTACTGAGATTTTTCACAAGACTATTACTATTCCTATCTGTTGATCAGAACATTTGCAATTTGTGTGGCTTATCAGTCCAATCTAGTTGCAACTAGTTGTATGGTTCATTTAGAATGTATAAAAATACAGAATCATGGAAAAGTATTGTCTGTCCTATGGATTCCCTCATTATAGTAACGGCCTAGTTGCATCCCTGAATATAATCCATGGATCATTAACATTAAAATTATCTGGAATGCCTTTTAAAATGTTGATATTAGAACCACATCTCAGAACTACGGAGATATTACTCTATGCCTACTGTATTATGAACAGTGTGCTGCAAGCCTCAAAACTGTTCCAGTGAGGATGCAGTATTACTAGTGTGTATGTAAAGTATTTGCTTATAACTTTTATGATGCTCAATTCGTTAACTCCAATTGTTAACTTCGTTCTAAAAATAAATTAGGATGCAATGTAGAAATAATTTCCAAACCATTAATTAACAAACTAGTAATTCTATCATAGAAAACAAACCTGCAAATGTTTCTTTTTCCATTTATTTTATTTCAAAGAACACTTTGCTTCTAGGTTTTCACCTGTGATCTAGCTAGGATCTCCCAAGATCATTTCATCAACTTTTTCTGAGAAGGCATATATTGAGGAGGCAATATAGAACGTTAGTTCCTAGTTAGAACAGTTATTGGTCAGCACCCTAGCAGATAAGAGACAGTACATTAGAGGAGTAGCCAGAGATCAGGGAAAGGATGATGACAAAATATTTCAGGAAAGATTCAGTCTGAGGATTTTGAAAGCTTCCTACATTCTCTAGGTGCTTTGTTCTTGCCCATTTCAAGGATTAGTACAGTGCCCCAGGATTTTCAGAAGAAAAACGTGAAGTTCCAATTACCAGAAATTTAGAAAGGAGATGAATCCTAATGGAAGCTGTGATCTTAGATGGAGGAAGGCCTCCTGTCAACAGTCACATTCCTGGCAGAAAGCAGAAAAAACAAGTACACAAACCTTTTCATTCTCTTCGTTATCTGAACTTGACTGGAAGCATGAGACTAAGAAAAACTATCAATGGAGTTGGTGCTCTAGGTCAGCTTTCTATGGTCTCGACACAGAAAAGAGTAAAAATTGGATCTTTGATGAGAAGGAAGACAACGTTTAGAAGAAGAAAGACTTCCCATGCATTCCAGTTATCCATTTTTCTGTCAAATGGAAAAGTTATTTAAATTCTTAGTGCTGGGAGTAACAGTACCTGTAATGAGCTCTCAGAGAATTATATTTGGCTTAAGTGAGATAATCTGAAGACTTCAAACAGAATCTGCACATATATAACTCAATAAATGTTAACTGTTTAATTTTAATATTGTTGTATAAAACTCAGAGGCTTCCAGTGATACTAAATTGTGTTTGATTACAGTTTTATCAGAGAGCATTTAACTATCCACACCTATGGAACCAATTATCCATCAAAGAGCTAAATGAGAAAGAAATAGCCCCTTCTAGACTCTGATGTGTCATCTTCCTTTGAACAAAAGGTTTTTGTCTCTATGTTGTCATCTCAGTCTAATAAATGAATTTAATTATAAATTATGTTTATAAATAGCTTATACTCAACTTAATTTCTTGTATTCAGAGAGTTTTGACAGTGTTTATAGGTATATAGCCACCACTATAATCAAGACATAGAATGTTTTGGTAATGTAAAATGTTTTCTCCCACTTTTGAATTTTGTATCTGTCTTTTTTTCATCAAAGAAGAAATAATGTTAGGAAAGAAAATACATTTAAAATATTGTTTTTGCAGCGACCAGGATACAAAGATAGTCTACAGAATGGGAAAGGATATTCACCTAATACCCTTCTCATAAGGCGTTAATATCAAGGATATACAAGGCACTGGTTGAATTCTATAAGAAGGAAAACATCCAATTCCATCAGAAAATGGGGCAATGAAATGAACAGAAACTTTCTTAAAGATGATATCTGAATGGCCAAAAGGCACATGAAAAAATGCTCTTCATCACTAATCATCAGGGAGCTGCAGATCAATACAACAATGAGATATCATCTCTCACCACAGAAACTAGCACATGTCCAAAAAAAAAAGCAAAAGCAATCTGTGTTGGCATAGATGTGGGGAGAAAGGGACTCTCTTTCATTGTTAGTGGGAATGCCAATTGGTCCAGGCTTTTTGGAAAACAATATTAAATTGTATTTCAAAAACACTAGAAATTGAGCCCCCATTTGATCCAGCAATGCCACTTCTGGAAGGTATACCAAGGATGCAAAAAATCACAGTAGAAATTACATCTGCACCTGTACATTCATTGCAGCACTGTTCACAATAGCAAGAATCTGGAAACAACCCAAGTGCCTGAGAACAGACGACTGGTTAAAGAAATTTTGGTACATCTACACAGTGGAATACTATGCAGCTGTTAGGAAAGATGAAGTAATAAAATTTTCTTATAAGTGGATTGTCATGGAGAGTATCACTGTATCACTATCATCCTGTTGTTCATCGATTTGCTTGAGTGGGTGCCAGTACTGTGTCCATTCGTCATAACCCTGAGATTTTAGCAACCTCTCTCTACTCATCCTTCCCAATGGTGTTGCATTGGAGGCTCTTTCAGAGTCAGGGGAATGACACCCATCATTGTTACTATTTTTAGCATATTGAATATGCCATGAGGAGCTTGAGAATCTCTGCCGTGCATGCAGGATACTTTTGGTAGCTTGCCGTGTTCTCTGAGAGGGAGAACTAGACAATAAGAGATCATGCGGTCCCATGCTACCAGGAGCTTTGTTTTATTGTTTCTGGATCTTGGTTGTTGGTGGGATTATATGGCACCAGGTGCAGTTTGTGGGTGTGACTGCCTAGCTACTGGAAAACAGGGGATCTGGGTGGAGAAGGCCCAGTCCTGATCCAAGCAGTCTTGGAGATCTCAGCCCTGGGTCCCACACACCTGATTTCATCTTCTGGTTCCTTCATGCATGAGGCTCATCTGAGCATGTGGAGAGTGGCCTTGAGTATGGCTATGGCTGGGTTCTGGAGGTCTTCTGCTGCTGGGGCTTTGCTGGAGAGTATCATGCTAAGTGAAATGAGTCAGAAAGAGAGGGGCAGATATAGGAGGACTGCACTCATTTGTGGAATATAAAACATTGTAATATGAGACTAACACCAAAAGAAAGTAGAGACAAGGGCCAGGAAGATTACTCCTTAGTTTGAGGCCTGCCATATGAGCTGGGGGGGAGAAGACAGCTAAGATAGAGAAGAGATCACTAAGTCAGTCATGATTGGAGGGATAGCTTGGGATGGTTGATGTGTGCTGAAAATAGATGAAGGATCAAACATGAGGGCCTCTCATTATCTATAATCTGTATTGCAAACCATAATACCCATAAGTAGAGAGAGAATAAGAGGGCAATTGTTTGCCATAGAGGCAGGGGAAGGGGTGGGATGGGGTGGGGGGCAAGTATACTGGGGACATTGGTGGTGGAAAAGGTACACTGGTAGAGGGATGCGTGTTCAATCATTGTATGACTAAAACTTAAAGTTTTGTAACTGTAGCTCACAGTGATTCATTAAAAAAAAGAAAAAATATATTTCTGATAATTATGTAAAATAAAAATGTATTTATGCTTTATATACAAATTGATAAATAATATTTAAAACATTTTGTTTACATTTGGGAATCACACACTTGTGCACTGGTAAAGTAGATATATTAAATATTTACATAAATTGACATAATATGAAAGACAATTTGGTAACTAAGAATTAAAAACATTTGTTAATTTGTGTCTTCCTTTTCCTATGTGTTCACATATTCTAGATCAGAAGTGAGATTTCTGGAGCAGAAGTGAAATTAACTACAATGATGTAATTATTTACAGTGAGGTAAAATGGAGAATAGGTAGACCAAAAGAAATAGTTACAAAAAGTGATGCTTTAAAGGTGCATTTGTTAGTATAGTGTATTGCCTTCAAATATTTTTAATTTGTATTTTTAATTCGGGGGCCGTATCTGACTTTACTCAAGGTTTTCTTAATACTATAATCAGGGATATCTCTTAGTAGTGTTTGGGAGACCATATGTAGAGCTGGGGATTAAGTCAAAGTGACAACCAAAGCATCCTACCTGCTATACTACCTTTCTGACTCAGGGCAGAATTCTTAGTTGAAAAAATAATATTAAGAACTCTCCCTGTCTGGAGAGTGAGAAAGATGCACAGACCCAGGAAGCTCAAGAATTCCTAACAAAATATACCCAGACCCTCACTTTTCATGACATATTATAGTTAAAGTGGTAAAATTAAATCTAAAATATGTTAGATACATTTATATGTACTTTAGGTATAATATCTGAAATATATGAGTATAATTTTAAAAGTATCAAAATATCAGCAAGGACTCACATGGGAGTAATTTTATAACATTGTGTTTAATAAATAATATGCTATGTGCATTCATTTTGATTTTGTCATATTCATCAGCTGATTGTGAAATGTTTTTCCTTTTTTGTCTGGTCTGCAGGTGTAAAAAGGTTGCTGAATGCTGTTTTAAGCTATCATTTAGATTCAAGAGTGTTAAAATTTTTTCGCACAAGTAACTGACAGAAATTTCTGGGCACTAACCCTGCTCTGAGACAAATTGTCTTCTATGAAAAATAGTGAGGGCTGGAGCGATAGCACAGCGGGTAGGGCGTTTGCCTTGCACGTGGCTGACCCAGGTTCGATCTCCAGTATTCCATATGGTCCCCCAAGCACTGCCAGGAGTAATTCCTGAGTGCAAAGCCAGGAGTAACCTCTGAGCATCAGCATCGCTGGGTGTGACCCAAAAAGCAATAAATAAATAAATAAATAAATAAAAATAGTGAAACTATACTCAGAAGTAGTGAAATCCTTTAAAAGCAAAATGAAGGAAAGAAGAATAGTGATACTCAGGTTTCTTAGAATAAACTTGACTTCAAATATGAAATTGGACAAAAACTAGAATGTTAAATATAAACTTCATGGTAACATCACGATAAAAATATCTCAAATAAACAGAAGAAGGCAAGTGGAATCTGATTATTACACAAAGGCAGCTATCAAAGTACAGGAAAGAAAATGAAAGATCAAAGAAACAGATAGTCTACTCCCTCCCTATGAAACTTATAGAAAAATGAAAATAAATTCCTTTATTCCTAAATGTTACTGGCCTGAGTTCACCAATCAAATTGTACAGAATAGTCAGAATGATCTTCTGACTATTCAGGAGATTTGAATGATGTCAAATCATCTGCTTAGAATAGACCCAGTTGAATTTCTAGGATAAACAGCCTCCAAAAATCAGAGTTGAAAACAATCAGATGTTATCCTTGGGTTTTTAATGAAGTATCCAGGGGTCTCAATCTTTCTGCTGTCCTTTTTCTGCCAGACCCAAGGAAAGGGTACTATTTTAGCTTGTGATTCTGTTGGACACAGAGTTGGTTGAAGGCAGTTGACACTCAATGACCTCTAAAGTAGCTAGTGTGCTTGACTTGCCACAGCCCCTCATTTAGGCTTGCCTCATGGATCTTTATTTTAAAGGTACTCTCTGGTGACCTCAAGATTTATGTGTCATCAGAGTCTAAGAACTTGCCCTGCCTGGATCACAGCAAATACATACCGTCCTCTTTATCATTCTAAGGTGTAGGGCGTGATCTGTCTTAGCTGGTGGCTTTGGAGGCTTTAGTGCTGGGGGGAGTGAGAGGGAGGAGGAAATTTGCCGGGCATGCTTTGCCTGCCAGAATTATTGGTGTTTTTGTGGCAAAGAATAGCTTTCCTTTCTTAGTGGGGGAATATTACTGGGGTCCTGGAGAATTGGATGCTAACAAAGTCCTGAAACTCTCTTACTTGGTCTCCAGTTTTTGCCTCTACAATTCTACCTTCTTTGTATAAATCATAGCAAGCTCCTGATGCCTTCCTATTCTGCTAACACCATTGGCTTTTAGTCTAGCATCTTCTTTATTGTTTGAAAGATCATATAGGACTTGTCAGTTGTATGTAATAAGTAATTAGTGTTTGTTTTTTTATGTAATGGGATTTCTTTCTGATATCTGTTTCTCCATGTTTTATGGCCAAGCAGCTTGAATTTTTGTATCTATACCCACAATTGATACTGCTATATAATGTTACTTTGGTTTTTAGATATCCTTTTTTGATTTTATGATAGGCTATTACTGATTTTACAGAATAAGCTAAGACATAAATTCTCTTTTACTTTTTATAAGAGTTTGTGAAGAATTGGTATTTCCATTGCAATGATTTTTATTTCTAAATGTCAGTATTAATGCCTACTCTTTCATTTTTATTTCAGTAATTTGATTCTTGGTTACTAGCTAGTTTCATCATTTTGTTGATGAAAAAAGTTGTACAAAGTCACCCTTAAGGTTTCTATTTTTTTGTAGATGTACCAAAGTTTCTTTATTTTTAATTAAATTATTTTTAATTTTAAAATAACTCATCACGAGGTATAGTTACAGACTTACAAACTTTTATGCTTATGTTTCAGTCATACAATGATCAAGTACCCATCCTTCCACTAGTGCCCATTCTCCTCCACCAATGATCCCAGTACCCCTCCCATCACTCTTCTCCCATCCCCCCAGCCCCACTCCGCCTTTGAGAAAGGACATTCCCTTTTGCTCTCTCTCTCTCTCCTTTTGGGTTTTGTGGTTTGTAGTATAGGTATTGAGTGACCATCATGTTCTGTTTATAGTCTACTTTCAGCTTGCATCTCCCATCCCAAGCAGGCCCTCCAAACACCCTTTACTTGGTTGTCCCTTCTTTATCTGAGCTGCCTTTTCCCCCAGCATGTGAGGCCAGCTTCCAAGCTGTGGAGCAATCTTCGTGTTACTCATCTCTACTATTCTTGGGTGTAAGTTTTCCATTCTGTTATGTTATATTCCACAAATGAGTGCAAACTTTCTATGTATGTTCCTCTCTTTCTGACTCATTTCACTTAACATGATTCTTTCCATGTTGATCCACTTATATGTAAATTTCATGACTTCATCTTTTCTAACAGCTGCATAGTATTCCATTATGTAGATGTACCAAAGTTTCTTTAACCAGTTATCTGTTCTCGGGTGGTTGGGTTTTTTTCCCAGATTCTGGCTATTGTAAACAGTGCTGTGATGAACATTCAAGTGCTGATATCATTTTTACTATGCTCTTTTGCATCTATGGGATATATTCCCAGAAAGGATATTGCTGGGTCAAAGGGGAACTCCATTCCTGATTTTTTGAGAAACATCTATATTATTTTCCAAAAGGGCTGTACTGTTTGGCATTCTCACCAGCAGTGAAGGAGAGTCCCTTTCTCCCCACATCCACGCCAACACTGGTTGCTTTTGTACTTGTGGATGTGTGCCAGTTTCTGTGGTGTGAGATGATATCACATTGGTGTTTTGATCTGCATCTCTCTGATGATTAGTGATGAAGAGAATTTTTCATGTGCCTTTTGGCCATTCAGATTTCATCTTCCAGAAATTTTCTGTTCATTTCATTTCCCCATTTTCTGATGGAGTTGGATGTTTTCTTCTTGTAGAACTCAACCAGTGCCTTGTATATCCTTGACATCAACCCTTTATCAGATGGGTATTGGGTAAATATCCTTTTCCATTCTGTAAACTGTCTTTGTACTTTTGAGGTACAGAAGCTTCTTAGCTTAAGATAGTTCCATTTGTTTATCACTGTTTACACTTGCTTGGTCAGTAGTGTGTCATCTTTGAACATACCTTTAGCTTTAGTGTCGTAGAGGGTTTTGCTGTCCTTTTCTTCAATATACCTTATGGGTTCTGTTCTGATGTTGAGGTCTTTAATCCATTTTTATCTGACTTTTGTGCATGGTGTTAGGTAGCGGTCTGAGCCCATTTTTTTGCATGTAGCTGTCCAGTTTTGCCATCACCATTTGTTAAAGAGGCTTTCCCTGCTCACTTTAAATTTTTGATCCCTTCTCAAAGATTAGTTGATTATATATTTGAGGGTGTGTCTCAGGATATTTAACTCTGTTCCATTGGTACTTGGCTCTGCCTTTGTTCCAGTACCATGTTGTTTTAATTATTACTGCTTTGTAGTAGAGTTTTAGGTTGGGGAGGGTGATGCCTCACATCGTCTTTTTCCCCGAGAATTGCTTTAGCTCTTCGTGGGGGTTTGTTGTTCCATATAAATTTCAGGAGTGTTTGATCCATTTATTTGAAGAATGTCATGGTTATTCTTATAGGAATCACATTGAATCTGTATAATGCTTTGGGGAGTATTGCCAGTTTGACAATGCTAATTCTCCCAATTTATGAGCAGGGGATATATTTCCATTTCCGTGTGTCCTCTTTTATTTTGTTAAGTAGCACTTTTTAGTTTTCTTTGTAGAGGTCCTTTACCTCCTTAGTTAAGCTGGTTCTGAGGTAGTTGATTTTCTGAGATATGATTGCAGATGAGATTGGTTTTTTCGTGTAGCTTTCCTCTCTCATTATTTGCATATAGTAAAGCCATGGACTCTTGGGTATTGATTTTATAGCCTGCGACTTTACTATGCAAGTCTATAGTTTCTAGGAGTTTCTTGGTAGAGGCTTTAGGGTTCTCTAAATATAGTATCATATCATCTGCAAATAATGAGCTTGATTTCTTCCTTTCCTATCTGGATTCCCTTAATATCTATTTCTTGACTAATTACTATTGCAAGTACTTCCAGCACCATATTCATCAGAAGTGGGGAGAGTGGGCATCCTTATCTTGTCCCTGATCTTAGAGGAAAGGCTATTGTTGTATCCACTGAGGATAATGCTTGCCATGGGAATGTGGTAGATTGCTTTGACAATATTGAGGAAAGTTCCTTCAAAACCCATTTTGGTGAGAGTTTTCATCAGAAACGGGTGCTGGATCTTATCAAATGGTGTCTCTGCATCTATTGATATGATCCTGTGGTATTTTATCTTTTCTTTTGATGATATGATGGATTATGTTGATTGATTTCTGAATGTTAAACCATCATTGCATCCCCTAGATGAATCCCACTTGGTCATGGTGTATAATCTTTTTGATGAGTTGTTGGACTTTATTTGCTAATATTTTGTTGAGGATCTTCGCATCTGTGTTTATCAGGGATATCGGGCCTGTAGTTTGCATTTTTATTGGTGTGTTTGTTTGCTTTTGGTATTAGAGAGATATGTGCCTCATAGAAACTGTTTGGGAGAGTTTTTGTTTCTTCAATATACTGGAAAAGCTTGAAGAGGCAATAGGTCCTTTTTAAATGTTTGGAAGAATTCATTAGTGAATCCATCTGGACCTGGACTTCTATTTTTGGGAAGATTTTTGATTACAGTTTCAATTTCCTTGAAAGTGATAGGTCTATGAATGTATTTTACATCTTCTTGTTTCAGTCTTGGGTGAGTATAGGAATCCAGGAATTTATGCATTTCTTCTAGGTTCTCTTTTTTTTTTTTTTGGCATACAGACTTACAAATAGTCTCTGATGATGTTTTGAATTTCCTTGCTTTCTGTTATGAGGTACCCCTTTTCATTTCTGATTCGGTTTATTAGGGTTCTCTCTCTCTTTCTGTGTGAGTCTTGCTAGTGGTTTATCAATCTTGTTTATTTTCTCAAAGAACCAACTCTTGGTTTCATTAATCTTTCTAATTGTTTTTTGTGTTTCCATGTCATTAATTTCTGCTCTAAGTTTTGTTATTTCTTTCCTTCTGCCTGGTTTAGGGTCCTTTTGTTGGTCACTTTTTAAGATCTTGAGCTGTGAAGTCAAGTTATTTATGTGGGCCCTTTCTTCCTTCCTGAGAAATGCTTGCAGAGCTATAAAATTTCCCCTTAACATGGCTTTAGCTGCGTCCCACAAGTTCTGGTAACATGTATCTTTATTCTCATTTGTTTCCAGGTATCTTTTTATTTCTTCCTTGATTTCCTTCCTGACCCACTCATTGTTTAACATTGAGTTGTTAAATAAATTTAGGTCGATTTGGAAGCCACATATAGATGTTTGATTTGGTTCTCCGTGTCTGTGTGCTATCTTCAGTGCTTTGTGGTCTGAAAAGATAGTTGATACAATTTCTATCTTCCTGATTCTATTGAGGTATGTTTTGTGTCCTAGTATGTGGTCTATTTTGGAAAATGTTCTGTTGTGCACTGGAAAAAAATGTGTAGTCTTTCTTTTGGGGATGTAAAGCCCTATATAGATCTATTAGCCCTCTCTCTTCTATTTTTTCCTTCAAAGCCAGTGTTTCCTTGCTGAGTTTTAATCTTATTGATCTAACTAGAGGTGATAAGGCAGTTTTTGAAATATTTAACTACTATTGTTTTTCTAGTAATGTTCTTTTTAAAATCCGTTAGCAGTTGTTTTAAGTATTTAGCTGGTCCCTCATTAAGTACATATGGCATATAGGTTTAGGAGTGTGATATTTTTCCTGTACATGTCCAGTTTCTATATTTTCTTCATGCTTTTGGATTTTACTTCTCTCTTTTTTCTGTTCTATTATTTCTTTTAGTATGCTGATTTGGTCTAACGCTCTTATTATTTTTACTATTATTATCACAGAATAATAATTATTTTATTTCACCACCTCGATAAAATGTTTTAACAAACAATAAATTTTCCATGTGTGTTTTACTGCATCCATACTTACTTATATATGATGCTTTTATTTAGATTTTAATTGATTTTTGAGAAGAATATGCTTTATGTTTTAGTTAGATAAGCATTATATATGATATTCTGCATGTGTCTCTTTTATTTGTCTTATAGTATTTTGTCATGTTCTCTGCTTTCTTTTTATGTTCTGTTTAGTTATTCTATTCACAATTGAGAGAAATTCATTGATTTTTTTCTTCCTTTATGGATTGTATTTTGATTGTTTTTCTCCTTCAATTCGGTAACTGCTCTCAGTGTATTTTTGAAGTTTTGTTTGTTTTTGTTTGTTTGGTAGAATTGGAAGCCACACATAGTAGTTAATGTCCAGAGTTTACTCATAGCTTGTTGCTAATGGATAATTCCTGGTGGTGCTTGGATCAAACCAGTGTTGACTGCATGCCTGGTGATCTTTAACCCCAGTATCTAGTCCCTGTTCTCTTTTGCCTAGAATTCTGGTTTTAGTAGCAAATTTATTTTTATTATGATACATTTGGTGAATTTTCCTTCTATAATATAAGATCTCACTTGTCTCCAATAACAATTTTCTATACATTCAGTTTTATTTGTTAGGTTTGTCACTCCATTCTTTATTCATTGCTATTTGAATATCATATGTTGCATATATTTCTTTTCATCCTTTTATAGTCATTTCCTTCATTCAATTAAACAAAATTTAAAATTAAAAATAAAACTGTTTCTTTTATTTGAAGTATTTAATTCATTTACATTTCATGCAGTACTTATGAAGTGGGATACACATCTGAAATTTTGCTATTTTAGAACTTTTTATTTTTGTTTTGATATTTTCTTAATTCTTTGTAATTTTTTGTAATGATTTAATTTTCAGCTTTTATCATCATCTTTGATTTTTGTGGTAAGTAGATGTTTTATGTTTTAGGATTATTTGTTGATCATTTTAATGTCTTGTTACTTATTTAGTAGTTTTCCTAGAATTTACAAATAATGTTTTCATGGATTATAATTTTTAACTAAATATTGTGTTGAATTCAATGATGCAATCTTTTTTTGTGAGAGAAATATATATATATACATATATATACACATATACATACATATTGTTCCCAAATCTATGTTCCTGACATAGACAAACTAAAATATTTTTTAATTTAATTTTATTTTTATAAAGTTGCTCATAATAATTGATTACATTCAATATTCCAATACTAATATCCCACCATTACACCTTCCTACCACCACAATTTGAATAGTTCCACTCTGACTCCCAAAGTCTGCTCCAAAGCATAACATAATAATTTATTTTGTATTGCTTGCTATGAATAATCCGCTAAAAATGATCCAAAAAAATTTGCCTTAGAGGAAAGTGTGTGAAGACTGTTGTATCACCCTGTAGCCATTAAATCCTGGGATACAATATGAGATGTTGCTCCAGGAATTCTTAGATTTTAAATAGGGTGACACAACTAGAACAAAATTTTTAACTGAATGGTGACTTTGGGGTCAGGTGGCATCTCTGCGGCATGTTGTTCTCTTTCTCTTCTAAGGTTTATTTGTGAGTCTCTGGATTATGGCTGTTGAGTTTAAATGGCATCAGAAGCAGTTTGTGGGCATGACTGCCAGGCTACCAGAAGCATAGGGAGATGGGGGCAGGTCGTTCATTCCTGAATCTATTCGAGCCCGAAGATATTGGTCACAAATCCCACATACCTGGGTTTTCCAGTGGGTTACTCATGGATGAGGCTCATCTGAGCCTGTGTAAATGGGCTATGAGTATTGTGGTGATTAAGTTCTGGAGGTTTTCAGCTTCTGGGGCTCTTTAGGGTTGGGTTCACTCGCTCTCCTCTGGGTTGCCCTCAATGAGACAGTCTGGCAGGGTCCGTTGGCATCTCTGTAGCATTCATATACTAAAACCTTTGAATTACATAAGATACAAGTGTTATATGATTATCTTTTCTTTAAAATTTGGTCTTTGCCAAAATCTCTAGGCTCTCACAAAGGTAGGCATGGACAATCTCCCCTCATATGCATGTTCTTCTGGGACCCTGGCAGTCTCACGCCCATGAACTGCCTCGGGCTACATTGACTGTCCATGTTCCAGAGACTCATAAACAAATCTCAGAAGAGATGAACATGCTGCAGAGATGCTTCCATACCCCAAAGTCACCATCTAGTTAAAATTTTAACTCCAGTCGTATCACCCCATTCAAAATTTTAGAATCCCTGGAGCACATGACTACACTACATCTCAAACTATGCATCACTGATATACAAGGAGTAGCATGTGACATTGGATAGGATTTAAAGTAGATGTCAATCAATCTCAATTAAGGAAATATTAACACATAAGGCCTAGCCTGTAACAGCATGTTAATAATCTCTTATACAAGGGCTAATGGTTCCAAGGGTGAGATACAACAATCTTCACAAACTTTCTTCTAAGGAAATCTTTTAAAGTCATTTTTAGCATATTATTCATAAGAAACAATCTGAAATAAATTAATTAGGGCCTTATATTGGGGCAGTTTTTGATGGTTGGGAAAATTGGAAATAATGGTGGTAGAAAGGTGTAATGGTGGTGGGACTGGTGTTGAAATATTGAATGTAATAAATCATCATGAGCAACAACTTTATAAAAATAAAATAAAAAATAACCTGATCTTTGAGCTTGGTTTCTGATGCAATTATTAAATCATATGGCATTTTCTAGATGATAGACTAGTATTCTTTTGTCCTAATAAAGAGACTGTGGACTTCTGGTTGGCTCCTAAATAAGGACTCATCACTGAAAAGAAACCATAAGAAAAATCACATTTTTTCTCAAGTCCATTTGCAACCAAAATGGAGTTACAGATTGATCTTTACTGCAAGATGAAGCCTCCACAGAGATCTCCAAAGTGTGAAATTTAGAAGCTTCCAATTGGTGAAAAGTGGAAGTACTAGAAAAATGTTGTCTCTGGAAAGGGTATGAATGCTTCATGCAATTTCTCATATATATTCCTGTGTACATTTCTTCTATCATGATGTTTATTAGTATCTCTTACATACAATGATAAATTGGTAGATAGTAGATAACTGTTTTCTTAAATTCTTTGAGTTGGTTTAGGAACTTCATCCTTTCCCCGCCACCAACCCCCCACTCCAGATCCCCATCAAGGAGGAGGACATAGGCATCTGTTACTAATAACTGAATCTTTAGAAGCATAGATGATAAACTGGACTTAAAGTTGACAAGTGTGTGTAATTAGCTTTGGGGACTGAGCTCCTAACCTGTGGTAGATGAGGCTCTCCCTAGTATTAAATGTGAGTTAAGTTGTGGGCAAATCATCTGATAGGTAGTGTTAAATGTGAGTGAAATTGTAGGCAAGTCATCTGATAGTGCAAAATTGCTTGGTATTGACAAAAACTAACTTGCATATCTACTGTCAGAAGTACTGTGAATGTGGTAGTGTTAGAGTGAAGGATAAATAGAAAAATAATGAAGGTTTTATTTATACCTTTACTTCTATGAATTTCAATTCCTTCCCAAGTTTTTGTGTTGCTATTATCATATTAATTAAATGTTTTCATTTTATGGCTATTGACCTTATTTTTAATCATAATACATTGTTGTCTTTTGAATTGGGTAGTGACAAAGAGAGTTGTGAATAAAAATATATCATGTATATATTTTTTGTCCACTGTGTATATGGTTTCCTTAACAGGTGCTTGCTCTTTACTATTATTATCAATGGATTTATATCAAACTGAATAATTCTACTTTTAGCATTTCTTATAGGTTAGGCATGCTACCAGGTGTTCTTAAATTTATCTGGGGATATTTATATTTCACTTTCTATTTTATAGCGTAAATTTTCCTGAGATAGATTTCTTAGTTCACAGTGTTCTTTGTTATAGCATTCTGTGGTTCTTTCTGTCATCTGTGGGCTAATATGAGAAAACTTGCTTATAGTATTAAGATAATTTGTATAGCTGAGTCACTTCTGCCTAGACCATAGTTTTTTAATAGGGGTCACTGCTTGCAGTTCTTGATCAGGTGTGGTGTGACTCTCCAGTGCTTTACGCCTGGCAGTGCTTAGGGATGATCTGGGCTACACCCAGTATTGCTCAGGGTTCATGTGGTGCCAGAGATTAAATTTGGGATCTGGCACTGGATCAAGTGCTCTGCCACTTGAGCTATCTCATCAGTCCTCACTAACTGATTTTTAAGATTCTAATTTGTTGGCTTTACTGTTTAGGTTTCCTTGAGTTTATCCTACATTCAGTTGAAACTTTTTTTTTTTTTTGCTTTTTGGGTCACACCCAGGGGTTACTCCTGGCTTTGCACTCAGGAATTACTCCTGGCAGTGCTTGGGGGACCATCTGGGATGCCGGGGATCGAACCCGGATCGGCCGCGTGCAAGGCAAACGCCCTACCCGCTGTGCTATCACTCCGGCCCCCATCAGTTGAAACTTTTATGGTTTGTTTTTGGGCCACTCCTAAAGAAGCTCAGGGGTTACATTTAGCTCTGCATGCAGTCATTATTCCTGGGATGAATCCACGATGGTCTTGTGCAAAGCAAAAGGCCTCCCCATGGTACTACCTCTGCAGACCCTGAGTTGAGACTTTTGAAAGTGTAAATTATGTTCCATCAAGTTCCAGGGAAAAACTTGTTATTTCACTATTATTTGCCACACTTTCCTATTTTCTAGGACTTTCAATTATGTTCATATATGCCTGATGTTTTACAAATCTGTAGGTTCTTTTAATTTTTATTAGTAATTTTGTTAATTTCACAAGATAATAAATAAACCAATTTCCATATAACTGATCTTTTCTTCGATCTATTAAAATCTTTCAAGTTTTTATTTATGTCCCAATTCTTAAATTTATGAGCCTTTTGGGTGTGTGTGTGGTTGTTTATAATTTCTATCTTGTCAATATCCTCTTTTTCAAAAGATTATTTTCATATGTTCTACTTCTTCAAGAGGAGAAGTGTGGTCTCCTTTGTTTCTTCTAATTATTTTTGGTTTTAAAAATTTAGAATAATTTTAAATTTTAGGATTATGAAAAGAATTTTAGAGTCACTATCTGAGACAATATTTTAGCAGATTTTATCCTAATATTTTAAGCATCATTTTTTTAACACTTTCCTTAATTTAAGAAAGATTATAGGGACTAGAGTGATAACACAGTGGGTAGGGCATTTGCCTTGCATGCGGCCAAACCGGGTTTGATTCCCATCATCCTATATGGTCCCCTGAGCACTGCCAGGAGTAATTCCTGAATGCAAAGCCAGGAGTACCCCTGTGTATTTGCCAGGTGTGACCAGTGTACATAGAGCTCACATTGTCCATAGCCAAACCATTAAGACTATTTTAAAAGTACTAAGGCTCTCATATCCTCTTGTTGGGTGGAATGAGTCAAAGAGAGAGGAATAGACATAGAATGATTGCACGAATTTGTGGAATATAAAAAAACACAGTATGAGACTAATACCCAAGGAAGAGGAGGAGGAGGAGCAGGAGGAGGAGGACAAGGAGGAGGAGGACAAGGAGGAGGAAGAGGAGGACGAGAAGGAGGAGGAGGAAGAAGAAGAAGAAGAAGAAGAAGAAGAAGAAGAAGAAGAAGAAGAAGAAGAAGAAGAAGAAGAAGAAGAAGAAGGAGGAGGAGGAGGAGGAGGAGGAGGAGGAGGAGGAGGAGGAGGAGGAGGAGGAGGAGGAGGAGGAGGAGGAGGAGGACGAGGAGGAGGAGGAGGAGGAGGAGGAGGAGGACGAGGAGGAGGAGGAGGAGGAGGAGGAGGAGGAGGAGAAGGAGAAGAAGGAGGAGGAGGAGGAGGAGGAGAAGAAGGAAGGAAGAAGGAGGAGGAGGAGGAGAAGAAGGAAGGAAGAAGGAGAAGGAGAAGGAAGGAAGAAGGAAGAAGGAGGAAAAGGAATGAATGAAGGAAGGAAGGAAGGAAGGATGGAAGGGAGAGAGAGGGAGGGAGGAAAGAAAGAAGGAAGAATGAAAGGAAGAAAGAAAAATTTCTGCTATAGAGGCACCCTGGGAAAGGGTTGTCAGGAGGGAAACTGGGCACATTGGTAGTGTGAAATGTACAGTGATGAAGGGATGTGTTGGAACGTTATATAACTGAAACCTATCATGAACAACTTTGTGACTATGTATCTCATGGTGATTCAATAAACATTAAATAAATAAATAAAAATACTAAGCCGCATGAGGGAGAGTACTTGTCTTGCATATGGCTGACCCTGATTCAATGCTTGGTGTGATCTCTTAAATAAGAATGAGTCATGAGCAAAAAACCAGAAATAATCTCTAGGCACTGCCTTATGTGGCTCCAAAATAAAAACAATAATATTGAAAATTAGTTCATGTTGAATTACTTTCTAGATTTGATTTTACTATTATTAATTTATTTCCAACAATTTGCCTCAACACATCTTCAGATTTATGTCTTTAGTATAAATAGTACATACATAAAAATTAATTTTAGTACATACATAAAAATTAATTTTTACTTAATAATTTTAATCAGATAATTTTAAGATATATAGGGAAGCATGTTAAAAAGATTTGGTATTCCTGGTACTTATCACCTTCCAAATTCTACTTGTTTGTTAACCACATTTCTCAACAACACTATTGTTGTTTCATTTACCATACAGCCCAAGAGCCAATGCTTGTGTAAAAATAGCACTGTAGCACTGCCATCCCATTGTTCATCAATTTGCTCGAGTGGGCAGCAGTAACGTCTCCATTGTGAGACTTGTTACTGTTTTTGGCATATAGAGTATGTCACTGGTAGCTTACCAGGCTCTGCCTGGTGAACGGGATGCTCTCGGTAGCTTGCCAGACTCTTCAAGAAGGAGAGAGGAATGGAACCCAGGTAGGACGCGTGCAAGGTGGACGTCCTCCCTGCTGTGCTTGGTGTAAGAATGAGTAGCAAAAATCAGAGAGCTAGTTCAATCCGCTGGGCCATAAAATTTGCTTGCAAAATCCTCTAATTGGATCCTCTGCAGTGCAGAATCCACCGAGTACCAGTGGGAGTAGCCCAGGTTAAGTCTGAGCTCCACCTACTGTGGCCCTTGGAGACCTGCAACACTGCATCTTCAGACCTAATGCTTGATCTCAAACCTAACTAGGGAAGACCTAACAACTCAGAGCTTCAGAACACCCGTATGAGAAGACAACGCTCAACTCCCCTCCCCCCAAAGAACTGGTAGTACAAATGTTCTTTCTTTTTAGAGAAACCACAGTCTACTGAGGAGGCAATAGTTGAGAAGACTTTTTTTTTTTTTTTTTTGCGGGGGTAGGAGCCATGCCTGGCTATGCTTAGAATTTATTCTGAGTCTTAGTGATCAGGGATTAATTCTGGCAGGGCTCGTGGAGGTGAAGGGAGGTTCGTATGGGGCTCTGGGACTTGGCTTCGTGAAGGCAATGGCTTACCCACTGTGTTATGTCTCCAGTCCCAATGTTTTGGAATAAGTTCCATATTTTGAATGATAGTGTAATTGATTTGCCTGAAGCTTTCCTAGATTATACAAGTTGCCCTAATATAATCATTAACACCAACTTATATGAATTTAATAGCTAATCAAATTTTTGAACAAAATATTTTGTCTATCATTATCTAGGTGTTATGAAACCAAATTTAAAGGAAATATAGATATCTTTGTGAAATTATAACCTCTAAGGAAATTATTTTTGCACTTCTCTGCATACTTACTAAATGTTGCCCCTTTTCCTACAGCATTTTAGAACCAGACAGATACAGTAATTTCTTATTAACTACCGTCTTCTGACTTTATTTACTCTTCCCTGAAGGTCTGGGATTTATCAAAGTCAGGATTTAATCACATAGGCTCAGGCCAGACATACTGGGAGAACATGTTCCATTTGTTACTTGGTTCTGCCAATGCACATAAATCTATCCTGACTTAAGACTGCTTTGTATCAGAGGCAAACATCCACAAAGGAGTCTCAGATCATTCTAATGTGGCCTCAGCTGAGATCATCAGATGCATCTACTGGTGGGAATTTAATTCTCATCCAAACACAGGTTCATGAAGCAAAATTCTCAACTCTAAAATCTCTATGCTTATTAAAATTTAATATAGCTCCTTAAATATATTTTTATTTTTAATTGCAATAGTTCAGTGAAGAAAAAATACTATTTATAAATTTTTATAAAACTCTTTCAGTAGGGTCAGAAAATGAAATTTCAGATGTTTTTAAGTTGTAGAGATTCAGTAGGGAATGCAAGTTAGATCTTTTCTTGAACTATTAGTTATAATCTGGGAACAAGTATAAATAGTAATTTAAGAGGTTGGATGTCTCCTATAATATGTGAATAATATTGGTGTTAATGTTTTGGCATATGTATCGAATGAAGAATTACATTTGTTCACTTTGTGAAATTTTGCTTTTGTTTGTTTCTGCACTATACCTCAGGGCACGCAGGAATTTACTCCCAACTCTGTGCATAGAGGTCCATGCAGTGTTAAGGATAAACCCCAAATATCCTAAATGAAAAGCATAGTCTGTCCCACCCCAGCTTTTATTTTAATGCTATCTAAGCTGTGTGTAATTTATTTATAAATACCAAATACATGCACCTGATGCAGAATCCTAACATTAATGTATTTAGCAAAGAGTTTTCAATCTATCTGTTTTCCCAGTCAAAAAGACCTATTAGGGGAATCCCTAACATTTTTCCAGAGTAGAAGTCTGGCTAGTCCAAAAGGGACCTTTTTTAAGTGTTTTAAGAGATTAATTCTGAAATTTTATTAGTATTGATTTCTTTGTTTGGAGTCAATTCAGATCCAGGAGCAGCACAGTTGAATGCATAGTGTTCTGCCAGTTCCCCCCAGTTCTTGCATTGTAGCAGCTAGCTGAAGCATTCAGTTACAACGTTGTTATGTTAAACCCCAAGGTTTCATTTGGCATTCATGTCTTAGAGCTGCAGCCATTGTTGTCTGTATCTCCTGCTCTCCCATCAAGGAAGGTTCCTTTGAATCCTTCTGTCATTGCATCATTTCTTCCTGTGCCACATCTCTTCCTTATGGTGCTCGGCTTCCTTCTCTTGACTGATCTCTAAATGCTTTCATTTTTGCACTTCTTGATTATGGAGCTCTTCCATACTCTGAAGTTCTTTTGGATACCTCATCAAATTCTGCCTCATTGGCATGATCTGGCACTTGTGACAAACAGTCTCCAGTCTCCATTTCCAGCTTTTCACCAGGCTTCTTTGGTGGTTTCTGCTAGGGCTTGCTTCTCCATCTCAGCTATTGCCTTTCGATGCCTGGCATGACATAATCCAAGAGGCCAGACTGCCATTCTGGGTAGCTGTTTTTGTTCCTTGTTGAAAATGCTGCTTCTTCATAACTGGCCTTTCTACAAATCTCATCATTTTTGAGGTGGTCCATTGACTCCACAGTCACAGTCCTTGGAAATATAGTTAACAGGAAAGTGCCTTCATTATATTTCCCCAGAGTGTTACGGGCACCTGGTGGCCTAAGAATACAACGTGTCTTTTCCTGAGGGTCTTCCTTGATCATTCACAATGAATAAAGGCCTTTAGACCTGACCAGACACAAGACACAGAAAAAACCTTCTTTCAGCCGTCTACTGGACACATACTGAGTTTCAGACTCAGTGGAAGTCACTATGACAAGCAAGGTGGACACAGAGCTGCTTTTCCTGGGGCTGCTGTCCAGCTCACACGTTGGCAATCTCCACCGGGATTCATGTGTAGAAGGGGTTAAATCTAAGCCAGCACTTTGCCTTTGTGAACTAAGACTTTGCCAGCTTCCCCTTATTTCTGTTTCCTCATTTTCTATTTAGTGATATCAGGTGCCTTGCTACAAGGTTTTCTCCAGATTCCAAAAATATTTTGCCGCTGTTTTGTTGCCCGTTTGCAAATATTGGTGATGGTGTGGCTGCTGCTATTGGTGGTACTATTGATAATGCTTCCTTGTGCTACGCTTTGTTTTTCTGAAGGAAAAGTTTTATTCTTTTGCTGTTTTTGCACTCCCCATTAACTTTTCTACCCTCAGAATAACAATGACAGATAGTATATGACCTCAACTATCCCTAGTCTATTTTTTTAATATATTGTAAACTTTTTATTCAGTGTACAACTGCTTTAGATTTCAGTGCATAACATCTACTTACCCTTTAGAATTCTATTACTGGCTTTCAGAAACAGTTCTTTTTCTAAACATTGAATTTTTGGTTTTAAAAATATATCTATATTTTATCTATTCCACACCATTAAGTCTTTCATACTTTTTGATTAACAACTACAGTAATCTCCTTTAAGACAATTTTAAATAGTAGTAGTGGTAATGGGCATTATACCTTGCTTCTGATTTTTTGAGGATGTTTGTACTACTTCCAAATTATGTATTATGAGGGCTTTGGTGTTAGATGTGTAGTCATATTATTTATATTACCCTTTATATTAATAGTTTTGACATAAAAATATAAAATTAGCTTTCTAATAATTTAATGTTAATGAGCCATGGGAATTATCTATTTTTCCTCTTGGAACTGTTACCCTGTTTAATTATATAAATAGGTTTCCTTTATTTTTCTTTTTAGTTTTGCATTTCTGGTATAAAATTCCACTCAATTTTGTTCTGTTATTCATTTTAGTGTCTGCTAGATTCTGCTTTATATTTTCTTTATAATTTATTATCAATTCTCTATAAGTTATTATCATGGATCATCAAACATTTTCATTACATTTTATTGCAATATTTGCTCCTTCACTGTCACTGTCACTGTCATCCCGTTGCTCATCGATTTGCTCGAGCGAGCACCAGTAACATCTCCATTATGACAGTTGTTTGTTACTATTTTTGGCATATCGAATATGCCACGGGTAGCTTGCCAGGCTCTACTGAGCCGAGATACTCTTGGTAGCTTACCGGGTTCTCCACGAGGGGTCAAGGAATTGAACCCAGGTCAGCCGAGTGCAAGGCAAAAGCCTTGCCACTGTGATATCGCTCTAGCCCTTCACATAAATAATCTAGAGGATTTACCTTTCTTTGTAAAGGGGAAATTTAAGTAACACTAACTTGCTTGGTCTTGAGCAATGTGTGTTTCTCAAAACTATCTTAATCCTGTGCTAAACCAACAATAGTATGGCACTTACCTTGCATGTGGCTGACCAAACTTGTATTCCCAGCATCCCATATAGTCCCTGAGTTGACCAGGACTGATCCTTGAGTGTAGCATTGGTAGTAAGCCCTGAGCACAACTGGATGTGGCCCAAAAACCAAACAAACAATCCTCACAAAAAACACCTTACCCTCTGTGCTATGGCTCCAGTCCGTTCTTGCGCTAGGAGGGTCAAAATCAGTGTCTTGTACTTACTGGGTATGTATTCTACCACTTAAACTTCTGTTTCCCTGCAACCCCACCCCTACTCTTTAATGTTAATTTCTATATATAATACTGTGAACTAAAGAAGATTCTTGGAATAATTTTTATTTTCTTAACTCTTTTGACGGTTGTCACATGGGCTATAATTGACTTTTCATGTGCACCAGAAAGAATGTGTATTTAGATTATTTATGGTTGGAAAGTCCTGTGAATATCTACTGATTCCAACTCTTTCAGCTTCCTTTTTCCTACTGTCAATTCCTTGATGATTCTATTTTCTTGTTCTGTCCAGTGGTGACAATGGGTTGTCAGATACTCTTACTATTGTGTTCCTTTTGATGTCTTTCTTCAGGTCCTCTAGTAGTCACTTTCTATATTTGATGACTTTTCATGTAATGTAATGAGTATTAAAATACTCAATATATGTTGATCTCTTAAAGATTACATAATGCCCGTCACTGTTTACGACCATTCTTACTACTTTTAAAAATATTTATAAATTGGGGCCAGAGCGATAGTACAATGGGTAGCGTGCTTGCCTTGCATGACCTGGGTTCTATCCATGGCACCCCATATGTTTCCATGAGCTCACCAGGAGTGATCCCTGAGTAGAGAGTCCAGGGTAACATTTGAGCATTGCTGGTTGTGGCCCAAAATCAAACAAAAAATTATAAATTAAAAATTTACTGTGTTTTACTAAACTCTTGTTGGTATGGTTTTGTACATCACTCCCTTTACCATTGTCCCAGACCCTCCCGCTCCTATTCTCCCTTCTGGTGACTTTCCTCCTGGAAACTAGTTCTCAGTTTCTGTGTCCTTTGCACATCTGCTTTTTTCTCTATGACGAAGCGCGGGCATCAATTACAAAATATGTCCTCTGGGGTTGAGTGGGGGCACAGCTGGAAGCATTATCCCATTACTAGCTTTTGGAGGTCCACAAGGTATTTTTTGAATATCATTGTGCAACCTACTTTCTAGCAATCAGCCTTGACTCAGAGAGCTTGGGCCTGTTTGGCTACATATAAGGAAGAATCACTCAACCATTTTTTATTGCTCAGATATTGTCTTGGTGTGGGGAGCTCACCTCAAAAACTCTTCTTGGGATATGTTTCTATGTAGAGAGATTAGATATGGCATCTCCCAGCAAAATTGTGAGATCACTGAGCTGATGCTTGCTACCAATGTTGACCGTTTATTTATCTAATCATCTTGTCATTCCCATTTATTGTTATAAGAATAGGATTGTAGGGTTTTGGTGATCAACGTTTGAAATAGCAATCATTTCCTCATTATTGATTGCTGGTCTTCTGCCACCCTCCTCCTATCCCCAGTTTCCCAGGGCAGAATTTTTCACTCTTGAGTTCTCTATTAGACTGCAGTTTTCGGTTTTATGGTAGTGTTTTTTCCTGGTAGGGCATCCAATCCATCTGGAGTACTCCACTGGGTTTTGCTCAGTGGGGTGGTAGAAAAGTTCTGTGATTATTCTAACTTCAGCTATATATTTTTTCAGCACAGGTTCTCCCTGTTCTCCTATTCTAGTTTCACCCCACAAAAAGTATTGTTACTCCCTCTGTTATGTCTGTTTGAATAGTCAGACTGTTATGAACTCTGATTTCTTATTGGTCTCAACCACTGAGGAGTACTTATATAAAGTATAATTGAAGTAAGAGGAGAAAGCCAAGGTTTTTACATAACTCTTGTATTGCTTCTATATTCTTTCTAGGCTAGCAATACCCTGGTTTTTGCTCTATTTCCTATTTTCCTAAAATCATGCATTGTAAATTATCCCTTTGACAATAAACTTACATTATTTTTTCTTATTTTCAATGTGCTCTTTTCCTGCTAGACCCCTTACTTATATGCCTATCATAAGCATTGATAAAATATAGTATAATTTGTTTTCTCTTCTCTTGTTAAATATTCTCCAATTCTAGATTTTAACTAAGTTTGATATTTTTTCTTCATGTCTATCATTGTGCTGTTTACTGTGTCCTCTGTCTTATTACTTGAATAGTCATGTTTAACTTACAAACTAATTATTTGTATTAACAATAAAAAATTACACATTTTTGCTCCTTGTCATGTTTCATTTCCCACATTCACACATATTATCCAGAGATTAATTACTTATGCTTAAAGCACAGTAAATCCTCTTGCCAGAGGAAGAAGAAAAGTGTCTGCCGTAGGTGTGGGGTGATGGGTAGGGAAACTGGAGACATCAGTGTGGGAAATGTACACTGGTTAAGGGATGAGTGTTAGAACACTATGGTGGAAACCTAATCATAAACATCTTGTAACTGTGTATCTCACTTTGATTCAACTAAAAGATTAAATAAAATTAAAAAGTAAATTTAAAAATTTTTAACAAATGTTATTATATTTATTTTACCATTGTGTTTAATTTAATGCTTTCTGCCAGTTGTTTTTCTTTGGCATTGTAATTATCTGTAGTTGATTAGAGTTGTATTTCTATTTCTTAAACGACAGCATTGAAGTGTTTTCAGATAATATTAAATATATCTAGTTAAGTTTTGAACTTCAGATAACAAACAAATGTTCCTTATATAAATAGGTCTCAATAATTTCATGGGGTGTTTTTATCTGCTAAATATGACAACAGTATGTCTGACATACAGCTACTGAATATCACTCTTTGGGGTCTGGGGGGTGTCCAAGGAGAGTTAACCAGCAGTACTGAGGGAACATGAGTGTCCAGGATCAAACCTTGGCACCTCATGAAAATATTATGCTCCTGCATAATATTGAGCTATCTCCCCAGGACCTAAGTACCATTCTTAATCATTGTTAATATTTAACTATTAGTATTATTTGGAGTCTGTGAAAAAATGTAATTTGAAATTTTCATGGCAAGTGTTAGGGTTCAGTTTTTCCAGGAACATAAGGTCCATTTTCAACACAATATTTTCATTTAATTCCATTTCCAGCATTTTTAATGATGTATTTGTGGAATCATAGATTAGAGAAGGCTATAAATTCTGCCAACCCCCACCATAACTGAGTGCTGAGAATTTTACCCTTTTCTTGGAGTCTGTACTGGCTCTCTCTGTCCTGGAAAAATAGCATGTTAGGAGTGTGATATTTTACAAAGTTTTCTAGACATTTTTCTTTATTCTCTCTTGGATGCCAGTCACAATAACTCAGTTCACTGGGGTGAAGCCCACATCAGCCATGTAGAGAAGCCATGTATAGGAATATGTATCTGAAACTTCTAGTCTAGTTTATACTACAGCTGACAGTACAGAAAGCAAAAGAGCTCTCTAGTTTAGCTGTTCCTCACGAAAAGAATCTGAGCAAATAATATGTCTTCTTTAAAACACACTGCATTTTGTATGTGGTGCAGTCAGGTTCAATCCCCAACACCACATATGGTCACCCAAGCCCTGTCAGAAGTGATTCCTGAATACACAGAACCAGAAGTAAGCCCTGAGCTCTGCAAGTTGGGATTCCCAACTGGCCAAAACAGTCACTATATTGCAGAGGAGTTTGCTACAATGTAACAAAGTTATAATATAAATTTATTTTAAAATTGGTATTCAGTTTTATAAATGTATGATATCTTTTCTTCTAAATGCAGAAGTTTCTATTAATTCTAACCATTTATGTACCCCATGATATTTAAAATTATTATTTATATAATCTGTGATCAGTGCTATGTTTTTTAATCTTTTCTTTTTGTTATCTTTTCAGATTAACTTTAATTTATATAATGGATGAACTTTATATTTATCAGATATATTCTTTGAACACTACCTACTCACTGTTAACCTCTTCTGTTTTTTGGTTTTGTTTTGTTTTTTTTTTTGCTTTTTGGGTCACACCTGGCGATGCACTCAGGAATTACTCCTCGTGGTGCTCAGGAGACCATATGGGATGCTGGGATTTGAACCCAGGCTGGACACATGCAAGGCAAATGCCCTACCTGTTGTGCTATCGCTCCAGTCCCTGACCTCTTCTTGCTGTTGGCAGTTGTTGCAGTTTACTTTTACAATTTGTACTTTTGTGTTTCATGTCAGAGATTTTAGAGAAACAATAGCCTTATTGATATTTTTTGTGATGAAGTGTGCTTCCAAATATCTCTGTTTTCTAGCTTCCTTCATTTTCTTGTAGTACAGCAATGCTAAGTTTCTATTTTTTTTCTCTTGGATTAATCCCAACTCATATACACAAATTATCAGATGTCTACTATTTTTCAAATAAGAGTGGATTGCAAGAATTTCCTTTATTTTCATTGGTTTTATTTGTGATATTATGTGACCTTTACATCTCACTACCACACTATCTGTAATAGGTGGTTACAGATATTTGTCAATGTCATGGTTTCTTCCCTGATATCAATCATAAGAGGACGACTATTTCATGAAAATATGGGTATTCTGCCTAACTTCTCTTTAGCCTCATTTCCTGTGCTTCTCAAATCCAATGCATGGAGGAACTTACCTTGTACATATTCTCAGTACATGTACCATCTTTCTATTCTTTTAATGAAAGATGCTAGTCTTGGGATATTCCGGTCTCCCATGAGAATGTTGTTTGCAGGTTTGTCTAATAACAGCATTTTCTGTATTTGCTCTCTTCTTCCTCATAAGAACTTTGGTCCACCATGTGTGGATACACTTTCTCTTATTTTGAATTTTGAAATTTTTATGTGTCCTAGTTACATAACAATAGAGTATGTAAGTCAGAAGAGTCTTATACCTTGGTTGTTAGAAAAAAGTGAAGTAGAGGGGGTTAGAGTGATAACACAGCAGGTATGGTACTTGCTTTTCATGCTGGGGACCCGGGTTCAATCCACAGAGTTCCATGTTTCCCTGAGCCCATCAGAAATGAATCCTGAATGGAGAGTTAGGAGTAATCCCCGAGCACCTCCAAATGTGGACCCAAAGCCAAATTAAAAAAAAGAGAAGTAGAAGTAGAGATTTTTGAATTATTATCTTTAAATGGGATTTTTTCCAGAAAATTTAACGTTTCATATTTTATTAGTGACATTTTAAAGATATGAAAGTTAGTATGAAATAAAGCAGGTTGAATAATCAAAAATATAAAATGAACACTATTCATGGAATACTAGCATAAGAAAGTAAGTTCTGTCTGGCTCCTTTATGATCATACATTTTTTCTGTGCTTACATTGTTTTGTTTTTGTTTTTACATTGTTTTTCTTTACAGGATTTCAGTTTCCCATATGCATTGAATCAATGCAACATTTAATTTTTTTCTAATTTTGTTTTACTTTTTATAAATGAATATATAGGACATACTCATTTGTGAGTATATCCTCTATTTTTATGCCTGAAAATTCAATTTTTATGCAATTGAGAATGACGACTTCTATAGGTAACTTTAATTGATTGTTTAAACTTTTATACAAATACAAGGCATTGTTCTGCCATCCTTGATGGAGATGGATCATCTTCTGATTTGTTATTACCAATTGTGCAAATATAAATATGTGTACTGTGGCACATAAACATGTTTGATTAAGGAATATACATAGCTAAGAATTGTAAATGCTGGGTCTCTTTGTATTTAAAAGGTAATAGCAGTTACTTTTCTAAGGAGATTGTACCAAGTTGTATTACTAAAAATAGTGCATCATTTATTTGTGTACACTATTTCTAAAATCAAAAAAAAATATTATTTATTTCTTAAAATCACTATGATTTTCATAAGTTAAAAGATGTTTCTAACGTTACTATTGCCAAATTTTAATTTAATAATTTTAATTTGTGCATTAGTGTTAGGAATTGAATCCACGGTTTCTCAAGTGCAATACATGTACTCTACCACTGAGCTACATTTTTCCACCCCTAAAATTTTAATTTTCAATATTTGAACAAAGTTCTAATTTAAAAATTAAGGACATGATGATTTCCAATGGTTTTGTGGTTTACAGTATCATTATTATTTCATTCACATGAATTGATCCCTTTATATAGTTTAAGATAGGAATTCAATTATTTTTTCCCTAGAGATATCCAATTTTTCTAGCAGAAAAAATTGAAAAATACACATTTTCTGAGTAGCCATCAGTGATTTTTTTGCCTTTCATTAAATTTCTAAATGCGCATTAGTCTATTTTAAGAATATTTTTATCTATTTTTTTGTCAGTTTGTCAATTATAGTTTACTATCACACTGTCTTAAAAACTGCAGTTAGAGAACATCCCACAACTTTTTATCTATTGGTGTATCTTGCTTATTTTTAAACCTGTGACTATAAATTTTTTAATTTATACACTATTGTTATTTCTATATATTTATTCATATTTATTTTATTATATTTTGCTTAATTTTCTAAAATCCCCTTGGGTTTGCATAAGTCTTATTGGTCAGTTTTGTAAAACCTTAGAGTTTATGATAGCTTTGATCTCTAGGCATAGCATATATTTTTTATTTTCCTTTTAATGATTTCCAAGCAAGTTTTTATAATAATATTTAATGTGTTTATCTTTTCTACATCTATTCATTCAAATTTTATATTTTATACTTATTTATTCATGGTCAATGATTGGTTCTTTCAGTATGCTGTCAGTGTCAGTCAGGAAATTTGGATGTTCAGCAAGATCAGCATAACAACCTAAATTATTGGGGACTGGGGCAATAGCACAGTGGGTAGGGCATTTATCTTGGATGGGGCCGACCCAGGTTTGATGCCTCAATCTCTCTTGGGGAGCTCGGCAACTTACCGAGAGTATCCTGCCTGCACATCAGAGCCTGGTAAGCTCCCCATGGCATATCTGATATACCAAAAACTATAACAATAAGTCTCACAACGGAGACATTACTGGTGCCCCGCTTGAGCAAATTGATGAGCAATGGGAGAACAGTGCTACAGTGCAGGTTTAAATTTATATTAAGGGTGGGACCACATGCATGCCCTACTCCTGGCTCTGCACTGAATACACAAGACAGGGGTGGGTGAGTGGGCTTGCTTGGAAATGGAGATTACGTAGTTGTGATTGTTCTGTATTTTGCTTGGTATAACTTGTACCCTCATTAACCTAGAACAAAGAATCATTGTATCACTATATCACTGTCATCCCATTGTTCATTGATTTACTCAAGCGGGCACAAGTAACGTCTCTATTACACTCAGCCCTGAGATTTTAGCAGCATCTCCTTACTCTTCTTTCCAAGTGATTGGAGGCTCTTTCAGGGTCAGGGGAATGAGACTTATCATTACTGTTTTTGGCATATCAAATCCCCAGCACCGGGTAATCCCATCAATGGCCAATATCCAGAGTCTATAAAACCGAGCTCCCGGAAGAGAGTGACTAGTCTCTTGCCTCCCACACCTGGCTGTCTTCACCAGGGCCCCTTGCAGGGGACGGTTTGCATTTCCCTCCCTGCTCAGAGCAGAGCCTCAACAGTTGAAGACCTCCAGAAGCCAGCCACAGCCATACTCAAGGCCCCTCTCCACATGTTCAGAAGAGCTTCATGCATGAAAGAACTCGGCAGTGGAACCCAGGTGTGCCCGACCCAGGGCTGAGATCTCCAAGGCTACTCAGATTGGGACTGGACCTCTTCCACCCAGATCCCCCATTTTTCAGTAGCTAGGCAGTCACTCACAGAAACTGCTCTCAGTTCCATGTAATCCCATCAATAGCCAACATGTAGAGACTATAAGACTGAGTTCCCAGAAGCACGTGGCCACATCTAATAGCCTAGTTCTCCCTCTTGGAGAACTGACAAGCTACCAAGAGTCTATTACCCACATGGGAGAGCCTGGGAGCTCCCCATGGTGTATTCATATCCCAAATACAGTAAGAGACATATACATACTTCTCGAGAGCCAGGCAAGCTACCGAGAGTATCGCGCCTGCATGGCAGAGCATGGCAAGCTACCCGTGGTGTATTCAATATGCCAAAACAGAACAAAGGATAGTGAATAAAAATACCATAGTTGGGAGAGAAAGCATAGTGAATATATGAAGAAACACATGATTTTAAAAGTGGGATTGTGATGATTTGAAACCTGGGATGTACTGCTGCCCTGTCACCATGTAAAGCTGGAGAAATCAACATGGTGATAATGAGAAAAATGAAATATTAAAAATAAACTATGTTAATAATTTATATTTTGATGTTTAAAAATATCAAATTGCAGCTTATCTTTACTAGACCATTTTAGTAGAGAAAGAGTTCAGTTATATCAAATTTGGGAGATTGTAAATTTTGTAAAGTTTAGCACAATACTGCCATTTTTGGAAGTGGCTGGATAAAGTTAAGAGATAAGTGACATTTTATGTTTAGTATCACTGTCATCCCATTGCTCATCAATTTGCTCAAGTGGGCACCAGTAACGTCTCCATTGTGAGACTTGTTGTTACTGTTTTTGGCATATTGAATATGCCACTGGTAATTTCCAGGCTCTGCCGTGTGGGTGGGATACTCTCAGTAGCTTGCTGGACTCTTCAAGAGGGACAGAAAAATCGAACCCGGGTCGGCTGTGTGCAAGGCAAAGGCCCTACCCACTGTGCTATCACTCCAGTATAGTTAGTAAGTTTCCATATGTTATTTATTTACTTTGGGTCCTTTAAACAGTGTTCAGGACCCCATGGACCCCTCCCAGTGATACTTGACCAATTGGACTGACAGTTCAGCAATCGAGCTAGAGGATACAAGTACTGCTTTGACACAACAGTACTGGAGTCCACCAGGACCAACCTAGTGCCATATGGAGGCCTCCAGGACCAAACCCACTACAATTGTCTGGTGGTTCCAGGAAACATGCTTGTGTTTAACCCCTGCACTAAATCTCTGGTCTAATTTCAAAATATTTGTAGATGTTCTTACTATTTGGTACTCATTTGTGAAAAAATGTCAGCTGAACACAAACAGTTAAGTAGATGACTCGTTAAAGAAACTTTGGTACATCTACAATGGAATACTATGCAGCTGTTAGAAAAGATGAAGTCAAAAATTTGCATATAAGTGGATCAACATGAAATGGGTCAGAGAGAGAGAGACAGACATAGAAAGATCGCACTCATCTGTGGAATATAAAGTACAGAGTGGGAGACAAACACCCAGGAGTAGTAGAGATAAAGACCAGGAGGTCTGCCCCACAGCTTGGAAACTGGCCTCACATGCTGGGGGGAAAGGCAGCTAAATAGAGAAGTGAACACCTAGTAGAGAATGTTGGGAGGACCCATTCGGGTTGAAAGATGCATGCCGAAAGTAGACTATAGACCGAACATGATGGCCACTCAATAACTCTATTGCAAACTACAACATAGAACAGGAGAGAAAACAAAAGGGAATGCTCTGCCACAGAGGCAGGGTGGGGTGGTGGGGTATGGGGTGGGGGTGTGAGAGGGATACTGGGAATATTGGTGGAGGGGAATGGGCACTGGTGGAGGGATGGGTAATTGATCACTGTATGACCGAAAAGCAAACACAAAAGTTTGTAAGTTTATAACTGTACCTCACAGTGATTCTCTAATAACATAATTTTTGCTTTTTGGGTCACACCCGGCGATGTACAGGGATTACTCCTGGCTCTGCACTCAGGAGTTACCCTTGGCGATGCTCAGGGGACCATATGGGATGCTGGGATTTGAACCCAGGTTGGCCGTGTGCAAGGCAAATGCCCTACCCACTGTGCTATCTCTCCAGTCTCTAATGAAATTTTTTTAAAAATCAATTTTATTACTTTTTAATTTTAAAAAAGTAGAATGTATATAGGGATTGCAAGTCTGTTTATAGAAGACATGAGAGTAACAGGTTCAATAACCAAAGGCAAAAGAACTAGAGAAATTACCTACAGAGTGGAGTTTACCAAAGGGAAGGGAGATGAATGGATGGGAGGGAACCGGGACTCATGGATCATTGATAGAGAAAAACTCACATTCTGGTGGTTAGTGTGGTGTTAAAACATTGTATTATTCTAATTCTATCATAATTCATAGTACTCCAATAGAAGTTGGGGTATAGGGAAGAAAGAATAAACTCAGAAAATTTAGTAATAACTTCCATTGTTCTTGAAGCCAAGGTCAAAAGAGAATTGCTCTTGAACTGAATGACTCAATCTGAATAGTGTTTAAAATAAATAGATTTAGCTCCACACATTCAAATACTTTAAGATTATGTCTGACTTTCTTGATATCAGTTCCACTTAAGATTTTGAATATGGAATGGTGTAGGAATACCGTACTTGATTTCTTCATGGAAATAACTAGGTCAGGCTAAGTAGCTTCTGTCATATATAGGACAAATGTGAATTGTCATTCTCCATTTTTCCCCAGGATGCTCACTCAATAGCTTTTTCTTAATTCTACCTGGCTTTGTCCTTAGTTTATATTAATACACAGAGATAGTGAAGATTTAGCAATGTTGGACAGCTTAAAGTCACTGTTTCAGGTAAATGATTCAGAGATAGGATTATATCTCTGAGTAGAAATTATGAGAAAAGTTGAGAACACAATACTCCACATGGTTCCCGTTTTTATAGTCTTGGATCGAAATTTGAATGCTAAAGTAATTGACACCCCTAACAATATGATTTGCCTAGGGAATAATGGAAAGCATACGCAAAGGAAGAGAAAGACACACAAATATGGATTTGTTTTGTATTTTATGACAAAAATGCAATGTGCTGCACTGTAGCACTGTTGTTCAGTTCATCGATTTGCTCCAGTGGGCGCCAGTAACATCTCCATTGTGAGACTTGTTGTTACTGTTTTTGACATATCGAATATACCACAGGTAGCTTGCCAGGCTCTGCCGTGCAGGTGGAATACTCTCAGTAGCTTGCCAAAGGTCTCCAAGAGGGACAGAGAAATTGAACCTGGTTGGCCACGTGCAAGGCAAAAGCCCTACTCTCTGTGCTATCGCTCCAGCTTATGACACAATAATGTGACAGATCCATAAAATACATATAAAAAAGCTTTCAATTGAAAGGAGTATCTGCTCTGAGCACAGCTTTATTACTGGGATGCTGTTAAGCTCTTTGATTTATTAAGTCCAATAATTTCTACAAGTCACTCCTCAGCTTACTTAAAGTTTCATGGGATGGAACCAACAGTGGCACATCTACTCCAGCATGACCCCAATGAATATGCGAAAGAGAGGAAATGTAGGTGTTAACTCCAAGTACATTTAGGAAATATTTCAAATTCAATGTATTCACCATTGTATTAGGATCCTCACTTTTCTTATCTACATATTAGTGATAATATTTTCTCCAAGTACAGTGAAAGTTGCTGTTAAAGTTCAGAATGATTATAATCTACATAAAAACTCATTAACAAATTCCTCTGTAAATGAAGTTAATAGATTGTTGTGCTTGAATTTCAACATTGTGAATAATTAAAGAGTTATAAAAATAATGTAAAATATATCCCAAGTATATTTGCTTAAGTATATGCTTACATACAGTAAAATGTGGCAATATTATGTTTATAATAATATAAGCATTGGTAAATGTAATCACTTTGTTAATGAAAAACAAAATCAAGATATTTAACATTTATAGCACAATAAAAATAATCCAGCAAGACTCAGGAAATCCTCTTTCAGTTATATATCAAGATAACATTATATTTATAGATTAATCTACAGAAATATCTTAATCTATAGAAATGACTGTATAAAAATTTCACACAAGCTAGAAACAATCATAGTAGAAAAAATTAATTGTCCAGTAATAGGAGAATGCACAATGATTCACTCACTTGGTCAGACAATGAAATAGAATTCAGTGTATTACATCAATTCATGTAAGAGCCTGAAGAAATTCATTAAATACAAAAGATACCAAATACAAATACATTATTTCACATGACTAAATCTTAGTATCTAGAAATCAAGTAATGATAGCATTCAGTTGTCTATATCAAGCAAACCAATAAACAGTAATGCTGTGTGTCTCAGAAGTGGGGGATGTCTGAGCATAACTAGTTGCTTTTTAAAAAACTGTTTCAGTTTGTGTTGAGTTTTACACATTAAAGAATATTTTTGATAAAAAGCATTAAAGTGCATTTCAGAGTATAAAAGAATAGAAAAAATGTTAAATATTAAATGCATCATGAGAGAAAAATACATATAATTTCCTGGTAGATGAATAAAAATTTCATCTTTGTGCAGTTTAAGCAATGTAACACTGTTGTACCCTTTTTCATTGACTTGCTTGAGTGGACACCATTAACGTCTCCATTGTGAGACTTTTTGTTACTGTTTTTGGCATATCAAATACGCATTCCCTTAAAATAATTTTATATACTTATTTACTGTATGATACCAGTACCAATCAACGAAGATCTGAGGATTGGCTTCCAGATATGCATCCTTACTTTGTGACATGGTACAGATTTTGTTGGAATTTACTTGACAGTGTCTCTGATTTTTATGGACTGATGTGACAGTATATGTGAACAAAATTAATGGTGTTTACTCTTTACTTGATAGATTAATGACTCCTGTATTTTCTGTTCCAATGTATGTCAAAAATTCATGGAAAGTCACAGACAAGGATGCTAATACTAATAAGCCATGGTTTAAAATGTTGAGAGAAGTAGAAAAATGTTTTTGTTAGATTCATATAAAAAATGTTGCAGATGTAGTATTGCATATGGTTTAAGGCATTAAGAAATTGATGTTATATATGTATGTTCCTCAATCATAATTGTATTAAGTGACTGAGTTCAGTCTTGTTCAAGGAAAGTCACAGAATTTACATATTTACAGTATGTAAGTCTTCACATACGTGTGGGCATGTAAGGGATCATTTAAGAATACTCTTCCTGGGTTTGCTGTTGTTTCTCAGTTCATCACCTGCCTCTCTCTGTGCTACTCAGCTTTGTGTGTGGGAAGTAGCGAAGGAAGCTTCCTAAGTGGTGTTCAGGGGTCTAGTTTTGTTTATTTTACCAATAAACATAAGGGACTTCCCTGTTTTAGTTTGTTTTGAATTTTACACGTTAAAGCAGATTAAAGTAAATCTAAAACCACTGGCTATGCATAATCTGACTGTGTGGGATCTGGCAGTTCAGTGGTTGGGTCCTGATCTTGGCTTTGTAGGCCTGATGACCTTCCAACTCTGACCTGGAATTGCTGAGAGCCACCAAAGGACAAACCTGGTGGTGTTCTGGGCTTCTGGGGATCCATGCAGTATTGGATATCAATCTCGGTTTTGAGTATATACCTTGCATGTACTCCAGTCTGAGTTATCTTCTGACCCTCTTAAAACCTTTTACATTTATCTTGCATTATTTTTATTTATTTCATTCT
This sequence comes from Sorex araneus, assembly GCF_027595985.1. NCBI lineage: Eukaryota > Metazoa > Chordata > Mammalia > Eulipotyphla > Soricidae > Sorex > Sorex araneus. The sequence goes on along the minus strand of NC_073304.1, from coordinate 91,472,572 downwards.
TAGAAGTGATCAAAATTAATAGTTATAGTGACCTATGACATCATCTCTCTTATTTTTCACTGTAGAGGTTTTAAAATTTGAAAACTGTAGGATGACATTGGTTTGTCCTTTCTCTCTGGCCACGGGGAGTTTGGGTTTGTGGGATTGCACCCATTATAGTGCTCCTGAGGCATGCCCATTCCTCTGTGTTTATCTTTAACTTTTCTGTGCTCTCTTCCCCAAACGGTTAATCACCTTTATCCCCAAAGCAGTACCTGTGACTTGTAAAGTCAAATTCCTCAGAAATCTCAGATTTTGTAATTGTAAGTGAAATATTGCTTTTCTCCTTTCCTTATGTTCTTTGCATAGTTTACTTCAGATCAATGTCCTGTTTGTATAGACACAGGAAGACAGTTAATGCTATGCTTTTGTAACTTGGAAGTTAATTGACTCTGAATAATATTCACTCCTCGGTATCTATTTTCTCAACTTAAGCCTCAGTTGCCTTTAGTTCCTAGCATCCCAAAAGTAGGGTCCTGATGAGGGACTGGATGGACTCAGGGCAAGCTGTGAGCTACCCTGCATTGACATGGGCCAGGCCAAGGGCCATAATGCTTAACTATAAGTTAAAGGAATGGTCATGGACAAATTCTGTCATGCTCCAAAGAGTAACAACTGGATTAGAACCCTGCTAGGGTAAGGAAAGACAAATCTTGCCTAAGCACTGCATTCTGGGATCTATAGTGAGATATCCTCAGGAGAGCCATCATACAAGCTTAATGTATCTCTTACTGGGCCTATACAAAATAACTAATATTGAGAAGTAGAATTAAGATGAATGTTTAAATGGTTGTTGGACTAAGGAAAGGAGAAACACACTCCTAAATAGTATTTGGCCCTTGGGCAGATCTCCTAGTTACAGGAGATCTTTGTCTTATTTTAAGAAGAGTCTACCCAGAAGGAAGGACCTTTACATATGTTCATTGTGCCATCTGAGCTGTGTGTAGTTGCTACCCCCAACACTTGAAGAGGAGGAATAGCCAGGCTGGTAGAGTGCGTGAGACTGCGAGGAGGAGGAAGAATAAATAGCAATTGATCACCAACCAGCCTGGCTCCTGTTTTATTCTTTCATCCATCACTGTTGGTCATACGGGGTGGGAAAACAACTTAAGCACCGAATGCACATGGAGAGAGAACATGGACCCCCTTTTTATTTTGTGATTACACAGAAAGCTATTATAATGAATTAAATAATTGTTTTTGCTATATAATTTGAATGCCCTTAGAAGGTTTTATATAAAGAGTACAAATATCTCTAATTATCTGCAACTATACAGAATTGGTTCTCTGAGGAAATATATATATATATATATAAAATTGTATATATATATACACACACATGTATAAACATTTACTAAAGAATATTTATATTGAATCTGTCCTTGTAACACTTTGCACCATTTTAGATATGTTTACATAGGTCTCCTCCAGAGCTGAACCTTTTTGAAAGTGAGTGTAAATCTCATTTTAAACTTATAGTCACAAGTAAATAAAAGCTGCCTGTTTATGCCTAGTTTACCTTCAATACCATTTCTGTAAAAGCCCAGTATATTGAGGTCAATAGTATATGGTACCATTGTATTTGGTATGTATTTCATTAATTTTCTGTACATTTAACCAATAATTTAGCTAACACATCAAACTTATCACATATATATATGTTTTTATCTTATTTTTTATTTTTTTTTATTTATTTTTTTAAATAATTTATTTATTTTTAATTAGAGAATCACCGTGAGGGTACAGTTACAGATTTATACACTTTTGTGCTTATACTTCCCTCATACAAAGTTCGGGAACCCATCCCTTCACCAGTGCCCATTCTCCACCACCCGTAAACCCGGCGTCCCTCCCACCCTCCCCACTCCCATCTCCCCCCCACCCCACCCTGTCACTGTGGCAGGGCATTCCCTTCTGTTCTCTCTCTCTAATTAGCTGTTGTGGTTTGCAATAAAGGTGTTGAGTGGCCGCTGTGCTCAGTCTCTAGCCCTCATTCAGCCCGCAACTCCCTTCCCCCACATGGCCTTCAACTACAATGTAGTTGGTGATCGCTTCTCTGAGTTGCCCTTTCCCCGGAACGTGAGGCCAGCCGCGAAGCCATGGGGTCAACCTCCTGGTACTTATTTCTACGGTTCTTGGGTATTAGTCTCCCACTCTGATATTCTATATACCATAGATGAGTGCAGTCTTTCTATGTCTGTCTCTCTCTTTCTGACTCATTTCACTCAGCATGAAACTTTTCATGCCCATCCACTTAACTATAAAATTCTTGACTTCCTTTTTTCTAACAGCTGCATAGTATTCCATTGTATAGATGTACCAAAGTTTCCTCAACCAGTCATCCGTTTTGGGGCATTCGAGTTTTTTCCAGATTCTGGCTATTGTAAACAGTGCTGCGATGAACATACATGTGCAGATGTTGTTTCGATTGTACTTTTTTGCCTCTCAGGGATATATTCCCAGCAGTGGTATTGCTGGGTCAAATGGGAACTCAACCTCTAGTTTTCTGAGAGTCGTCCATACTGTTTTCCAAAAGGGCTGAACTAGCCGGCATTCCCACCAGCAGTGTAGAAGGGTCCCTTTCTCCCCACATCCTCTCCAACAGCGGTTGCTTTTGTTCTTTTGGATGTGTGCCAGTCTCTGTGGTGTGAGGTGGTATCTCATGGTTGTTTTGATCTGCATCTCTCTGATGATTAGTGATGCAGAGCACTTTTTCATGTGCCTTTTGGCCATTCGTATTTCTTCCTTGGTAAAGTTTCTGTTCATTTCTTCGCCCCATTTTTTGATGGGGTTGGATGTTACTTGCGATAGCTATTAGACAAGAAAAAGAGATTAAGGGCATCCAGATAGGAAGGGAAGAAATCAAACTCTCACTATTTGCAGACGACATGATACTATATCTAGAGAAGCCTAAAACCTCTACTAAGAAACTCTTAGAAACAATAGACTTATACAGTAAAGTTGCAGGCTACAAAATCAATACCCAAAAATCCATGGCCTTCATATATGCAAACAATGAGGCAGAGGAAAGGGACATGAAAAAAGCAATCCCATTCATAATCGTGCCCCAGAAAATCAAGTACCTTGGAATCAGCTTAACCAAGGAAGTAAAAGACCTTTACAAAGAAAACTACAAAACGCTACTCCATGAAATCAAAGAGGACATGAGGAAATGGAAACATATACCCTGCTCGTGGATAGGGAGAATCAATGTTGTCAAAATGGCAATACTCCCTAAAGCATTATACAGATTCAATGCGATCCCTATAAGTATACCCATGACATTCTTCAAAGAAATGGATCAAGCAATCCTAAAATTCATATGGAATAACAAACGTCCAAGGATAGCTAAAACAATTCTTGGGAAAAAGATGATGGGAGGCATCACCCTCCCCAACCTCAATCTTTACTACAAAGCAGTAACAATTAAAACAGCATGGTACTGGAACAAAGGCAGAGCCGTAGACCAATGGAACAGGGTGGAATATCCCTACACACAACCCCAAATGTATGATCATCTAATCTTTGATAAGGGAGCAAGAGATGTGAAGTGGAGCAAGGAAAGCCTCTTTAACAAATGGTGCTGGCACAACTGGACAACCACATGCAAAAAAATGGGTTTAGACCTTGACCTGACACCATGCACAAAATTCAGATCAAAATGGATTAAAGACCTCAACATTAGACCACAAACCATAAGGTACATTGAAGACAAGGTCGGCGAAACCCTCCACGATATTGAAGATAAAGGTATCTTCAAAGGTGACACGGAACTAAGCAATCTAGTAAAAACAGAGATCAACAAATGGGACTACATTAAACTAAAAAGCTTCTCGCACCGCAAGAGATACAGTGACCAGAATACAAAGACTATCCACAGAATGGGAAAGGATATTTACACAATACCCATCAGATAAGGGGTTGATATCAATGGTATATAAAGCACTGGTTGAACTCTACAAGAAGAAATTATCTTATTTTTTAAATATGTATGCCAGATTTCTCTCATTCTAGAAGCTTTATGATAACTTACTGTGCATAACCATCAAATCAAATGTTCAGAAGCACGTATTTTAGTGTGTGGCTAAATATAAAAAGGAAAATGGATAAAGAGTGACTGGACAGTGAAATATGTGAGTCCTATTTTATCTCTGGTCATCTGAAAAACTTCCCTGTGAATTAAAAGATAAAGAATTTTAAAAGATAAGGAATTAAACATTGAGGAAGTGAACTTGGTGAATTCTGATAGAACATTCCAGATGGAACAGTTAAGTACAAAAATTAGAGTAATAACAGAAGTTTGAGAAGTGTAGAGAAGACCAGGGTAGCTGAAGTAAAATCGATGAGGTGAGAATGAAAGTATTTGTGGTTAATGAGGTAGGCAAAACCAAGATACATGAGACTTTCCAATCCAGGGTGAAAAGTTATCATTTTTTTAAGTGAGGTGGGAAATGATAACAGATTTTTTAACATAGGTATTACATAATTTGACTTATTTTTGAAATGAATAATTTTGACTTTTGTTAGAAAACTGGAAGACAGACAAAAGACAAACCTGGGAGACTGTCTATAAATTAAAGGAATAGTTCAAATAAGAAATTAAAAATTAAACCAAAAAATAATCTTATCATGACTTAAAACCAAGAGCATGGTGATTTTATCTAAGGGTTGTAGGTAAGGTGACAAGATCTGATTCTGAATATATTCTAGAGATTGAACCTATGGGATTTAATAGTGGATAGGTTTTTACCTCTTTGGTATATGAGGAAATAAATGTTTACAAAAGGAAAGTCACCAAAACACAGGAATAATATAACACTGAGTGTTAGTATTATTCTTGTTCTCTGGTTAGAGGGCTCATGCCAACTCATTTAAAAATTATGCTAATAAATATGTAAATGCATTTGTATCTTTTTGTGTACATCAGAGACTTATGAATATATATCTTTTGTATGTATATAATAATACGTAGGATTTAATATTTAAGGAACTATGTAGCATTAACAGGGTTTCTAAGCTAAGGTATAATCTTAACAAGATGGGAAGAAGGAAAAAGTGGATATGAATGAGAATTCTATATCACCTTTTACCCCTGTTTTCTTGTGTGCACCCACCCTTGATGTTTAATCCAAAAGTTTTACACAAAAAATATAGAGACACATACAAAGCTACATCACTTATCGTATCATCCTGGATTGGTGTAACTTTAGTTCCGTCAAAATCAAAATGGCTGCTGGCATGTTCATATAATGGGAAAAAAATGAAGGAACATAGGACAATAAGTTAGCAAAAATTATAGCTGTTGTCTATAAACTGTTATTAATCTTTGTCTAGCTTGAAATGGACTTTATTATTCACTAGCAGGCATAGTTCTTGGTGGCATTTATTGTAGTTTATTGTGATTATTGGGTAAAAGGAAACTAAATTTACTGGGGTTCAAACAGTATTCCTTGTGACTGTTATGTTTCACTATTTTTGTTTGCTTGTTTTGTTTTGGGGTCACCCCTGGTGATACTTAGGTGTAAAACCTGGCTGTACACTCAAGAATTACTCATGGTGGTGTTTTGGGAACCAGATGGATGCTGGGCATTGAGTTCAGGTTGACTATGTGCAAGGCAAGCGTCCTACCTACCCGCTCTACTATTGCTCCTACATGTCACTAATACAATGCACTTGGCCTTGGTAATAGTGATGAGTCACTTATTGGTAAAGTGACTCCCTTCTCTTAATGTTTATATTCATTATATAAAACATAAAATGGTTAATAGTGGTAGGAAAATCCAAATGACTAGAACAGTGATTTGTATTTGGTGAAAAAAATACATTCTTACCCTGGGTTTTAGGATCTCCAAATTAATTAAGCTCAAGGTCATATCAATAGGATTTGAATTTTTCAGCTGAATTAATAATAAAAAAAGAAACTCTTTTTCTTCCTATTTTTGAACTTGGACTTTGATGGTGAAAATAGAAACATATTTTGGATTTTGTTTTAAGACATATACTGTGTCCTGTAAAAGAGAATTTTGTACTCATAGTTTATTCATGTTATGGTGCTATGGATGAAACTTCAGAACATATCTTTGTTCTATCAAACCCAAAGCTTTCAATGATAGGATTTGCTTTAAAAAGAATGAATTTTATAGTCTACAGTTATAGAAAAACCTATTGCTTTTCCCTTTTCTTAACAGCTAGTGTATAATTAGAGAAGTAAGAGCATTGTGAGGGTTTTACTCAAAATTTAGAATGCCAACTTTTAAAATTAAATGTACTGTGATATTTGCCCCAAGATGTGCTTTTGCCACTTTAATTAATAGTGCACATGGCCTGTGCAACTAGTAATGACATGCAACAACAGTAAATTTGTCTTAAGTCTATCACTTTACAACTTAAGTAATTTAGCCAAAGTACATTAGCATGAAAGCCACTAAGGCAGGGATCTTAGGTCAATTGCTTTAAAATCCTTAGTTATTAAGTAACTAAGCAAGCTTTTATTTTTTTTTAAGATTAAAGAGGAAAATTGGACCATACATCTCTGTCAGCATAGGAATTTAATCTGAATGTTCTAGACCACATCACTGATGCTTGTACTCCATTTCTAGGTCTTTCTGGAAGTTCCTCAACACTTCTTTTATTTTTCCCTCTTAGATTCTGAGAAAACCTTAGGGTTTGGCTGTAAAAACAATAATGAGAGTTTTGTGTTCAGTGGTTGTATAATCTAAATAACATTTCAGTAGTTTTCTGAAAATAAAATTCATAATTATCATTTAAAATGAGAGTACTTTTCTGGAATGACTTGCAAGCCTTTACTGTAGGAATCAAACATAACCTGCCAGTGCAAGTTTAGGAAACTGATCAGTAAGAAACTAAAGTGCTGCATGAATTGAAGTAGTCTGCATAAACACTTCATATCACAGCATACTAAGGTGAAGAATATATTTCTTGCTTGGGCCTTCATATTTTATAGTTGCATAAGAACTGCAATTAATATTATATTTAAAACTTTCCTCCTCAGTGATTGCAGATAAGATATAAACCTCATTATACATAGCAGCGAATAAATATGACCAAAATATTTGTAACATTTTATGCTAAAATACCTTTTTTAAAGTATGAAATTTTTATTTCACTGGGTATCCTATATTTATATTTATAGTACTTAGCAACTTTATATCTCTATCTGCAAGTTCTTCTAGGAAAATTATTTCTTGAGTGTAATTTTGTTTCAGTGGAAAATTCAAGAAGAAAACATTTAGGGGCCAGAATGATAGCATAGTGGATAGGGAACTTGTCTTACACATGACTGACCCAGGTATATCCCTGGTAGCCCATGTTGTCCCCTGAGCCCCTTTATGAATGATCCCTCAGTGAAGAGCTAGGAATAAGCTCTGAGCACTGTCTGGTGTGGCCCCAAAACAAAACTAAGGTTTAATAAACAGCTAAAAAATATATATTTACTTAGAGTAAAATATGCCAGACTCCTTTCTGAAGGACAAAGTAGTTTCAAGATGTGCAATTTTGAGTAAGAGTGAGAGGAGGAAGATAGATAAAGTGTGTAATCAGTGGGCTAAAATTGTAGCAAATCGAGGATTTGGTGTAGATCCCTTATTAAAAGAGGGCTGGAAGAGAATTGGGCTAAGATGACTTTATAAAATAACATTTTACTCTTTCATTGACAGAAGGCACAGCTGGCTTCTTTGTCAGAAGCTCAGCATAGCTCAGGCGCTTCTCTCAGCTCAGTGTTTGCTCTGGTGGTGCTCAGAGAACATGTGGAATTGGGGACCAGGTCCTGAGTTCCTACATGAAAAGCATTCACTCCCAGCCTATTAGACTATTGCCCTGGCCCTTAGCGCTTTTGTTCTGTTTATACAATGCAGGCTGGATCAATAGCACAGCAGGTAGGGCATTAGCCTTGCACATGGCCGACCCAACCCTCCTTAGATTCCTCCATCCCTCTTGGAGAGCCCATCAAGCTACCAGAGTATCCGGCCCTCGAGGCAGAGCCCGTCAAGCTACCTGTGGCATATTCAATATGCCAAAAATAGTAACAACAAGCCTCACAATGGAAACGTTACTGGTGCCCACTCAAACAAATCGATGAACAACAGGAGGATAGTGCAGTGCTACAGTGCTTATACATTGCAACCTTTTTCTGTTTGTTTGGTTTATTTGGCCACACCTGGCTATGCTCAGGGTTTATTTCTCTCCAGGAAGTGCCAGGAAATGCATTATTCTGTTTGTTTTCTTTCCCACTTCTTGGTGTAGAGATAGTGCACTGATTTTAGTGTAAGTTTTTACATCTAGATAGAACCGGCCAACATGAGGACCTAGTTTAACTCTGATTCAACCAAAGCATAGTGCATAATGATTATACTCAGAGAATGGGACTGTTTTGTCAAAGGTCAAAAATATTTCATAGAAAAATAGCAATTTAACTGTTTTTAAATTAACTGATTGAAGAATTTGAAATGCTGTGTGAAGTTAAAAAAAAAAACCGTTTTCTAAACAAGAGCCATAAAACAAGTGTCAATTTCTAAATTTAGGAAGTCAATTGCAGTGAAATATCCTTGTTGGGGGTGTGTTATGTCTAGTTCTTACAGACATACTTGTCAGTTCAATAGTTCTGCTTCAGGGATTCCCATTAAGTTCTTGAGTTACAGGCTTATGTCTGACTGCCCCTAATTATAACTGCAAAATGAGCTGTAGCTAACAATGTCATTTAGTTCCCCATTAGCATTTATATGATTGCAGTAGAGTTTTGAATCCCTGCCTTTGTGAGAATGCTTCAAGTTTCAAAGTAGATTTTAAACTGAGAAATGACCAATAATACAACCATTTTCCAGGCTAATAGTATAAATCAACACATCTCTATGTATTAAATGAATGTAGGATTTGTGAAGACTATGAATGCACTAATCATATGTGAGAGACCTGTACCAGGATTGAAAAAATTATTAAGAATAATATTACATGCCTCCACACTCCCACCATCCATATTTTGAAAAAGACATTAACTTGGCTACTCTACATAACTATTTGAAAAAATGTGTAAAGTATATAAATGTAGGATGTTGGAATACCTTTGGCTACCATTATTTGAAGACACCATAATTAGGAATTTTGTATATATTATTTCCTTTCAATTGAATTTTGTTTCTAAATATGACTGGTAATTTGAGCAAGCATAAATTGTAGAACTGAATCACGAACCATCTTTCCTAACCTAGTACTCTGTTTTGTTTTGTTGTCGTTATTTCCAAGTAATAGCATTTTGGGCAACATGAAACTTTGGGGTGGCCTTAGTTAATAAATAATATGGGGCTAGAGACATTGTACAGTTGGCAGGGTGCTAGCCTTACACACTGCCAACGATGGCATCTAGCACCTCAGATGGTCCTTCAGCACCAACAAAAGTTATTCCTGAGTTCGGAGTCAGAAGTAAGCCCTGAGTACCACTTGTTATGGCCCCCAAAACAAACAAATAAAAACACAAAAAATTATTTGTCTATGCAATTTGTTGATGACCTTCTTGGTGGTATTCAAGGATCCAATAGTCACTGCCAGTAATTCTTGGCCAACTGTGCTACTGGTTCAGTAGTAGGTTCAAGCATGCTTTGTTCCTTGAACCCTACAGTACCCAAGATTAATTGTGTGATCCAGATGGTGTTTGGTGGTTTCAAGTCCTATACCTGGAATACTTGGGAGGCCTTATAGTATTAGGGATCAACTCCAAGTTTATCCCATATAATATTTCCCTGGCCTTAAAATGTGACTATTTAGTATCCCATTTTCTCTGTAAGCTTAATTTATGTTTAATTTTTTTTCCCCCACACTGCTGGCATGGGCTAAGTAGAAGCAAGTCTGGTAATGGGATCAGGGTGGTATAGTTTGTATTTTCTGCCTCTTCTGTATTATATTGAGTTTCTGTAGGGCTTCCCTAAATTTCTTACCTGTGTTTCTTTCTTTCTTTTTTTTTTGTGGGGGGGTCACACCTGGCGATACTCAGGGGCTACTTCTGGTTCATGCACTCAGGAATTACTCCTGGCAGGGCTCAGGGGAACATATGAGATGCTGAGAATTGAACCCAGGTCGGCTGCGTACAAGGTAAATACCCTACTGGCAGTGCTATCACTCCAACTCCTTACCTGTGCTTCTAAAGTTCCAAAAAGAAAATGCTAGAATAGTAAAAGAGTATAAGGGGATGAATAAAGTTTTGACGTAATGATTAAAGGCCTATATCACTCAAGACTCCAGTAGGAGAAAAGCTGACATGCAAAAGGAATTATAATGAAGTTTAATGAATAGAGTGTTTGCAGAGGAAAGCAGAACCTTCCCAAGGCTGATAAGAATGAAAACCACTCCCCTTCACAGGGTTGGCCTTAGGTGGAGAAATGCAACACATCAAGTCTGATGATGGGATTAAGAGCTACAATCCAGAGCTCAATTGGGAGGAAGTCCAATGAATAAATAATGAAGGTCTCTTTCATTACACCACCCTACTGGCTAAAACAATCAAGAATAAAGGATTCATATACCCCATATACTCCTTGCTTTCAGGAGTATAGAGCAGGGGCAGATCAATAAAGCTAAATCTTTCTCTTGGGGGTGCGTTGATGGATCTTTTAAAGTAATTTTTCTCTTTTATTCATTTCTATCAACTCCCGGGAACTCAAATCTACATTTCTTAGATTAAGGAGAATGTATCCTGATTACACCTTGTTACTGTTTCTTTGTTAAATGCCTAGCTATCTAACTATCTGTTAACTTTCCAAATTCTGAATGTCATGTTCTTTGTCCTGACCTGCATTCCAGGGAATTTCTTCTTCGATCTTAATTAATTAATTAATTAATTAATTAATTAATTAATTTGTAGGTAAGGGAGTCTTTTTTTAAAATTATTTTATTCTTTAATTAGTGAATCACCATGAGGGTACAGATACAGATTCACACATTTTGGAGCTTGTTTTTCCTTCATATAATATTCGCAAACACATCTCTCCACCAGTGCCATTCTCCACCACCAATAAGCCCAGTATCCCTCCCACCCCCCAATCCCATCTCCCCCCCACCCCACCCTGCCACAGGCAGGGCATTCGGTAAGGGGGTTCTTAAGCAGTGCTTTGGGGATCTAGGGACCACTCCTTATGATTCTTGCTCAACCCTGCTGGGCACTTGAATACTAATGTCTGGGGATACAGTGCTGTGTTAGACTGTGTTAGGCTCTGTGGTGGTGCTGTTTTAGGGCTACATCCAGTGATTAGGGAGGACCAGGTGGTACCAGTGATGAATTCGGTCAGGCACATACAAAGTAACTCTTGCGTTCTTAACCCTGAAGAGTTTCTAGAGTGCATATCAAATTGGAATAGCATTTCACCTCAGTCCCACTTTCAGATCATCAGCACCACTAATATACATTCAGTTTTTTTTCCAGACTAAGTTTTCAAATTGATTCCAAAATTTAAGGACATGCATTACTCTTTGTGAATTTGTTACTTAAAATAACATCTCTCTTAACAAAAAAACTCCTGAGTGAATTTCTCTATCTCATGCAATTCTGTTTTTGTCCTATGGTTTCCCATTCTATTAAAAAAGAAAACAAAATAGAACAAAAACAAAAACTCAACATTTAAAAATATGTTTAGTCTTACAATCACTTCTAGAATAATTTAATATATCCATTTAGAATCATCAAGTATTTTACAAATATTGGGTTTCTTTTTTCCCACTAGGAGTTAAACGTTACATATACTTAATTTCCAAGAGAATTCACAAATTATAGAAATTATTTCACAGAAATGAGCTTATATTTGCTTCTGTTGGGAAGAAATATTTTACTTATTATATATTTATGATAAATGTTTGTCCTAAGATCCCATCTACTACAAGGATGATGTTTTAGCCCATTCACAAATGTGACATAGGAAAGAGGTTCAAAGTTTTTAGTATTCATTTTATTTTTTCTGCCTTATGTCTGAGAAAGTTGGCAACCATTTCTTTATGCCTTTATGAAATGGTAAATAGAGATATTGCACTTTTTTTGTGTGTGTTTTTGTGTGTATAAAAGTAAATTTTTTAGGTAGCTTTAATAATATATAACAGATCTTTACCTTGGATTCCTCTGTCATATAAAAATGAAACTTCAGCTTCTCAAATTCTCCTCTAAATCATCATTAAAACACTTTGTATACCTGGACACTTTACTTCAGTGCTTATCTTGGCTCTACATTTTAAATGTGTTTATGTATTTTAACTGGCATTCCTATAGGCTTGTTATATATGTTACTGAGAGTTTCCTGCCCACATGGGTGAGCCTCAAAAAACTCCCCATGGTGTATTCATATGTCAAAACCAGTAACAATGCTGGGTCTCATTCCCCTGACCCTGAAAGAGCCTTCAATGCGGCATCATTGGGAAGGATGAATGAGGAGAGGCTTTTAAAATTTCAGGGCTAGGACGAGTGGAGACGTTACTGAGATCACTCAAGAAATTCGACTATCAACGGGATAATGATGATGATGATGATGATGATGATGATGATGATGATGATGATGATGATATATGTTGCAGTGGCTTAGTGTGTGACATCAACTTAGTTTAACTTATTGACTGGCCAGTAATTTTAGTTTAAAAGGAAACTTTTGTTGTAGAACATTTTCATTTCTACATAATTTTAGCATTTTAATCTCAATAATACAATATAGGCTGAGCTATGTAATTTCTTATGCAGTTGTGTCTCTTTGATAATAGCCCCAAATTTATATCAAGAAAGAAATATTATATTTTCATGTAGGTATGAAAACAGTTAACCACAAAATGTTAAACTTCTACTCTATTATATTCTGTACCTAAAAATATATTCTACTATAAATACTTTTTTAAAAAATAAATCTTTTCTATTATCCCTAACTGTATCACTGTATCACTGTCATCCCATTCATCATCGATTTTCTCAAGCGGGTACCAGTAATGTATTCATTCGTCCAAACCCTGAGATTTTAGCAGCCTCTCTTTACTCATTCTTCCCAGTGGAGTCACATTGAAAGCTCTTTCAGGGTAAGAGAATGAGGCCTATCATTGTTACTGTATTTGGCATATCGAATATGCCACAGAGAGCTTGCCAGGCTCTGCCATGCAGGCATGATGCTCTCACTACCTTGCCAGGTTCTCTAAGAGGGAGAACTAGGCTATAACAGGTCGCGTGGCTGTGCACTTTCAGGAGAGTTGTTTTATAGTCTCTTGATCTTGGTCGTTGATGGGATTACATAGTGCTGGGGGCAGTTTTTGGGTGTGGCTGCCAAGCTACTGGAAAATGGGGCATCCGTGTGGAGGAGGCCCAGTCCCGATCTGAGCAGGCTTGCAGATCTCAGCCTAGATCCTGCACACCTGGGTTCCTCTGCCAGTTCCTTCATGCATGAGGCTCCTCTGAACTTGTGGAGAGTGGCCTTGAGCATGGCTGTGGCTGTGGCTGGGTTCCAGAGGTTTTCAGCTGCCGGGGCTCTGCTCGGGGCAGGGAGGGAAACTCAACCCACCCTCCTCCGAGGGGGCCCGGGTGAAGACAGCCAGGTGCATGGGCAATAGAAAAAAATAATTTTTTCTATTGCTAATTGAAAAATTATCCCTAACAAAGATTAAAAATAAAAAGAACTATAAATGCTTTCTATTTTATTATTCAGTTTTATCAGAATATTGATAGATATGGTGAAAATCTTATGTACAATATTAGGGTTATTTGGTCACTTGATTATGTAATTTTAAACACATGAGCCATCCATCTTGAAAATGCACAACCGGGAAAGTCTTCCAGGAATTTAGGAAGAAAAGGATATGATACAGTGGGAAATTGCTTGTGAACCACCATTTACTGTTTCAAAATTCGAATTAGTCACAAGGTTTGGAAAAATAAATATAAAACAAAAAACTCTATTATAACTATGGGAATGCAGTTGAATAGAGAACTTATTCATTAGGGATATAAACCTCATCATTCACTTTAAATGCTTCTTTTTATATTACTAACATTAATGCTGAATGAAGATGGAGGTTGCTATGCATTAGACCTGAAAATGCATGATTACACTAATTCTGTCTAAAGCTTGTGGGTAATATCTCAAGTCATTATGTAGGAATAAACTAGATATTCATGGTGTTGAACATAAGGATTTACGTTATTTTACCATCCATATCTTGATTAACATCTGAGTTTTGAAGAAAGTAAAATATAAGTGAGAATTATGTTGTTATACAGAAGTGATATAATAGTGGACTATTTATTGAAAATGAGAAAATGACTTCAACTACTAAATGTAGTTTTTTCTCTGCCTAAGGTCACATGAGGATTTTACTATGCTGAAACAATAAGATTTTTGAAACAATAAGATTTCTAAATTTCACAATGCTCTGCTTTATATATATAATTCATGAAATTTAGTAGTGTCTGAGAATAACAATAGTAGGATGATAACTGAGAATGTTAGCATCATTTAGTGATTTAATATGTATTATGTTTAGAAGAGAAGAAACAAATTTTCCTGTAAGGTTCATCTATGAAGGTGTGGGTAGATGGTGCTCAGGATGAAGAAGGTTACATTTTAGGGTTACAAATTAGGGTTACATTTAGTTGTTACATATAGTTGTTAAAGTATAGGTTGTTCTTATGTCTCATGAAACAAACCCAAGGGTTAGAGATAAAGAAGGGAAGATAATCAAAACTTACTTCTTGTACTGGTATTCACATTCTTTTATCTTCAAGCCACTTTTTAACTAGATTACTCCACAAAATCACAACAGATAGATCTTTCTAGGTTTGCCTTTTAGATTTCACCATTTATGGGACTCAATTCTAGTAGTTTTCTTAGTTGACTAGCTAGCCTTTCCAACATAGTATAAACACTCTCTTACCCTGGAGTCAATAGCCCAGCAGGTAGGGCGTTTGCCTTGCATGCAGCCGACCTGGGTTTGATTCCTTCATCCCTCTCGGAGAGCCCGCCAAGACACCGAGAATACCCCAGAGGCATGGCAGAGCCTGGCAAGCTACTTGTGGCATATTCAATATGCCAAAAACAGTAATGACAGGTCTTGCAATGCGATGTTACCCAATCAAGCAAATTGGTGCTCAATCAAGCAAATCGATGAGCAACGGGATGACAGTGTTACCCTGGAGTCACTGAGTATAGGCTTTCTTGAAATTTTCTTACGTAACTCAGAATTTTAGTTCTTTGTCTTTAATTTAAAATTTTACTATTTATTGTAGCCTTAATCTAATAAAATGACATAATTTAGTAGATTCAGGATAATAATTTAATCTATATCAGCAATATTTGTAATGAAAGCATTCAAAGCATTCAGAAAACTTGCAATACAGGCATACAGATAATATTTTTTTAATTAGTTTTTTTGCTTTGGAGTCACATCTAGTGGTTCTCAGTGCTTATTTCTAGCTCTGAGCACAGGGCTTAATTCTGATGGTGTTTGGGAATCATATGTAGTGCCAGGGATCAAACCCAGGTCACTACCTGCAAGACAGGTGCCTTACCTGCTATGCTGTTTTTAGGATGTAGGCAATAGACTCTGACATGGTATAAGACAGACGACAGACATCTATTTCAATTATAGCTGATAAATAATTTAAAAAATTGTAAAATCATAATGTAGAACTCATATAAAACTTGAATAAGTACTAATAGCGGGCAATTGTTATAGTTATGTTCATTTGTAGATTATTGCCTAATCCAGTGTAAAGTTAGTATAAGATTAGGGCTAGTATTAATGTGAGGATTAGGGTTACATTTAGTGTTAGAGTTAGGGTATAGGTTTGTCTATGTTTGAAGTTTTGAAAATGAAAGTTAGGTGTAGAAATATTGTAAATTATAGGCTGATTGGTAGGTTAGGTCTAGACTAGGATAAGATTGGTATAGGATTAGGCTTAGAGATTCGGTTTATGGTTAAGGTTCATGTTAGGATTAGGGTTTAGGTTTGTCTATGTTAAAGTTAACAGTGAAGTTAGGTGTAGTAAAAATTTTAACTTTAGACTAATTTGTAAATTCAGGCCTATGCTAGGTTACAATTGGTATAGAATTTGTGTTAGAATTACATTGAGGTAGGTAGAGGTTAATGTTGGGCTGGAGCAATAGCACAGCGGGTAGGTCGTTTACCTTGCACGTAGCCAACCAGGTTGGATTGCTTCGTCCCTCTCAGAGAGCCCAGCAAGCTACCGAGAGTATCTCAACTGCCTGGCAGAGCCGGCAAGATATCCATGGCGTATTCAATATGCCAAAAACAGTACCAACAAGTCTTACAATGGAGATATTACTGGTGCCTGAGCAAATCAATGAGCAATGGGATGACAGTGATACAGTGATAAAGAGGTTAGTGTTAAGGTAAGTGTTCATACTAAATTTTGGAATTATGTTTCTTTATATACAATGTTTAAAATAAATGTTGGATGTATAGCAATTGCTAAATTTTGGCTAACCTGTATATTTAGTCATAGGTTATGGTCAGTAAGAATAGGGTTAGGGTTAGGATTATTAGGTTTAGAGTTAGTACTGCAATAAGATTAGGATTTAGCTTAGGCTATGTTAAAAACTTTAAATCAATATTGCGTATAGGGTGATTGTTAAGTTTAGATTAATTGGTAGGCTTATGCCTAGGCTAGGGTAAGATTAATGTAGCATTTGATTAAAGTTAACATTGGGTTTATAGTTAGGATTAGGGATTGCAATAGGATTAGGATTGAGGTTTGGGAATTTTCAAAGTTAAAATCAATGGCAGGTGTAGGGCATTTGTTAAGTTTAGGCTAATTACTATCTTTATGCCTAGTCTTGGGTAAGGTTGGTCTATGGATAGGGTTAACTACTAAGGTTAGGGCTAGTGCTAGAGCTAGGGTTGATTTTTAAAGTGAAGGCTAGATATCAGACAATTGTTTGTTTTGGCCTCATGAGTTAAGTGTCCCCTATTCTTGGGTAAGAGTTACTATGAAGGTTTGGTTAGTATTTAGGTTAGGGTTAGAATTAGGGTTTATTTCAAAAGTAGGATAAGAGAAAGCAAGCCATCAAAGGTGGAAGATTGGAATATCTTGGAACACAAATTATAGAAGTGAAGATAAGGAAGATAAAACTGAAGTGAGAGAAGTATGCAGACAGGGACAAAGGGAAATAGGTGCAGGGCTTTGGAACACTGGTGGTGAAGAAGTGTTTATTTAGCTATATATCCAAAACTTAGATCCAATAATACAAAAAGGATGAAATTCAAATTACAGCAACCAAACTTAATTATATGCTTGTGAAGGAGTCAGACTGGCAGGTGGGAGGGAAAAATGGGCTCATCAGTGAGGGAAGTTGACGTTGGTGATGGGAAAGGTGTTGGAAAATTATATCGCTAAAATTAAAGCATAACTTTGTAAGAAACTTAAAAATTAGAAGAAATAAATAATGTCAAAGAATGTGATGACTCCCTATGTTTCCAGATTGTTTTGTCTAATATGGAAGTATTATGGTTCTATATACATTTTAATAAATCCAAAGTACATTTTAAAATAACATTTTTAAACAATGAAAAGAAATAATGGATATCAATAGGGATGTGTTGTTTTATATTTATAATGTAATGGTTACATGACTGTCATCAGTTTCTGCTCACCCAGTTTCATAGGTTTTTCTCCTAATTCAGGGTAGGATGTGTTTCAGGAAAACTTTGAGTTATTATCTAGTTTGTTGTGTTACAGCCAAAGCTAATAACTGGGACAAAGTGGTAAACTTGAGCATCAAACACAAGCTCGAACACAGGGTAGATCTTGACTACCATTTTGTTTTTTGGAAAGTTACACAATTTGGGGCTGTATGAAATAGGCTCTACTCATAGCTTTTTAGTCCTTATACAGTGTATGTGCACATCATATGTGCATGACACTGAATTTTATTCACACTTTTCCAATGAGTTTGGAAATCATATTCTGTATAAAATGAAAAACAGCATGCCACAGAACTTGCTGATTAGATTAAAGGGGAATTAAAATCATTGACAAGTTTAGCTCTATTGAAAGGAGCTAATAAAACAGAATCATTCTTAGACAATATACGGCTTCAACTATACTAAAAAACAAGCCATATTTGTTGTAAAATTTATCCCACTCAAGCCACAAATGGCCACTGTCTTTCAGTCTCTTAAGATTATTTTTGTCACTCTAATATTTCATGCAAATAGAATTGTAATTTGTAGATGTTTTTTACTTTTATTTTTTTAGCATAATGTATTTGAGATTTACACACATTCTCACCTGGACAGTTTTATTTATTTTCCTTGCCAAATCATGATTACTTCCCAGTTTATCTGTTTGGCTGTTGATAGGCATTGCCTTGTTTCCAAATTTATAACTAGCACATATCATATGACTATGAACATCTTACTAGAAATATTTGGATAGGC
Organism: Sorex araneus; assembly: GCF_027595985.1. Lineage (NCBI taxonomy): Eukaryota > Metazoa > Chordata > Mammalia > Eulipotyphla > Soricidae > Sorex > Sorex araneus. The sequence goes on along the minus strand of NC_073304.1, from coordinate 91,454,113 downwards.
TGTTTCAATTCTCTTGGGGTGTCAAATTTCTAGGTCACATATTGAATGCATACTTAACCCCACCCCCTAAAACTTCCTAAATATTTATTGAAACTAATTATGCTGCTGTGTAATGCCAACAGCAATAACAATGATTTAAGATCTTTAATATCCTTCTATATTCTTCTCAATTAATAAAATTACCAGCTTTTACTTTTGTTTGTGTAGACATTTAATGTTTTCTTTTATTTTTTATTGCTGTTATTATTATTATTATTATTATTATTGCTTTTTGGGTCATACCTTGCGATGCACAGGGGTTACTCCTGGCTCTACACTCAGGAATTACTCCTGGTAGTGCTCAGGGGACCATATGGGATGCTGGAAATCGAACCCAGGTCGTCCGCGTGCAAAGCAAATGCCTAACCCACTATGCTATCACTCCAGCCCTAATGTTATCATTTAAAGGTTTAAGTTGGCATTTCTCTGATGTTTAATGTCGCTGAAATCCTTTTATGTATGCTTGTATGCATTTGTTTATACAGTATGTTTAGTATCATTTTAAAAACCTATTGAGTACTTTTAGTGTATTTTATACACAAGTCATTTGTCTGATAGTATAATATATATAATGGATATATTTTCCCTTGTTCTACTATTTAGTTTTCTAATGGTAACTTTAACAAAGCAAATACTAAAGTAATTAGATGAACTCCAATTTATTATCTCTTCTTTTGCAATTTGTGATTTCCGTGACATCTAAGAAATCTTTACATGGTTCTAAATTGCACAGCTTTTATTTATTTTATAACTTTGACTTGATGTATTTACATTATGAGCTATTTTGAGTTATTTTTTATGTGTGATTTGAGGTAAAAATATATATACATAAATATAATTACCAGTATCTTTTATGGACAATTCTATGCTTTCCTTATTGACTTATCTTGGTATCTATGTATCATTGTCAAAATTCAATTAACCTTATTCTCATGGGCTTACCCTCATGCTCTCTATTTTGTTTCATTGATCTATGTATCTGCCTTTCTATAAGTACTCTATTTGTCTTGATTAATAATGGTTCTGTATTATGTTGTGAAAATAAATTGTGTTATCTTACTGTCTTCTGATTTTCCAAAATGAGTTTGTCCTCTTTAGTTATTTATTTTATATTTAAACATTTATATAAAATGTTCTTAAAGGGGTAAGATTTTAAATGGGGTAATACTGAATTTGTGGATTAATTTGGGAATTTGCCATTTTAACAATATCAGATTCTACAATCTATAATCATGATATAACTCTCTGTTATTGTAGTACAATTTCTCTCAGTAAAGCTTTGTAGTTGTCATATGTCTTAAACAGTGTGTAATATTTATTCCCACATGCTTGATGTGTTTTATTTAATTGCAAATGAATTGTTTTAAAATGTTTTCCAGTCATTTGCCACTAGTATATAAAAATGTAATGATTTTATACAATAATATTATATCCTGAAACTTTACTAAATTCATTCATTAATTATAGTGTCTTTTGTTATGAGTTCTTTTGAATTCTCTCTATATGCAGCCAGGCATTTTACAGACTGTTTTTACTTCCTTCTTTCCAATTTATGTGATTTTATTTTACCTGTCGTATATACCTTCTTTGTCTTTTAATACTGAATTGAATGGAAGTGGCAAAAGTTTTAAACCATTTCAATTCATTAACTGAAATAAACAGCAGATAAAACAATACAGAATAAATGGCTAGTAAACTTTAAAACTAACTACTAATAGTGAATCACAAATGAAAAACTGAAAAAAATTAACAAGACTACATTGACTTTGTGATAGGATCAGGAAGTCTGCTTTCAGTGTACTTGGCATATCAAGAGTTGAAGAGGAGAGAAAACATTTAATGTAGTTTGATCAGGGAGCATGATCTCTATCTTTCTTCTTTTTTCTCAAATTGCTTCAGTGATTGAGGTTATTTTGTTGTTCCATATAAACCTGAAAATTGTTTATTCTATTTCCTTTAAAATGGCACATATATTTGATAAGGGACTACATTGAATTTGTAGCTTGCTTTAGGTAAAATGAAAATTTAATACTTGATTCTTTTGATTCATAAGCACAGGATGTCTATTTCTTTGTGTCTTATTTCTTGTAGTAATGCCTATGATTTGCAGTGTGTAAGTCTTTCACCTCTCTCTTAGGGTCACTCCCAGATATTTTATCCTTTTTTGATGTAATTGTGAATAGTAATGTTTACTTTATTTTATTTTTTCTCTAGCTTATTGCTTGCATATATACATATAAAGACCTGTGAGTTTTGATTGATTTTGTACCCTATTATTGTCATTCACAAATTTTGCATTTCTGAGTCCTTCCTTCCTTCCTTCCTTCCTTCCTTCCTTCCTTCCTTCCTTCCTTCCTTCCTTCCTTCCTTCCTTCCTTCCTTCCTTCCTTCCTTCCTTCCTTCCTTCCTTCCTTCCTTCCTTCCTTCCTTCCTTCCTTCCTTCCTCCTCCACTAGTGTTTCTTGGCCAGCTTCACTGACAGTTCAATGCAAGAGCCAGAGGATGCAATTCTACTTGGACCTAAAGTGCCAGGAATCACATTAGCCACTCAGACCATAGTGAGGACCTATAACAGCCAATCAAGTGGTGTTTAGTGTCTCCAGGCTACAGAAGATGAGCCTTAGGGACTATGTTGTCTAAACTCATACCTGGTTAATAGTGACCACTATGCTATCGTCTGGCATAGTGGCATTTTTTCTTGGATTAATTGTGATAGATCTTTTCACAGGAAAGAAATTTTGATGAGAATATTTACAAATACCAAAACTGAAATAGTAACAAATACTTTCTCCAAACTAAAATTCAAGGATCAGATAGCTTTACAGGTGTAGCACTGTAGCACTGTCATAATTTTGTACATGGATTTGCTTGAGAGGGCAGTAATTTCTCCATTGTGAGACTTCTTACTGTTCTAGGCATATCGAATACACTACGGTTAGCTTGCCAGATTATGCCCTGTGGGCAGGATATTCTCAGTAGCTTGTGGGGCTCTCCGAGAGGGTTGAAGGAATTGAACCCGGGTCAGCCACGTGCAAGGCAAACGCCCTTCCCGCTGTGCTATGGCTCAAAGTTCCTGAGCTTTACAAGTGAATTTCACAAAATACTCAAAGAAGTTCCCATTCTTCTCAAATTCTTCCTAAGAACTGAAGCTGGGGAAAATTTACACACACACACACACACACACACACACACACACACACACACACACCACAGCAAAACAAAACTGCATAAAGCTATCTCTGTTAAACAGAGCAGTAAAACTTTTCAGCAAAATCTTGAAAATCATCCCAAGAGCATATTAAGAGAATCATGACCAAGTGGGATTTATCCCAAGAACGCAAGGTTGTCTCAATGCATTCAAAGGGTGTATATAACAAGCTCACAGCTAACATTATGCTCGGTGATGAAAAATTGAAAGACTTTTCTTATGATAAGTAGCATAATAATATTTCCACTCTCATAACCACTTATCAACATAGTTTTATAAAATCTATAATATCTACTTTTGGTTGTAATAAATTTCTATAAGTATTCTCATACTCAAATTGCTTTTATGAAAAAAGAATAGTTAAAGTTACCTGGAAAAACATGTATTAATACTATTCAAGAATATACAAAATAATCATATCACTAATCAGATATTTTGCCACCAGGATATCTATTGTAAGGAAATAGAAATTGTCAGAGTAGGAAAGATAGCACAGAGTTTAAAGCAATTACCTTATATGCAGGTGAACCTGGATCCCTGACACCACATATGGTTCTCCGAGTATAGCCAGGAATGATCTCTGTGCACAGAGCCAGGAGTAAATACCTGAGCCAGATATGATCTCAAACAAAAGAGCAATATGGATTGTCATAGATAATTTTTCAAAACTGTTTATTAAGCATTATTCATAATAATAAAATGAAGGACAAATCAAATACTCAAAATGTTTTGAATGACTAAATTATGGTAAATTTATTTGAGTTATCCTTGTTAGGAATCAAAGTGGTATTTTTCAGAGCTGTTTAATAGAAAATACACATGCCATATTTGAAGTTAAAATGTCAAGATATTAATCATATACAACTTGATTCTAATCTTGTAGAAAAACATAAAAATGAAATTGTGGAAAACAAGGAACTAAATGTCAAAAATGGTTACTGCTATTATCATGGAGAAAATTATTATGTTCTTGTTACTTTTATTTTCCCTTAACTTCTCTACAATCACTATAAATTATGTCTTATTAAAATAAACTGCACTATTAATTTTTCTTGGAATCTAAAATTATTATATTTTTATTTTTAATTATTTTTATTGACTCATAGTGGGATACAGTTACAAAACGTTCATGTTTGAGTTTCAGTCATTCAATGGTCAGACACCCATTCCCCCATCAGTGCACATTCTCCACATGAATGTCCCGTGTCCCTCCGGCCCATCCACCCTTTCACCTGCCTCTATGGCAGACAATTTCCTCCATACTCTCTCTATAAAGTACAAAATATGATAGCCGCTTAGTATCTGTATTGCAAACCAGAATCTAAAATTATTTAAAAGTAGAAAAATTTGTTTTGAAAGTAAAACTTATGTTAATTCTAACCTTTGCTTGACTCCCCCTTTATTGATCTACTTATAACAGAAGGGGTGACTGTTCATTTAGGAAGATGAGTGAAAGAAGTACTTTCTTATATTTAGATGTCAATTATCAAAAAATACTAGATTATCAGTTAATATCCATTTGTTCATTAAGCATATATCAAATGTGGGTACTGTATGCCATACATTATGCAAGATGCAGGAAAAGAAGGATAAGTAAAATAAAAGTCCCTTAATTGATGATGTATGTATTGTTAAAGTAAAAGAGGATATCTGCCAGTATAAATTGTGATAAATATTCTACAAGAAAGTATAGAAAAATAGGAGATTATTCTAGGAGGATCTAAACTTATCTGATGTTTGGTTAATTTCCATAAATAGTGAAATATCAAATAAATACTAAGGTTTTATGAATGACAAATGAGTAATATTGATATTTATCAAGTACACAAACTTGAAGTTTTTAAAATCCCCTCAGTATCAGTTTTCTTTACTATAAGTGGCAGATAAAATATTGACCTCAAAGAATTTTTATGAATAGTAAGTAACATGTAAAGTGCATTGTATTTTGTTTGTGTAATAATATGAATTAAATAAAAGTATTATTCATTTCAACAGATAACTGATATGTAATAAGACCACACATGCAAATAATAATGTAAAAGAAACTGAGATATTAAATTATAAAACATATGTAATAATAACATATTTATATATGTAGCACTGAGACACATTAGCACACGACAGGGACGAATGGTGCCCGCTTGAGCAAATCGATGAGCAACGGGATAAGTGACAAGTGACAAGTGAAAATTAAAACACCATGATTTACAAAGTTCTTCATAGCTGATTTTTTTTTTTTGCTTTTTTGGGTCACACCTGGCGATGTACAGGGGCTACTTCTGGCTCTGCACTCAGGAATTACCCCTGGCGGTGCTCAGGGGAACATATAGGATGCTGGAAATCGAACCTGGGTTGGCCGCATGCAAGGCAAACACCCTACCCACTGTGCTATCGCTCCAGCACCCATAGTTGATTTTTTGATGTACAACATTGGAGCACTTATCCCATCACCGGTGTCAACTTTCCTCCACCAATGTTCTCAGGTTTCCCCCCTATATCTCACTCTCTGTCTGCCTTCTCAACAAGGCACCTTTCTAATTTTGGTTGTTAAAATTTGGATCTCTTGATTTCAGTGTTGATGACTTTGTGCTTTGGATATTTGGCTCTATAATTCTTTAACCTTTGTAGCTGACTCCCTTGAACCGGGTCCATATTGCTTTCATCTATCTCGTCTCCTCCCTATCCTCCACTCTTTATCCTCCCTATAATTTGGGACCAAGGCTGATCTGGACATACTCCCTTTACAGCATTGCCTTCCCTGATCCAGTTATTCTAAATACCACATAAAAGTATAATATTCTGTGCTTATCCATCTTATTCTAGCTTACTTTATTTGACACAATGTATTCTAGTTCCTGCTACATTGCCACAAATTTCATGCTTCCATCATTTCTGACAGCTGTATAATATTTCATTGTGTATGTATACAACATTTTATGATTCACTTATCTATTGTTTCACATCTTGGTTGATTCCAAATGATTTTCACCCAAAAGTCTAACTTGTTTATTTCTGTTTCCTTGGATTCTACATATTGCCTCTTCCCTATACATTTCTTTAGTTTCTTCTTTCTTTATTCCTGTACAAGCATGAAATTTTGCCTCATTTGATGGTATATGGCTTAGGTGAAGATATCCAAGAACATCTAGTGTAAAATAGCCTGATAAAGCCATAAGTATTTATGGTAGATCAAGAAATTAATAATTCAGTGTGGTATTTTCTTTATTTCTTTCTGAATTAATATAAGAACATATACAGTAATAATTATCATATAGCATAAGCAAAAACATAGATAAGAACACCAAGAATAATTATTGGTACAAAATAGCTTAACAATAAATATTTGTTGAATGATATTAATAATTTAATACTTTACATGTTATGGAAATTAGCTCTTATAAGATTAATGACATCTATTTCTGAAGATAGCAGAGCTCACCTTTTTTTAAATGTAGGAATACTGCTATTTATTCAGCCATTGATTAAGCTGATTGAATTGGGATGAACTCCACATTACTTTTTAGAAAATAATTTTAATTGAATATCTGTGAGATATTACAAAGCAGTTCATAATTGGGTTTCAGTCATGCAATGATCCAGCACTCATCCCTCTACCAGTGTACATTTTCCATCACCAATGTCCCCCATTTTCCTACCATCATCCCCCAACCCCCCAGATCCTACCCCAGCCTCTCTCTATGGCAGGCACTTTCCTTCTTGCTCTTTCTCTCTCCTTTTCCTTTTGTGCATTATAGTTTGCAATACAGGTGCTAAAAGTTCATGGTATTTGTTCAGGGCATTCAGTTTTTTTTATTAGGATGGTAAGTCTGGAGTAGCTTTTTAATTAGGTGGCAGCTTTTGGGTGTGGATGTGACTGCTGGATTCCAGAAGTACAAAAAGGTTGGGGGGAGGTAGCCTGTCTTGACCCTGAGAAAGCCTAGAAATTTCAGTCATAAAACATGCATACCAGAATTTTCAGCATATTATATTTCGGTGAGGTCTGTTCTGAGATGGCTGAGTCAGGCTGGGGTATGATAGTGATTTTGGATTGTGGAAGCAAGTGGCTGCTGGGGATCTGTTTGGTTGGCTTAGGCTGACCCACTCCCTTCCAATTTATCCCAGTTGGTTCAGCCATGCACAGGTCCGAGATTAATTGTGTTTTTTGATGTCTTTTGAGATTTATTTATGGGTCTCTGAAATAAGGCCAATCAATAAGCTTGTATAGCTGAGCTAGAGGTGGTTTGTGGGATGGCTTCCACATACCTAACTTTTGGCCATTTAATTTCTTTTTTAAATTTTTTTTGAAATTAATGAATCACTGTCGGGGTACAGATACAGGTTTACATAGTCTCATGCTTGTGTTTTAGTCATATACAGCTTGAGTATCTATCCCTCCACCAGTGCCTCTGCTGATGACCCCATCATCTCTCTCACCCACTCCCACCTCCTCCCCCTCCCCACCCTGCCTTTTTGACAGGGCATTCCCTTCTGTTCCCTCTCTTCCTTTGGGTGTTGTGGTTAGCAATGGAGGTTTTGGTTGGCCAATATGTCTGGTCTATAGTCTGCTCTGAGCATGCCTCTCCCATTGTGAGCGGGTCCTCCCACCATATCTTTGCTTGGTATTCCCTTCTCTATCTGAGCTACCATTTCTCCCAGCATGTGAGGCTGGTCTCCAAGCAATGGAGCAAATCTGGTACTTATTTCTATTATTCTTGGGTGTTAGTCCTCCATTCTGTTGTTTTATATTCCGCAAATGAGTGCAATTCTTCTATGTCTGTCTCTCTCTCTCTTTCTGACTCATTTCACGTAGCATGATACTTTCCATGTTGATCCACATGTATGCAAAGTTCATGACTTCATCTTTTCTGACAGCTGCATAGTATTCCATTGTGTAAATGTACCAAGGATTCTTTAGCCAGTCATCTGTTCTCGGGCATTCGGTTTTTTTCCAGATTTTGGCTATTGTAAACAGTACTGCAATAAACTTACATGTGCAGATGTCATTTTGACTATATCATTTTGCCTCTCCGAGATATATTCCCAGAAGTGTGCCATCAGGCTTCCTGATACCCCAAAATTACCACTGTGCCTTTCGCTGGATCCCAAAAACTTGGGACCAAATTTATCAAGAAATTAAATGGCCAAATTGTGGCTCCTAAACCACCATCAGGCTGCTAATGCACTTGCCTCACAGGTACAGGCTGACCTGCTGGCGGTGCCATAAGCCCTAGATCTCAGCACTCTTATTCACAGTGTTCATGCTGGAAATTCTAGCTTAAACAAAAAAAGAAATCTGTCAAGTTAGTTTAAAATAAATTGTTATAATAGCTTTTTATGTTTTCTGTGCTTACATGCATTGTAATGCAAAATTTTATCTTATATGATAGCTTGGTTCTTTTGTGAGGTAGTTGAAACAAACTATATAATAAGAAAAGTGATATTCACAAATATTAGAATCCTACTAAAGTTCAATCTTACTAAAGTAAGTTTTGGATATGACTTTTAGTTAGCTCTTTTGATCCAGGTATCTTGCATCATTTGCTGTGCTCTGTGTTCCTATAATTTTTGTTAGAATAATATAGACGCTTTGAGAATGTTTTGTATTTAATGGTAGAGCTGTCTTAGATTGATCTCGCTAAGAAATAGATCCTAAGACAAGAATAAGCAATACTGAGAGAGGCTGTAGTTGGCAAATGCTTCCAGAGATGAAAGCATTCTTTCTGAGAATATTGAATCCTTTTCTGGGACTTTCTTGGTTGAAAACAATTGCTTTATTTAAGGTAACTCCTTTTGAAGAAAGATCTATCCAGATCTACTGACTGGTCAATGCAAGACTAATAGGGCTCATCCCCCTTTGCCCAAGTCAAGAAAGTTGGGCATTTCAGAAAAACAGATAAACTGTACTAAGAGACACCAATATTTAGACAATTCAACACCAAGCTTGGAGACATAGGAAAATTTGAACATTGTAGAGGTAAAAGCTTAAAATATGCAGAAATCTAAATTTGTTTTGTTTTGGTTTTGTGTCATACCAAGTTGTGCCCAGTACTGACTCCAGGCTATGTACTCAGGGATTATTTGCAGTGTTGGACATAGAACCAGGGTTGTCATGTGTGAAGCATGGGACTAATATTGTCTATTACTCGACAACTGAAGATGAGTTCATCTTAAAGGAAATAAGTATGTTTGAAATACAGACTGCATGATATATCTATAACTTGAGAATTTAAAATTGAGTCCCTGAAAAGAAATATTATAGTAAATAGGAATTAAAACAGAGACAACAGATCTCTGAAAAGAGTAAAGATGGCATTAGAATAATATTACCAATTCTCTTACATCTCACTAATGTCTATTGACATTTAAGAAGAAAAATTATGGAAAGTGTGGTAGGCTATAACTTACATAAATACTTAATGTGTTTGCAAGCATGGAAAACTTCAGTATTTGCTTTGTTAGAAATATATTTTGTAATAAAATGTTTTGATAAATGAGGTAATATGTTAGATGACTTGGACCTCTCAGAACAAGGCCCTATATAAATCTTAGTTTTTGTTAGCTAACTTAAGCTTACTTGGCATTCATTTAGAGTAGCTTTAGTTTCATATATCTTTGCAAATATAGTCAACTCTAGGAAATTTAATGTCTATGTCTTTACAATTTGGAATGTTATAACTTACCAAAGGAGATTCAAACCATAAAAGTAAAAAAAAGACAACAAGGTAATGATTTCTCTAATGGAAGTTAAAGCTTCTCACTTGACATAATAAAATTACAGACTTGATTCTTCCCAGGTTTCCCTGGAAAAGGGTTCTCTCACAATATTTATTAAGCACAAGAAGGAGCAGATCAACCTTGAAATTCAGAATGTGACAATATTTTCATTTCCATGTTTAATTATTTCCAGGCTTCCTCACATGAACACCTAAATGTAAATGTAGCTGTGCAGGTTTTGGGAAATTCAAAGCTTGTACTTCTCAATCAAGGAAATACAACCTCTACTGATCACATTATTTGAAATTAGAGTGTTTTTTGTGCACTGTAATTTATTTTCCATTTTCATGTTTGTTATGGTTTTATTGAAAGACCAAATTCTAAGAAACATGGTGTAATTAATCTATTGACCAGCTGACTTCTCTGAACATGCTTTTAGATTGCATATAATTTTTAAAAATTAAAAAAATTAATTCTGGGGGCTGGAGCAATAGCATAGCGGGTAGGGCGTTTGCCTTGCACTCAGCCAACCCGAGTTCGAAAATCAGCATCCCATATGGTCCCCTGAGCACTGCCAGGAGTAATTCCTGAGTGTAGAACCAGGAGTAACCCCTGTGCATCGCCGGGTGTGACCCAAAAATCAAAAAAAAAAAATTAATTCTGTAGTTTTAGTTAAAATATCTGATATACTTCACAGTGCTAATTCAGAGGAAATGCAGGAGATTATCTTTAAATATGCATATTGTTATTTTATAGCATAATTTGACATTAAATCTTTAAGCTTCCTAGGTAACACCTGGGTAAAAATTTTTTAGAAATAAACTTTCTATTTATTTGGGTAATATGTTCATAATAGTGTAAATACTTAAGTTAGTTAGTTTGGTTTGGTTTGGGGGTCATATCTGGCAGTATTTAGTGCTTATTCCTTCTGACCTTATGCTAAGGAATTATTTCTGGTAGTGCTCAGGGTCCATATACAGTTTCAGGATTGAACTTGGGTCAGTCATGTACAAGACAAGCAGATGCTAAACCCACATACTATCTTTCCAAATCCAACACTTACATGTTTTGATTTTCATCATTACCTCAACTCATTCCTCATTACTGTTGCCCAAGATGCTCTACTAAAGAGTTTATGTTACTTCAGTTCGTTAGAATAATGTTTGTAGCTGAGAGAACTACTCTAAATTACACATTGTGTTCAGCTCTTTCTTTATTAATAACTTTGAATCACAAACAGCTCCTAAATCTGTTTTCTATAAGTGATCTTGTTGTTGTACATTTTGTTTCTAATTCCTTTAAATTTAACATGTCAACTTTTTTTGAGTCTGGGTCAGAGTGGTCATATAGTGGGTAGGGCATTTGCCTTACATGGGGTTGATACAGGTTTAGTCCCTGGCATCCTGTATGTCCCCCTGAGCATTGCTGGTGATGATCCATGAACACAGAGCCAGAAATAACTCCTGCTCGTCACCGAGTATGGTCTGAAAACCAAAAACAAAAAAGAAAAAATATTTGAGTTCTTATTCTGTTGTCAGTGTTCACTCATTAATATTGTATCTGAATCCTCATTGGAATATAAGTTAGGAGATGTATTCTGATCTCAGTACCCTTGTATTACCATAGAAATGAGAATTAAAACATATAAATTTTGAAAATTGACAATTATCTACCATTAGGATTGCTATAAGAATAAAAACGTGTTATGTGTAAGAAACCTGCAAAGTGATTCTCAATAGAGACTCATTGACTGTTGGCTCAATTTTTCTCTCCTTTTGATTCTTAGTTTCCTCATGTGCTATGAATCATTTTCTGAAGCATTAAGGGAAATGAATTTCATTTCTATTTAAAAATGAAAAATGCAATTGTCATTATTGTCTTACTGCTGTGAAAAGTGTATAGAGAAGATTCAGTGTATAAATCACTGAATGATGATTCTCCAGATCCAAGTATCTGAAGGATATTGTGGATTAGTTATTCACTACACTTAGTTCGATATTGGATTTAAATAAGAATCTCATTATACATACACAGAGATTTTTGCCTGTAATTTTTGTTCCTTTTATTCAGTTTAATGGAAGCAATCCAAAAAAACTTCTGAGGGCTGGAGCAATAGTACAGTGGGTAGGGCGTTTGCCTTGCATGTGGTTTGACCCGGGTTCGATTCCCAGCATCCATATGGTCCTCCAAGCACCGCGAGGAGTGATTCCTGAGAGCATGAGCCAGGAGTAATCCCCGTGCATCTCCAGGTGTGACCCAAAACCAAAACCAAAACCAAAAAAAAACAAACAAAAAAACTTCTGAGCAGAAACTGTGACTTGACAAACAAATCAGATTACCTAAGATTTGTAGAAATAAAAAATATATTTACTTACCCTTAATGTTCTTATATTCCATTTTTGAAGAAAACAAGTGGAATTAGAGAATAACTTGTATCAGATGAGCTTTCTCACTGATGCAGAATGAATGATATAAATAAAAAGCAATATAAAAGCTGGCCAAACATGTTAAAATTTTTGTTGAAAGAAAGGGAAAGCAACTAACTTCACTTTGTCATTGGAAGACATTTTCCAAACTCTCAATGGGGGAAGGAGAGGGAGGCAACCTTGGAGCATTGGTAGACATAAGCTGACACTGGTGATGGGATTGGTGTATTAATATTGCATGCTTGAAATTCTATTATGAGCAACTTTGTAAATTATGATACCTTAAAAAATAGTAATTGTTACCAGAGAGTTAGTATAGTGGATGGAAGGCCTGCTTATATACAACTGATGGTTTGATCCCTGACACCTCAGATGGTACCTTGTGCACTGCCAGGAGTGATTTCTGAGTTTAGAGTCAGGACTAAGCACCAATTACTCCTGGGAGTGGTGCCAAAATTAATAAAAATAAAAATAAGTTATAAAACAAATGAGCTAAGAAGACAGTCCAGGTATTCTGGTGTTTTGTTGGCTAAATCCTAAACTGAAAAAGCAGTGGAAGAACTCTAAAATTTTCCTTTATATTCCATCGATTTTCAGAGGCTAGTACTTAAGGTGTAGTGTGTATGTGTGTGTGTGTGTGTGTGTAGAGCAAGTTACAGATGCTGCAGAAATTTAATGAGCCACTACCCACTATCTTCTTAACTGCTAACAATCTCCAATTGGAGGGTATTAGTATACTACTTTAAATTTAACAGTCAAGTGACTCTAATGTGTCCTTATTTTTTAATATCTTGTCCAGATGTGCTCAGGGCTTACTCCTGTCTCTATACTCAAGTGTCATTAATGGAATATGTTGAACCACTGATCCAACTGGGACTAGCCACTTGTAAGGTAAGCACCTAAATAGCCTTGTTCAATCGTTTCTGCAAAAACTACTGTGATTTTTAAGGTAGTTTTTCAATTACACTTCTTATTCCTTTTTTAATAATAATTTAATGATGTGATGTTAGCATGTTTGTTCATTATCTTATAGATATGTGAAGCTCTGTTCTTTTATTCATTCCATTTATTTTTGTGTAGACTTGTAATATTCTGTTTTCTTGTCATGGTCTGTGATGCTATATCCTCTACTAATTCTGCTTGATTGTTGAGTCTGTTTACCAGGTTTTGAATTTGTTTGGTATTTTTCAGTATTTTCATTTCTAATAGATTCCCTTTCATTACTTCTGTTTTGTTAATATTTTATGTTTTCATTTACTTTAAAAATATTTACTATCACTTATCCAAGCAGTTTATGATGAATGCTCTTAAGTTTGTTTTCAGAAAGTTCCAGTGTAGAGTTTGTATTAGTATTGATTGGTTGTGCATTTTTCATTCAGATTGTATTTTTCCTGATTCTTGGTGAGTGACTAGATCAGTACATAGCTTTGTTCCAGAAGGCTGAATCTAAACGTTAGACATGGAAGTCTTCCAGTGGACAGTTCCACAATGAAATTTACTACATAATATTCAATCAAAGGCTTTGCCTGACCGATGTCGCTGTTGTCCCAAAATTCCAAATAGGATCGGACCACCGTCTCCTTCATGCAAAATTCTACTTCACAGAGAAGGGAGAAAGGACTGCAAACTTTAAGTTTAAGAAGAAAACTCCCAGAATGATCACCAAGTGGGAGCTCTTTGACACTTTTGTGGCAACATGGGAAGATGCTGTTGTTGACATCGACGAGAAATACGATCAACTGGGTTCAGCACCTCCATAACTACACGAAGAATGCCAAGAGTGCGAAAGCCACAAACAGATGCCTGTCTTCAGAAACTCTTGAGCTCATTCGTCAACGAGTGTAAAAAGGTAGGGCTGCAGCTGAATCTCAACAAAACAATGTTCATGAAAAACAAACTAGTCCCTGACGTTCCATTTGCTCTCAACGGAACGAACATCTCTGAATGCTGTCAACAGAATGAACATCTCTGAATGCAGCAGCTATGTGTACCTCAACATGAGGAACAACTTGGTGCCAGTACTTGCAGGAGGAAGTACCAGCATGGAAGGCCATCAAGAGCATCTAACAAGTGGTTAAGAGGACGAAGAACCCCTGGCTCCAGGCACATCTTCTCGTGTCCACTGTTCTTCCTGCACTAACATATGCCTCAGAGACCTGGGGCCTACAAAAAAAGGATAAGAACGCTATTCGGGCATCCCAAAGAGGAATCAAAAGATCTATGCTTGGAGTATCATGCTTCACTCAAGTGAGAGAAATTCTGACCTCCATCCACGATCAAGAATCAGGGATGCTGTCTCGTTTGCCAAGGCATCAAAAATCAGACGAGCCAGACATTTAGAGATGACTGCTGGACTAGAGCTGTTACACGAGACATCAAAAGATCACGAGGCCGCCTACCTACGAGATGGTCAGACTTCTTAGTCAAAACCGTGAATGAATTATTTGAGGCTATTTGTGTTCCGGGAGTGAGCAGATACTGTTGGGCTACAGTAGCACATGACTTGGACAAATGGAGACGTTACTGGCTCCCACTTGAGCAAATAGAAGATCAATGGGATGACAAGTGATAGCTTCTCTTTGATTTTTTAAGCAACTTCATTATATTGACATTCAAATGTTAAATCAAGTTTTGATATAAAGCACACTTTGTGATAAAATGTTATCTTTTTATATGTGCTGCTTTTATATTTTAATACTTCATGAGTACTTTTATGACTGAAAGTGAGATCAGTTTTTATTCACTGCATTCTTAATCTAATATCTGGTTAATTTCAGTTCTAGAGGCTAAATTTTTCTTCATTGTTTCAGAGGTTAAATTTTTCTTCAAACACTCTAAATGTTACTAATTACCTTTCAATTCTAACTTATTTTATATTAAAATATATGAATTATGATCCCATAATACATCATCATCATCATCCCGTATCATTCCGTTGATCGTCAATTTTCTCGAGTGGTCTCGGTAATGTCTCCATTCATCTAACCCTGAGATTTTAGAAGCCTCTCTTTACTCGTCCTTCCCAATGGTGCCGCATTGGAGACTCTTTCAGTGTCAGGGGAATGAGACCCATCATTGTTACTGGTTTTGGCATATGAATATGCCATGGGGAGAGTGCCTGGCTCGCCCTTGCAGGAAGGAAACTCTCGGTAGCTTGTCTGGTTCTCCGAGAGGGAGAACTAGGCTAAATACTTTCTTTAGTGGTCCTTAATCCTCACATCACCCATGCTCTGAAGAGACCACAACCTTGCCCAAAGAAACCATGCTTTCCCATAAAGAAACCAGAGGTGACATCTGCTGGAAGTGGGGCCTATGCATGTGCAGGGCTTGGTGAGATGAGGGGAAGGCAGGGTCGCTACCAGGTGTGTATCGAAAGGCAACTGGCAGTGTCCTGACACCAAAGCATCTGTCTCAGGCCTTCCAGGCTCAAGTCTAAGAACTGGTCCTGAGGCCGGTCTCCAAGGCTTTAGTAAGAACGCGAGTCAGCAAGCGGGGGCTAAAGCTGGGGAGAGCGGAAGAGTGAAAGCCAGGATCTAAGGACCAGGACCCCCCCCCACAGACACAGGCCATCCGGGCCAATCTCCAGCCACTTTCTGTGTAGGAAGCAAGAGACCCACTGCCCCCAGCTGCAGGCGATTCAACAGTTGTCCCCTGGGGCCTTTCACCCAGAAGGCTGCCTGCTCTGCCCTCCCCAGGAGGGAACCCACATGGCCCTCCTTCAGTCTTGCCAGCCTCTCACCACGCAGCCAGCAAGGGCTTAACTGGCTTCTAAGTGGGAGACCCAGTTCTGAGGAAACAAGCAGCAATCTGCATTCTCAAAAGTCGGGCAGTAGCACAGTGGAGAGGGCATTTGTCTTTGCCTGTGGCTCACGGGGTTCAGTCACCAGCATATGGTCCCCCAAGCCCTGCCAGGAGTGATCTCTGAGCACAGCCAGGTGTGGCCAAAAACCAAAAAGGAAAAAGTGTTCAAAAGTCATTGAGGACTTGCACTTAGTTGATGCAAGGGGGAAAAAAATCATTCTAATAACCTTTCTCTGACTGGTTACTCTTCACAGGCTCGGATATCCTAGGAAAAGTGTTTTCTAGAAAACTGAAGCATAATACATAGCTGTTATTATGTTTGTTGTTTTTGTAATTTTTTTTCCTATGTAGTCATCTCCGGTAAGCTCAATTATCACATATTTCTATCTACTGTTCTAGTTGTTTGTGATGAGAAGTTTAATCCATGTGTTAAATATTTTATTAAATAGAAAATGTGATTTTCATATTTCAATGCAGAGTTAATAACTTTTATGCTAACCTTATGTTTAATTTTGGTTCATATTTTCTATAATGAACTTTTGTGACATATGTACTTAAACATTTTTTAAATATAGTGAGTTTCACTTGTTTTCCAGTTTGAATCTTTCTCCACTCCATCCCCTCCCCCTAATTGCTATAGCTAGGCTTTTAAAATCATATTGAATATTTTGGTGTGAATGAGCATCCTTGTCTTGTGTCTGATCTTGAAAAATTTTCATTTTTCAGCCATTAAATGTGATAAGAGTGGGGAGATTGTAATACATGATTTTTAGAATATTGAGATATGTATGTTCTTTTAATATTCATTTTATTCAGAGGGTTTTTTTACATAAATGCACTGTGTTTCTTATCAGTTTTTTTCTGCATTACTGATATGACCATATGTTTTTTTCTTTCTTTTTGTTAATGTGATGTATATTATTAACTTATTTTCATATTGTTGATTATTTGGACTGGAGCAATAGCACAGTTGGAAGGGCATTTGCCTTGCTCACGGCCAACCCAGGTTCAAATCGTCTGTCCCTCTTGGAGAGCCCAGCAAGCTACTGAGAGTATCCCACCTGCATGGCAGAGCCTGGCAAGCTACCCATGGCATATTCAATATGCCAAAAATAGTAACAAGTCTCATAATGGAGACGTTACTGGTGCCCGCTCCAGCAAATTGATGAACAATGGGATGACAGTGCTACAGTGCAGACAGTGTTGATTATTTAAACAATGGAACAAATCCAGCTGGGTCATGATTATGAGCCTTTTAATTTACTATTGTGTAAAAAACTAAAGAACGCCGAGGGGGGAGTGCACTCGCGGGCTCTCCGGGCGGCTGTGCCTCACCGCCCACGTTCGGTGCTCTGGATCGGGATGGCCGGTGGTCAAGGACAGGCGAAGGAAGAACGAGGACCAAGCTGGTTGCTGATTAGTTACCGTTTATTCAATCTTCAAACTTTCTCATCTCCCGCACTCCCAGCTCCGGCCTCTCTCTCGATCTCCTGCTCAACTGCTGCTTCTCTCTGGCTTCTCTCCCTCCTCCTACCTGTCTCTCCCCGATCTCTCTCAGTGGATCTCGCCCTCGGAAACAAGATACAAAACCAAAACCGAAGCCTTCTTTGGGCTCAAAGCACTCGGATTTACATCCCAAAGACCAGGCTGGGCTGCAGCAAGAAATCTACATGTCAATTACAAACTAGACAGCACCTGAAATTTACATCCCAAAGACTAGGCTAGCACCTTAGATCTGCGGGTCAAAGATCAGCTAGGTTTCTGTGACAAAAGGTTTCTGACAAAACTCCAGAAGGCAGCTGGAAAAGGGGAAATATTCCAACATCTCCCCCCTTTTTGTTTAGGACAGATTTTAACCATAAAATAAAATGCTAGGCACAAAAAGTTCAATAACACTAGCAGAACACCTATTCTCTAGGACAGATACGCTTTCAGCAGGACCCATCCAAGGATGAAATCCCTGGTTGTGTTTCTCCTCTCCTTGTCCAGTAAACATATAAGCATTCACAATATTAATCATTTTGTATGGGCATAGCAAGAGATGCATTAAACTTTTAGAATTGCTCTCCGGGGGTCACCTCATCTCAGACTACAGCGCTCAGGCCAGATTAGTCTTTCCTAGCCCTAGCAGGGCCCTGTCTCGTCGTTGCTTTTGGATCATGACATGACACCCCATGACCAAGCTCTTAACATATAGTTAAGCATTAGGCACTTTGGCCAGGCCCATCTCGATGCCAGGGTAGCACACAACTTACCGCTTGCCCTGGGTCCTTCTTCGTCCCACGTTGGGACCCTGCCTTTTAAGAGGGCTAGGAACTGAGGGCAACCAAGGCTACAGTCAAGAAAGCAGATGCCCGGGAATTAATAATATTCAAAGCCAATTAAATCTCAATTGCAAAGGCATAATATTAAATGTCTTCCTCTGTCCATACAAAAAGACATGCTCTGAATAAACTATGCAAAGGACTCAAGGAGAAGAGAAAAACATTATTTACAAGTCAACAGAACACTAAGAAAGAAGCTACAAATAAACAAAGAGGAATAGGAGCACTGTAACGGGAGTAACCCAATAAACCTAAACTACTGAGGCTATGTTATCCTACACTATTGAATACTATTTGTTAAGATTTTCGTTGAGGGGAGCTGGAAAGATAGCACAGCGGGTAGGGCATTTGCCTTACACGGGGCCAACCCAGGTTCGATTCCCAGCATCCCATATGTTTTCCTGAGCACAGCCAGGGGTAATTCCTGAGTGCAGAGCCAGGAGTAGTAACCCCTGTGCATGCTGGGTGTGACCCAAAAAGCATAAATAAATAAATAAAAGAAGATTTTTGTTGAGCATCCTCTCAGAGGACTTGTATCAAGAAAAAGGAACTCAACACTTTGAAAAATAATAAAACAACTCCATCAGAAAATTGGTCTGTTGGGAAGATATTACAGCAGATATAGCACCTTCCTTACATGCAATAGACCTGGGTTTGGTCTCTGGAACTACATAAGTTCCCCTTAACAGTGCCAGGAATAATCCCTGAGCATAGCTGAATTTGGCTCATACCTTCCCTTCTCCCAAATTTTGGATAACTATTGCCAAACATGGCCCAGGTGCTCTGTCAGCACTGCTTGCACCCCTTCCACACCAAAAAAGTAAATAATAATAATGAGTGAAGAGTTTAATAGATACTTCACCAAAGAAAATTAAGAAAAATGATCAGTGCACATATGAAAAAAATGCTTATCCTCACAGATTAGCAAATAAATGGAAGTCAAAGTAACACTGAGTTATTACCTCAAACCTGTGAGAATGACTATATAGGAAAAGTCAGAAGCAACGAACTCAGGTGGAAATATGGAGGAAGAAGTAGCCTTTATTCATTTTTGGTGGGAATATAAGTTGATCCATTTCCTGTGGAAGACAGTATGGAGGTTTCCTCAATAATTAAAATAATAAAACTGCTATTGATCCAGAAGTTCCACTCCTCGGCAAAAAAACATCAGTAGTTGGAAAATACATATGTAGATCTATGTTGATTGCCTGTATCTTCAAGCTGCTCAGGCGTCAGGGATAGATGAGTGAAAATGAAGATGTGGAACACACACATTTTAGAATACTACTCAACTCTTAGAAAAGAAGAAATCTTGCATTTGTGATAACATACAACTGTAATGGCTAATGCTATCAAAACATGTCCGAAAGGGAAAAAATACCAGATGATTTATTCACAAGTAGTATATAATGATCAAAGCAAGGGAACAGCAGTGTATAACATATAACAAACCCCTAAACTTAACCACAGAACTGAGATTATTAGGGGGTTGTCTCCACAACCCTGGAGTCTGGTGGAAAAATATTGGCACTTTAACGGTGGGAATAGTGTAGTAACATGTACTCCTAAAACATAAACATTCGGTCTCTTGTAAACCAATGTTACCTAAAAAAACTTAAAAATAAAATTATAAAGTATCAGAATAGAAGAGTTAAATATTAATAGTAGGTCAGATACATAGTTGATTGTACATTATGAGAAGATAGAGAAGAAATAATAGCTTGAAAGTCACAGAACTCATAATAATCACAAAAGGTATTGAACAATCAAATTCATTTCATCTTCTCTTTGTATTCTCTGGTATCCTGGATTTCAAAATCCTCAACTTAGCTCAGACAATAATATAGATTTTTCTTTTTCCTATTTTGTGGGGGGAGGGCACACATCTGACAGTGCTCAGGAATTCTTCCTGACTCTGCACTCAGGGATCTCTCCTGGTATGGCAAGGGGTGCCAGAGACCAAACCCAGGATAGCTATATACAAGGAAAGCACCCTATTCACTGTATGATCTCTCTGGGCCACAAATAGAGAGAAAAATCTAAAATCTAAAGAGCAAGTTGGAGAAGTTGGTCCATATCAGTTTAGCTGAGACAATATATGATTTAGATAATACACAATATATTTTTGAATATTTTTGAAATTATTAAACTGAAGAGTTAATACATGAGACTTAAAGGAAAAGCAAGACGAGTGAAAATGGGAAGGATATTTCCCCAAACAATCAAAAAGTTTACCTGGGATCTATGTAATATAAGCTAAAACTACTTCAGTAAAGCAAGAAAGCTGAAAAACAAAACAAACATTTAGTAAATCTATAAAGTATAGATAGCAAGTCATATACTCTTACCTACCATTGGAAGTACTAAACCACAGGGTGGATAACAACTTTTTATACTTGCTTGAGATGAGTATGTCATCATGTCTCAAGTCTTGTAAAAGTTTATGTTTCCGGCAGATAGAATATACTACAAAGGTAAGAGTTTAAGAGTAATAAACTAAATTATGTTATAATTGAGTGTGTCTATTGATGGTATAATAAGGCCATAGAAAGCAACAGCATTCATGGAAAAAATAATTAGATTATCTGGAGGTTTATCTGATATAAAGTTTTAAGTATAAATATAAATTTGTATGGCTTAATAATAAGAAAATTTATAACTTGTAAAGAACTTTAAAAATCTTGTTATTATACTTGTTTTGGTGTAAAGTTTTGCTCTTGGAGTTTTAGAAAGACTATCTGAGAAGCAGTCATTTGTTCTGAAAAATTTTCTACCTCTGTAACCTGTCCTGCTGAAAAATTGCAACAACCCATGTGTGAATAATAGAAAGTTTTCATTACTTCTGCCTAATTCAGTTTTTAGTCTTTCCAGTTTTAAGGAAGTTCAGGCTCATTATCCATATATCAGTATGGAAGTATAGCATCACTTTGGTATGGGATTTTAGAAGTGGCATAATACTTCCAATGTCTGACACAATTTATTTTCTCACCATCTTTCTACTATGTGCATAAATAGCATAGCTCTATACAAGAACCATATTTTATCCTAGGAAACAGTTTCTTTTACTTAATTTTTGAAGTAGGCAGAATAATAGCTACCCAAAGAGGGTCACAATATCTTAATTGACAGACTCTGTGAATATGTCTCAATTTCCTAGAACTTCTGGTATCTTATTAGGACTCTTCATATTTAAGAACAGGTCAAAGGTAACCTTGTGAGTCCCAGAAGTGGAGAACTGTACCAGGCTAGGTTGGAGAGAACTGTTCAAGAGCAATTTTGAAGATGGGGAAGTGGGAAGCCAAAGGAATATGTATGGCTTCAAGAGCTGGGGAAGGTAAGAGGCAATTTCCAGCCCTGCTGGATTCTATTATTAACCTAGTGAGGTTTGTGTAGAATTCTGAAGTAAAGAGCTTTAAATGAAAATTGCCTTGCTCTGAGTCCCTAAATTGGTGACACAGGGCCATAAAGATTATTATAATCATGTTATGTTTACCACAGTTGTATATTTTCTTACTTATTAAGACAAATTGTGCGTTTTTTATGATTGTGAGGCTAGCTGCTTCCATTTATTGGATTCTTCTATTTGTATGTCTAGAAATTCTGTTTTCAAAAGTGACTTATTTTATAATGGAATGAAGGGGATATTTCAGTTCGGATTTTACGTAGAAAACTAAATAACCATTTTGCTTAAACAGTGATTCCTTTGTGATTTCTAACATGGTAAAGACTGGCAGAGTTCTGGAGCTATGGGCAGGTACAGCTGCTAAAGGTGTTGTCTAGGATCCAGGTTGCTTTTGGCTTCCTCAGGTCAATCTTAGCAGGTGTTTTTCATTCTGATTATTGCAAGGTAACTGCTGTTCTCTGTATTACATGATTGTTCCAAGTGGGAAGTAAACAGCTAAATGGCACCTTTACAATGATTTTCAAGAGGGCATACCTGGCCTCATCAGATTCATTGATTTATTGCCATTGGCCAGATAAAATGTCCACCCCATTTTCATGGCAGCTTAAACTTGAAAGTGTTAGCCAGATAAATAAATGATATATACTCTTGGTTAGGAAACAGGAAAGTAGATTAAAACTTGCCTTTTACTTCTAGGAACAAATATATATTTTATTTTCACACAAAAGTGTGAAAACTATTGTTGGGACTGAAAGGCAATCCTATGCTATATAGGTCTTTTTCTCTCTATATGTATATATATATATATATATTAAAATATTTGTGCATATAGTAGGAATAATAAACTGCAATATACACAATGTTTATATATATATGTTAAATATGTATATATAGTAGTAACAGTAAACTGTACACAGAGTCCATAGTTTGGTGATATAGTAATGATAACTAAATTGTTGAGAGTAATGACAAAAATATCCAAATTAATATTTTATTATTAGGATTTTCTCTCATCTAGCTGTGACCTCTATTTATTTTTCCTGACCTTTCTTCAGAAAGTATAATCCAAAATTTAAGATTGGTTCTTACCTGTCTGTTCCTCAATAGACATTTTCTATGAAACTCTTCTACTAATTTTTTTTTTTTTGCTATTTGGGTCACACCCAGTGATCCACAGGAGTTCCTCCTGGCTCTACACTCAGGAATCACTCCTGGCGGTGCTCGGGGGACCCTATGGGATGCTGGGAATTGAACCCAGGTCGGCCGCGTGCAAGGCAAAAGCCCTCCCCACTGTGCTATTGCTCTAGCCCCTTCTACTAATTTTAAATACATGTAAATGAATGTTGCAGTCCCCATCTGAAAGGAGAATATTCCTACTTCATATGAGTATATGATTTGGTAGTTTAAGTTTGGAGTCTGGAAGTGGTTAATTATTAATTTATATAAATAAAATCAGATGTGTTTTTCCAGTTCCCAAGATGACCCACCAAGGAATGCTCAACTTCCAGATAGTGAAGGAAATAAGTTATGTTGGCCATAGCTAATTTATAGTCTCTGAGCTGCTTTATAAATCTCATTTGCCAAGTGAAAGAAATAGTTCTTTAGCATCCCCCCCTTTTTTTCCTCTCAATAGATCAGCAAACCTAGGCAGATAGGACAAATTGACCCATCATACAGATTTTTAAGTAAAGTCCTATTGCAAACTTATTTATGCAATTCTTTACTATATCTTTAATTTTCCTACAATGGCAATTTAGAGTGTTGCCACAGAGACCCCACAGAGCTTAATATATGTACTCTGATTTCTATAGAAATGTTTACTAACCACTGTCCTAGTTAATCATTGTTATTTTGTTATATGTGGTTGAAACTGGTAAACTATGTATTATCAGTGGATATTGAATTGATCCAAAGACTAAGTAATGCTTTTCCTCGTGTGTGTGTGTGTGTGTGTGTGTGTGTGTAGTTTTTGTTGTGGTAGTTGAATGGGAGGGCTCTAATGAGTGCTCAGGTGGTAGGGTGGCCTTTCCTAGCCCGGCTGGCTGTGTAGGTTTGACTGTTCAGTGCTGTGACCAAGATGCTCAAGCACAGAAAAGCTAGAAGCCTGGAGGCCTATACCTGCTATGCATTACAGTGTCAGTGACCAAACTAAGTACCTGATTCTTGCACGCCAGGTGTTTCCACACTTTAAGCTCTCTCTTTAGACCTTTTATGTCAAGAAAAATTTCATAGAGATAATAATGTCTTTTTGACTTATTCCCAAACCCAGTAATTTAAAAATCTACGTAAACATTTTTGGAGGAAAGTGGACACTGCTAAAGGGATTGGTGTTGGAACATGGTATGCCTAAAACCTAATCATGTATAATATCATAATTCACAATGACTAAATGAAGTTTTTTTTAAAAAATAGTGGCAAAATATAAGAGAAATTGGACATGGTTTTAGTACTTGACATGCAAGTAACTGACTCTGATTTAATCCCCAGAACCACATGTATTTCCTGTTGCACAGCCAGTTGCATTGCAAGAAATGATCCCTGAGTGCAGAACCATAAGTAAACTCTGAGCACAGCTGGGTGTGGCTGAAAAATGGAAAAGAAAGTCAGTGTGACTTATGTAAAATAAAAAGATATAACATTTCTAACATTTTATAGACTTTAAATTCACATCTTTTTTTAAAATTCAGTTTGGCAGGATAGAGTGGCAAACGTTGCCTGTGATTCCATTACTTAAGTCCTAAATATGAACCAGGATAATTTTTTTTCATTAATATGTTTAATTGAATAGCTGTATAGAGAATAACATTGGTTTGCCCTTCCTCCCTGGCCACTGGGAGCTTGTGTTTGTTGATTGCCCCCTCAACCTGTCAATTACCTTTATCTCCCACTCAGACTCTGACTTGTAAATATTGTCTTTCTCTTCTCCTTAATGTCCTTTGCATGGTTACTTATTTCAGAGCAATTGCTTTTTGTATGGATATAGGAAGAGAGTTAAAAAGACAAGCCTGTGGCTTGGGAGTTGATGGTCTCCAGATATAAACTCCTGGACATCTGCTCTCTTGACTTAAGCCTCAGTTGCCCTTTCTTCCTAGATCCCCAAAAGCAGGTACTGACGAGGGCCTGAATGGACCCAGGGCAAGCTATGAGCTAACCTGGCATTGAAATGGGCCTGGCCAAAGTGCCATAATGCTTAACTATAAGATAGAGCTTGGTCATGGTTGGTCATGGACAAATTCTGTCATGATCCAAAAAGTAATAACTAGGGGGCTGGAGTGATAGCACAGCGGGTAGGGCGTTTGCCTTGCACACAGCCGACCGGGTTTCAATTCCCAGCATCCCATATGGTCACCTGAGCACTGCCAGGGGTAATTCCTGAGTGCAGAGCCAGGAATAACCCCTGTGCATCACCGGGTGTGACCCCCCAAAATTAAAAATTTTTAAAAAATTTAAAAATTAAAAAATCAAAAAGTAATAAATAGATTTGGACCCTGCTGAGGTTAGGAATGATTAATCCAAACTGAACATTGTAGTCTGAGTCTGTTAGCGAGATGCCCCCAGGAGAGTCACCCTACAAGTCTAAAAGTGTCTATTAATATGTTAATACAGAATGGTAAATATTAGGAAGGAGAATTAAAGATTGTAATCAAGTAGCAGGTCTAAGGAAAGGAGAAATACACCTTAAGGACTGTTTTGCCTAGTGGGCTACAGGTGGTCGGGAAGACTGGAAAAACATTTTGATTGCGCTTCCCGTGGGGAGGTGTGGTTGGGGGCAGAGAGAAAAAAGAAGAGAGAAGAAAGAGACCAGTTGCAGGGAGATAGTTGCAGAGAGAGACAGAAGAAGGAGTAGATTGAGTGAGACAGAGTTTGAGGGCGATTGAGGAAGAGAGACACAGAGACAGAGAGAAGGGGAGACACAGAGACAGAAGGAAGGGTAGATTGAGTAAGAGAGGGAGTTCAAGAAATATTGAGGAAGAGACAGAAACAGATGGAGAAAAGAAGAGACACAGAGTTAGAGGAGATGGAAGAACAGAGAGAGCATTGTAGAGTGAGTTAGAGAGGGTTGGAGAGAGCTGGGAGAGACGAGAGATTGAATAAATAGCAGCTAATCAGAAACCAGCTTTGCCTCCTTCTTCCTTTGTCCATCCAAGGCAACAGCCATCCCAGGTGGGGAAGCTGCTTCAGAGCACCGAACGAGGGCGGCGAGAGAGAGCTGCCTGGACAGCCCAGGAACATCCTTTAATGTGTGATTCCCGAGGGAAGCAGCTCCTTGCTGAGAGGGATTTTCACAGCTGGTATCCCTGGGTGCAGGCATGAACTACCAACTTAAAGGTAAAGAAATTTCACAGCTGTGAATTACAAAGTTATAAAAATATTTCTGACATTAATGATTGAGTTTCTGATGTATATTGTTCTAGCACCATTCTGAGTCTGTTCCTCTCTTTCTGGCTGATTTTATTCAAGATCATACCTTCCAGATCCATGCACATTACATCAAATTTCATGATTTTATTTTTTCTTGTGACCAAATAGTATTCCACGGTGTATGTACCATAGTTTCTTTATCAAGTCATCTGTTCATGGGCATTTGAGTTGTTTCCATATTTTTGGTTATTATTTATGGAGATGTAGTGAACATAGGAGATGTCTTTTCTGAGTTGTACTTTGGGATCCTGGATATGTTCTCAGCCATGGAATTACTGGGTCATATATTAGATCTATGACTAGTTTTGGGGGGAATGTCTATACTGTATTCCAAAACTTCTGGGCCATTCAAAATTCTCACCAACAGTTTCAGTCATACAGAGTTCCAACACCTATTCTTCTTTCAGTACATTTCTCAACACCAATGTCCCCAGTTTCCCTCCTACCCTCCCCCCAGTCTGTCTCTATAGCAGGTGTTTCCCTTCTCTCTCTCTTTATCTCTCTCTTTCTCTCTCTGTGTCTCTCTTTCCTTTTGGATATTTATGGTTTGCAATACAGATAATAAGAGGTTATCATGTTTTTTCCTTTACCAATTTTCAGCACACAGTTTTTATTCAGAGTGACCGTTTCTAACTATTTGTCATAGTGATCCCTTCTCTGTCCCAATTACATTTTCATCCAGAACTTGAGGCAAGCTTCCAGCTATGGGCCGTTTTTCTACTGTCCTTGTGTGTTAGTCTCCTATTATGTTTTTCTTTTTTATATCCCACAAATGAGTCCAATCATTCTATGTCTATCCCTCTCCTTCTGACTCTTTTCATTCAGTATGATATTCTCCATATTCTCCCATTTATAAGCAAATTTCATAACTTCATTTTCCTAACAGCTGCACAGTATTTCATTGTGTAGATGCAACATATTTTCTTTAACCAGTCATCTCTTCTCGAGCTCCTGGGTTGTTTCCGGATTCTGGCTATTGTGAATAGTGTTGCAATGAACATTGAATTTCCATATGATCCAGCAATACCACTTCTTGGAACACACCCTGGGGGCCCAAATATACATAGCAGAAATACTATCTACACATCACCTTTTTTTAAAAAATCCTGTCATTTGATCTTGACACTTGGATTGTTTCCAGATTTTGACTATTGTGAACAATGCTGCAATAAGCATAGGAGTTCAGGTGTCTTTTCTAAATTGAGTTTTTGGACCCTTTGGTTAGTTGTACAGAAGTGGAATTATTGTCATACAAGAGGTCAATTCAAGAACACCAATTTTATTAATTTATACTTAAAAATTTTTAGTTCCTATTTACAAATACTGTTAGGTTTCAAGTTTCTAGAGTTTAGAACTTCAACTTATCACTCCTCTCACCCCCTCTCTCCCTTTCTTATCCGTCTTTGCTTTCTCATTTCCCCCTCTCTCTCTTCTCTCTCTTATCATTCCTCTTTCTCACTTCTCCCTGTCTCTATTCCATCTTACTCATCCTCTGTCAACTCTTTCTACCTTCCCCCTTCTTTTATTTTTTTTTTTATGGATTATAGACAAAACAGGAAGAAGACAGAGTAAATTTTTCTTAACCATGAACAGGTCCTGATATTTTTTTTTAGAAGTGTAAAAATTCAATCATAGGAAAAGATAGAATTGTTTTAATGCATTAATACATTTTAGGTCATTTGTATTTTGTGTTCTGTCAAATAAAATCCTATGGACTGGCTCCAATCCATGAATTATTGAGAGCAGAGCTAGTAATGATTCCTTTGAAGTGTTCTGTCTATTTTATAAATGTAAGTGTAGTTTTAAATATGTGGTTCAACAGTGGTTTTGTGCCAAAAAAAGTTTAGGCTCAGATTCAATATAGAAGCAACATAAAATTTATTTAGCTCACAATTACTAAAGGAATAATAGTCTGCATTAGTAATATCTAAATGTAATAATTTTAGAAAGTTAATTTATTTGTGAGATAACTTGTTAGTCTCTTAATACTACCATGATATATATGTGTGTATACATATCATACTGTTTATGTAGATAATTTTATAAGCAGAATAGTAGAGAATGATGTGTTGGAGAAGTCCATAGTACATGATTCACTACCAGACATACCTGGTTTTGGTTTTGAACCCTGGCTGGGTGGGTCATATATCAGCCATTTGATAATGGGCAAGTTTCTTTCTCTCTTTTTCTCTTTCTCTCTTCCTTCCTTCCTTCCTTCCTTCCTTCCTTCCTTCCTTCCTTCCTTCCTTCCTTCCTTCCTTCCTTCCTTCCTTCCTTCCTTCCTTCCTTCCTTTTTCTTTCTTTCCTTCTTTCCTTCTTTCTTTCTTTCTTTCTTTCTTTCTTTCTTTCTTTCTTTCTTTCTTTCTTTCTTTCTTTCTTTCTTTCTTTCTTTCTTTCTTTCTTTCTTTCTTTCTTTCTTTCTTTCTTTCCTTCCTTCCTCCTTCCTTCCTTCCTTCCTTCCTTCCTTCCTTCCTTCCTTCCTTCCTTCCTTCCTTCCTTCCTTCCTTTCTTTCTTTCTTTCTTTCTTTCTTTCTTTCTTTCTTTCTTTCTTTCTTTCTTTCTTTCTTTCTTTCTTTTGGTTTTGAGTCACATAGAGCAGTGCTCAGAGTTCACTCTTGGTGGAACTCAGTGAATCATAATGGGTGCGATTAATCATAATCATAACGAACCCAAATATGCCACATATGAGGCAAGAGTCTTACCCACTGTACTGTCTCTGTCTCTTGGTATGTTTCTTTTACCTGCATAAGTTTGATAACATTCTATAAGACATAATAAGAACTGCCATCCGATCGATTTATTGTCATTTGAATTTCAAATTTAGATTGTGTGCTGATACATATTATCATTCAATAAAAGTTGGCCATTTCTTTATAGTGGCATTTATTAACCACTGTGATCATAAAAATATTGAGAAACACTGCTATCTAGACTGATACCAAGTACATACCTTTTAATTACTGGAACAATTTCCTCTCCTTAAAGATATTTTTAATAACTTGATACAAGTATGGATATTAGTAAAGTGAAAATATGAAATTCTAATTATTTACCAGGGAACAGCTTGATACTTTTTAATAGATAATTTAACTTCTTTTTAACTTAATGTTTTGTTATATTGTTTGCAAATGTTTTTGCTTAGAAGAGGGAACCTATTGATGAGAACCATCTGTGGCAATATTTTCTCCTTTTTATTGCTTTTTTAAATAAACCATTTATAAAAGAATACATGTCTAGTCTGGCTCAATATTATGATAAATTCGAAATTAATGGAGTGCAAGTAGGGATCTTTACCTTATTTCATGGTCTATTACTGCCAGCATCTATTTGGAATGTCAGTTCTGTCCTTTGATAAAAAAAATGTGCTTTTCAAAAATGAGACCTAGGAAGCCCTTTTTTAAAATTTTAATTTCCATTTTTTTCAGGACATCCCAAACTTTTATTGTTATTAAAATGTGTAAAATATCCTCATTCATTTATTGTATCCTTTGTAATGTAAACCAAATTAATACCAAATTAATCCTAAGGAAAAGAGGACCTCTCTCTAATAACTGTGAAGCACATGAAGTAATAAGTTGATTTCCTGAATATCCACATACCCCTATTGAACACTGATTTCAGAATTAGCCTATGCAATATGGTCTTTCCCCTGGGGACTGAAGAGGGCATTGTAAGGAGACAGGAGGTATTTCTTTAGCATAGCAGTCAAAAAAAAGCCTCAAATGCACATATGGACCTGCTATTTCCTGAGTCAATAAGTCAGTTGTTATAAAGAATCCTTCTTTCTGGATCTCTTGTTTTTCGGATTTTACTGGACATACGTATTGTTTTTATTTAAAAAAATTTAATAAACTTCATATTAGGAACTGTATGAGTATGTTTCAAAATTCTAACAAAAGACTGGAGTGCAAGATCTAGAGAACATATAATTGGAGAACAAATGGGAAATTATAACCCTTGTGAGATGAATCCCAGTTTCTTCATCTGAGTTCCTCACTCCAAGTGCATAACACTGCTGTATCAGCATACAGCATACAGCCATTTTCCTGGTACTGGAAACTTTCAAGTTCTGCTCTTAAAATATATGAATACCATATGAATTCAAATTGTACATTGATATGTACAAGACCAAACAAAGTTTGTTAGTATATGTATTTCTAGTTCCCTGGACTGAATCCAGGGTTTCACATATATATGCATCTAAACTTAGTAATTATTTCAACATCTTCCTCAATTTGAACAATTCTTTATTATTAATAGGAGTTAATATGACTTTTTTGAGCAATATTTTAAGCATACTTTACAATATTATTAATTACAGGCATTCTGTTGCACAGTAGATTTTCAGGAATTATTCATCTTTCATAATAAAACTCTTTATCTTCGAGCTTTTTTCTGGTAGAAACTATTTCAACTTCCATTAAATTTAGTAAGCATTCACTAAGAACAAATCTGACAAGAACAAGGAAAAATGTTGATTTTTAATGATATAGAATTGATAAAGGCAAACATTTGGTTTTCCTTCTTAGAACCCAAAGAATCTTGAGGAATCAAATAGAGAAGTATGAAATTTGATGCAAGTATACATAAAAAGAATTCTGATATTAACCTATCTATGTTTGAACTTTCATAAAATTTTAAGGATGATTGCTTACTTTGTTAAACTTATTCCTAGCATATATTCATAGACAATTGCTCTCAGAGTTGAATTTACTCTAAATAGTTTCTGTACACTAAATGACTAAGTAAAGGGGTCAGAGAGATGCTAAAATGGGCAAGGCACTTGCCTTGAACATGCTCCATGTGATTTGATCAACCCATACAGTCCCATGTTACCTACTAGGAGTGATCCCCAAGCACAGAGTCAGGAGTAAGTATGACCACTGTAACATCAAGAACAATAAAAGACTAAGTAAATTCTTACATTTTATTTCAATCTGTCAGGGCTTATAGTTAACATGACACTTAAATATTACTGTAGATCATAATTGTCGAATCAGGTATCAGCTATTTTATTGTTTTTTTTTTCTTATTGGGTCACACCCGGCAATGCAGAGGGGTTACCTTCTGGTTTTGCACTCAGAAATTAAGACTCCTAGTGCTTTATATACCATTGATATCAACCCCTTATCTGATGGGTATTGTGTAAATATCCTTTCCCATTCTGTAGATAGTCTTTGTATTTTGGTCACTGTATCTTTTGCGGTGCAGAAGCTGTTTAGTTTAATGTAGTCCCATTTGTTGATCTCTGTTTCTACTAGATTGCTTAGTTCCGTGTCATCTTTGAAGATACCTTTATCTTCATTATCGTGGAGGGTTTTGCCGACCTTGTCTTCAATGTACCTTATGGTTTGTGGTCTGATGTTGAGGTCTTTAATCCATTTTGATCTGACTTTTGTGCATGGTGTCAGGTCGAGGTCTAAGCCCATTCTTTTACATGTGGTTGTCCAGTTGTGCCAGCACCCTTTGTTAAAGAGGCTTTCCTTGCTCCACTTCACATCTCTTGCTCCCTTATCAAAGATTAGATGATCGTACATTTGAGGTTTTGTGTAGGGATATTCCACCCTGTTCCATTGGTCTTCATCTCTGCCTTTGTTCCAGTACAAGAAGAAAACATCCAACCCCATCAAAAAATGGGGCGAAGAAATGAACAGAAACTTTTCCAAGGAAGAGATACAAATGGCCAAAAGGCACATGAAAAAGTGCTCTGCATCACTAATCATCAGAGAGATGCAGATCAAAACAACCATGAGATACCACCTCATACCACAGAGACTAGCACACATCCAAAAGAACAAAAGCAACCACTGTTGGAGAGGATGTGGGGAGAAAGGGAACCCTTCTACACTGCTGGTGGGAATGCTGACTAGTTCAGCCCTTTTGGAAAACAATATGGACGGTTCTCAAAAAACTAGTGGTTGAGCTTCCATTTGATCCAGCAATACCACTGCTGGGAATATATCCCAGAGAAGCTAAAAAGTATAGTCGAAATGACATCTGCACTTATATGTTCATTGCAGCACTGTTTACAATAGCCAGAATCTGGAAAAAACCTGAGTGCCCTAGAACAGATGACTGGTTGAGGAAACTTTGGTACATCTATACAATGGAATACTATGCAGCTGTTAGAAAAAATGAAGTCATGAAGTTTGCATATAAGTGGATCAGCATGGAAAGTATCATGTTAAGTGAAATGAGTCAGAAAGAGAGAGACAGACATAAAAAGATTGCACTCATCTGTGGAATATAGAATAATAGACTAGGAGTCTAACACCCAAGAATAGTAGAAATAAGTACTAGGAGTTTGACTCCATCGCTTGGAGGCTGGTCTCTCATTCTGGGCAACTCAGAGAAGGGAACACCAAGTAAAATGTGGTCGGAGGTCATGCGGGGGAGGGGTGACGTGTGCCGAATATAGATTAGAGACTGAACACAATGGCCGCTCAACAGCTTTATTGCAAACCACAACACCTAATCAGAGATAGAGAACGAAAGGGAATACCCTGCCATAGTGGCAGTTTGGGGTGGGGAGAGACAGGACTGGGGAGGGTGGGAGGGACGCTGGGTTTACTGGTGGTGGAGAATGGGCACTGGTGAAGGGATGGGTTCTCAAACTTTGTATGGGGGAAGCATGAGCACAAAAATGTATAAATCTGTAACTGTACCCTCACAGTGATTCACTAATTAAAATTTTTTTAAAAATTTAAAAAAAGAAATTAAGACTCCTGGTGGTGATCAGGGGACCATATGGGATGCTGGGAATTGAACCGGGGTCGACCACGTGCAAGGCAAATACCCTACCTGCTGTGCTATTGGTCCAGCCCTGGGTATCAGCTATTTTAACACCAAGCTACAAGAATGAAGTTTCCTTAATTTTGTTAGATAATATAAGATTATGAGTATTATTTTCTTATTAGATGTTTAAAACTCCATTTAATTAAAATTTGATTTATAACTAAACTTTTGTTGAGGTATAATGTGAATAAGAGCAAATCCATAAGCAAAAAGAACCATGCTTATGAGTCAGAAGCTTTCCAGAAGTTACCAACTCCGCAAGAATGGTGATGTTTGGATGAAGTTCATCCATGAATCAACTAAGTACAATTTAAAAACTGCTTTTATCATTTCATCATCATCATCATCATCATCATCATCATCATCATCATCATCCCATTGATCATAGAATTTCTCGTGCAGTCTTCAGTAACGTCTCCATTTGTCCAAGCCCTGAGATTTTAGAAGCCTCCCTCTACTCGTCCTCCCAACGATGCCGTACTGGAGGCTCTTTCAGGGTAGGGGAATGAGACCCAGCTTGTTACTGGTTTGGGCATATTAATACACCATGGGGACCTTGCAAGCTCTCCTATGTGGGCAGGAAACTCTCAGTAGTTTGCCAGGTTTTTAAGTCATCCAGAGCATCCAGAGCTTGGCCAGCATCCAGAAACTTTTTATCATTTAAAATTGTAAATTTACGAACCACTGAGAATTGAAATAAATATATTTCTGGTAGTTTTTGAGGGAATTCATGTGAAAATAATTGATAAGTCATCGGTAAAACAGTATTACAGATAATCTGCATGTCAGTTTCAGTCTGCAGAAAAGACACTGTCAATTGGCTTTCCCCCATTATTGTGGATGCCCAGATCCTTGTATGAAAACAAATAAGCAAAATGCTCTTAATGTGAAGTCATTCCAGAAGTAGTATAAGAGGGATTTCTTAAAAATCAAAAATATATTTTGTACTGTCACTGTCACTGTCATCCCGTTGCTCATTGATTTGTTGGAGCGGACACCAGTAACATCTCTCATTGAGAGACTTATTGTTACTGTTTTGTACTGTAGCATATTATAAATGGCGAAATGGCAAATTCTTCTTTTCACTTATTGGACAATATTTATTCTTTCATAAACCCCATGAAATAATAAAAAACTGTTTACTGGAACTTAATTAGAGTCTATTCTGTAGAGTTAAAAGGGCCTCAAATGCCATTGTGGCCTTATTTTATCAGCTTGAGTTGGGCATGTGATTCAATCATTGTATTCTTCAGTCTTCTCTTTTGTGCAAGGAATACTTATACACCCACCTCATGTTTAAGAAAAATTATAATAAATATAAAACAATATATAAGTGTCTGAATTAGGAAACACTCCATAGTATGTATTTATATACACACATAAGATGTCGAGTTGACCTGTTCACTTTGCTAATCAGCTCATTCCCCTGACATCCTCATTTTGGTGAATTAAGATCAATATCTTCCTAAGTGCTAAGACTCAAACATTAAGCATCATTGACTCTTTAATTGCTTGGAGATAGCCTATCTCTTTTCAGTCCATAGGATCAATTACTGAATTTGTCTTTTCTTTTTAGCCACCATAATGTCCTTTCATTCTACCTATTCCCACATTAATCATGCATTACTTCACAACTAGGTTACTATAATGATTGCCCCATAAGGGAGCCTCCTAGCTTTTCTCACTGTAATCTTCCTTACATCAGTTATCAGATTAATCTTCATTTTATTTTGATAGTGATGAGTGTAATAAGAGTGTCATTATTCATTAATTTATTTATCAAATGAATATATTTTTAGAAGAATGGTAGCACTATAGCACTGTCATCCTGTTCATTGATTTGCTTGAATGGGCATCAGTAACGTCTCCATTGTGAGACTTGTTACTGTTTTTTATCGAATATGTCACAGTATCTTGCCAGGCTCTGATGTGCGGGTGGGATACTCTCCGTAGCTTGCTGGGCTCTCCGAGAGGGACGGAGGAATCGAACCTGGTTCAGCCACATTCAAGGCAAACACTCAACCTGCTGTGCTATCACTCCAGCCCATAGAAGAATGTCATGAGAATAAATTTCATTGGATGATTTACTTCAAGCTAAGCATACTGTGTGTATTATCAGAGGTAACATGTAAAGTATGGACAAGTGTAAAGTAGAGACAATGTCAAATAGGAAGACTTTTCTTTATTAATGAAAATAAGTATGAAACCCAAATTTAAAAACCACCAGTATCTTGACAAACACCTTTCTTTCTCATGTCCTTTAACATGCTTCTGGCCTGTAAAGGAAATATATCAGATAGATATTAACAGACTTTAAAGGGTGATAATGTAGAATGTAGTTTTTAATAAAACGTTTTATTGAACTATAACATCTTATGAATTTTATTATATAAGGTTATCAGTACATAATAGTATGTTCATATACCACATTAAATTTACCATTAAATTCAACTTTAATTTTTTTTATTTAGGTGTTTTGATTTATAGAGCTGTTGGCAATACAGTTTCAGGCTTATAATATTTCAACTCCATCTCATCACCAACATCCACATCCCTCCATCATGTTCCCAGGTTCCCTCCCACCTTCATCCTGCCTCCTTGAAAGACACACTTTTATGTTAGTTATTATAATTTGGGTCCCTTGTGTATAATAGTTGACCTTAGTGGTTTAGATATAAATGGGTGCTTTGCCTCTACACCCCAGCATCTCAAGGTCGCTGACCTTTGTCCCCATATTATCTCCCAATTGCCTCTTGTCTCCCTCCTACATATTTCTCTTTCCCTGACATTTTTCTTTGTATAGTATAGAATTGAGGGTTTTTTCACGTGTGGTATCTTCTATTCCCTTGTCTTGTTTTTCTGTATACCACACATTAGTGAAAGCACCCAGTATTTGTCTTTGTCCTACTATAACTAACTACTTCTATATGTGTCATATGTTGAACTCCTTTATATTATTTTTAGTGTGAATTTACTCATAATTTAAATATTTTTTTGTTCATGTTTGTGGCAACTGGGGTAAAAAGCTCTGCCACAGTACTTTGTCCCCAAGTTTTAGGCCTGCAACCTAAGCCGTGCCCTACGAAGTAAGAGGGGGAGGGGGCAGCTGTAAAGGCCTGAGCTGGGGGCAAAGACAAGCCCCTCCATCTGCGCCCCAAGCCACCTTTAGCGGTTTTCGGTGCCCCAGGGATCCCACATGTGCCTGCTAGAGGAATAATATCATTCTCTTCCATTTAGGCTGCTCCTGGCCCAATCCCTATCTTCTTTCTAATGGGGGCTCCAGAGGCGGCCAGGGGGCACTCGCCAGGCCCCACAGCGGCCCAGCAAGCTCTCACTCGGCATTGCCAAGCTTCTCCCAGGCCCTTGTGGTGCTCTCTTGGCAGCACATATACTAAATTTGGAATGATACAGAGAAGATTAGCATGGCCCCTGCTCAAGGATGACATGCAAAATCGTGAAATGGTCCATATTTTTTGGGCAGAGCGATAGCACAGCAGGTAGGGCCTTTGCCTTGCACATGGCGGACCCAGGTTTGATTCCTCCGTCTGTCTCAGAGAGCCCGGGAAGCTACCCCTGGGTATTGGATATGCCCAAAACAGTAACAACAAGTCTCACAATAGAGATGTAACTGGTGCCCCCTCGAGCAAGTCGATGAACAATGGGAGGACAGTGCAGTGCATGTTTGTGTTTATATCATAGTTATATGTAAACTCATTGTAAGTGATTTCTTTTTCTTCACCTAGCTCAACAGTTCATCCATATTATTGTGAATGCCAGTATTTTATCTTTTTTTTTTAATAGTTGAGTAGTATGTCATTGTATGGTATAACACATTTTTTTTTTCTCTCTAGCATAAACCCCATGCTGGATTAAAAAAAATTCTTTATAAAGTCAGGAAAACATGCTACATCTATCTATTTATTTATGCTTTGTGGGTCACACCTGGCAGTGCATAGGGGTTACTCCTAGCTCTGCACCCAGGGATTACTCCTGGCGGTGCTCAGGGGGCCATATGTGATGCTGGGAATCGAACGCATGCAAGGCAAAGGCCCTCCCCACTGTGCTATTGCTCCAACCCCCATATTTTTAAATATGTATGTCAGGGAGAAATCAGAAGGTTTCTAGTCATGGCTATTGTAAATAATGCTGCAGTAAGCATTGGATAGCATATATATCCAAATATCTTGTATTTTTCAAATAAGTACTCATGAGTGGGATAAGATCCTATGACATTTCCAATTTTTAACTTTATAAGAAAACACCACACTGTTTTCTGCTACAGCAGCCTCAATTTCATTTTCATCAGCAGCGTACAGGAGTTTTCTTCTCTTCATATCTTTTTCAACATTTTCGATTTTGTTTATTTTTCTTTTTGATTTATGGACCAAATCCATAAGCCAAATGCTCAGGGTTTACTCCTGGCTTTGTGCTCAGGATTTACTCCTGGCAGTGCTTGGAAGACCATATGGGATGCCAGGGATGGAATTTGAGTTGGCTGCAGGCAAAGCAAGTGACATACCTGCTGTACTGTCTCTCCAGCACAATCCAACACTTGTGGTTTTATATCTTTGGGATAATGGTCATTCTTAGAAGTGTGCAGTGATGCTTTTCAATTTACATTTTCTTTATAATGGAAGATGCTAAGCTTCTTTTCATTTGCAATTTGGTCATCTCCTTGCCTTCTCTGGAACAGGATCTGTTTATCCCTAATGCTGAATTTTAAATTGGTTCTTGTTTGTTTATTTTGAGGGGGCTCATATCCAGCTCACAGCTTCAGGCTCTGTGCTCATGGATCACTTCTGGTGGGGTTTGGGGGGACATATGGGGTTCCAGGATCAAACCTATTTGACTGTGCCCAAGGCAAGTACCCTACCCTACTGTACTATATTTCAGAACTTGGTTGTTTTATTGTTTTTGAGTTTAATAAATTCCTTGTTTATTTTGAAAATTAACCCCTTTTTGAATGTGTCCAGGGCAGCTACTGTTTACCACTGAGTAGGATGTCTTTTTGTTTTGAAAGAAGGATTTTTTTCTCTACTATGTAGAAACTTTTTATTCTAATAGAGTTTCATCAGTATATTTTAACTTTTCTATTTATTTTATTGAATCACCATGTGGAAAGTTACAAAGTTCTCAGGCTTATGTCTCAGTTATACAATACTCAAACACCCATCCCTTCACCCGTGCCCATATTCCACCACCAAAGACCCCAGTATACCTCCCAACCCCCACCCCCTAACCCCAATCGCTGCCTGTTTAGTTGATAAATTTCACTTCATTTTCACTTTACCTTGATTACATTCCATATTTCAACACAACATTCACTATTGTTGAAAGACAGCCCTACTGCCAATGCAGCATTTGATAATTAGTTTTCCATTGCTGAGACTGGAGAGATATGAAGTCCCACTGTTTCAAGTACATAGAATTTTACCCCCCTCCTTCCCGAGCGCCACCAAGTTCATGCCTGCTTAATGAATAGTCGTCATATTATGGCTGACACCACGCTGCCCGACGAGAAAAAAGGATATTTCCTGTCCTCAGCCGACGTGGGGTTATGGCTTAGTTCAGTCTAGAGACATGGTTGCAAGTAGTTTCTGGAACCAGAAGTAGTCTAGGTAGGCTCCAGATTCTGGTTGATCAGCAGCATCGCAGCTGCACAAACGTGTGGCCACCCGGGTCAAATCTTGCGGAGCATGCGCTGGTATCGGCCCGAGACTGCCCAAGCGTCCCGCTGTTCCAAGTACATAATTTTTATTTTTCCCCTCCCATTCCCTCACCTCTAAGTTCATGCTGCTCAATAGACCTCATAATATGGTGGGCGCCACACAGCATTTCTCCCAGAAAAGGGAAAAGAACCGAGAAAGAAGGATATTTCCTCACCTCAGCCAGCTTGGGGCTTTGGCTTACTTCACAGTCTAGAGAATTAGATGCTACTTTGATTACCTTTAATAGTTCAACAAAAAAACTCAGTACTATTGTTTGGAGTTTCCCCCCACAGTCAGACATGCTAAAAAGGAACTGTTTCACATTGCTGACAATCAAGAGATATTATGTCGCGGCCGCGCGGTTTTGGATTTCTATATGAAGTCCAGGGAAAATTCTGCTGGCAATTGCATCACTGCAATCTTTTACTTCCCTTTTGTGGTGCTCATATGATGGAGAAGCCTGGAGAGAAAAACCCTGCCCTGCTGGCGGCGCATGGGCCAGTAGCTCCGATCACACAGTCTGGAGGCATTTTTGGGGAGCTGCTCGTGTCCAAAGTAGTTCAGTTGCCTCTGGGGTCAAGCTCTTGCAGCAGCAGAAAAGGGGATTTTAACTTTTCTTGATGTTGAAATATAGTACTCCAGTCATTTAATATTGATTGAGGGGCCAGCGTGATAGTGCAGTGGGTAGGGCAATTTGCCTTGCATGTGAACAGCCCAGGTTCTGTCACAGGCGCCTTGTATGGTTCCATTGAGCCCAGCCAGGATGATCCCCGAGTTCAGAGCTGGAAGTAAGCCCTGAGCACCATTGGGTATGCTCCTGAAATAAATATTAATTGACAATTTTTTTAGTCCATGTTCTAATCATTAGGGATATACAATAAATAATTGATAATTCACTCTCCTCAGTAAGTTTACATTCAGTGAACATACTAGTAATGCAAGCAATGATTTAGAAATTAGTAATATATTAATATTTTAAAGGGTCAAATCAGTGGAAACTTTAACATTATAAAAGATTAGTAATTAATTAAAATTAGAGTAAGTGAATATATAACATGATACAAGTTTAAGAGAGGAAATTAATAAAAGTTTGGTGAAATAATATAGGTTTAAGGTGATTGTGTTATATGTGACTGACCCCAGTTTAATCCTAATTATTATGGGACTTTCAATGACTGCCTTAATTAAGACTATCAGTACATAAGTGCTTATCTCTGGAGATAATTCCAAATTCACAGGGAATGTTTAAAGTGAGAGGACAATAAAATGTTCTTGACAATAAAATGCACTGGGCATTTCTAACCATACTGCACAGATTGGAATTCTTTTAAATAGTGGTTTTTCAAGAAGACTTTAAAAAAAAGCCTCAGTTCAGAAATATCAGATTTACCAAAAATGCCTCAAGGGAGGCCCAGATGTATTATCTGGAGGCCTTTAACCTCTTCTTTCAGTCCTGGTGCCCATCACAGAACCATCAATCCATTTCTAGCATTTTACTTAGCCATGAGCTTCTTGGAGCAACACGACTGTGATGCATAATATATAGTGAAGCTTCCAGGAAGCTTTTTTTTTTTTTTTTTTTTTTTACTGTAAGTTACAGGGCAAGTGAATCAGCCTTTTGCTTTTTCTCAAGAAGTACTATCTTCAGTCTTTCAATTAAAGGTCAAAAATGAAGGAAGATGCTCTGGGTGTCTTTGTGATTTTTTTGTTCTCTTTGTTGTAGAATCTGTCCTTTAAGTAGTTATCTCTCTCTATTCAAGATTTGTGCTTTTTTTTTTTATTACAATGTAAGACCTTGCTCTAGAGTTCTGGAAATATTTGTGAATTCGGAATGGGGGAGGGGGGAAGACACGAAGAATTAGAAACACTTTTAAAAGCAGAAAAATGTGTTTCCTGATAAGAATGATTTTAATGTT
Source organism: Sorex araneus (assembly GCF_027595985.1). Classification (NCBI taxonomy): domain Eukaryota; kingdom Metazoa; phylum Chordata; class Mammalia; order Eulipotyphla; family Soricidae; genus Sorex; species Sorex araneus. The sequence goes on along the minus strand of NC_073304.1, from coordinate 91,413,358 downwards.
TTCATTAAGGAGTTAATTGTATGAGTTAGTCTATAACATCTTTTAGAAGTTGAAACTCATGCTTTTTACTGTGAAAATTGGCTGCAGACTGTTCACAATAGCAAAAATATGGAAACAGCCTGAGTGCCCTAAAACAGATGACTGGTTAAAGAAATTTTGGTACATCTACACAATGGAATACTATGCAGCTGTCAGGAAAGATGAAGCCATTAATTTTCATATTAATGGATAAACATGGACAGTATCATGCTAAGTGAAATGATTCAGAAAGAGAGGGACAGACATAGAGGGACTGTACTCATTTGTGGAGGATAAAATAACATCACATGAGGCTGAACCCAAGGACGGTAGATACAAGGGTCAGGGGGATTGCCCCTTAGCTGGAAGCCTGCTTCATGAGCAGAGGTACGAAAGCAGATGGAATAGAGAAGGGATCACTAAGAAAATGATGGCTGGAGGAACCAATTGGGATGGGAGATGCATGCCAAAAGTAGATAATGAACCAAACATGATGACCTCTTAATGTCTATGTTGCAAGCTATAGTGCCCAAAAGTAGAGAGAGAGAGAGTATGGGGAATATTGTCTGCCATGGAGGCAGGGGAAGGGTGGAAAAGGGGGGTATACCTGGGATACTGTGGTGGGGAATGTGCACTGGTGGAGGGATAGGTGTTTGATCATTGTGAGATTGTAACCCAAACATGAAAGCTTGTAACTATCTCACGGTGATTCAATAAAATTAAAAAAAAAATTTTTCCCTCACCACCCTCCAGCGCCGGCCCACTGGTCCGCTCCCTTTTGTAGGTTAGTGGACCGAATGGGCGCCATCCCATCTGTGCCTGCACCTCCCCACCCCCTGAGGTCACCCAGCCACATTGTGTTAGTGGGCGTGGCCTCAACAAAAGTGGGCGTGGCCTCCTTCGGAGCCGCGGACGCTTAAGCGGCTGCAGTTATTTTTTTTCAAATACCAAGCATTTATTTGATACTTCTCCTATATCCCTGATTATCATCTTAGCGGGCCTTAAAATACTCCCTAAATAGGTTCCTAGCTAATTCCAAATTTTGAAAACTACCTATGACTATAAGCAGCTATTCAAGCCAAAGCAAAAGAACCTCACCCTCAAAAAGCATTGCTTGAAGTTTCACATAAAGAATAGAGGAACATCAGAGAGGGACATGTTCTAGAGGGGGTACAGAAGAAATTGATCACCACTGACCAAGCCCATTCAGAATCCTTTTTCACAACCAGAGATGAACTTCAAGGCCACTCTTCCATACACCACAACAATATGAAGAAACAGCACAAATCCCCGCCACAAGGGGAGGACGAAGAAAAGAGTCTTGATGCCTCAGTAGACCTTACCTACAAACTGGAGCTCTCCAATAAAGAATTCAGAGGTGAAATCCTCAAGATGTTCAATCAACTCAATCGAAAGATTGACAAGGTATTTGTTACATTAAAGGAGGACCTGACAGAAACGATACAACAGACAGCTGAGAAATTATGGGAAGAAATGAGAACAGAAAGAAAAAACCTACAGAAGGAAATGTCACAAATAAAGGATTCGGTAGATGAATTAAAAAACTCAGTGGGTGTCCTCAACAATAGAATGACTGCAGCAGAAGACAGAATCAGTGAGCTTGGAGATCAGCTCCAGGCAGCCTACAGGCAACAACAATCAATGGGGAGAGACCACAAAATAGCACTAGGGAGAATTAGAGTCCTAGGGGATGAATTCAAGAGGAACAACATTAGAATCATTGGAGTACCAGAAGGACAGGGAACCAACCCCAGTGAAAAAGCCACAATCAAAAAAATCATTGCTGAAAAGTTCCCAGAGCTGGACAATGCAGATATCCAGATTCAAGGAGCCAGAAGGGTACCAGCTAAATGAGACCCTAGCAGAAAAACTCCAAGACATATCATAGTTAGGATGATGGACGTAACAGATAGAGACACATTACTGCAAGCCACAAGGTTGAAGAAGGAAATCACATACAATGGAACACCCCTTAGGTTCACAGCAGACCTATCGGACGAAACCCTTCAAGCTCGAAGGCAGTGGTGGGATATAGTGAAAAAACTCAATGAAATGAATGCTTCACCAAGAATACTTTACCCGGCCAAACTCTCATTCAAACTCGAAGGAATTATACACTATTTTGTGGATAAACAACAACTCAGGAACTTCATAGACTCTAAACCAAACCTAAAAGAAGGTCTAAAGGGGCTACTATAAGACAAGAAAATTTAAAAAAAAAATTAAAAATTGGCTGCAGAACTAAGTGAAAAGGCGAATAAGTTGATATAATAAAATAGCAGAGTTGAGAGTTGGGGGCTGGGATGATAGCTCCAAGGGATGGAGCACATGCCTAGTGTGCAAGAGGCCTGGAGTCCATGCTCCACAACTGCAAGCCCCCTCCCACCCAGCATTGCCAGTTGTGGCCCTGGCAGCCTGAGCACTGCTGAGCAGCATAGCATCACCTGACTGAGTGTTAAACCCTCTGGCCTAGTTGGCTAGTATCTCAGGAAGTGGGCCATTGGCCTTCTAGTTAGAGGCCCACTCACCCCAAACTAATATATTTTTAATTTTTTTTAAATTTTTTGCTTTTGGGGTCATACCCAGCGATGTTCAGGGGTTACTTCTGGCTCTGCACTCAAGAATTACTCCTGGCGGTGCTCTGGGAACCATATGGGATGCTGGGAATGCCTTGCATGCTGTACTATTGATCCATCCCACTGACAATTATTAATGTTGACAATGTGCTAGACTTGGCATGAACCAATGTATTTAAGCTTCAGAGAAATCATATGAGATAGTTTTAATAGTTCAATTACTCTAGAGGTAAAATGTCACATTACATTTTTTTTCTTTACCCATTCAACTGTTGGTAGAAATGTAGGTTGTATTCAGATATTACTAGGTTTTTAGTGCCATATCCATGAAAGTGTTCTAAGAACACTATCAAGAATCTTCTCCATTATTTTCATCTTGTCTCAGAATCTTATGTTCAAATGTTTAGTTTAGAGTGACTTGAGTTTTGCATATGGTGTAAAATAAGCATCTAATTTATAGTTATTCTGCATGTGAATATTCAGTTTTACAAATTTTATTTGTCAAGATATTATTCCTTTCATTTTATTTGTACTAGTTAGTGAAGATTATTTGACTATAAATAGGTGGATTCTTTTCTTACGTTTTTTTATTTTGTTGCATTCATCTATTTGTCTTTTTGTTTGGTTTTGGACCACACCCAGTAGTGCCCATGTGCTATACTTGGCATATTTCTCAGAGATAATGTGGTTCTCAAGACCGAACTTGCATCTTCTGCATGCTGAGCATGTGCTTCATGCATTCTATTTTCTCCCTGGCCCCTTATCTGCCATCTTTATGTTGAACTATACTATTTTGATTATAGTAGCTTTGTGATATACTTTGGAACTAGAAAAAAAATATGTCACTAACTTTGTTCTATACACTATTGATTTGGCTCTTTGTGCATTTTGGGGGTGTCAGGACCACATGACACCACATACACATACCACATACACAGAGACTATTTCTGGTTCTGTGCTTAGGAATAACCAGCTGTGCTTAGGGGCCAAGATGCAATGTCAGGGATCAAACCGGGATTATAGTCAAAGCAGCCTTATGCATGGCAAGTGCTTTGCCACCTGTAATAGCTTTTTGACCCCTGTTCATGTATTTTTGCATCACCTAATTAATGGCATTTTTTACCTATTTCTGAAAAAATTATCATTGAGATTTTTTATTTTATCTGTACATTTTCTTGGGATCACTGTATCACTGTCACTGTTATCCTATTGCTCATCAATTTGCTCGAGTGGGTACCAGTGAGAGAGTCTCTCCATTGTGAGACTTGTTACTGTTTTTGGCATAGTGAATACGCCAAGGGTAGCTTGCCAGGCTCTGCTGTGCGGGTGAGATACTCTCGGTAGCTTGCCAGGCTCTCCAAGAGGGGCAGAGGAATCAAACCTGGGTCTGCTGCCTTCAGATCGGCCACATGTAAGGTGAACACCCTGTCCACTGTGCTATTGCTCCAGCCCTTGTTTGGGATAGTATGAATAATTTAGTAATGTACTCATTGTTTATATTTTCCTATAAATGTACACATTGTAGCATTGTAGGAAGACACTTAAATTACTTTTAACAAATTTGCAGTTATGCATCCATATATCATATATATGACATACACATACACACAAATATATGTGTGTGTGTATATATATATATATATATATATATAAGCACACAGGCTCAACCTTTAACAACATGTTAGTGATCCTCTTATAGAAGGACTTAATGTCCTTGGGTGAAATACAATAATCTTCACACTCTTTCCTCTAAAGAATATTTTTTGTAATATTTGTAATATTTGTTATGAAAAGTTTTTCATAACAAACAATACAAAATATATTATTTTGGTTCTGCCTTGGGGCAGGGTTTAGGGTTCTGGATGGAAACATCCAAAATATGGTGGTGGGAAGGTATAATGGTGGTGGGATTGGTGTTTGAATATTAAATATAATCAAATATTGTTGATTACTTTATAAAAATTTTATTTTAATTTTTTAAGTTAAACTGGGCAATAAAAAGGCAAGATAAAAAACCTAAAGAAATCTTTCTCTTTTCATATAATTAAACACAAGTTTTTATTTGGAATTCTTACATTTGAAAAGAACTAAAGCTAACACATTGTTTTTCTTTTAATTTTTGTATGTTGAGGATATATAAATCACATACTATAAAAGTACACATTATGGGAAGACACTTAAATTATTTTTAACAAATTCGCATAGTTATGCATCCATCAACAAAACCCAATTTTAGAACATTCTCATTATTCCCCAGAATTCCATTTTAGAGTCTGTCTCTATTCTTACCACCAGACTCAGACAACTTAGATCAGCTTTTTGTCTCAATACTTTGCCTTTTATGGAGCATTGATATAAATAGCATCATGAAATAAGTAGATTTTTCATCTATCTTTATAGTATAATGATTTCAAGGTCTACCCATGTTATGGCATGTATTTGTTATTTCATATTTGTGAGTAATAGTCCATCTAATGGATGGATATACCACATTGTTTTTATCCTTTCACTAGTTAGTGGGCACTCAAGTTATTTATATTTTGTCACTATTATGAATAAATTTTGCTTTAAACATTGTTACACACAATTTTGTGTCAACATATGTTCATTTCATTATATAAGAATAGGATTTCGGAGTACCAAGTTGACAAATTGTTATCTAAAGCAGTTTCACCATTTCACATCTCCACCAGCAAAGCAAGGGCCAAATTCTCCTACCGAATGTGTCTTTTTTGACCATCATTCATGTCAAAAAATAATGATATCTCCTTGGGGATTTAATTTGCATTTATGTAAAGCTTATGATACGATGCTAATTAGTATCATATTTTTACTTTGCTATATACCATCTTTGTTAGATGTCTGTTTAGACATTTTGATATTTTTAAAGTTAGATTATGTGTCTTACTGGTTCTTGAGAATTCTGTATAGAATTTGGATACAGTTTCATTATTTTATATGTTTAAAAATTTCTTAGCCTGTGATTAGCTATTGGCATATATTTAATATCTCAAATTTTATGTCTAGATCCTTCTATCAGTTTTTTTGTATATTTTTATATTGCTGCAATATTTTTTACTTAACTCATAGTAGGACCATTTTCTTTTCATTCAGAAGATTTATAATTTTAATTGGCAAGTCATTCTTTGAGTTACTATATATTGGTGTGGAGTGTCTACATTAATATTTCATATATTGTCCTAGCATCATTGTTGAAAATAATATTTTATCACGTTGGATTTTGAAATTGCAATCTGTAAAGTATATGTCAGTGTTGGTCAGCACTGATCATCTTGAAAAGCTCTTGCCTTGCATAGACAAGTAAGATCCTACCAGCTTTCCTAAGCAAACACTGAATGCTGCTTCTGAGATCCACTTGATCTGTACAATTTGTAAGTTAGTCTTTGCCACCTAGATTTGGGGGTCACCATGGTTCTCAGATTGAGGAGAGAGTAAGCTTTATTACAGAAAAGCAGCAGCCAGCCCTATCCTTCACTTGGGCAACATGTCCTTGTCTTTCACCTTGGACAAGATTTTCAAAAGATAATGAAATATAAATTATATAATATTGCATGTTCAAGAAAGATCATGGGTTTTTCCAGAGAGCAGAGGACCTCTAATATAAAAGAAATAGAATAAGCACCCAGAGAAATGGACAGGCATCTCAAAAAACAAAGTGTCCCCAAGTTGGTTTGGGAAATTGATTTTATAAAGTCGTTTTCATGCTTAGATTTTCAGTGCAAAATAGCAGTCATTTCTAGGGCATGTCAAGGATTTAAAACTCTGATGATCTCAAAGAGTTTTTCTGTCTATAAATTGTCTCTAACTGGGCCTGGCCTTTGTCCTGAATTGGCAGTACAATGACTTCTTTCTCTCCAAACATCTCTTGGTTTTATGGCCTTTTTGTCTCTGTAAACATTTCTTGGTTTTCATGAAACTTGGCTTTACTGAACACTTTACCTGACTGCCATTCTCAGACCTTTATAAGTACAAGTTAACCTAAATACAAGAAGTTGTTTCTGGATATTAAATCCGTTATTTTACATGTCCATTATTATACTTATACCACTGGATAGTAGAGTTATTCCTTCAAACGTGTGGTTTTAATATCTAAACTATTTTAGTTATTTCAAGCCCCTTGCATTTATAAACAATATTATATAAGCTTGCCTTTATCTAAAAATAAACGGTTATTTTTCTACTGATTACATTGATATGTAGATTAATTTGTGGAGAATTTCCATGATAGTGTAGAAATCAATGTTTTATTTCTTACAGTTTTTCATATACTAAGTTTCTGTATATTCAAAGTATTTAAAAATTGCTCTTTTTATGTGTAAAGCCTTCATGTTAATACCAACATTCCCATGAAAAATAATCCATTACCTGAAAATTGTTCTTAATTGTAATAGTTTTTCTAACATTATTTACTAAATATCTGTACTTGGTAATGTTTAAAACTACAGTTTTTCTCATAAAACTTTTAATCTCAAGATTTTGCATAAGGGAGTGTCTTTATCTGCAGTCTCAAAGTAGTATGCAAAAAATATTTTTGCATCTTCATTTATAGTGTGGATGACTTTGTTTTATTTTCATTGTCTTCTTCAAGTAAGAATAAAGCATTATATAAAAATCAGGAGAGGGCAATGTTCTTGTGTCCCTAACCTGGAAAGACCATTGCAGTTTTTCAGCTAGAGTGGGATAAGAATTGTTTATCAGAGCTGCATTTCTTAAGTTGAGATCATGTAATTTTATTTTAAATTTGGTGAGATGTCATCAGGAAAGTAATTGAATTCTTCGCAATGAATTTTCTGCTCAAATGAGAAGTTTGTTTTTTATACTATTAACGTAATATACTATACTAATTGATTTTGAATTGTAAACCTAACTTTTCCCGGATAAAACTCATTTTATTCTTCTGATAAAATTTTTTCCTCAGTGGCTTTAGATTGCTGGAGTCTTATTTAATATCTTTTATTTGATCCAAGAAAGATATTGTCCTGCAATTTTCTTTTCTTACATCTTTGTCTTCTAAAATATTACTTTTCTTTCATTTTTGGCTGCCTATGAAAGATTATTAACATTCTTTAAGAAAACTATTTCTTAAGTTCTCAGGCCTTAGACTTTGGAGAGGAACTTTTCATCACAAATTCTGTTTTATTACTGGATATAGATTTTTTTTCCATTTTCCATTTTCATTTTAGTCAGCTATAGGAATTGTTTGTCCATTTCATCAGTTATCTATTTTCTTGCCCTGAATTTGTGCACAGTATTCTATGTTTTGTCAGGAGTAATGCCTCTCTTTCATTACTAAGTTGGTAATTACTGATTTATTTTTCTTGATCAGGCTCGCAGTTTTACTCATTTTTTAAAAAATAATAAACTTGGGATTTATTGCCTTCCCACCCCCTACTCCCAATTTTAAATTTTGTTGATGTGTGCTTTTATCTTGATTACTTCTGAAACTCATCGTGAGTCAGCTGACCCATCCATTACAAAACGTTTTTGCTAGTTAAAAGTGCTAGGAGTGTTGGGAATCCAAAGACATGCTCATATTTATTCCCTGTCCCTTTGTTTCAGACAATAGTTTTGCTGGTGAAAGAAGAAACATAAAACTTCAGTTTCTTGAAAAACTTGAGGTAGAATTTAGAAAGAATCAAAAATAGGGTCTTCATTATCAGTTTTTCTAATTTTCTGATTGCAATATTTTCCTGTACATTCTTTCTACAGGTCTTGACTATACTTTTATTCCTTCACATTTAAAGCTGAGGAGTTTGTAAGAGCTTCTATTTGTTGTGTCTTGCAAAACAGTTGTAGTATATTTATTGCTTCTGTAGAACAGAGCATAGAAACAGAAAAAAATAGCGATCTAAATAAGATTGTCTGTGTAAGATGTCCTATGTTTTTAGAGCCACCATTTTATTTTTTCAGCTAATTCTGGTTTAGTTTTTACTTCTGATACTAGTTTCTTTTTTTTTTTCCTGCTTTTTGGGTCACACCCGGTGATGCACAAGGGTTACTTTTGGCTCTGCATTCAGAAATCACTCCTGGTAGTGCCCAGGAGGCCACATGGGATGCTGGGAATTGAACCTGGGTCGGCTGCGATATTGCTCCAGCCCCTGATACTAGTTTCTTAAAGTAACATTTATGGATTTATTTAGGGATCTTTGTTAGGCACCAAAATATATACATACATCATACTTAAGCACTATTTTAGCACTATCTTATAAGTTATACATTAGTTTTGTTATTTTTTGGTTCAAATTATTTTCTAATATTATGGTAATTTTTACATAAAATCTTTATGTATTTTAAAATAGACTGATTTGTATGGATTTGATTAAAGCTAGACTGATTCTTCAAGGAAATTATACTGCTTTGTTAGACTAAATTTCAAAATTTGTATGACCTAATAACTCTTTTTCAGAAGAGAAAATTACTCAACCTCCCCTGAATATCTACTTTCCTTGCTTAATAAACAGAAAGCCCATTCAAGTTGCATCCAAGGCTGCTAAGGTGGCTACTGTCCCCCATCTCCTCGATAGTACCCTCCTCAGGGGTCAGTATTATTTACTTTGGGAAACATTAAATGAAATATATTTTCTGAACAGCCAATTCATAACAATTTTTAAAACAGGAATTCCTAGGATTCTGTTGTGATTGAAGTATTTAGAAGACAAAGGGACTGTATTTAGCAAAAATGCTTTGATTAAACTATAGTATGTTTATGATTTAAAAGATCATATTCTCCAGGCTGTCTTATTTTTCACTTTGCCTTTTTTGTTATACCAAGTTGGCCTTGTGCTTGAAAAGTCGCTAGTAGACAATTTGAGCAGATTGACACTACCCCAGTCATGTTCTCGAGAGGGAAGCCCTTTAAGGATGAACAAGAGCCATTTTCCAAGAAATTTTATAATAGGATAGTGTTTAATTAGATGTGTCCGTGCGACATCTAATAGCCTAGTTCTCCCTCTTGGAGATCCTGACAAGTACCAAGAGTCTATTGCCCACTCAGGAGAGCCTGGCAAGCTCCGCGTGGTGTATTCATATCCCAAATACAGTAACAGATATACATAACTCTCGGAGAGCCTGGCAAGCTACCGAGAATATCCTGCCCGCACAGCAGAACCTGGCAAGCTACCCATGGCATATTCGATATGCCAAAAACAAGTAACGATAGGTCTCATTCCTCTGTCCCTGAAAGAGTCTTCAATCGCCGCGAAGGACGAGTAAGGAGAGGCTGCAACAGTCTCAGGGCTGAGTGTAATAGAGATGTTACTGGTGCCCTCTCAAGTAAATTGATGAACAATAGGATGACAGTGATACAGTGATACAGTAAAAATTGAATAATTATGGTCAGTTTAACCTGTCTTAGAAGAAAGAATGTAGCTACTTAGGAGATAGACTGAAGAAACGCTTTCTTGTGAGTCAGAGATTAAAGAATCGTTCTGTTCCATATTTTAGATCTCTATTAAGTGGATTTTAAACACAAGTTCTGAATTCTTTCAAAGAAAATTTTCATTTGTAAGTGGCATATGAGAAATGACATAAAGGTAGAAGGAAGACAGTGGGAAGTTCCTTGGTGGTGAAGGTACAGTCAAGTGACAGCATTGTAACCATGTTTACTAAGCTACAATAAAAATAGAATTGTATTTCTGTATTTTAGTATTTTAGTAACTAAGTCCAGAGAACTTTCTGCCAGAAGTCACATCATTGCTAGCTCGTACCTCTCTGCTACTTTATATCCATATATGAGTGCAATCTTTCTATGTCTGTCTCTTTCTTTCTGACTCATTTCACTCAACATGATAGTTTCCATGTTGTTCCACTTATATGCAAATTTCATGACTTCGTCTTTTCTAACAGCTGTATAGTATTCCATTGTGTAGATGTACCAAAGTTTCTTTAACCAGTCATCTGTTTTGGGGGCACTCCATTTTTTTCCAGATTGTGGCTATTGTAAACAGTTCTACAATGAACATAGAAATGCAAATGTCATTTCTACTATACCTTTTTACCTCTCCGGGATATATTCCCAGGACCTCATATTTCTTCATTCTCAGCAATGGAAAACAAATTATCAAATGCTTCCTTTCCATCAGGACCAACTTTCGGTGGCGGGGGGAACTCCAAACAATAATAGTGAGTTTTTTGTTGAAATATTGAGTGTAATCAAAGTAAAGATAAGTAAAGTGAAATTTATCAGCTACACAGGCGGGGTAGGGGTGTGTGTTGGGGGGAGGTTTACTGTGGTTCTTGGTGGTGGAATATGTGCACTGGTGAAGGGATGGGTGTTTGAGCATTGTCTAACTGAGACTTAAGCCTGAAAGCTTTGTAACTTTTCACTTGGTGATTCAATAAAAAAATAAATAAATATTAAAAAAATAGCATTGTAAAAACTCATTTGCATTCTTCATTGTGGAACAATAGCCTGTTCTAAACTCTTCTCCAATCAAATTCAATTACAATATTGAGAAAAATGTTCTTTTCTAGTACTGAATTGCTGAGGTATTTTAAAAATAAAACTTTCACCAAGAAATAATATTGAGATATTTTCTTGATTTGTTGAGGTATACTGTCAGGAAATTATACCTCTTGGAGAGCCTAGCAAGCTACCTAGAATATCCCGCCCACATGGGCAGAGCCTGGCAAGCTACCCATGCCATATTCAATATGCCAAAAGCAGTAATGGTAGGTCTCATTCCCCTGACCCTGAAAGAGTCTCCAATCATTGGGAATGACGAGTAAGGATTGGCTGCCAAAATTTCAGGGCTGGGAGGCATAGAGATGTTACTGCAGCCCACTTGAGTAAATCGACAAACAACAGGATGGGATGACAGTGATACAGCAAATGTCAGGAAATGTTTACTTTATTCAGATGTATAATAATTTTGACAATTTCACTCCAAAAAGTTCCATCCTTTCTTGTTCAATTTCATCCCATTTCTCCCATAGACCTTGTGAACTTTAATCTGATTATCATACCCATAGTTTTGCTTTTTCCAAAGTGTCATAAAACTAGACCCCCAAACGGAAGCAACCATTTGAGTATGCCTTGTTTTATCAGACACGAAGTTTTTGAAAGGAGTCAAGATTTCTGTGAGTAGATTTTATAGAGTATTTTTTCTGAGTTATTTGCCTCCGATGAAATCGCTTTTCCTATTTTTTGTTGAAAATTAAGTGTCTAAGATCTTTTGTAGGTAAGATTTTGCGTAGACATAAATTTTTTTGTGTGAGTTTTTCTATAGAGTAGTTGAAGCTTTTGCTTTCCTATTAACTGCATAATAGTATTATGTGACAGTATTTTGTTTAGCTAACTGTTAATTTTTTTATTTTGAGTCTGTTTAAGAGATATATAGTGAAATATTTCTGCAGTTTTAATTTTTAATGATTAAATTTAATGATATTGACCTTTTTCATGTGTTTTATGCGGCTTTGTATGTAAATTAGTGAAGTTTGTCAAAATCTGATTCTGTCTTTTGCTCAGCTTTTACTTTTTTTGTTGTTCTTTGTTTCTGTTTTTGTTTTTTGTTTACACCCAAAGGTGCACAGGGTTTACTCCTGGCTCTGCACTTCGGAATTACTCCTGGAAGTGCTCAGGGGACCATCTGGGATGCTGGGAATTGAACTCAGATTGGATGCATGCAAGGCAAACACCCTACCCACTGTGCTATCGCTCCAGCTTCCTTGTATTGCTTTTAAATTATGATTGCACAGAATTAAAATCAGGATTTTAATCTAATTAAATATTCTCATTTTGCCATATTTTGTTTCAGTTTGACTATTTTGTAATGATAATAATCTTAAGAGCAATGTCTTACATTTTTATAGTTTCATTTATTAATGTCTTCTAGTTTGTGCTCTTTGCATCATAAATAAGAAATATTTTTGATTCATACTGATCTTTTGTTTTATTTAAATTTTATTACTTTCGGGTTTTCACTTAGGACTATTATTCATTTTCAGTTAATTTTATATGACATGATAATAAAACTCAGTGAATTTAATTCTTAGTATATAGATGTCCACTTGGTTCATTGCTATTAATTGAGAGCCCTAGTCTTGCTTCTATGAACTATCATGAATCATTTGTGTAAAATAATAGAACACACGTAGTTGTGTCTGTTTCTGCATTTTGTGTTTGGTTCCAACTGTCAACATCTTGCGATACAAGTAGAGGTACACATGTCTTTATAGAACTAAGATCACTGCAGTTTTGTTTTTAACCTATTGTTTATATTATTTTATTATAGATAGTTCTTATTAAGCAATGCTTTAAATATAGTCGTAATGTTAAACTTATTTCCATGCAAAAGTTCCAAGGCACAGATTAAAAATTAAAATTAGATATTAAGAATGTAAACTAATTTTTAATTTAAATATACTTTTGAGGGACCAGACTGAACATGAACATGACCGACCCTGGTTTTGATTCCTATCATATTTAATTCCTATGATTCTCTGAGCACAGCTTAGAGTGATCCCTGTGTACAGAGTCAGGAGTAAACCCTGAACTCTACTGGTATAGCCCAATACCCAAATAAATAGATAGTTAAATAAATACACTTTTTCCAAATAAATAGATAGTTAAATAAATACACTTTTTGCTTTTGTATATAGGCCTAACAACGTATTGCTCATGAAAAGAATTTAAATTAGGTCACACAAGCAGATAGAACCATTCACAATTGAAAACTGTGATAGACAAGTCTTGATGGGATTCTTTAGAACCATATGTAGTAAAAAAAGCAAACACACTTGTTACATGCTACAGTATATCTACAGTCTCACTTTGTTATGAAAAATGAAAATAAAAAACAAAAAGAAACCCAAAAAACCTCATTAACAACAGTTACAACTATGAGTGCCAGAGCAAGCAATGCATTTTCAGCCTGTCTCCCTTAATAAGAGTACAAGCCACATTGTGTGGGTTGCTTGTCAATTCCTAGGAAAATTGCTGCCAACTAGACAGAAAGACTGTAGCTGTCCAGCAAGTCACTTTGCCCAGAGGTTAAAGAATGGATATGATTGCAAAGGCTGGGCTGAAAAGGATGATATTTTAAATTTATCAGAATATCAAAACACATTTCAGCCTTCCCTGATATTCTTGTTCAAATTGTCAGTTTCTCCTTCACTGCGCATACCTCTGCTACAAGTGACATATTTACTGAACAAAAAGAATCAAACAGAAACAGCAGTGTGGGTGATTCCCTGTCCTAAAAGCACATCTTCAGTACACTTTGATCACAGACTCTCTGCATTAGCATTCTGAGCAGGAGTATATGGAAAAGCTATTCATGTTCCAAAAGAGAAAACTTCTCCAAGGTTTTAATGAATTACTGTGTTTGTTCAGCTGATGTCAGGTGTTTCAAATCGGTTCTATTGATAGTACAGTACTATGGATTTTATGAATGACAGTTATTCCTAACTACAGACAGAAATCTGTTCTTATATATGCTGCTATAAATTTTGGAAAGCTGAGCACATTTGTAAATTACAGTTAAAATGAACTCAGTTCAAGCCTGATTTAGAATCACACTCTTTGATTCTTCAAATATCTTAGAAATTCTTTCCTAAAGCGCCACATTAGCTAAGAAGTTGAATGCAGCTGTAGAATGAATGGTAAAGACACTTACAAAGAAAACTAAGTTCACGGTAGGCCAAAATAGAACTATATTCATTCAATTACTGTTTTCTTTATTTTAACTATAAAACCTTGAGTAATTACTAGGGCTTATGGAGGCTCAACTGTGTGGATGGAATCATTGAAAACCCAAAGAGAAATGAAGGCAGCAAAGAATGGCATTTGAAATGTAGCTGAATCTCTCTCAAACTGTGAGATTTTGCACACCAACGTCTCACTACTAGGGAGCACCAACAAAAATGTAGTGTACTTAAATGTTATCTTTTCCGTAAAACTCAATTTAGTAATTGCATTATGTATAATTAGACATGTATTCATGTGTTGAGGGTTGTTTGAAATAAACTTATTTCTTTTCAATTTTTAAAAAAATCTTGACCTGAAAAGTAAGATAGATTAAAATTTTTGTGGTAATTGAGAGAGCTGAAAAAGTGTTACTTCCAAATATGCAAAAGATAAAATTACACCAATTGTATAGTATTTAGTCTAAAACATCACCACTGTTTGTAAAATTAAAGTAAAATTAAAGCCCAATGCAGCACAAAAATATTATACCCAATAAATGTTTAATTTTTTGAGGATAAATATGATTTTTGAATACTATACAGCATGTCCTCCAAGATATTTTTAATATAAAGGAGATTTTTTATAGTGGATTATTCACGTATTTTTTTGCTATTATTTCTTGTATGATTAGCATAGAATGCAACCGCAAAGTACATTAATAAACTTAATATTACTTTATTAGAATTTACAGCTTACATAATTATAAATATGTAATGAAATCATTTTGTTTCTTTGTATGTTTTTTTCTTTTGTGTGAATATAACTGATGTGCATCAAATGCTATCCTCATATCTTCATTAAATAGTACATATTTTCACATATATATTTTATTCTGCTTTGTAGTTTTTTATTCCTTGTACATACACTGCTGATAGCTTTGGTTACATAGAAGAATAATCAAAACGACTTTCAGAATGATTGTGCCTATCACAAATGGTAGTTTAGTATAACATTAATTAGCATCTCCAATCTCCTTTATAAGTTCTTGTCAAATGTGTAGCATTTGTTTAATACATTGACTGCTTTGAGTCATTCCTATTCTACTTTTTGTATTTGCATTTTGTTCATTTAAAAAAATTTTGAAAGAAAAATTAAGCTTTTATCTTATATTTGATTTTGCCTATATGCATATGAGGTAAATATTTTTCAGATAGGTATTTTTAATAGATCTTTATTAATAAATCTGAACTTTTTTGTAAAAATACGTATTTTTTATAATGAAATTTATCTATTGCTTTCTTTTTGATTCTATAATTTATAATATTTTTAGAATCAACTTATGACTATACTTAGGATCATAAAATTATTCTCTTATAAAATTATTTTAATTTTATGATCTTAATTTTATAAGATCATAAAATTATTTTCTTTAGGGACTGGGGCGATAGCACAGTGGGTAGGGCATTTGCCTTGCATGGAGCCAACCCGGGTTTGATTTCTCTATACTCTCAGAGAGCCCAGCAAGCTACCAAGAGTATCCCCCCTGCAAGCAGAGCCTGGCAAGCTACCTGTGGCGTATTCGATATGCCAAAAACAGTAACAATAAGTCTCGCAATGGAGATGTTACTGGTGCCCACTTGAGCAAATCAATGAAATCAAAATCAATGAACATTTTCTTCAGTCATGTAGTCTATATTTTGATGCAGAATAGATTTTAGTTTACAGTCTACTTGTGCATGAGGAGTGAGATCTTAATTCATTTTTGCTCATCTGTTTATAAACCATTAAAGATACACAAATGTTATTTACTGAAAAATCCTTACTGAATATTGTAGATATTATATATTAATTTTCCATATATAGTTTTACCATTTGTGTTTATATTCTGCTCCGGTAATCTATTCAAACTGGAAAAGCCTTTGTATTATCAAATATAGTTATCCTTTACTACTGTTCCTTACTCTTCTGAGTAAGATTTTTTCTGCTTATATATTAATTTTCTCATGATAACTTTAGATTAATATCAAAATCAAATTCTTAATGCCTCCTGGATTTCTCATGAGAATGTTGATTTTTGACAGTATGATTACAGTGAGATTTGGGAGTTTTTTTTAGAGTATTTGTTCTACCTACTTGAGAAAAAGCCTTTAACACTGTATTGCATCTATAAATTGGGTGATATGATTATTTTTAGAAGTGTTGATCCTTCTAATCCATGAACAAGAACTTAAAATATTTACCTAAGTGGGCCACCTCCTTTCTTAAATTGTTTACTAGACATTTGAAGCCTGTTTTTTACATAATCATAAGTGGGATAGTTTATAAAAATTTATTTCTCTTCCACATTGATTTTAGCATATGAGAATATGATATGGCCTGGATAGATAGTCCAGAGGGTAAATTCTTGCATTGCACATGCCTAAATTGGATTCAATCTCCAGCATCACATATGCTCCCTCAAACCTACAAGAATTGATCCCTGAACACAGATCCAGGAGTAAACCCTGAGCACAATAGGTGTGGCCCCAGATCAAAATAAAACAAAAAAAGCATACTAAAGATTTCTACGCATTAATTTTATAACCTGATATTTTGCTGTGTACATTTGTTACTCTAAGAGTTTGTTAGAAGAGTCTTTAGGGTTTTCTCTATACAATGTCGTATCTCTGTAAATAATGATAGTTTGGCGGCTTCTATATTAATCTAAGTTGAAAAGACTTCTAATAATATGTTGAGTAGTAAATGTGAAAGTGAACATCCTTGTCTTGTGCCTGACCTCAAAGGAAAGTCATACTGTTTCTCCCTCTTGAGGCTAATGTTAGCTGTGGTTTTATTGTATACGACCTTTACAATATTGAGGTAAGTTCCTTCAGTGTCTGTTTTGCTAAGGGTTTTCCCCATGAATGGGTGTAGGTTCTTGTGAAGTGCTTTCTCTACTATTACGAAAATAATCATGTAGTTTACTTTGCTTTTACTAATGTGGTGTGCCACATCAGTTTGTTTGCCTGTGATGAATCCTATATTATTATTATGCATTCATTATATTGTTTATTCTACTTACTGGAATTTTATTTGAAAATCTCTGCATCTGTGTTCATCAGGAATATTGGTCTGAAATTTTATTTTTGTTAGTATCTCTGGCAACTTTTGGTATCAAATAATGTTGGCCTCATCGAAACTATTTAAGAGAATTCCTATTTCTTCAGTTTTTTAGAAGAGATTGAGATGGGCAGTGTGAATAAGAGGTGACAGACAGCAATGCTAGTTACCCAGGCAGACACAGGGGTGAGGCAGGGACTGTCATCCCAGAGGCTTTAGGTATGACTCCTCACCTAGAAAGGGGCAGATCCACAGGCAAATAATATAACTGATCTCTATTCATTCTTCTGGGCTGGAGTGATAGCACAACAGGTAGGGCATTTGCCTTGCATGCGGCGGACCCAGGTTCAATCCCTCTGTCCCCCTCAGAGAGCCCGGCAAGTTACCAAGAGTATCCTGCCCACAGGCCTGGCGAGCTACTCATGGAATATTCGATATGCCAAAAACAGTAACAACAAGTCACAATGGAGATGTTACTGGTGCCCATTTGAGCAAGTTGATGAGCAACAGGATGACAGTGACAGTGATCCATTCATCTGTTGTTGGGCATTGGGGTTGTTTATAGATCTTAACTATTGTACATGGAACTTCAGTGCACATAGGTGTGCACATATTTTTTTAGAATATTTTTGTTGTTGTTGTTCTTTGATTATATTCCTCTGAGTGGAATTGCTGGAAAATAAGTTAAATCTATCTCTAATAGTTTGAGAACTCTCCATACTGTTTTCCAAAAAAGCAGATTCATTTTAGTGTCCCACCAACAGTGAATAAGATTTACTTTTGTCCCCATACCTAGGCAACACTTGTTTCTGTCATTTATATATATGCCATCATTACATGTGGGAAGTGAAATCTAATTGTAGTTTTTATTTGTATTTCCCTTATGATGAATGTTGTGCATTTTTTCATGTATCTGTTGTGCATGAAGCCTGTTAGTTTGATGTAAACCCATTGGATTTTCCTTTTGGGTCCCCTGCTGCTGGCATGAAATCCCTGGTCATCATTGAAAGTAATAAGATGTTTTACCTATGTCTTATTTTATGTAATTTATAATTTGGATTTAATATGCAAGTATTTGTTTCATTTTGAGTCACCAGCTTGGTATGGGACGAGAGAGTGTTCTAGTTCAATTATTTTCCATGTAACGTAAAATTTTCCAGGCACAAATTGTTGAAGAAATTTTCTTTCATTCATTTCAGTCCTTTTCACCTTTGTCCTAAAGTAACGGTCCATGTATGTGAGAATTTATACCTGGGCTACCAGTTATAGTCTTCTTATTTGAATATTCTTTTTAAATTTAGTACCATACTGTTTTCATTACTATACCCTTGTACTACACAGAAGAGCCGGGCTAGCTCCTTGTGGCATATTCGATATGTCACATATGGTAACAATAACAGGTCTCATTCCCTTGACCCTGAAAGAGCCTCCAATCATTGGGAAAGATGAGTAAGGAAAGGCTGCTAAAATCTCAGGGCTGGGACGAATGGAGATGTTACTGGTGCCCGCTCGAGCAAATCGATGAACAATGGGATGACAGTGATACAATACAGTGATACACTTGTACTATAGATAGCATGAAGTTAGTGTGATGCTTTCATTTTTCTCAGGTTTATTTAGGGTGTGGTTCCATATCAGTTTCTGTAACATTTGTATATTTCCTTGACAAATGCTAGACATAGGATTTGTATAGGATTTGTACTTACAGTACTTTGGGCAAGATGTTTATTTTAACAGTTAATTTTCTAATTAATAGACATGAGATACTTTTCCATCCCCTTTGGCTTCTGTACTTACTAACATTGGTTTGTAGTTTTTAATGTATGAGTCTTTTATCTCCTTTGTTAAATTTATCCAATGTTCTAACTTCTGTTTGCTATTATAAATGGGATTGTTTCTCTATTTTCTTCTCTCCTAGTTTGTTAATTTCATTAAAAAATATATAATCTTTTTAATATATTGGTCCTGTAGCCTGCTACTTAATTTTACTGGTTTGTTTATCCAAAGAATTTTTAATTGGCATATGTAGGATATTCTCTACATATTATCATCAGCAAGTAGTGATAATTTACTTTTTTTTAATTTGGAGGATTCAACTTGATTTAATTCAAGTAGCACAAAATATTAAAGCATTTTTACACATTATTTGGAATAAGTTTTGTTGACATTTAACTCTCACATAAATAGGATTTTAAAGTTAATTTTTAGTAATCATTTATTTTACTAGGGGAAAAAAATAAAATATGGCATTACTACTCTACCACAATATTGAAAGTTACTCTTTTCTGTCTTAAACTAATGACATATATGGTATATCTCAAAAATTAATTTCTATGAATTTTATTTCATCTTAGTCAATTTTTATTTCTTTGAATTATTTGCTTTACTACATCTTAAAATTGAATTTTGAAATATTTTAGATCTGTGATATTTTTGCCATACTCAATATTGCCATTCTCAAATCAGAAACTATATTTAGAACTGTGCTTTTTTCCTTACAAATTACTCATTTCTAATGCCTTTAAACTACAAGAATATATTAAAATATTTTCATATTTTGGAGTCAGTAATAGTGAAAACTTAGGTCTAACAACTGCTGCCAGATTTAAAGGCACGGAGGAAAAATACTAGCATTTGCTGCAAAGATTATTATTAAATATCCACTTGTTTCTGAATCATACATTTACAAATCTTTAATGATTTTATAGTTAATAGCATAGTCTAATCTTTCATCAGATGCTTCCCTGGAACATGGCTTCTCATTCAATGCATGTCTCACACTACTCTTTGATCCTTATACATTCAAGGCATTCTCAGGAAACAGCTGGTTCATGCTGTGGTGTTGGACAGCCATTTGGAGATTGATTTTATATCCAGTTCCCAAGAGAAATTTCCCTTTGAGTTCAACTTAAGAAATGCTTATATATTTAATGGGGGCTGTCACAAAGCCCCTTCAAGTTCCCTTCAGGAAATCATTATATGCTCAAAGGAGTTGCTAAAGCCAACTTTGCATAGCATAGCTCACCTTTGGAGACTGGAGGGACACTAATCTGGGGAAGTGAGGGGTATTCTGTTGAGACCATGAATTAATTCATTTTCTTTTTCTTTTTTTTTTAATGTTGAGGCTGCTTGTATATTTGAGTTTATCCAGACAAGCATGAATATAGCAGACTTCCTGCTATGCTTTAAAATTTTAATTCATCCATTCATTTAATACTTCTGAAGCAAACACATTACCAGCTTTCTATAAGACATTTGAATGAGTCCTCAATAATATTAGTCCATAAGAATATAATATGACATTAATCCAATATCTAAACTTCACAGTGCAAAGAGATGCATATTATATGAAATAATGACATAATTTTGCTTTTAGTATCATCTAGCTTCTGCAAATAATCCAATATATTTTCAAGCAAATAATTATTTCTAGGTTGATAATATAAAGAATATACAAGCAATGAAAATCATATTTGTTAATATAGTCATTGACCAGTATGTTAGGAATAATACCAAGTTATTTCTTTTTGTTCAGCAGCAAAATCTTTGCCTTTAGAATTTGTAATTTATTTTTTTTAAAGTACCATTTTAGCAAATTACATAACTACTGCCACAGAACCCTTATTAAAACCTGAGAGGGTAGAATCATCAGTATGTAGATACTCTTGAATGATTAATAACAGCACTTTCTTTTTCTAAGTGCCAAAGGCTCAGGCATAAAACTAAGGGTTAATGGAAAAAAATAAATGTTGAATAACAGTAATCATTCAGTGCTTTATAAAATTTCATTTATTTTGCTTAACTCATTATTCACTCAATGACTTTGTGGAGTTGGACATGTGAGATGCACTGAACCATGGCCATACCACACTATGTTCACCAGACTCATCAGTTACAGGAAAAAATAAAAACTAAGAGATCTTAAAATAAGTGATGAATCTATTATATGCTATTATTTAAATTATGTCTGTTGACCAGAGAGCAGTAATATAGCTCGTAGGATGCATATATTGCATGCTACTGACTCAAGTTTGCTACCCTGCACCCATCTGTTTCCCCAGCCTGTCAGGAGTGATCCCTGAGTGCAGAATCAAGAATAAGATTTAGAACTGCCTGGTATGCCCCCCCCAAAAAAACCCCCAAAATAAAACCAACAATGAAACAAAATATTAGGTATGTCTTATCCAGAGATTCTAAGATTTTCTGGCTTTTATTAGTCTTGGTTGGAAAGCCTACAGCTAGATATTCATATGTTCACATGCATACAGGGACCAATGATGATGTAAAATATAAAGACTTGATAGAATACCAGGCCCTCCAAAACTATCTTTTGGGTTATAAACATACACACGAGGACTGGAGAGAGAGTGCAGCAGGTAAGGAGCTCACCTTGCATGTGGCCAAGCTGAGTTTGACATCTGGTACCACATATGGCTCCCTGAGCCCTGCCAAGAATTGTATGCCCTGGATTAAATTTATAGTATAAAGAATAAACTAATTTCTCTCATAGCTGTAGGATAACATTGGTTTGTGCTTTTTCTCTGACACAAGGAGCTTAGGTTTACTGAGTAATACCCATCACGATGCGCCCAAAGCACTTTCATTTCCTCAGTATTCATCTTTAACTTATCTGTGCTCCGCTTTCTCTACCTGATTTAATCACCTATTTCTACTAACCAGTACCTGTGATTTGTAAAGTCAAATTCCCCAGAAATCTCTGGATTTGTATTTGTAAGTGAAATATTGCTTTTCTTTTTCCCTTATGTCCTTTGCATAGTTTACTTTAGAGCAATGTCCTTTTTGTATAGAAACAGGAAGACAGTTAATGCTATGCTTTTGTAACTTGGAAGTTAATTGACTCCGGAAAATATTTACTCCTGAGCATCTCTCATATTTTATTGACTTAATACTTAACTATAAGTTAAGAGCATGGTCATGGACAGATTCTGTCATGATCCAAAGAGAAACAACTGGCCAAGGACCCTGCTTAGGGGTTAGTGCCAGATGAGCACTGTAGTCTAGGATCTATATCCAGATTTTTCCAGGAGAGTCACCCTACAAGTTTAATGTATCTCTTACTGTGTCCATACAAAATGAGTAATATTATTAAGAAGTATAACTAAATGATTGTTTAAACCATTTAAACTAAGGAAAGAAGAAATGCACCCCTAGATGAAATTTCACCCTTGAGTGGATCTCCTAACAGGGGCTCTTTGTCTTAGAAGAGCTTCCCGGAAGGAAAGGGAAGGCTTTACATATGTTGATATTGCTATCTGACCTAGGGGTAGTTGCTACCTCCAATGGTTGGAGGTTGGACACTAACCAAGGCTGCTAGACAGAGTGGGGAGAGACTAAAATGGGGGGCAGGAGGAGTTGGGAATAAGGGGCAGTGTGAGACTGAAATGGAGTGCTTAGTGAGACTAGAATAGATGCGTGGAGAGAAAGGAATAAACAGCAACTGATCACCAAACAGCCTGGTGGCCCTGTTTCCTCCTTCATGCATCTGTTGACGGCAGCTGCAGGTGAGGGTGGGGAAGCGGCACATGGCTACTGAATGCATGTTGTGGGGCAGGTAAGAGAGATCACACTGCCACCCTTCACTTATTGTATTTTGTGATTACACAATAGCAAAAGACCTCTCATGTATGCAATAAAATCATTAAAACATTTTCCTTATTAAAGATTTTTTTACTATGATTTTTTGCTTCAGTAGCCTTTCTTATAATTATAAAAATTTTATTATAAAATAATATTTTAGTATTTATAAAATAATAACCTATTTTATTATGATTTAAAATAAATACATGTTTATAGTGTTAATGTTTCTCATGTTTACCTATAATTACTACAACTTACTACCACAAAAGTGCCCAGTGCCTTCCACCATTCACTGTCAGTTTTTAAACAATGAAGCACAAGAATTACTTGTGTGGCAACAATTTTTATTGGATTATAAGCTAAATTAGACATTGTTGATTATTAAAAAAGTAAAGTGCATTTATATGAGAATTGGGAATAAGTATTTTCCACATAGGAACAATGTGCATTGGATTTTGTAAATATTTGGGAGGCCAGTGAGTATAAGTGTAATTAATACAAGCTGGAGGGTAGTGGGTAGGGAATCTAGGGCCTGAGCATAACCTTGAGGCCAGGCACACACAAGGCATGCACTCAATGCTTTGAGCAAGGTAGAGTTTTTCTTTTTTTTAATGTGAGTTTTGCAATGTTCATATCCCATGTTTTACAGAATGCTTTTCAAAGGCAATTTTCTTTTATTATACTTTTTAAATTATGAGGGTTTTCAAAAGTTGTTGATAGATAACCACTACTGTATTAGGACCAGGTCTTTGTAACAAACCCAGAACAAGTTTTAAATTCTAGATAATGTTTATTACACATGTTAGCTACCACTTGCCTTTGGCCACTTTGGTGATTTGTGTGTGTGTGTATTTGTGTGTATGTGCATGCATGTGCACATATATTTTCTCCCAGTTGTTTTTTGAAGTATTTTGTGCAGGCATGTATGTTCAAAATGTAACTTCCTGAACTCATAACTTTATAAATCAAGTTCTATTGACTCTCTGCTAAAGTTTATGAAACACTACTGTTGACTTCACTTAAATCTTTTGCTTCTACTTTCAGATAAATTTTAAATTTTCACTTAAAAAAGTTCCTGGTAATGTGAGAATCTAAACACAGGGTCTTACATATGGAAATATATGTTTTATCACTGAGAATTAGGCTTGTTCCCTATTTTTGCTTTTTAAAAGAGATTTCCCTGTTTTGAAAATAGATACTTTAATTAAGCAAATACATTTAATTCAAAAGGATAAAATACTAAATTTAAAATCCTTACCATTCATTGGAACTGAACAAAATGCTTATGATAGTAATATGACAGCAAAAGGCAGACTAAAAAAAAAAGGAAAAACAATCCATAAAATGCTACTAAAGTTCAGAAGAGAAACCTTTAATTTATACAATAAAATATCAGCATACTTTAAGTATGAAGAGCCTGGCAAGTAAAGAGACAGATTTGACATGGTACTGTGATGACTTATAAATTTAGAGGTGAGTATTGGTGGAATCTACCAGGAGAAGAGCAGAGAGGAGGCGCAGATGTGGACAAATGAATATAATCAGTGCTAACTCATAATTAAGCTCAGCTGAAACATCGTATATACCCACGGGAGTTGTGAGTGACATGGCTGAAGATAAATAGGTTCAAACTATACTTTGGAGAGTCCAAGTAGCAAAGGCTAGACCAAATAGTGAATATTTATTTGGCACCTTCTAAATATCTGCAGCATTTGGAAAGCTAATGTTTTAAAATAGAAAGCCTTTGTAAGATTACATTTTTTTAATTAGTCATATTTGCCAAGTTTAAACAGAAGTGAGGTTGCCATCCAAAGGAAAATTACACAAATACTACAGAAACTGGAGGCTGCCCTGCATGTGGATGACACTCTCTTTACATGATAGGATCTTGACAGCGTCCTGCAGTGCTTAACAAATCTAATTCTTACTGTTTCATGGTTGTATTCAGTTTTGACATTGCATCATGACTCATAAATAACACACAATTTACATATGTAATTCCATTTAGTAGAATGTTTGATACAGAGCTTATTTTCTTAATTTATTTTGGGTTTCAGAAAAACCACCATTTTTTTCTTTCTTCTTTTTTCTTTTGGATGGGTGGAATTGTTGGCCAACACCTGACAGTGCTCAAAGACTGCTCCCAAATCTACTTAGGAGTCACTCCTGGCATCGTTTGGAAGACCGTGTGATGCCTGAGAAGGAGCCAGGGGTTCCTTGTATACAGAGCAAGTGCTACAGCCTGTGGAGCTATCCTCTCTGACCCTAGACCTCATTCTGTATTCTAAGAGGATTTTTCCAAAGGGAGAGATCAAATAAAGTTTGATGAATGTCCCTCCCAAGTATTTTCCGACATGCTGGAAAACTACTATTTCTAAATCTACTGCCTGTCACATGTAGTGTCTTCTCTGGTATTACTGATCCTGATTCTGGCCAAGCTGTACTTGAGCCATTTATCCATAATGTACTATTTTATGAGATGTCTGGGACTTGTGGGCTACAGGTAAGAACTCAGCCTTTAGTCATTCTGGGAAGATACTGCTGTACTCCAGAGAGGCAAGGTAAGGATATTAGGATGTGTGTAAAGTGCTGGAGAGTCGAGCATTGACCAATAAAGAAGGATGAGTCTAAGTAAATTTCAAAAGTCTGGTCATCAGTCAAGAGTGTGTTCAGTCTTTGGGGGATAGCTACAAGACCCTATAAAGGATGCTGACACAAAAAAAGACACAAAGGAAGTACAAAGATAGGTGTCAGCATAAGAGCTATGGACAAATCATTTCTAAGTTCAGTTGGTGTCTGTTCATATTGAAGCTCCAGTATGGGATTACTGACTTGTGTTCTCATAGATCAAAGATAATAGGCCTCGTTAGAGATTTTTAACTATTAAAATGAGTTCATATAACTCATTTTTAGGTATATATGTGCATATATGTATATTTATTTTTATTTTGGGCTACACCTGCCAATGCTCAGAGCTTACTCCTAGCTCTGCACACAGGGATCACACCTGGCAGAGCTCAGGAAAAAACAGATGGGAGGCCAGGGTTGAGATTTTATATATAAGGAGTTTATATTATATAAAAATATATTTAATTATAAAATAATTTGATAAAACTCATTTTTAGCTATATACACCTATTTCCGGAGATTTTATAATTATAAATTTGTATGATATACATATATGATATTTGAGGACAATAGGGAAGTAAAACTTAATAAACATTATTTTTGAATATTTTATGGAAATTGGGAGCCAGAAGAGATTTTGACTAGAAACATGTACTTATAATGAGAACCTCTATATTTTAAATTACTTGCAATATCATCTTTTGTTTCTAAAAAAGTCGAAAGGTAATATTTTTATAACATTGCAAATCAAAATGCCAAATAACCTCTTTAAGTTCTTCTACAGTATGGTTTCTTAAGGGCAATCAATAGTATAGGGCATGTCTCTTTTTCCCTAAAACTTAAAACCCAGCCTGTTTCTCCCTTGTTGAACTATCACACTTGAGGACAGCATGTTGTGCTGCTGGAATGCACAGCATATTAATGGCTGAGAAGGGTTACCTTGGCCAATACTTATAGTTACAGTAAATTCATTTTGGTTACCTTGCTCACAGCTATTTTTTTCACTATTCCATCATAAAGTGAGAGGATGATATGTATAAACTTCCCTTGACAGCCAGTCCCTCATTGGATTCCTCATACATTGATGTAGTTGACAGAGCAAACCACTGAAGTAAAGTGTGCATACGCAGTTGACTGATTGCCCCTCTCTGCCTATCTCTGTTCTCACTGTTGATATTACTACACTGTGGGAAGTTCCCTGTATCTATGAAAATGCCCCTGGCTCTGTGTATAAATATGTCAGAGATATGAATTGTCCATAAGCTAGCACAGTTGAGATAGGCAGTTGAGAAGTTTCCCTATAAGAATACCTAAACCAAATTCACCATTTAGTAAAA
This sequence comes from Sorex araneus, assembly GCF_027595985.1. Taxonomy (NCBI): domain Eukaryota; kingdom Metazoa; phylum Chordata; class Mammalia; order Eulipotyphla; family Soricidae; genus Sorex; species Sorex araneus. The sequence goes on along the minus strand of NC_073304.1, from coordinate 91,386,434 downwards.
ACATGGGTGTCCTAGTGATGGACACAGACTGCATTGATCATCTATCATTAATGACAGAAAACTCTCAAATAGAAAAACTGCATTTTACCCTAGAATCGCCTCTGAGTTTTTCAGTTGCCCTTTGTTGCATCACTTAATTGTTGTGGTAGTCTCATTCACATTCTTTCCTATCACTTATTTGTGCATTGCTAATGCAATCTTTACTTATTAAATAAACACATATTTTTAATACTGTTGATGACCTAAACACTACTTGAAGTACATAAGTACATGGAGAGACAAGATAATTTTCCCTATACTCAGAGGGCTTAAAGTTATCCAGAAGTTTCTGGCAATAGCAGCTAGAAATGAGTAGGGTTGTAACTTCCTCATGGAGAGAGTCATTTCAATTTTAAAACTGCCTTTAAAGTGTGTGGAAGGAAATATTTCTCAAGGAGCTGGGGTTTAACCTGTGAAGTAAATAATGAGTAACAACAATCTATTGAATAAAGGAAGGTTTTTAGGATAAGAAATTGAACAACTTAAAGAGGGAATAGAAAAGCAGTAATTTGATATATCTAGGCCATTGCCATATATGCCCAGAGATGGATCTGGTTGGCAAACTGAAACCATATCATAGTGTTCCATGTTATATGGGAAGTTTGATTAATTCCCTCTTGAAGACTAGGAGTAATGAAATTGTTGTGATTTGATATAATGCCTATTTAAGTTCTTAAGAATCTCTCCCGGAATTCACATTCCTGTATAAAGGCCAGGATTAGCCACAACAGAAATTTGTGCAAGATTTGTGTGGCAGAAGTGAAATTTCATTCACTGTACGTTCTGAAAATAATTGTAGAAGTGAGACAAAACTATGACATATTTATATGATTAGACTTATCTGAGAGTCCAAGCTCTTCCACTGACCACGAGATGTCAAACTTCTCTATGCTGAGCCAGCATACAGGTTGGTGATGTGTTTCTTTGAAAATGAATAATATTTTTTTTGAACTCACACGTGTTGTCAAGGTTGGGACAGTAAGAGATAAACATCAAGAGATAACTGTGTATTCCAATTGGCTTTTGTATGTTCTAGTTGTTCTTGTAGGCTGGTATATCTCACTCCTCCTCCAGTTTTTATTCCTGAGTGTCAATCCAGTGTACCTGTCATGACTTTGGCGTAACTATATGGTTTATAAACCACAGTCTTCCACAAACTATTTTAACAGTTTCCATAATAGTGTAATATTGGATTCCTTCAATCTGTTTCCCTTGTTTTTATGGTTCTGGTTCCCTAGACAATCTGTGATTAATACCAATGTCTCTTATCAAGGCGGTGATGAAGATTTTTATAGTAGCATGTTGCCTATACCATAGAATATAATTAAGACACAGAACAATTATTTAAATATTTGGAATAAGAAAAATCTTCACTGTTTCAAATGAAATGTTATTTGAAATCTCAAAGGAACATACTCAATTGATATTAGATTGAGGAATTAGTGAGTTGATATTTCTGAATCTCAAGCCCTATATTTCAACAATTGGGAGATACCCAAATTCTATGAACATACTTTAATAATGTCTAGCATTAGAAATGCTCATATATTGGATTGGAGTGATAGTATAGTGGGTAGGTTGCTTGCTTTCACGCAACTGATCCGGGTTTGATTCCTAACACTACTTATGGTCCCCAAAACTTACCAGGAGTGATCCATGAGTGTAGAGTCAAAAGTAAGCTCTGAGAACTACCAGGTGTGACCTAAAAGCAAAAACCCCCAGCACCTCCCCCCAATAGAAATGCTAATATAGTCATTTTGGTAATAAAGTGATCTAAAGTTATGTTGGAGGTTAATATTGAATACATGAGATATAGATAGTTGGCATTTAGAAGTAAAATTTAGTAGTGCTTCATGTAAATAATGTTCAAAATGTTGAAATATTGGACTTTTGGGTGATTGGTTTAATTGATGGTGCTATCGTTTTAGAAAATACCTCCCCCCCCCACACACACACCACCACCACCACACACACAAACACAGTAATCTGAGATAAGTGAAGAGTTTGGGGCCATAGCGAGATCATTAGAATTTGATAAATATATGGATTTAAGTTATTGCAAAAGTGAATCAGTTCTATGTTAGGAAGAAATAAATTGAGAGAACTCAGCACCCATAGATACTGATAGAGATACATACAAATAAATGTATATTTACATGTATATATACTGAGATATATAGATATGTAGATAAATGTATACTGAGAAATGGCAACATTTATGTGTCCATAAAGGTTAGAAACAAAATTACCTTAAGTAATATAGGTGAGCAAAGAAAGAAGAATCTACAGGCTGTTAAAATAGAAAATCATTTTAAAGACTGACTGACAACATGATATGTCAAGCATGGTAGTCATACAACGTCCTTTACATTTTACAATTGTAGAGTAATTGAGGATGCATTGAGGAATATAGGATGAGAGTAAATAGAAGGTAGGAATTTTGATTAGGAGCAAATGAGAGAAAGGATTGTGGAAGGTAATTGAATTTCTATCTTGTTTCCTCTGTCTCCAAATATACTTCTCCGAGATCTGTCCTCTTAAGTAGCAAAAAACCCAGCTCTTTTTTAACTACAAAATATCATGTATTCATATTTATTTTGAATATTTATTATTTTATAATCTACTTGAGCTTCCAGAGCAGTGTCCCCTCTTACTAAAAGTGAAATCAGGCCCTATGGGTGTTCATAGTTTGAACTTTTTTCTGTACACAACCATTTGAGTTTAGACTATGCTTTCCTTCTGTAACTCCTATTCCTGGTTTTAACATATTACTTTACTTTCATTGTATGAAGACATGGTTTTAAAGCAAACTAACATAAAAGACACATTCTTTTTTTTTTACAATTTTATAGAGCTAGTTGTTCATGCAATGATTAAAATGATGAACACCCCATGCACTTCACTTTTGTATTTTTATTCAATTCTTACAGCAGTTTCTTTTGATAGCTCTTTATATAGATTTTTTGAATGTAATTTAGTCACAGAAGTTAATTTCTTTAGATATGCAGAATTATCATAACATCATTATTAAAATACATCAATTGTGAGTGTAGTGCCTGACATGTAGCAAGCTCTGGAGTTCATGTTTTATTGTTAATGCTATTATGTAGCACTGTATCACCATCGTCCCATTGTTCACTGATTTTGCTCGAGCGGGGACCAGTAATGTCTCCATTGTGAGACTTATTCTTACTGTTTTTGGCATATCAAATATGCCACGGGTAACTTGCCAGGCTCTGCCGTGCAGGCAGGATACTCTCGGTAGCTTGCTGGGCTCTCCGAGAGGGGTGGAGGAATCAAACCTGGGTTGGCCATGTACAAAGCAAATGCCCTACCCGCTGTGCTATCACTCCAGCCGTTAATACTATTATAATTTTTATATTTCATACCCAGAATTCTTCCATTTTGTTACAGTTTTCTGCTATTTTCACACAATTTCTTAAAAAAGATAAAGAATCTCATATCAAGATACAAAATTCTTTAATTTCTTTTATTCATGTTGAATATTTATTGAATATCGGTTACACATCAGTTTTTATTTATTTATTTTTTATTTTTGCTTTTTGGGTCACACCCGGTGATGCTCAGGGCTGACTCCTGGCTCTGCACTCAGGAATCACTCCTGGCGCTGCTTGGGGGACCATATGGGATGCTGGGAATCGAACCCAGGTCGGCCACGTGCAAGGCAAACACCCTACCCGCTGTACTATCTCTCCAGCCCCAACACATCAGTTTTTAAATACCAATGTGACAGAAACTGGATTTGTCCTCTGTGGGTCTTACTTTAGCCATAAAGAAGATGGGAGACACTACAATACTGTGTAATCACAAAATAAATGAGAAGCATGGTACTCTCTCCATGTGAGTTTGGTGGTTAGGCCATTTTCCCATCCCAGATGGCTGATGGTGATGGATAAGAGGAGTAAACAGGTGCCAGGCTGGTTGGTGATCATTTGTCGTTTATTCCAATCTCCAGCCCTCCATTTATTCCATTCTCCCTCTGCACCTGTTGCAGTCCCACTGAGCGCCCCATAACAGTCTCACACTGCCTCTCATTCCCATCTCCTGGTGGCTCTCATGGGGACAACTCGCTATAGATCCTACACTACAGTGTTCAGGACAGATAGTCCTTCCTAACCCAGGCAGTGTCCTTGTCCAGTTGTTTCTCTTTGGATGATGACAGAATTTGTCCACCGCCATGCTCTTAACTTATAGTTAAATATTATGGTGCTTGGCCTTTCCCATTTTGATGCCAGGGGAGCTCATAGCTTGCTGTGAGTCCATCCAGTCAGAACCCTGTTTTTGGGGTACTAGAAATTAAGGGCAACTGAGGCTAAATCGAGTAAATATGACAGATGCCCACGAGTAAATATTATTTGGAGTCAATTAACTCCCAAGTTACAAAAGCGTAGCATTAACTGTGTTCTTATACAAAAAGGACCTTGTTCTAAAGTAAACTATGCAAAAGAGATAAGGGAAATACAAAAGCAGTATTTCACTTACAAATACAAAATTCAGAGTCCTCAAAAGAATCTGATGTTACAAGTTACAGGGTCTGATTTGAGGATACAGCACAGAGAAGAGTTTAAAGACAAACATAAAGGAATGGGAGTTCCTCGGGAGCACTGTGATGGGTGTAACCCAATAAACCTAAGCTCCTTGCAGCAGAGGAGAAAGCACAAACCAATGTTACCTTACACAATACAATAAACAGGATTTCATAATATATTAAGATAATATATTATGAATATATATGGAATATATATTAATAATATATGGAAATGCCCTTAAACCACAAAATACTTATTTTAAACCTTACCCTGAAAGAGCCTCCAATGCAGCACTGCTGGAAAGAACAAGTAAAGAGAGCCTGCTAAAATCTCAGGGCTAGGACGAATGGAGACGTTACTGGCACCCGCTCAAGCAAATCTATGATCAATGAGATGACAGTGATACAATGAAACCTTACCAAGTTTCCCAATTTTATAAATCTTTAATATTTTATAGTTGATGGAAATAAAAGTAGGGTTCAATGACACATACTCAAGGGAATTAAGAAAACTTGAGGGCCAGAACTATAGTACATGGGTAGGGGCATTTGCTTGGCATGCAGTGACCTGGGTTCAGTCCCTGGTATCCCATATGGTTCCCTGAGCACCACCAGGGGTATAACTCCTGAGCATATTTCTGTGGGTGTGGGCCCAAAATAAAAATTAAAAAGTTAGGGGTTTGGGGGGCTAGCGCAATAGCACAGCGGGTAGGGCATTTGCCTTGTATGCGGCCGACCCGGGTTCAGTTCCCAGCATCTTATATGGTCCCCCAAGCACCGCCAGGAATAATTCCTGATTACAGAGCCAGGAGTAACCCCTGAGTATCGCCAGGTATGACCCAAAAAAGCAAAAAAAGAAAAAATCAGTTCGGGTTTATTCCCCCACCGTTTTTGTAGAACTTTGTCTACTAAGTTCCTCCCAAGTTAGGAACTTTCCTTTCCACACCCTTTTACTTTTCAATAAACTTTTATATTTCAAGAAAAAGAGATTTAACATTACCTTGCATCAACAGCTTGTAAAAAACTTAACTTTATTCTTTGATAATCACTTGATCTAAAACAATTGAGCATCAAAATTAAATATAGAGTAGGATGACAACCAAAAGTAGTGTATGGTGTTAAATACCCTTTCAACCAATATCAGTAATAAATTTGGTTAAAGACTGATTTCCCATAGTAGTCTAATGTAAAACTGATAACTTCTCATCTTTGGTTGGTGCATGGTGATAAATTTTGATCAGTTATTTAAGAAACATCAAGGATGACAAAAAAATTTGGAATTTCTAAAAAAATTGCTTCCTAAATATGAAGAGCCCAAATTCAATTGCTTTTTAAGTCTTTTCTTTATTAGGTTTCTTTCCAGTTGTCTTTATTTGGAGGAATCACTGCATGAACCAAATAAATTAAAGACAAAACATATTATTATATTATATATCACAATTGGGTGAAACAGGACTAGAAAGAGACTAGATTTTAAAGATATGTTGACTGTCACACAAAGACGATATCTATCAATTTTGATATGACATCACTGCTAGTTAAAGCCCTATTTAGGAAAAATAAACAAGTTGAATTTTAGATTTCATGATATGTTAACAAAAAGCATAACTATGGATGATTGGAACCCATATTTGTTTTACTCTCCAGAAGGCTTTGAACCAATACACTGCTCCATAATTTTATTCCTTCAATAATCAATCCTGCAATCACCTTCTGGCTCCCTATTAATTATCATTTTTAGCAGCCACAGACAGGAACAGTATGTTGTTATGGTTTTCACAGCATGCATGATTGCCTTGATGTTTGCTAATCCAAGCAGCTCTTTATTCTGTAGCAGATTCCTTTCTTCCATCTGTAGCCAAGTGGTTTTAGAAATACCCAGGAGAATTGCTGGCCATCGTATTTGTGGATATCAGTAATTAAGCTATCAAATTAGTGGTAAGCTGTTGGATAATGTGGGTAATAGGGCATATATAGTTTTCATGCAAGGCCGGTGATAGTGAGAACAGAAAAGTAGATGCTCCTGGTCGGCTCACCATACACTAGGGAACTTGTGATTATCACCCTATGATTTTCTCATAAGCCATGCACCATTTTTACAAGAAAATAATATTTGCCCCAAGAAACCTGCTCGGTAACTTTCTTTTATGCATTTATGGAGTTTGTATACCAAGAACAATTGTTCTCTGTATCTGTTATCAATGCTTCATGCCATGAAATTATAGTGCATTTCTGATTTTATTATAAAACTTTGTTTTGTAACTTTCTCCTGACCTGGACTGGGGTTTTATGTTCCTCATATTTAATTATGCATTCTCATGGTTTTTAATCAAAGTTTGCATTTTCATAGCTTCTATAAAAATAAATTTTGTCTGTATTCTAGGATAAGAAACATTTGTTGCCCATATATATGTACACACACACACACACACACACACACACACACGCACACACATATATATGCTGTGATCATTGAAGAGTGGGTGCAGGAGGTAGAGTTTCTGTACATTTGTTTAGTTTTAGGTATGTTTAAAGTATTTTTAGTTGCAATAGAAGTAAGCTGATGATGGGACTATAAATCAGGTATGATTTTTTGTCTTTTATCATTGTATCACCTATTACTTGAGTGTATCTGCATATTTGCTTAGAACTCTAAATAACATGTACTGAGTGATTGAAAGAGTCCATTGTTGGTCAAGTAGACCTGATCTCATAAAGACTTTCTAAGTAATGCTCATTTTCTGGTATTTTTATTTTTATGCAAGCTTCTTCATTTATTATAAAGCATGTTTTCAACTTACATCTGCCAGTATTTTCTCTCTCAGAGATCACATCTATTGGTAAGAGTGTGTGCTTGAGTAAAAGGGTCAAGAGGGATTAAAATATGAGCATTGTATTAGATAGAAGCAGACATGTACACAGGCCACACAGCCCCATCTATAGGTTAAAGAACAGATTCACAATAGGACTAAACAAAAACCCATACTTAGGATGACTTCCTAAAAAAGAATTTTTTTTTTATTAGATTTGCTTTTACTTTGCTAGGCATTTAACTTTACTATTACATTTACTAGGCTTTTTAAAAGGAAGGATATCCAGAAGAAGGCTTGTGTAGACGAAAAGGAATTACCGTGAGAATCAACAACACATGGAGGTCAAAAGCACAGTACACAGGTAGTGAGGTGTGTTTGTGGAAGGTGATGCGGAGTGAAGATCAGAGTATTGCTCATTCCTTTTTAATCTCTGCATGCCAGAGTATTGCCAGTTCAGAATAGCTCTGATACCACTGCATTTCAAACCAAACCTTAGCTGCAGTAATCTCCTCTGGCTTCTCCCCTACTGTCTCCCACAGAACAGCAGCCTGAGATACCTTTTCCAAACCCAGTGCCTCATTCATCTGAGATATGTGCTTCACCACAGACTTAGTCCCGGTGGAGAGAAATCTTTTTAAAATGCAAATCACATTAACCCTTATTTTTTTTCGAAACTCCAAATGACTGACCATCTCTTTGGAACAAAATCAAAGGTCCTCCAATGATCTATAGGTAGATGCTCTGGCCCTTTGCTCTTGCTTTCTAGCTTATCTTTTTATGCTCAGTCCCTTCTAGCCCTACTCTGGTTTCTTTTCTCTCTCCTCAAGGATATTCTTTCCCCCACATTCCCAAGATATTGTCTTAGGCTCAGTATCATTCAAAGAAGTATTCCCTAATCACACTGTCTAAAAGTGTGTCTATGTTTTCTTCTCTTTCCTTTGTTTCTGTTTAGAAGCCTCATAGATTATCACAGCTCGACATTGCCTTCAGTATGTATTTCATTATCTGTTCTCCATCCCCACTCCTATTAGAATGTATGTTTTATGAGGGCAGGGACACTTCCTGCTTGCTTTACCATCTTAACACAGCTTTTTGTATTTGACATATATTTATCCCTCGACACGTGTGTATTGAGTTAATAAATAAATGAATAATTGGAGAGCATGTTAACTTACAGAAAAGTTCCAGAGGCTGGAGCGATAGTACAGCAGGTAAAGCATTTTCTTTGCACTGTTGGTGACCTGGGTTCTATCCCTGATATCCCATATGGTCCCCCAAGTACCACAAGGAGTAACCCCTGAGTGTTACTGTGTGTGACCACAAAAGCCAAAAAAAGAGCTCCGTAATAATTGGATTTTTTTCCCTGAAAATTGTGAATGATTGATTAAAAACTTTACTCAGATAAGTGAGATTACCAGATTTATATTTTATATCATTCTGTTATCCAGGATGAAGATGGAAAGAACATGTTTAATATTCTAGGAAACATTAAAATTGAACATAAAAGGTGACAGTTATGTAAAAAGTAGAGACTGCTGGAGTATAGCTCTAAACATTTTAGGATAACATTGATTTGTCCTTCCTCCCTTGCCACAGGGAGCTTAGATTAAAGCGCTCTGGAGACACTCCCACTCTGGAGACACTCAGTTCCTCTGTTTATCTGTAAACTCTTCTCTGTGCTCTCTTCCCCAACCAGTTAATCACCTTTTCCCCTAATCAGATTCTGTTAACCTGTAAGATCAGATCCTTCTAGAACATTGAACTTGTGTTGCAAGTTAAATATTGCTTTTCTCTCTTTTGCATTGTTTACCTTAAAGTAATGTCCTTTCTATATGGACACAGGAAGACAGTTAATATTATGCTCCTATAACTTGGGAGTTGATTCACTCCTAATAATATTTACTCCTGGGCATCTGCTTTCTCGACTCAGTTGCCCTTAATTTCTAGCACCCCAAAAGCAGGGTCCTGACGAGGGACAGAATGGACCCAGGGTAAGCTGTGAGCTACCCTGGCATCGAAATGGGCCAGGCTAAAGTGCCACAATACTCAATTATAAATTGAGGGCATGATCTGTCATGATCATGCTATTATGATCCAAATGCTGTCATGATCCAAATGCTGTCATGATCCAAATGCTGTCATGATCCAAAAGTAACAAGATTAGGACCCTGTTGGGGTTAGGAAGACTAACCTGGTCTGAGGACTGTGGTCTGGAATGTACAGTGAGATGTCTCCAGGAAGAACCAAACTTTAAGTTTATATCTCTTACTGTACTCATACAGAATGACATTGCTAGAAATATTAGAAGTAAGTGGATTACTAGCTGAGGAAAGAAGAAAGCAACACACCCTTGTTTGGTTCCCACCCTTGAGCGGATCTCCTAGTAATCTGGAGTAATCTCCTTAGATGAAATTTTGTCCTCCAGGAGTGGTTTTACCTCTCTTTGTTGATTTGTTAATGTTCCAACCCACCTTTGTGTTACTGCCATATATGATTGCTATATAAACTAAGACTGTAAGATCTGAGGGGGCTGAGAGACAGAAGCAGAAGGGGAATGGAGATTGAAATAAACTGCAGTTGGTACTGACCAGCCTGGCACTCGTTCCTTCCTTCGCCTGCCCATTGCCATCAGCTTCCCCGGGGTGGGGGGAGTGGCGTGAGACTACTGAACATGGATGGTGGGAGAGATAGAGCGCCGCTGCCCTTTGTGAACACACAAGAGACTTTAAATAAATATTCAGTTGATGAAGCCAGCAGTTTAACCTTAAACTATATGGGTAAAGCAAACTGCACTGTTACCCTAAAAATATCAAAGATGTTTAAATGACATAGCCCTTTCCTACATATGATTCTAAATAGCGGTGATGATTCCCACGTGAATTGGCCACTTTGCACATTTACATTTATAAATAAATTAATAGAGGTATATAAGGTATGTGAGGATATTTACAGACATAAATCCATACCTGTTGAAGATGCAGACATGTGTATGTGCAATTGGTTTGGGAAAAAGAAGGTAAAGTCTGACAGTGTTAATTTTGACTTAAAAAAGTAAGAGGTATGATCACATGCTAATGTGCAACATGCGATGTGAAAAGTGGCCAATATACTTAGCTGATTAAGTCATTCAATGTGTTAAAGACTGCCACATTTTCACCACATAATTGTCAAATTCTTAACATAGCACAAGAATTCCATACATCCTTATTTTGTCCCATAGGTTACTAAGCTATCATTTTATATAGCACAAATTAAAAAAGAAACACTTCATATAATGGGTACATCTCACTCTTCTTGAAAAACAATGCTAGTGTCTACCAGTAAATATTAACATTGGCTAACTTTGTTGGGTGAGGAAATAGAGAATAACAGTAAAATATAATAACAGTAGTTATATTTAATATAATAACAAAATGAGCTACTAACAGTTATTATCACTCATGGATATCATAAGAAAATAGTTATTATCACTCACAGAGATGATTCTAAGCACAGGCCAGGCCTTTATATTGGATCCCCAAGAAGACTGATTACTTTGTGTGCCATCTTGGACCCATTTACTGAAGTTTTCAAGTGAGGAGAAGCAGATATTTTATAAGTGGGTATATTTATAGAATATTAATAATACATAAATATAAAGATAAAATTAATTAAGCCCATACATATAAGAAGCAAAGCATACCACACAAAAACACAGGGTTTAGGTCATTTGCCATGACAGCCTGCTCTTTGAAAACTCAAATTTATAAATATAGAGTTCTTAGAACAATACTTTTAAATTATGCTACATTATTTGAAGATTTCACATTCTCATAACTTTTGCATCCTAACAGAATAATGTTGTGGTCATCACAATCTTATATATTTTTAAGCCATAGTTATGTTTTGGATCTAGCATCATTCCTCTATAGCTCAAGGTAGGCCCATATATTTTTTGCAGTTTTTCTTACATGACAACCAATTGACAACTTGAATTATCTCTTTAAAGGCAAATTGGGAACTTACTGTGTTGACTCCAACAGTCATCTTGTTCTCTAAATAGCTCCTACAGAATAGAAATTACACAGGAACTTAAGGTTCAATTCCTCACAGAAAAAAAGAATACAAATAAAATGGCCCTTTTCTATTGTTTTATAGACTACACTAGGTGGTGCTAAGGACTTACCCCTGGCTCTGTGCATAGGGATAGCTCCTAGCAAGGCTCAGGAACTTATGGGGTGCCAAGAATTGAACTGGTGTCAGCTGCATGCAAAGCATAGGTCTTCCCTGATGAGTTATTTCTCAGGCCTCTCTCCTGGCTGTTATTTAAGCACAAGACCTATTTATTTCGTTTGCTATTTAAGAACTCTTAATACCAGGTGATCACATACAATTTTATTAAATACTTTGAAGAAGGCTCCATCTTTAAGCAAAGAAAATATCCACTTCCCACAATCTATTCCCTCATGCAGTATTTCTCAGAGCAGAACCATATGGCTTTCTGAGGATCTTGAGGACATTCCTAGGGGTCACAGTGAAAAAATCACAGAAACATAGGTCATAGCTTGATACTGAGGCTACCCAGTGTGATGGGAGGCCCATATGAAGGAAACAAGAGAAGAAGGGGACTAAGATTGAATTAAATTTGAGAACCACTGCGCTAATGTGTCAAGCTTTATTCTTCTGAAAGAAAATAAGTTATGTTTTTTTTCCATATTCATCTTTCATCATAGTAACTCCTTGAACAAGGGATTTGAATGTCCAGTGTCTCGAGGATTCCAAATTGAAGGAACAAGGGATCAAGAGCTATAGGGAGAAAATTCCAAGAATATCCTTTATAATTAAAGTGAATTCCTTTCATATAGCAGTAGGTTTGATTTGTTCAACAATAAACCGAGTTCCAAGTATTAGGAATTTAATTGATAGGAAACTAATATATATGGAATGATCCTTTAGGGATCTAAAACTCCCAGTTTATACTCAAGTTTTCTAAATATTGAAATATTTAGGATTAAACTATGAAGACCAGTGGTATCTCATGATCCAAAAGGGGGTTCTTCTTGAACAAATAAAGCATTGCTTTCCTTTTTATATTTCATCAAGAGATTATTTTTCTTTTGTTTTAGGGTATTCTATTTGTGTGCTAGAGGCACAATGACATAAAAATGTGACAGTGTGTTTTAGTGATCACTTTCACTAAATTTACTGGATCATCAATTTACTGGAGCAGTAATTTACTAAGCAGCAATTTACTAAGACTCCATTTGTCTTAGCCTTGAGATTTTAGCAACCTCTCTTACTCCTTCTTCCCAGCGGTGTTGCATTGGAGGCTTGAGAGAGTAAGGGGAATGAGAACCATCATTGTTACTGTATTTGGCATATCGAATACTCCATGGAGAGCCTGTCAGGCTCTGGCATGTTGGCAGGAAGCTCTTGGTACGTTGCTGAGAGGGAGAACCAGGCTATAAGGGGTTTCGTCCGTGTGCTTCAGGGATTGTTTTATAATCTCTGGATCTTGGCCGTTGATGGGATTACATGGTGCCGGGAGGCAGTTTGTGGGTGTGGCTGCCAAGCAACTGGAAAATAGCTGGGCTGGGTGGAGGAGGCCCAGTCCTGATTCGTGCAGGCTTGGAGGTTTAGTGATATGTAGACTAAAGAGAAATATCTGGAGGATGAGAATTCAGTACTACACCAGAATCCTGGTTACACTGGATGCTAACTATGCAGATGTTGATACCAGAATCTAAAACTGCTTATATAAACAAGGTTAGCTAACATCTTTTTATTTTAGGCAGTCCTACTTAGAAGGCTTAGTGGTGTTTGAGTTCAACAACTCAATGTTTAAATTACACAATTACACAAAAATATTGGTGATTCAATAAAAGTATAAATTAAAAAATAATAAATAAATAAATAAAAATATTGTGTAGTACTGAGACTCTACATGACCCAGTGTTTGAAAATCACTGAGGAATATAATAAAAAGAGATGCTTGTTTTAAATATCTCATGTTTCCACTGAGAGCTGAGTATTATCCTAGCAATTTTGAGGGACTTCTTTACTAAGCAGAGACACATTTTTGCTGCTGTATTCATTGTACATGCAGCTTTGTGATCTACAAAGTTCCTTCAAAGTCACTGTATCCTTTGTTACTTTGCTAGATAAACATCTCCATCCTCGTTTTATAAATGGGAAATTGAATTTATGAATTATTATCTTCACTAAACACAATAAACATTTGATTTTAGCATGTATATTGAATGTATTATACTGGGTGTATTCTGTTTGGTTAGAAATATTTGGTCTTTTATGTATTAATTTTCTAAGTACAGTAACATTAGAAAAATGTAATTATTATCATTTAAACTTTATTTGAAAAAATGCAAAATTGAACATAGAAATTTCTCCCTCCCTCCCCAAAATGAGTGTGTTGAATATCTATAGTCTTCAGAGAAGTGTGCTAGACAGTGTTGACACTGAGTATTCTAAAGAGTTATAGATTATGATAAGAGAATGATGAGATCTCCATTTTTACTTATAATTTTAAACAATTGATATTTTCAGAAAAGACAAAAGATATTTTATGGTCATATAAAGCTATGAGAATTGGTGACTTCCTGAAAACATCTAAGTGGTGAATTATTTGGAAGTTTCAATAGGAAATGCCCTTTTCATGGAAAATATTGGTTCTTCACACAGGTCACTTGAGTTAAACATGAGGTTCACTGAGTGCCCACTCTTAAATGTGGTGCAGACAAAAGCTGTGGTAAAATGGATGATGTTCTGCACCAAATGTCCTTGGCTCTGTGTAGAGTTCTCAAATAGTGTTTTGCTTTCATTGCCCCCAATGTAATATCTTATAAACATAGCTAAAGGAGATGACATTTTAGATTTCTAACACTTACTGAATGTCACTATGTGCAGATCAGAGTGTATATAACTGTAGTCATGGTCTGCCAGAGGAATTTTACTGTCACTTTTATTTGCCCTGGCTTCCCCCACCCCCTACAGAAGTGAATTTAGATCTATGTGAAAGAATAATTGCCTAGCTCTAATCTATATAATACAATCAATTACTAATTCTCAGTGTTGTTAGTGAAATGATCACGAACCTATCATAGGCATTAAAGATAAATATCAATTACATAGCAGCTGAAATTTGATCTTGGCCTGCAGAATCTGAAAAACATAGAGAGAAATCCATATACTTTATACTAAAAAATATACTAAATATAAAAATATACTAAATATAAAATATACTAAATATAAAAAATATACTAAAAATATACTAAAAATTCAGTGTTTTGAAATATTTAAAATTTGTATCTAGAAAATAATCAGAGTAAAACTACCTAATGCATTTTAAGAAGTTTAGACTTGAAGGGAAAGAGTATTTAAAAATAATGCTGTTTCCAAGGTAAATTGATAATAACTTCTTTAATTAAATTTTACATATTTTTTTCTGAATTAATATAAGAGTATTTTTTGTTTGTTCTGATGGGGATGGGGCAGTGCTCAGGGGACCAAGAGGTACCTGGGATTGAACCTGGGCCTCCTGCAAGTCAAGAATGTACTCAGCGCATTGTGCTCTCTCTCTTGACTCAGGTTCTTTTTAGTTCTAAGTACAAAGGAAAATTATATGCATTCTCAAAGGAAAGTTCTATGTAAGATTGCAAGCTAGAGAGGTTACTTGAGAAACTCAGTATGGTAAGGGAATAAAACCATTTAAAATATATTTTCACAGTGGTTTCCTCCACTACATGCCCTCCTCACTCATCAACGTTATCACAATTGTTTCTCTTAGAAGTTGGGTATTATTTTTCAGGAGGTGAAACAATATTAACTCCTTTTTGGTGTATGACATTTCTCCTTGACTAGCAAGCTTTATGAAAACTCTTCTCAAAATCTTCTCCATGTTCTTTTGGTAGTATTTGCATAGTTCATTAAATGGGCTTCATTATCATCTCCTCTATGAAGATCTGTCGAAATCCTCTTCAGTGTTCTATCAATTCACTGGTCTTATTAAACTCCCATAACATTCTTTATCATCTTTCCCAACATGTACTATACTGCAGGTACAAATCTTGACATGGCCTAGGATGTCCTAGAGGGCAAGGAACACTGTAGCTATTTGAGACCAAATGTTTGCAAGACAAACAGAAGTGAAGATATAATCCAATTTACTTGTTCATTGTATATATTTCCTCATTTCTCCCTTAAATTGGATTCTCTCTCCAAAGATATTTCTTCCTATGTTGCACATGCGTTACCTCATACGTGAAGAGATTAGGAATATTAAACAGGTGACAGATATCAACAATGAGTAGGAGATTTATTGTAATCAACCAATATGTTCAGCCTTGTAATTGCTCAGAGTTTTTTGCTCTATAATTATATGGTTGCCTTCATATAGCCATTCAATGATGTTATAATTAGTGGGTAATTAACGAAAGCATTTGCTTAGATGCTGCAAAGCATGAAACTTGTGTGCAGGTTGATAACATGAGGACTGATAAACTACTTAGTCAACAATTTTCTGAAAACACTCCAGCAAATCTTTTTTACAGAATTCAGCAATTGTAAACTGTCTTCCAGCAGTCTCTATACCTTATTCCAAAAAATTGTTTTATGTTTATTCTCAAACCTTTTTAGATTATCTAAGCCTTCCATCCCTGCCATTTCCTTCCCAGCTACACCTCCTTTTTAAGTTATTCTTCATATACTTTATTTCTATTTGTTTTAAATAGGTTCTGCCAATATTTTATTAATATTTTATTGTGGTAACATTTATTTACATATTTTAGGGGTTCAATCTCACATATATGCAAAACGTTACCATATTACATTTACAAAGTGTCAACATCCTTCCACCACAACTTCTCCTTCCTTGTCAATTTTGATCCTTCCACCCTTCCTCTTGGGGAGCCTCACTTCTGTGGTCTGAGTCAAAGGGTATGTTTTTACTTGGTTCTGTCTGTCTTCTTACTTTGCTTTTGTATAGCTCATATATTAGTGGGATCATCTGGCATTCATCTTCTGCTCTCCTTAGCATAACCCCTTCCAGCTCCATTCATGTTACTGTACTGGTAAAATTTCTTCTTTTCTAAGGGTGAGTAGAGTTCCACTGTGCATACATACTCCATCTTCTTTACTTACCATCACTCATTGAGCACTTGAGATGTTTTCATAACTTGATACTGTCTTTCAGTCCTAGAGAAAGGCTTCTGGTAAGATGATAAATTTGAAAAAGAAATAGTACATCATCCTGAAAGGGCAATAGTGAGGGTATGACAGTTTGTGCACGAAGACTAAGCAGTGGCACCGAGTTTTGTGTGCAGGCAGTAGAAAGGTGTTGCAGATGTGCACTTGGAGAGATAGCACACTGTTGAGGCATTTTATTTGCATGCAGCTGACTTGGGTTCTATTTCTGGCTCTGCATACAGTTCCCTGAGCTCCACCGGGAGTCATTCTTGAATGCAGAGCTATAGAAAGTGCTGAGAATAGTTCAGGGTGGTCCTAAAACAAAACAAAAACCAACAGAAAACAAAAATCATTGAAGGCTAAAGGAAGATACAGCACTCACTGTATGGATCTGGAATTTGCAGGTTTGTCCTAAACCTGCACTACTAGTACTATTAGTACTCTCTCAGAGCATTTCTTCATCAGATTTTCTGAATCAGAAGTTTCCATAATTGTTCTGGAGGCCTATGTAAAATCAGTTGTAGAAACTAGTTATGAATTTCTTCACTTTGCAAATAAAATGCAATGGGGTCTGGGAACACAGGTCAGTCATTAACCCCACTTCATTAAAGCAGCAATTATAGTGACTAGAAATAACCATGAAATATCCATCGAATATAGAAAGCATGGGAATGTCCTTATGGGAACATAAAGCAGAGAGCACATCTGACTGGGGAGTGAGGCTTTTGTTAGCATGAAGTACATCTCACCCTAAAACAAAGTAGGTGTCCTAATATGATCAGACTGGACCCTGGATTATTTTATTACTTGCAAAGAACTAAATGATGAAATAAACAGCAAACTGCTACGTTGAGTTATAACAAAGGTAAAAATACAAAAGTAGCTATGAGTTCAAGACCCAGAATCAAAGAATGCAGACAGTAGAAATTATAACAGAAAAAATACATGAAAAAGGAAAAACTACCCTTAATGACAGTTGTCACTTAACTATAGCTGTACTTTGTATCATTTTTATAGGTATTGGAACATTATTTTTGAAAATTATAGAGTGCTCATTTGTGGAATATGTACTTTTACCTTACCTTATTTTAAAAGTCTTTAATACTTACATTTATGCTTATGTTTTTATCACTGCTTAACTTCATTTCATCATCATCATCCCATTGATCATCGATTTTCTCTAGTGGTCTCGGTAACATCTCCATCCTAGCCCTGAGATTTTAGAAACCTCTGTTTACTTGTCCTTCCCAACGAAGCTGCATTGGAGGCTCTTTCAGGGTCAGGGAAGTGAGATCCAGCATAAAATTAATTTACAGTAATAAATAAGAGAACCTATCTGGGCTCAGGAATAGCTCAGTTGATAAAGTGCATACCAGGCACCTCCCCAGTTACCAAGTCTAGTCTGTGACATGCCAGAGTGAAATACCAGCAGTAAACAATAGTGGGAAAGTTGGGACACGTGAGTTCTTTTGCACCACTTAAGTTAAGGGAAAAGATGCCCCTGCAATGTACAGACCTTGAGAATAATTGAATACTAAGAACCAGCACAGGATGGACCCTGGGCCTCTGCCTTTTCTTCTTCAGTGCTAGGGGACGAGCAAACCCCTTTTCTTTTGGGCCTGGAGTTCACACTGACTAAACTGCTTTATCTTCCTGCTCCCCTACAGCATCTCCTGGGTCCTCAGCGAGAGGATCTGTTCTTGTACCCAGTGAGAATCACAGACCCTACTGTGACAGCTGAGCCATTTGTTGTCTATTTAAATTCTCTTTGAGAACCAGACTGATGGCCTCTTAGTATCTATACTGCAAACCTTAATAATGCCCCAAAGTGAAAGAGAGTAAGAAGAAAAGTTCCTGTCATAGAGGCTGGGGATATGATGGGTGGGGTGAGGGTGGCAGGAAGGATACTGGGGACATTGGTAGTGGGGAAATATACTATTGGAAGGATGGGTGTTCAAATATTGTATGACTGAAACTCAATCATGAAAGCTTAGTAGCTGTATCTCATGGTGAGTCAATAAAAATTATAAGTAAATAAATAAACTGTCTTTGAGGAGAAAAATCTTTAAAAAGTAAACTTGTAATAAATTGGAATTTCAAATAAATATTATGTTCTTGTGCTTATAAAGGAAAATGTTAAATTGTGAGATTTAAAAAAGTATAAATTAATGTTTGCATTGAGATTACTGAGATAAATACATACAGAAAATGATAAAAAGCATATAAAGTAAAAGCTAATGTGGTACTTGATAGGAGATGACATGCAACTTTAAAATTTTTATTTTATAATGCTTTTTTAATAATTAACATAGGAAAATCAATCCTTGTTTAAAATGCAATGAAAATTTCTCAACTTGATATATGATGCCTGAAATACTACATGACATTTTTTTAATTAGACAAAGTCTCCTTTCTGTTTTGAATTCTGCTCATTTACATCAGAAGATAAACATTTGCAATAAAATGAAGAAATTAGGGCTGTAAAGAAAATGTATAGATTCAGGCTGGGAGGGTTGAAGTGATCTGTGCATTACACAATTTGTCCAAAGAAAAATGCTTTCAGAGGGCTTACATCACCTGTGTTACCATGTAAAATTTAGTTCTTTACATGTTTCAGACTTTGCACTAAGATTTATGGAATTATTGTTGAAAAGTTGATGAGTATATATATGGAAGTATTGTTAAAAAAATAAGAGGCTATCTAGGCAGCAAGAAGAAATTGGACTCTCTCTCGGGATCAGGTATCTTTGAGATGATGATAACCAGGTATTACATTGTAAAAAACAAAAAGGAAGAGTGGTTTTTGTTGCTAGTGGGTTTTTTTTTTCAGCCAGAGAATGGCCTTCTTGTATGATAGATATGAATGAAAGTACAGAGAGGGCAAGAGAGAAGAGATTATTTCAATAATGAAGAATGGGGGAAAAGCATTGAAAATTAATGGGGAAGAAAGTAAGTTTCTAAGTGAAAAAATGTATCAAGATAAATATAGATTACTGTTTCACTGAGATTCTTTTTTTTTTTTTTTTTTTTTTGCTTTTTGGGTCACACCCAGCAATGCACAGGGGTTACTTCTGGCTCTGTACTCAGGAATTACCCTTGGCAATGCTCAGGGGACCGTATGGGATGCTGGGGTTCAAACCTGGGTTGGCCGCGTACAAGGCAAATGCCCTACCCACTGTGCTATCGCTCCAGCCCCTCACTGAGATTCTTGAACGATGAAAATCATGCCTCCATCATAACTTGAAAGTGAGGATAAACAGGGATTTTTAGTGAAGAATTGTGAGTCAGTGGATACGTAAAGTGAATCGTAATAGGGAAGCTTATACTTTAAGCATAGAAATTCCTAATATTTGCTTTATATCAATCACAGGGCTGGTTGCTTTACACATATAGGCTCACAGATTTTACATCTGCAAGACAAGTCTGTGTGTGTGTGTGTGCACATAAGCACACAGATATTGCACAGAAGGAGACATGCAATTTATCCTGTGGGAAAGAGAGCAGAATATAGCTGCTCCTCTAAAATGCTTTATATAATTGATGTACAATGGAATGAAGGAAAAAATGTTTATCTATGAATATGAAGATTCCTATATAGGTGAGCAAATATAATCCCATATCATAAGTAAATTTACTCTAACTGCCATGGATAAAATGTTTACAAATAATATATACATATATAGGTGTGTGTATATACATATATATGTGTGTATATATACATATATATACATATATATATATATATGACTCGTGCCTTAATCCCTTTGGATTGCCTTGCAGCCGTCCAACATCTTATAGCCTAGTTCTCCCTCTTGGAGAATCTGGCACGCTGCCGAGAGTTTCCTGAATGCACGGGAGATCCTGGCAAGCTCCCCGTGGTGTATTCATAGTCCAAAAACAGTAAGAATAATGGGTATCATTCCCCTGACCCCAAAAGATCCTCCATTGTGGCCCCATTGGAAAGGACAAGTAAAGAGACGCTTCTAAAATCTCAGGGCTAGGACAAATGGAGACGTTACTGAGACTGCTCAAGAAAATCAACGATCAACAGGATGATGATGATGATGATGATGATGATGATGATGATGATGATAATGTCACTGTCACCCCATTGCTCATCGATTTTCTCAAGCGGGCACCAGTAACATCTCCTTTGTGAGACTTGTTACTGTTTTTGGCATATCGAATACGCCAAGTGTAGCTTGCCAGGCTCTGCCGTTTGGGCGAGATACTCACAGTTGCTTTCCGGGCTCTTTGAGAGGGGCAGAGGATTAGAACCCAGGTTGGCCACGTGCAAGTTGAATGCCCTACCCTCTGTGCTATTGCTGTTTCCTGATGATGATGCACAAATATGTATATGAGTGTATGTGTGTACACCAGTGTCTCTATTTTTTTTGGGGGGGTGACTTATAATTTCTTTTTTTTTTAAATTTTATTTATTTTTTATTGAATCACCATGTGGAAAGTTACAAAGTTCTCAGGCTTATGTCTCAGTTATACAATACTCAAACACCCATCCCTTCACCCTTGCCCATATTCCACCACCAAAGACCCCAGTATACCTCCCAACCCCCGCCCCCCACCCCCCATCCCTGCCTGCTTAGTTGATAAATTTCACTTCATTTTCACTTTACCTTGATTACATTCCATATTTCAACACAACATTCACTATTGTTTTTGTTTTCCCCCAAGAAAGACAGCCCTACTGCCAATGCAGCATTTGATAATTAGTTTTCCATTGCTGAAACTGGAGAGATATGAAGGCCCATTGTTTCAAGTACATAGAGTTTTTTCCCCCCTCCTTCCCGAGCCACCAAGTTCGTGCCTGCTTAATGAATAGTCCTCATATTATGGCTGACACCACGCCGCCCTATGAGAAAAAAGGATATTTCCAATCCTCTGCCGGCGTGGGGCTATAGCTTAGTTCAGTCTAGAGACATGGTTGCAAGTAGTTTCTGTAACCGGAAGTAGTCTAGTTAGGCTCCAGATTCTGGTTGATCAGCAACATCGTGGCCACTCAAAAGTGTGGCCACCGGGGTCGAGTCTCGGCAGAGCATGCGCTGGTATCAGCCCAAGACTTCCCAAGCGTCCTGCTGTTCCAAGTATATAGTTTTTTTTTTCCCCCTCCAATTCCCGCGCCTATAAGTTCGTGCCTGCTTAATAGACTTCATAATATGGTGGACACCACACCTCGTTTCTCCCAGAAAAGGGAAAAGAACCGAGAAAGAAGAATATTTCCTCACCTCAGCCGGTGTGGGGTTTTGGCTTAGTTCACAGTCTAAAGAAATAGCTGCTACTTTGGTTACCTTCAATATTTAAACAAAAAACTCGGTACTATTATTTGGAGCTTCCCCCCACAGTAAGACCTGCTAAAAAAGAACCATTTCACGTTGCTGATAATCAGGAGATATTAGGTCGCACGGCTGCTGTCACAGCCGCGCGGTTTGGGATTTCTATATGAAGTCCAGGGAAAATTATTTTGGTAATTGCATCACTGCAATCTTTTACTTCCCTTTTGTGGTGCTCATATGATGGAGAAGCCTGGAGAGAAGACCGTGCTCCGCTGGAGGCCCATGGGCCAGTAGCTCCGATCACACAGTTTGGAGGCATTTTTGGGGCGCTGCTCGTGTCCAAAGGAATTCAGTTGCCTCCAGGGTCAAGCTCGTGCGGTGGCAGAAAAGAACATACCCACATGGCGCTGTGCTTAAATATCGGTGCAGATCACCAGTGTCTCTTTAAACGCTGCTGATATTAGTAATTATTTCCAGTGCTAGACGGAGGAAAATGAAGATGAATTAAAAAGAGTTGTTTGGTTCCAGAAAATCAATCTAGCATCTAGAATGATATAATACACTGTTGGTAACAACACCTGGTGCTGTTAATCCACTATTGCTGCAAGGTTTCTGAAGGGAACTTGTACTGGAGGTATTCTTTAGCCATTTGTGCTCAGGCGTTGATTCTTCTCATCATCTCCAAAATCTTCCTCTAGTTTGATTACAGGGAGGTTGGTTGTTTTGTCTATTGTAGTGTGTGAGACAGCATTTACACAGTGTAGCAGTTGATTTAGGAGTCCTTGCCAAATCCTTTTAGTCCACTTGATAGGAACACAACTGTATCCAGGAGCTTTGCTGCACTGCCAGTCTCCCTCCCACAAGCTGCCTTCCACATTTCTTTCAGGCAGCTCTTTGCCTGCAGTGACCTAGAGTAACACCAAGTAGAATAGAGTGCCATGCTCCAGGCCTGTCCTTGGCCATTTTAGAGCAACATCCAAAGAAACCTTACCATCAAAGTGTATAAAAACTGGGCTGGGTGATAGTACGGTGGGTAGAGTATTTGCCTTGCATATGGCTGACCCAGGTTCAGTCCCCAGCATCCCAAATGGTTTCCTGAGATTGCCAGGAGTAATTCCAGAGTGCTGAACCAGGAGTAACCACTGAACACTGCCAAGTAGGGCCCAAATTAATAAAGTTAAATTAAAACTGAGCATTTTTGGACATGGCAAAAAAAAAGTATAAAAACAATAGATTTAAAATGTGAGCAAATAGTGGATTTAACTGAAATATTTGTAGAGTGTGAATAAGGAGATAAATTGAGGCATAAAACTTCCTTTTTGACATAAATGTAAGTGAGAAAGGCTCAATGTCCTATTGAAATGAAAGACAAAATAATTTTACATCCTCAATCAGAGAAGATCCAAAATTCAGAAATAAGGAAGATTACAGGACTAGGGAAGTAGCTAACAAGTAGTGTATATGCTGTGCCTGAAGCTCACCTTTAAGTTCCTGGTACCACACAGAAAATAAATGCTCACTAATATCCTCTAATATGCTGTCCTCTCTTCCCTGGTAGCAAAATTACTTGTGCACAATTTTTCTGTGCACAGTATTTGGGGGACCCCTCCTGAACAGTGTTTTCGAGGACTGCTTTCAGTGATTCCCAGCTACCAGGCCTGTGTCTCAAGGTGAGTGAGAGTATGACTCTGAGGCATTGCTCAGGACTGTAACTCTAAGGACTTTCTGGGTGCTTCGGGTGGTGCTGGAGTCCTCAGGGCCACACTAGGGAGTACTTGGGGAACCATGTGCTGCTGGAGAATAGAAATGAGTTGACCGTTTGTAAGGTACCTGCCTTAAATCCCATATTTTCTCTTCAGTTCCAAATTCTTCCTAGAATTATTGCAATCAGAAAATAATAGTTGGATTGATGCTGAGCATCAGTATTTAAAGACTTGTCCTTAGGGGCTAGGTGATAGTACAATGTTTAGGATGCATGTAGGCATGTATCCACCTGTGGTTCAAATCCTAGCATTGCCTGGTTTCCTGAGTTTCTCCGGGTGCAACCCCCAAACTCTCACCACCAGAAACACAGGGTAAGACTCTGGTGGTCCCAAACATCACCAGGATGGCCCAGATATCTCTGGCATAGCCCTGGCCTGAGTAACATCATATCCTTGACTGCTTGCATTGAACTGCTAGCTGGACAGTGGAGAGTCACTGGAGGCATCCTGACTATCACTTGGGAGTTCCTACACCAACCCAGTAAAGTGTAGAGATGTGAAGCATAAGAAAATCTGATCCAAATTAAAATATATATATATGTGTATATATACATATACATATATATATATCCACATATATTTTAGAATAGAGCGGAGACATGAAAAGGCAGAGCCAACAAGTGATTATGGAAAGTAAAGCTGTCAAATTGAGATTTGAGTTTCCTTTCAAAAATCTGTAAATCTGATTGAAACATCAACAAATAGCTCTGTATATCTGGTTTTTGGAGCCTGCTGGAGCTGGGCCTCACAGGTCTCATTCAGGGGGAAATCTCGTTGAGCATGAAACAAGCTCTGGGTTTGTTTCATACACATGAGGGTCAAGTTTTGAAAACCACTGATTAGAAATTCTTGTAACTTCCAAGTTGATTGTTGTTCCATTTTTGAGATATTAAAATGATTAAAGATATACTTCTCCATCTCATCTCCCCTTTCACCTAAATCTATTGCCAGCTCCCCCAGATCAGAAATAAAAAGCTGCTTTGCCATCATTTTGGTTTGAAAGCTTTTATTGATCCCTCTGGAAAAATATGCATCCTTGGGGAATCTTACAATGGGGGAGGCAGAACCGGCCCTGCCTCCTGCCCAAATGAGACCCTGAGCGGTCGCCCATGAACAGCTCCTCCATTTCTGAACAGCCATGATTCCAGTGCCACAGACACCAATCTCGGAATGTAGCGGCTCCTGGCAGAAATACCTCTTGACTTAATACCAGAATTCCAAAACTGGGCGGCAGCTTTTGCAACTATGTAACATCATATGCTCTTTGTTACCAACAATAGAAAACATACAATCTAATGATGCCATTCCAACAGGTTGTCTGGCTGTTGGAGGAAAAACTCCAAATAGTGATAGTGAGTTTCCTGTTGAAAATTGAAGGTAATCAAAGTAAGGAAAGAGTAAAGTGAAAATTATCTTCCACACAGGCGGGGCGGGGGGCATGCTGGGGTTTTTGGTGGTGGAACATATGCACTGGTGAAGGGATGGGTGTTTGAGCATAGTATGACTGAGACTCGATCCTAAAAGCCCTGTAACTGTTCTCACGGTTGTAAAAAACTAAGGCTCGCCGAGGGGCGAGTGTACTCGCAGGCTCTCCAGGCGGCTCTGTCTCACCACCCGCGTTCAGTGCTCTGGAACCGCAGTGTGTGGACTGGATCGGGATGGCTGGTGGTCAAGGACAGGCGAAGGAAGAACGAGGACCAAGCTGGTTGCTGATTAGTTACCGTTTATTCAATCTTCAATCTTTCTCATCTCCCGCACTCCCAGCTCCAGCCTCTCTCTGGATCTACTGCCCAACTCTGCCCTCGCTTCTCTCTCTCCTCCTACTTCTCTCTCCCGGTGGATCTCTCTCTGTGGATCTGGCCCCCTAGGCTACACCCCACCAGGTAGCCAAATCAACATAAGAAAGCCCTTCCTGAGGGCAGGGCACTCCAAAGCCCTTCCTCACTCTTAAGGTTTTTTTTCTTTTCCTTAGTCCAGGAACTTATTAACATCTTAATACTAGTTATTTTTGTATGGACACAGCAAGGGATACATTGAGGCTTGCAAGGCAGCTCTCCTGGCAACATCTTGCCACAGGCTCAGACCACAGCACTCAGGCCAGATTAATCATTCCTCACCCTAGCAGGGTCCAAATCTAGTATCACTGTTTGGATCATGACAGCATTTGTCCATGATCAAGCTCTTAACTTATAGTTAAGCATTAGGCACTTTGGCCAGGCCCATCTCAATGCCAGGGTAGCACACAACTCACCGCTTGCCCTGGGTCTGTCTCTGTCCCACGTCAGGACCGTGCTTTGGGGGTGCTAGGAAGTAAGGGCAGCTGAGGCTTAGGTCAAGAGAACAGATGCCCTGGAGGAAAATATCATGTAGAGTCAAATGGCTCGCAGGTTACAAAAGCATAACATTTGTTAAGTCTTCCTGTGTCCATACAAAAAGGACTTGCTCTGAATAAACTATGCAAAGGACTCAAGGAGAAGAGAAAAACATTATTTACAAGTCAACAGAACACCAAGAAAGAAGCTACAAATAAACAAAGAGGAATAGGAGCACTGTAACGGGAGTAACCCAATAAACCTAAACTACTGAAGCTATGTTATCCTACACACGGTGACTCAATTAAAAAATAAATTAAAAAAATAATAAAGTAAAAAAAATAAAAAGAGAAAAAAAAAATATGCATCCTTGTTCTACTGCTTACCTGCTGCTTTTGCCTCTTAATAGTGGCTTAATAATGGATAGTTGGGCATAACAATGACCAATGCATTGTTAGTGTAATCCTCTGTTCATTGAATGTTAAATGTTGTCTATGCTACTTTTCACCTAGAAAATACTGGGACTGCAAGCAGTGTGTTTAGTAATGAGTGAAGTCACCTTGGTCTAGCCATATCTGCTTCCCTCACTTTCAGGCTTCCTTCCAATGGGAATCCACTGGAACTCCATTAGCTGTAATAAAGTTTCCCGGTAGGCAATCCCATTTTAGAGATGAGATATAGTTTGATAACTGGTCACTGGACGAATCCAAGTAGGGAGTAGCTAGTAGCCTTAGATATGATTGGAGGATGCTTTCTGTTTATTGACAAAAGATAATATATCTCCATCAAGGAGCTAAAGTTTTGTTTGTTTGTTTTTTTTTCTGAAAAAGAGACAGTAGAACAGAGAGATTTGGAAACTTCTGTGTGACTACAGAATCCAGAAGCAAGTGCTCCTGAAGCCTCAAAACAGTAGGAATGGTTGGATTAAAATTGTTTATAGAATATAAAATGTTTATATATTGGCATAAGGTTATAGGATCGACAGATATGTTCTATATATTCTGTATGATGACGTTAGATTACGGACTTAACAAATAGACAAGTGTTATTTCCTATGAATTGAAAGCAATCCCCCACCTCCATCTTGTAGTTGTCATTAGGATTCTATTTCTCCCTAGGGCTGCTTCTGTAACTAGGAAGAAAATGAAGACAGGACTTTGAATCTCTGCCATGACTGCTACTGGTATCCTAATTATGCTAAGCTCCAGTGGTTCCTTTTTCTGATAGCTTTTATAATTTAATATACTACGTATTGGACACCAATGGCCTAGTTGATGACATTGGAAGACATGCAGCTTCTCCTTAAGAATCATATCACTCTTCAGATGACACAGGTCATCTTAGTAATAGGAGCACTTCGAGGATGAGGAGGCATCATGCTTAGTTGCAGTAAGTGGTAGAGGAGGAAGTGGCAATGCATTGTAGAGCATGGGACAAGCAATACTCCTGGTTCACTGACAATGACCATGATAAAGACTGGATTTTTAGGTAACTAACTCCTTTGGAAAGCTCACAAAATGAAAATACTAAGCTTAAGGCCATGTCATCCCAATAAAATTCATGAGTGGAGAATTAAAACACCTCTAGCTTGTTGCTAAGTTTTTTTTTAATCACTAATAAACTGCAAGGCATACATGAATCACACCCATAATTTTATTATACATGTTGCAGTTTTGTGAATTCATTTAAATGTTAATGTTGCCAGGTATCTATAATAAGATAAATAGATAAAAATATAAAATTAGATCAAAGAAAATAGTGAAATCCTGAAAACTTGGAAATATTTCTTTATCTGTGAAAATAGCTCTTTTCCTACCTCTTCCTTTGAAGAGCTCATATAAGAAACTGGCTTAATTAGATCAAATTGTCTTCAAGACCTGTAGCATTGTAGTATTGTTATCCAATTGTTCATCAGTTTGCTCAAGTGGGCACTAGTAATGTCTCCATTGTGAGACTTGTTATTACTGTTTTTGGCATATCAACTATGCCACAGGTAGCTTGCCAGGCTCTGCTGTGTGGGCAGGATACTCTCAGTAGCCTGCCAGTCTCTCCCAGAGGTACAGAGGAATCAAACCTGGGTCAGCTGCATACAAGGCAAATGCTCTACCCGCTGTGCTATCGCTCCAGTATGATCTATGCCCCCCATTATTTCTCCAGTCCCATAACTAAAATAATCAAGCAATCAACTAATGAAACACATGATCTAAGTGGAATCGATGGTGAACTAGGTTAATTTTTTTCAGCAGAACTGAGGGAGCATCTATGAAAATGTTTCCTAAAGATATTCATCTAAAAAGAACAACGTAGAAAACTATCTTGACTGTTTCATTAGTCTGAATGTACTAAATTGAAATTTGTGTTTTAAAGTGTTCATGAAAACCATATGACTATACTAAGACGTAAAATTATAGGAAATGGTTATTATGGGACCTCTGAATCATAATCTAGAGCAGAGAAAAGGTTCTGGAAAAACATGTCTGTTGGATGGAAATACGAAACAAAAATGTTCAGACATTTCTATCCCTTAGAAGTCTATATTATGCTAACTTCATGAGGTCTTAAAAAGTGGAAAATAGGCATCTGTGAAAAGAGTTTTAGTCTCTTTTCTTAAGGGCAGAGGTGACCATGGATGATGCCAACATGTAATCAGAGTCCCCAATTACAGTAGACATAAATTGGATCACAGAGTAATAGAGGACAGGTGGTAGCACTTCAGAACAGGTGGGCCCGATTTTTACAAGTGATTAACTCTGGAATAAGAAGTATTTTGCCTCTTAGACATTTATGTTGGTTAGCAATCAATTGATCAGAGAGAGAGAGCTCTAGACATGAAATAAGTGGATAGACAAGTTATTTCAGAAGTGTATTATAGATAAAGTGGGGAATGAACCTGAAGTTATTGTAGTATTGATTGAATTTTTACCCAATCTGTGGAGCCAAGTAAGAGTTTCTTCATTAAAGAAGTTATTATGTAATGTGGTCCCAAGTATAAAATGAAATTCTTGCTCCACACCTTCATCATCTGTGGTTGTTTACCATGGCTGTACATTGTAAGCAGAGTTGACACCAGAGAAATATCTATGCTTATTCTGGTATGTGTAGTTCATGTCTGTCTTTATGTTTCTACTAGCTAACTAGCAGAATTCCCATAATTGTCCCTTTATATATGAAGTTTTATTGAGGAAAAACAAATTCACGTTACTGTTTACCACCCTTTGCCATGATAGCAAGCCAGACAACGGTATCAATTTTTATAACTTATTATATATGCAGTCCCATTTTAATTGACGTACCATGATTTAAAATACTAATAATGATAGAGTAATGCATACATTATTCTAAAACACACCTTTCACAAGAGTTCCCTGTTCCCTTCAATGTTCCAAAGAACCCTCTCATATTCCCCCAAGCCCTTCATGTATAGACCAACTCTCCAGTTCTGTAACCTTTGATTATTTGTTAGTCCCTTGCTATATGTTTTTACATTTCTCATGTAAGAGAAATCATCTGTCCCTCTCATTCTGTCTTCACTTGGGCTGTGAACTCTAGTTTCACCCACATAGTGACAAATAGCATGATTTTTCATTTTCTTCATTCCTTTCTTTTTTTTTTTTTTTTTTTGGCAAGGTGGGGCACACCTAGTAGTGCTAAGGGCTTAATCTTGCCTCTGCAGGATTTTTTAAAAAAAAAATTTATAAAGTAGTTCAACAATATTTGATTACATTTAATATTAGGACACCAATCCCACAACCATTACACCTTCCCACCACCATATTTTGGATGTTCCATTCCGAACCCCAACCCCTGCCCCAAAGCAGAACCAAAATAATCAATTTTGTATTGTTTGTTATGAAAAAACACTGAAAATGCCACAAATAAGTCTTTTTAGAGGAAAGAGTGTGAAGATTGTTGTATTTCACCCAGGGGCCATTAAGCCATTTTATAAGAGATGACTAAGATGTTGTTAAAGGTTGTGGCTCTGCAGGATTAAGAGATCAAGCCTGTCAGTCTTTGGATATTATATGTAATGCTGGGGACTGAATGGGCCACATGCAATTTAAGCACCATACTCACTGTGCAATCTCTCCAGCTTCTGATTTTCTCTTGTAGCTTAGACGATTTCATAAAGTAGCACTGTAGCACTGTCGTCCCGTAGTTCATCGATGTGCTCGAGCGGGCACCAGTAACATCTCCATTGCGAGACTTGTTGTTACTGTTTTTGGCACATTGAATATGCCACAGGTAGCTTGCAAGGCTCTGCCATATGGGTAGGATACTCTCAGTAGCTTGCCGGGCTTTCCAAGAGGGAAGGAGGAATCAAACCTAGGTCAGCCGCGTGCAAGGCAAAAACCCTACCAGATGTGCTATCACTCCAGTCCATTTCATAAAGTAAAAGTAAAAAACTATTTGGGTTCATAGGGATAATACAGGAGGTAAGTTATTTGGCTTGCATGTGGTTTCTTTGGCCACAACCCTCATTTGATCTAGCAACATATATAGCAACTGAACAATATTATGAGTGACCCTAGAGTATAGAACCATGAGTAAGCCCTGAGCACTGCCAGGTGTGGACCCAAATCCAAAAGTAAATAAAAAATAAAAGTTCCTTTATATCTTTTAAATATTTTATGATAGTCATAAAATTAAAATCAGAAAAGAAAGTATAAAGAATTGAATATAAAAATTACATCAGATTTTGTTTTTACATTTTTCTTTGATGTCACATTGCATTTTAACTTAATTTGTAGATATGTATTATTATAAGATAAATCACTAATTTGATTTATCTACCACACACAGTCAAACTGTGTGGCATTTTTCCTCTAATTTCAGTAGTTATAATACCTTCTATGTTCATGCAGGTTGTTCCAAATGGCCATGTTTCATATATAGCTCATCTTCTTTAATTGTTGACAGAAATTCAAAATGTTTTCAACTTTTGGATGTTGTAAATAATGTTGTGAGCATGGGGATACAAATTTGTTGATTTCATATTCTTTCAGGTTTGGTTTATTTGTATAAATTCTCCAAGTGGCTTACTGTATGTTTTACACTTTTTGTGGAACCTCTAAACTGTTTTCAATAATGACATATGGATTCTCATTCTTACCAGCTATGTATATGAATTTTTGACTTTCCATATCCTCTCTAGAACTTGCTATTTCTTGTCTTTTGGAGAATTAATTTCTTACAATTATGATAGATATCTCATAATTTTGTTTTATTTTTCTAATAAGAGATATATTTTAATGTTCTTGTTGGCCATCAGCATGTCTTCTGTAGGTAAGCATATATTTATATATAAACATTTTCTAGTTAGATTATATTATTGTTGAGCTTTTTTAATTCTTTATAAATATGGATATTAATCTCTTGTTGGATTTTGATCTGCAATTATCTTCTCCATTACAAAAAAACTTTTTTATGGTTTTGGTATAATATTCTTTTCTCATGCAAGAACTTATTAGCTTGATGTTCCCATTTATTTCAGTATTTGTTCTTTTTTCCAGTGGAATAATGACCCAAGAATATCTCTAATGCCAGTGTCAAGCACCATATGATCTATGTTTTCTATGTCATTTTCTTATATGTGCTTAATGGCCTTAGGTCTGGCATTAAGTCATTAACCCATGTCAATTAAATATATATAGCATTAAATATATAACATTATATATAACATTAAAAAGAATGCATATTCTTTTGCATGTGTCTGTCAAGTCTTGCCCACATCATTTTTTGAAGAAAATTTCCTTCATTGTGTGCCACTTCATCATGAATTGTCTATTTGTGGGTTTTATTTATGGACTCTCAGTTTTGTCTCATTAATCTACATGTCTGTTTTATTCCAATATAATGCTGTGTTTTATATAGTTTCTATAGTTCGTACTATAGTTTATGGAAATATAATTTGAAATCTGGGAGCATGATACTTTTATTTCTGCTTTCTCATGAGTGTTTTGCATTATGGGGTCTTCTGTATTTCCAAATAAATTTCATGATTTTTGTTCTATTTCTGTGAAGAAAGGTGGGATTTTTATACAGATTGTATTCAATCTGCATATTGCTTTAGGTTATGTAACCATTTTAATTACATATATTCTTCCAGAAAATGAAAATGGACCCTTTTTCTTAATTGTATTTTACTTTTAAAAAATTATAATGTATTATAATTTTCCATGGACATATCTTTAATTTGTGATTAAATTAGACCAAGACAATTTATTTTTAAGTAACTTAATAGTTTTTTTAATCTTTATCTGTTCATTTGTTCTATGCATATAGAAATACTGCACATTTTTAGTTTATTAGTATTCAGCATACATATCTAATATAATTACTTCTAATTACTCTTTTTACAGGAATCATCGAGATTGTATATATTATTGTTTTCTTCAAATAATGATACTATTACTTTTCCTTTCCAATTTGATTGCCTTTATTATATTTATTGCTTGCTTTCATTAGAATTTTTAACTCTATGTTAAAGAATAGTGATGAGAGTTAACAGCCTTGTCTTGTTCTTGATCTTTTTTCTTTTTGCTATTGTGTAAGATATTGGGATTATTGTGTCCTTACATGTTGAATACATTCATTCTATATCCATTCTGTTTAGTGTTTTCTCACAAGTGGGAGTTTAATGTTATATTCTCTTTCTGCATGTATAAAGATTACTATATGATTTTCTTATTCCCTTTATTAATGTGACCTATCTGTTCTTAATTTGCATATGTTGAACCACTTTTCACCTCTGTAATAAATCCAACATGGTGTGTTATCTTTTTTTTTCTAACCATTTATTTTTTTTTAATTTATTTTATTGAATCACCAAGTGGAAAGTTACAAAGTTCTCAGGCTTATATCTCAGTTACACAATGCTCAAACACCCATCCCTTCACCAGTGCCCATATTCCACCACCAATAAAAACAAAAACAAAAGCAAAAACAAAACAAACAAACAAAAAAAACACAGTATACATCCCACCCCTCACCCCCCAACCCACCCCATATGTGAGTGATAATTTCACTTCCTTTTCTCTTTACCTTGATTACATTCCAGATTTCAACACATAACTCACTTTTGTTGTTAGAGTTTCAAAACAGACTCACTATTTTTGTTGGGATTTATCCCCTAAGAATACAGCTCTATTAACAGGGAAATATTTGATAATAAGTTTTCCACTGATGAGAATGAAGAGATAAAATGTCACGCGGCCACAGTAGCGGCCGCGTGGTTTACAATTTCTGTATTATAGTAATTAAGTCCGCGAAGATTTAAGTTTGAAAATGAATAATTTCCCTTCCTGGAACAGCATGTAGCCAAAGTTAGTTCACAGTCTCCATACATGGGTGCAAGCACTTGCTGGAACCCCAATTCCTAAAGCTGTCTCTGGTTCCCACTCGTTCCACATCCACCGGCTCTGCAGAGGCATGGGCACCCGGGCCGAAAACCCGGCCGGCTGGAGCCGAGCACCGGCCCCGGCTCGGTGTGTTATCTTTTTATGTATCATTGAATTAGATTTGAAAGTATATTTTGGTGATTTTGTATCTATGTTTATCAGAGATATTGGTCAATAGTTTTCTTTTTTACATTAAAAGTTTTTTTAACATTCTAAAATGTTTTTTTAACACTTCTAAAAGATGTACAGAAAGTAGTTCCATTGTAAAAAACTTAAAAGTTGTAGAGGTGCTTCTTTCTACCACACTTTTGTTATTTTGCCTTAGACCAAGTGAATGACATATTGGGAAGTGATTCTCAATAATTTTTAATTGAATTAGAAAGGGCTGGAGCTATAGCACAGCGGTAGGGCATTTGTCTTGCAAGTGGCTGACCCGGGTTTGGTTCCTCCGCCCCTCTCAGAGAGCCCAGCAAGCTACCAGAATATCTCGCCCTCATGGCAGAGCCTACCAAGCTACCCGTGGCGTATTCAATATGCCAAAAATAGTAACAAGTCTCACAATGGGGATGTTACTGGTGCCCGCTCGAGCAAACCGATGAGCAATGGGATGACAGTGACAGTGACAGTGAATTAGTTGATGTCTTGGTTTCAGTTCTTTCCAAAGCCAAAACAGATTTACATATATAGGTTCAGGAGTTCATAAGAAAGGCAGTCTGAGGATCTACAAATATAGGAATGGGCAAAGTGATGTAGGAAGCTTTAACATCTTAATGTACATTTATTCGGTAGGGGCTCTATCATGGACAACAGGAAAGTGAATTCTGGAAATCGTTCGAAATATTATGTAAAATATAAAATAGAATAGAGGCCAGAGTGATAGCATGGCAGGTAGGGTGTTTTACTTTCATGTGACTGACCTGGGTTCAGTCCTCATCACCTCATATGGTTTCCCAAACCAGGCAGGAGTGATCTATAATCTATTGTGCAATCTCTGTGCAGCTGGTGACGGGCACATCCCACCTGCGATGGCCAATGCCATGGGCAGGCAAAGGAGGAAACCATGGCCACCAGGCTGGATGATGATCAGTTGTCGTTTATTCCATTGTCCCCACACACTTGTTCCAGTCTTTCTAAGCTCCCCATTCTAGTTTCACACTTTCCCTCATTCCCGTTTCCTCCTGTCTCTCCCACTCATCTCTCCACTCTCCCTCTTGCAGCCCCATCTCTCATCTCTCCACACGCCTGCTCCTGTATTCTTCCACTACATTTTTCTCCCTCTGTCCTCCTCGGTAGTCTCTCCACACTCCATCTTGCTGCCCTGGTCTCTCTCTAGTCTCTCACTAGCTCTTGACATTGGGAGTACCACAATCAACATAACAAAGGCCCTTCCTGATGGCCCATCAGGCTCAAGGGTAGAAATACCACCTAGGGGTGTTTTTCCTCTCCTTAGCCCAATAACTTAATTAACAACTTAATTCTACTTCTTAACATTAGTTATTTTGTATGGACACTATAAGAGATACACTGAGCTTGTAGGGTGGCTCTCCTAGGGACATCTCTCTATAGATCCAGATCACAGTGCTCAGACTGGATTAACCATTCCTAACCCAGGCAGGATCTGAATTTAGTTATTACCTTTTGGATCGTGCTGGAGCGATAGCACCACGTTTGGGCGTTCGCCTTTCACGCGGCCAACCCAAGTTTGATTCCTCCGCCCCTCTCGGAGAGCCTGGCAAGCTACCGAGAGTATCGAGCCCGCACAGCAGAACCTGGCAACTACCCGTGCATATTGTATATGCCAAAAACAGTAACAATAAGTCTCTCAATGAGAGACGTTACTGGTGCCCGCTCGAACAAATCGATGAGCAACGGGATGACAGTGACAGTGACAGTGACTTTTTGGATCATGACAGAATTTGTTCCTGACCATGCTCTTAACGTATAGTTAAGTATTATGCTGCTTTGGCCAGGCCCATTTCAGTGCCAAGGTAGCTCACTGCTTGCCTTGGGTCCATTCAGTCTCTCATCTGGACCCTTCTTTTGGGGGTGCTAGGAAGTAAGGGCAACTGAGGATTAAGTCCAGAGAACAGATGTCCAGGATGTAATATTATTCAGAGTCAATTAACTCTCATTACAAAAGCATAGTATTAGCTATCTTCCTGTATCTATACAAAAAGGACATTGCTCTGAATTAACTATGCAAAGGACTTAAGGAGAAGAGAAAAACAATAATTACAAGTCAACAGAGCACAAAGAAAGAGGTTACAAATGAACACAGAGGAATGGGAGCACTATGATGGTAGTAACCCAATAAACCTAAGCTCCCTGTGGCAGGGCAGAAAGGACAAACCAATCTTATCCTACAATCTATGAGCATAGAGAAAAGATAAAAACCACTGGGCATGACCCAAAATCAAAACAAAAAAAGTTACATACAATAATTCTTACAAAGAATTGAGAGTTAGAACATTTACCATTAATGTCTACCCTTGACATTAGCATTTGGTGACCTTGTCACTTTAAATGTGTTCTTGGACTAGCCATTCCTATTTTACTAGAAAAAGTGCTCAGACAGACAAGTGGGAAAACAAACAAACAAACAAAAAAAAACATGTGTTCAACTAGCAACTAGTTTGAATTTGATTAGGAATTAACAAGCTAACTGAAAGGAGTGAGAGATAGATCTAATGGCATCTATGAGGGAGTGAGAGTGAAACTTCCTGAGTCTCTGGTATGTGTACCTGTTATGACAAATGTATTTTTTGTATTTTAATAGAAATGACAACTAGAGGTATGGGGAGATAACTCCAAAGGCTGGGGCACATATCAGGCATGCACAAGGCCCTGGGTTTGGGAATTTCTAGGATGAAGCCTTAGTGGACCTCAAGCACCACGTTTTACCCCCTGCCCCCAGAACTAGACACTTAGAGTCTGATTGATAACAATCTTTCAAAATCTTTCTTATTTCCTTATCTCTTTTTTTCCCTTAACAATATGTCTCTCATCACTCTACTGCCAGCTAGACACCTCTATCTGTTAAATTTTGTTTGGGTTCTTACAGAATGATTCAAAAATTCAAACTTAAAGTTTATCTTTTACTTACAAATAGTTAAGTAGACTCTAAAGCCCCCAAATTTTTGAAGCAAGGACTATTACTTATTAGACTACTATACTGAGAAAACAAAAATCAAAGTGGAACATGTTAGGAAAATATGTACAGATTATTATTTTAGATGTCCTAACATTATACTTTTCTCTAGTGATTTTTCTTTTCCTTCAAGATTTGGCTGGACATGATTTTCACTTCATCAATCAATAATAATTTAATACAAAGTCTTTAGTAAGAAAAAGAAAATGTCACCCAGCTTGGTAGCATGTTCAGCTTTTTTTGTTTTGTTTTGTTTTTGTTTTTGCTTTATGGGTCACACCCCATGCACAGGGGTTACTCCTGGCTCTAAACTCAGGAATTACTCCAGGCAGTGCTCAGGGAACCATATGGGATGCTGAGAATGGAACCTGGATCGGCCACATACAAGGCAAATGCCCTATCCACTGCGCTATCACTCCAGCCTCATGTTCAAAAGTTTTAGATGTACACTGTAGCACTGTCATCCTGTTGTTCATCGATTTGCTCAAGCAGGCACCAGTAATGTCTCCATTGTGAGACTTGTTACTACTGTTTTTGGCATATCAAAATAAGGCATATCAAATATGCCACGGGTAGCTTGCCAGCATCTGCCGTGCATGCAGGATACTCTCCATAGCTTGCTGGGCTCTCTGAGAGGGATGGAGGAATTGACCCAGGTCAACCGCATGCAAGGCATATGCCCTACCTGCTGTGTTATCACTCCAGTCCACAGAATGGAATAATATCAAAAATGAGATATTGCTACTTAAACTTCTGTTATATTCTAGGTACTGTGGAAAATGTTTTGTATGTTACTAATTCTTTAGTCCTCCCAAAATTATTCAATATCAGTACTCATTATGTCCATTTTATTTGATTTTATTATATATACACACACACATACACACACAGACACTCACATGCACACATACTGACCACATCCATCTGTGATCTGGACTTATTTGTTGGGGAACAGTTTTTCCCCAACATGCCTAGACATGTTGCTCACCCAGTCAGGGCAGACGTGGGGCCGATGACAGGCACAAAGAGAAACATCCTCTGAGAGCAGCTGATGGCTGTTCACTTTATTGCCAAATACACACTTATTTTATAGAGGGTCTTGGCTTACAGAAAGTTCCAATCACAGAACGTTTAGCATTATTGGCCTATCAGCTCTTCTACTTGCTTTACCTGGGTCCAATCCCAATCAATGCTGGTTGTTGAGGTTAGGATGACCTGCTAAGTATATGTGATAGTTTCTGTATCTTTGGCACATGTGACTAGGAGCTTGAGTGAAGCTCAAGATCGAACACCGGGTGCTGGTTGACACCCTGTTGTTGCCAACTTTGCCCAGATACTCCCTCTTCCAAAGCTTTGCTTCTGGGCCGCTTTGCAAGGTCAGATCTTATCTGCTCCAGTGCCCATCACGATGCTCCACACTTACTCCTGGTTCTAAGCTCAAGGATCACTACTTAAGGGGTTCAGGGGACCACATCCGTATTGTTCTCCTAACTAAAGGTGACAGAATAGATTGATAAGAAACAAAAGTCTGTACTTTTGGTATATTAATGTTTCATGCTCTATTGAGGTAACTGATGAGCCTGAGGATACTAGAAATGAAAAATCTGAAACAAGATTGATGCATCTTGTACTTCTCTTACATCTTATGCTCACTGGGAAAATATTCAGAACAAAGTATAAGTGATTGACCAGAGAGATAGTGGATAGTGGATAGGACACTTTCCTTGAAACCTGCTATTGCAGGTTCCATCCTCAGCACCACATTTGGTCACTAGGAGTGAATCCTGAACACAAAGCCAGTAGTAAGCCCTGCTCACCAATAAATAAATAAATAAATAAAAGCAGTATAGATCGATGGTAGTGAAAATTAAAAACAAAGAAGATTGCTAATCTGTCTGTATTTCCCAACACAAAGACAGAGCACGTGGCACAGTGAAGGAAGTGTTAGGGTATTATAGGTAGCTGAGGAAGTTAGTTGACAAAATCTCTGTCTGTCTTCCCATTGTTCATCGATTTGCTTGAGCGGGCACCAGTAACTTCTCCATTGTGAGACTTGTTGTTACTGTTTTTGGCATATCAAATACGCCACGGGTAGCTTGCCAGGCTCTGAATTGCCAAAATCATTGCCAGAATTTAGCTATAAATACTCCTAGGAATCTGGCCCAGTATCTGTATTGCAAACCATGATGCTCTAAAGTAGAGAGAGAGAAAAAAGAAAATTGTCTGCCTTAGAAGCAGGGGGTGGTGTGGGGTAGAGGGATACTGGGAACATTGGTAGTGGAAAATGTACACAATGGACGGATGGGTGTTCAATTATTGTATGACTGAAACTCAATCATGAAAGCTTTGTAACTGATCCCACAGTGATTCAATAATTTTAAAAAGGTAAAAAATAAGATAAAATATTGAGCGAAGACATCATTGGTCACATCCCATGTCAGAGAAAAATTCCTAATTTTAAGTACATGAAGTTACTCAAAGTCAACAACCTCCAGAAAAATAGAATTATACAATGTCACAATATAATTTTCCCTAAAATGTCTCATTTTAATATCAGTAACACAAATTTAAGATATGAAAAATTTTAAGATATGAAAAAATGTGATCCATTCATTGAGGAAACACAAGTTAGTAGAAATTTTATGACTTAAGGGACATTTGTGAAAAAAACTCCATGAATAAGAGATTTTAATTGGGAGATAGAAAATGTGGAAAAATATAGTGTAGAAATTCTAGAATTAAAACTTGCAAT
This sequence comes from Sorex araneus, assembly GCF_027595985.1. Taxonomy (NCBI): domain Eukaryota; kingdom Metazoa; phylum Chordata; class Mammalia; order Eulipotyphla; family Soricidae; genus Sorex; species Sorex araneus. Next base: position 91,347,190 of record NC_073304.1, on the reverse strand, counting down.
AATAAAAATAAAAAATTGCCCATTCGCCACTGCCGCCACTCCAGTATGACCAAGGAGGCCAAAAGAGCTACTTTGGACACCAGAAGCCCACTGAACAACTTGCAATATGTGAACTGAGCACCATAAAAGGGTAAAAGATTGTAGCGATAGAATTTCAGGCAGAATTTTCCCTGGACTTTATACAGAAACCCAAAACCGTGCGGCCGCTGCCGCGCGACCTAATATCATCCAGTCATCAGCAATATGAAATGATTCCTTTTCAACGAGTCAGACTTTGGTGGGAAACCCTAACAAGAATAGTAAGTTTTTTGTTGAAATATTGAAGGCAGTCAAAGTGGTAGCCATCTCTCTAGATTGAACTAAGCCATATACCCACACTGGCTGAGAAGAAATATCCTTCTTTCTCGGGAAGAATCGCGGCGTGGCATTAACCATAGTATGATGTCCATTAAGTTGACACGGACCTTGGGGCATGGGAATGGGATACAAGGGAATAAAGTATTATGTACATGGAACAGCGGGACGCTGGTGGAATCTCGAGCCGGGGCCGATACCAGCTCACTACTTTTGGTTCCAGAAACTGCTTGCAGACTTTCTACCAGACTATCAACTAAGCCAGAGCCCCACGCCGGCCGATGACAGGAAATAACCATCTTTTTCGTTCTTTTTTTCCCTTTGTCAGGCAGCGTGGTGACTACTAAACAGGTGTGAACTCGGTGGCGCGGGACGAGGGGGGAAAAAAATAGAAAAGTTTTGTAACAAACAGCGGGACTTAATATCTCTACATTCTCAGCAATGGAGAACTATCAAATGCTTCCTTGACAGTAGGACTGTCTTTTTCTTTCTGGGGGGAAACCCCAGCAACAATAGCGAGTTATGTGTTGAAACATAGAATGTAACCAAGATAAAGCATAAACGAAGTGAAACTTATCACTTACAAGGGCGGGGACGGGGGGGGGCAGGAGGGGGCAGGAGGTATACTGGGGTGGTTGGTGATGGAATAGGGGCACTGGTGAAGGGAAGGGTGTTTGAGTATTGTATAACTGACATAATCCTGAGAACTATGTAACCCTCCACATGGTGATTCAATAAAATTAAAAATAAAATAAAATAAATTAAAATAAAATAAAAAATTGTAAAAAAAGCTGCTTGATAAATTTTAGGTGTCCTGAGACATAATCAATGAAGTTGAATATAGAACACAAGGAAGCTTATTATCCAGAGAATACAGAAAAAGAAGTATTAAAAGGAAGTGAGGTCTCAGAAAAATGTTGCACGATTATAAAGCACCCTGATATTAATATAAAGGGGGCCTAACATCAGAAATACTAAAATATCAAAAGATGAATCTGGAAAAAAACCAAAAATTTCTAAAATTTTATTTTTTACAAACTTCATGAATAGCTGAATATATACTAGAAAAAAAAACAAGAAAATTATGTTACTAAAAGACAAAGCAAAAGTTGTCAACATAAGTTTCTACCCTATATATCTATATATATAAAAAAGAAAATCTAATTCAAGGCAGAATAGGGAAGTAATAAAAATCAGAATATATATCAGTGACCTTGAAAATAAAAATAGATAAAAGGAAATGAGTGAAAACAAAGATCTTTAAAAGCTGACACTCTCATGGAGGGTTTGGTGTTGGAATGTATTATGCATGAAACCCTGCTATAATCAATATTGTAAACTATGGTGCTAAAATAAAAATTATTTAAAAAAGTCATTACAATTGATCTATAGTTTAGACCAAGGTTGGGGAGGAGGAGAAGAGAGAGAGAGGGAGAGAGAGAGACAGAGACAGAGACAGAGACAGAGACAGAGAGACAGACAGAGAGAGAGAGACAGACAGACAGAGACAGAGTGAGAGAGACAGACACAGAAGAGAGAGGGAGAAAGAATAAAGCTTACAAGGAAAAAGAGGGAGCATATTTTTTCAAAACTGTCAGTATTCAAAGATTTTAAAACAATTTATAGGCAAACTTTAGCCAACATCTTACACAACCTAGCTGAAATTGATCCCTACTAAAGCACACTGTCTGAATTTATAAAATATTTTAGTAATGAAAAACTTAAATAGACTTCTTATCAAGGATTTGGGGAAATAAAACTTGAAGAAATTGCACAGCCCTGGAGTAGCTCAAAGGCAAAAGGAATGAACACACCCATTTGAGATGCAAATCCAGAGCTTCTTGGAAGTGGAGAAACTGAGGCACACGTGCAAAGGGTAGATTCCCTCAGCAAAGGAGAAGCTACAGGAGAATTTAAGGGTTCTGATAATATGAAACAACCATTAAGAATACAGGGCTTTCCCTGTGAAAACAATTAGGCTAAGTTTTATATATGCAGAGAATTCCAAGCCAAGAAAATTGAAGAAATTGTAATAGCCTTCTCCTAAAAGCCATTCTGTCTTTTTCTACTCTGAAAGAAAGCTGGTTGTTCTCTCTTGAACACCTCTCTCTCTGTCTCTCTTTCTCACCCTTTCTCTCTCTTTCTTTCCCCTCACTCTTAATTAAATTTCTTTAAATAAAACTATCTTTGCTACACATACACACACAAACACACACACATCTTTAAAGAACACAGGTGAAAATTATTTCATATTTGAATCCTGTCAATATAAAAGTAGTGGTACCACCCTGTGTAAACATTTTTAGAGATAGAGAAGAGACAATATCCTAGTTCATATAGGAGGTCAGTAATAATCTAATTACAAAATTAACAAAAGAGCACAAAAGAAAATGATACTATATGTTTTAGCAAAACGGCTACAAAACATTCCAGTGATAGCAAACTGAATCAGTCAACATATGAGAAAAAATGAGAAAGAATGACTTAAACAAATATGGTTTAGTTATGGAATGCAAGGGTTTTAAATATAAAAGTGAATAAAGTATACTATATTAATATGAGTATCAAAAATACAACATTTTAATAGATATTGAAAATTCAGTCTTAATGTCAAAAGCTCAACAAAATTGGACAGAAGGATATAATTGAAACTTGTATACAGGTCTCTTGTATTTTTACGTGTCTTTAAGCAATACCTGATTAGAATGGTTTAGTGGATTTTCTTTTCAAGGGTATTGATAAAGCAAACATGCTTGGAAAATAGGAAAAAAATTCTTTCAAAATTAACAATGAATGTTGTTACATGTTTAATAATTAGAATGCCTTTAGGGCTTGAGAGATAGTACAGTGGTTAATGTGCTTGCCTTGCACGAAACCTACCTTAGCTCACTCCCTGAAACTGCAAATGGTCTCCTGAGCACTGAAAGAAGTAATCCCTGAGTACAACTAGGTGTGACCTATATTCCCTCCCCAAATAATAGTATGAAATACAAAGAATACCATTGAATAAAATGTGACATAAACTAAACACCATGAAGTTTAGCTCTTGGAAATTAAAAAAGAATTTTATTAAGTCAAATATGATGCCATGACGTTGAGTCAGATGTTTCATTCAATGTATTAAGAGGTCAGAAAACTCAAATTGATACATAAATTCTGTGCAGTCACATTCAAAATATTAGAAGTGTGTTGTTTTCATTTTAAATGGCTATTTTGTAAAATTTGACAAACTGATTCATGTTTTTTTAAATGAATGAGACCAAGGTATGAAATAACTAAGATAAAGCAATCTAAATCAAAGACTCCTGGTAGTGCAATTTAAATCATTTTATAGTGATAAAATAAGCATGACAGTTTGACTGTTGATAAAAAAATCAAGAAAACAAAAATGAGCATTTAGATATAAGCTTCATAACTCAGTTTTTCCCTTTCATGATTTTGACATGTTTTTTTCTTTCCTTAATTTTAAAATCACAGGTTAAATTTACCATGAAAGGAAATAAAACATCACTGAAGAGAAAAGGTGCACAGGGTGAATTCCAGATGCTTCCAAGAGTTCTCACCTGGTGAAGTTGCATGTGGCATGCTTGACTTCAGGTACTTTGTATATTATTTTTTAGTGGAGATTTATATGTTGTTTATGTATGATTAAACTGCCTTTGCGAATTCTGAAGAATAATATCAGGTAGGTAAGTTCTCTTTCATCACTTCTTATCAGTGTGTATATGTCAATGACATGACTATGTTTTCTTCAGACAAGTGTCAGCTTTTCTGTTTTTAAGATATTTATTCTTACTAGGAAAGACTTGCTAAATCTTTTCAATTATTCTCTATTCTATTCAACTATGCTAGTATACTTCTTAGTAGTATTTGTATTGTTTTTGATTTGGAATGTTTCTTGAGTAACAAATATTAAGTTTATTCATACTTTGTTTATATTTCATTTCAGTTTTATTCTTAAAAAGATTTTGTATATAAACAAAAGTGCTAATTCTATAAACAAAATGCTAATTTATGGATAATTATTCTACTTTTACTTCAGTGGCTACTATTCAGTGGACTACATTATAGTTGGTATGTTCCTATAAGATAATCTAGCAATAGTCCAGTTAGTATTAGTTCCATTAGATACTTTTTAATGTTCTTCTTATTAAATGAGACTAAATATCACATACTATAAAATTATAATGTCTTTAAAACAAGTTTAAGGAATATGTTAATATGCAAAAAAAACTTTTATTGTCAAATAAAGTAGTAGAAATGAATGGATTTTACTTAGGCTTAAATTTTCTTGGGATACTTACTAAAACTTGGTCTTTATTATTCTTAATTTATTCAATAAAAAGTTCACAAAAGGCCCCAAATGTTGCATTATTTATAAACATATCTGGTGGCTCTGATAAGTATAGATAACTCACATTAAATCTGATTATATAACAGGCATATACATAGCACTGTATAGTGCTGTCATCCCATTTCTCATTGATTTATTCAAGCGGGCACCAGTAATGTCTCCAATGTGAGACTTGTTGTTAATGTTTTTGGCATATCAAATATGCCAGGGGTAGCTTGCCAGGCTCTGCCATGCGGGCAGGATACTCTCAGTAGCTTGCCAGGCTCTCCAAGAGGGACAGAGGAATTGAACATGGGTAAACTGCGTACAAGGCAAATCCCCTACTCACTGTGCTATCGCTCCAGTCCAGGCATATATATAAATATTTTAAATATGTAATTTTATACTAGTGAATTCAATAATAATGTTCAATCAATTCATATTTAAATAATCATACTCTCAACTTAAAGAACTCTTGATGTGATACCATCAGAAAGCAAAGAATTCATAAACTTCCACTTCAGTTATAATAGGAACTTAAAAAAACTTTAAAAGTCATTTATTACTTTAAAAATTCTCATTGGATTGTGGTTTAGGAGGAAGAGTCTTTTTTATTCTTTGGAGAAAAATGATATTTTGTTTATAGGATTTTGGGGGGTCTTGTGTTGGGGTTTTTGTTTTGCTTTTGAGCCATACTTAGCAGCACTCAGGGTTTAATCCTGGCACTGTGCTTTGGAACCACTCCTGGTAGGGTTCAGGAGACCATAGGCTCTGTCAGGGATCAACCCTGACTGGAGTGGCTGTGAGCAAGACAAATACTTTCCTTGCTGTACTAAACACCAGGCTCCCCAAAATAGTTTTGAATCTTAGAGTTTCTGTGAATTTTGTGAGAATAAGACAAAGAAGTCTTGTGGGGAAAGAGGACTCTCAGTGGTCGTTGAGAAGATCGATGACAAGCCACTCTATAATCAGGATCAGCTAGCTTTTTAGGTCAAGTGCAAAATGACAATATGATGGACTCATTTTGTACAAAACTTCTGAAGAATTTCAGTACTGCAACAACAGAGCCAAGGGCAGGGTCTTTTTGTGTAGCCCGTAATCCTCCGTGACTGTTCAGGTTGCAAGCTCATGATGCCGCTCTGCACGTAATACTGTAAAAGCACAGTGCAATTTAAAAAAATAATTGTAGTCTTAGCTTTTCATGTTCTCACTATCATTTTTGTGGAACCATTATGAATAGAGTTCTGAACAAGATTGCAAATGGTATGTCTTTATAAAAGACATTCATTTTTCAAACAGTCTTTCCTCAGGTGACCTAATTACTATATTTCTTTTTCAGATGTAAAACATTTCTTTCTTGCATAGTTATTTAAATACATCCCATGGAAATTTCTTTGTTTCTCTGTATAATCTCTTAAAAATATTTTAATGTGCCCATGTAGTGAAATCCTCGTAAATAATTAATGTACACTGGATAATGACAAACATATTTTACATATTTTAGAAAGTTTGGAAAAAAATCAAAGTCACTTTTAACCAGTTGATATTGCTTTTTGTAAACTAAAAAATATCTCTAGTTTTTCCCAGAAACCAAAAAGATTTTGATCACTCAGGAATATTCATCTGAAGATGTCAAAAGATTTGAGCCTTCTTGACAGTTAAAATTGATCAAAAGAATTGATCAGTTTTAACTGTCTTCCTTCCAGTGGAAAGAGAATTTTTTTCATATTTACTATGGTGTTATTAGTGAAATGTTTTGTTTGAGCTTTTTCATCTGATAACAAAATAGCAATATCTTTTGAATAGCAAGACAAAGAGATTTTTGTGTGTGTTAGAATTAGATCATTTTGTAGACTTTTTGAATTTTAGTTCTTTGAAAAATTAGATAATGAAGTTCAGTTCATAAGAAAATATACTCTCTCCCTTTACTCATTAATATTCAGGGTGAAACTTAGAATTTGATTTTCAACTGTAATGGCCATTTCTATATCTTTGAATTTTCTAGGGAAGTTTCATCTTTTGGCAAGAAAAAAAATGGTGTCATTTGGATCAGGTCTTAAATTACATATCTAAATTCTCACTGTTAACAAAATCATTCTTGTCTTGGAGTAATGTGTTATTGCGTGTTTTGCCTCTTTCTTAAAGATTCTTTGTTAGTTTGTCATTGTGTTTGTTTTTGTTTTATCATGATAATGTTGTAAAAAAGAAAGTGATAAATTAAGCAAACAAAAAAATGTAAAACCTAATACTACAGCCAGGCAATTTCATCTATCTGGGAAGAAAAAACCTTTATACAGCATTAAATTTATATAACATTAAAACATCTTTACAGTTATCTAATGAGATTTATATCATCCCTATCATACTGAGGAAGAAACAGGATTTGAAAGGATCATATGGTCTTTGGAAAGGTAGCTATGCATCATTAAACTTCATTCTTCAGCCTCCAAATTGCAGGATAAATTTCTACACTTCATATTGATAGGTCAGAGACCTCACCTGGTGCTGGGAGAGGCACAAATAAAGTGAAGAAATGGGTGTATTGGAGCGTGCTTCCGGGCAGACTCTCCAAGCCCCTGGGGAGACTGGGGTAAAGCCATGTCCTGGGAGAGACCAAGCAGGATTTTAAATTGTTTTGCGCGGGAAAAGGGAGCAGAGACAGGTGAGCTGTGTGTGCTGGGTCTAGTCTTCTGTTATCTGTAGGGGGTGGATGTGAGGAAGCATGAATGCAGCCTAGTGGCTTCCTGTCACAGATGGGAGCAGTGTTCCTTGATTCTGGGATTGTCACTATCTCATCAGTCGGTTGCCATTTGGTTTGAGCAAAACTTACACATAGATGTCCAGGATAAAAATCTATAATCTTTATCCTGTATTTTTCTCTCTCCTTCACTCTCGCCTTCAATATGCTTCAGTCATTTCATTACATGTCATGATTTTCTGACTGAACACAAGCTTGTATAAATTCTTTCTTTGTAGTTTAATTTTCTTTGTAGTTTAGTTTAGTTTTGCACTTGTTCCTCCCCTCCCCCTCTTAAACAATACTAGCACATTCAAAGTCCAAATTAAATATTTTCTCTACAGTTGTCCTCAAATCCAACCATGCAGAATGCTGTGATCATAAGAGCAGGGTTTATAGTAAATGTTGAGATTGCTTTAAGGGAGGAAGCCAATTCTACTGAAAAATCAACTTCCTTTTCTAGTTTCTATAATCTCATGTTTGTGTATGTAGGGGGAGGGAGAGGAGATGCTGGGAATATTATTATTACAGCTTCCAGAAATCACTTCTATTTAACATCTCTTTCCTCACATTTTTATCTTCTTTCTCCTGACCAACAATATAGTCTTTTGGGGATCCTTCTCCTTGTCATAAGAAAAAACATTTTCCTGAAACAGAATAATGACCTTTACCTCTTCTCTATGGTTGGGAGTTCTCTTCTATTCTCAAAAGGGTGGGGGTGAGGGAAGCATTATAATTTACTTACATGGTTTTCATGTTCTGTGAAAGAAACCATTTGTTGGGGTAGAAGGGATTAAGTTGGGTCATACCTGACTTTGTTTCAGGCTTTTTGTGTTAAAATATGTTAACAGTAGTATGCATTCCTGAGTGTGAAATGAGATCACACTTACTAAAACCTCCTTAGAGACACTGTCCACATTTCAATGATTGGGACAATCTTTATTCTTCTTGACTCTAAGGATTCAGTTTTGAGAGCCATTGTTTCTCAGACCTCAAGAAGCATTCAACATCACATCACTGAAGAAATTGTCTTCAAAACCATTTATACTAACTCAGAGAATCAGAACTACTACAACCTTTACACAAATCAGACCAACTTTATTTTCTAGAAATTTTTGTCTTTAAAACTATTTTAGAACTGGAGCTGGAGTGATAGCACAGTGGGTAGGGCGTTTGCCTTACACACGGCTGACCCAGGTTTGATTCCTAACATCCCGTATGGTCCCTGAAGCACAGCTGGGGGTAATTTCTGAGTGCATGAGCCAGGAGTAACCCCTGTGCATCGCTGAGTGTCACCCCAAAAAAAAAAAAATTATTTCAGTACTATTTTTATAGTCATCCTAATAGAAGGTTAATAAAATATGCATTTCTTTTTTCCTATTAGTAGCTGAAGGTGGCATTAGTATCTTACTTAAATTAGCTTTGACTGTATGAAATATACTTTAGGAAAATATAATCATATTACTGAAAAAAAAACCCTTTACTTTTTCACAATGCTATTGTATTTTGTAATTACTCTGTTACTTCTTAAACACCTATATCCCAAGAACTCATCCAGAACTCATCCATGCTTTTATTAATTTTTATATTATAGAACTCATGAAATTAATACTCAGTATCTTAAAAGCTGAATTTCCAATTTTCATTATGCGTCATAGTAATTTTTTTATTGATCAGCTGCCTGTTTAGCTAAAAACTAAGATTAAAAACTAGGTTTTTTTAACAGTAATTTTTACCCAAATAAGGTACTTTTTAAAAAAAAATGTGTTTCTTAACCACCATTTTACATTTATTTAAAATTATTTTTTATTTCTATAGAAGAAATAACCTCATTTTGAATCTTTGCTGTCTCTATTGTTTAACACATACCTTGAACTATTATATCAGTTCATTAAGATGAATGAAATGGTAATTTAATTTTTCTGTTAGCAATTGAGAAAAACCTTTGTTTTCTAAAAGTTATTAGACATCTGAGAGTATGAAAATATAATATGGGGATTTTTTGACAGCAGAGAATCTGGATGCTTTTCTAAAGATGAGAAATATGAGTAAAACTAAGTTTGCTTTACCTTCCCCTGAAAATTTTCTATAGTTCCTTGCTAAAAATGAATTCTGTCTTCACAGAAAAATAATTAGCACAATCAATCATGTTCTCTTTATAGCTTATGGATACAGATCTCTACTCTAGACTGTTCATTTGAAGTGTCTCAAATATAAAATATTCCACTGTTAACTAGGAAAGGTAAAAAATAAATGTAGTGTTCAGGATTATTTCAAGCAACTATGAAATCCTGATCTCAAATCAGGTTTTTATTGACTAAGTGTTTTATGTTTTTCCTTTAGTGTAATATACTCAAATGTTTTCTGAATTTTCAAAGAAACTAGAAAACAATACTAATGTCAGCAATCATGATGTTGCACAATGAATCAAAGTCTTATATTTACCAATGAATGCTATGAATAATATTTTACTAAAATACAGAGTTCTACTGAATACCCTGAAAAGCAAACTACCAACAGTACAAGTTTCCCTCTCCTATTTGTTAGAGTCAATAAGACACACTCTGATAAAAAAGAAAATATTTAGCGTCTTATATAAATAAATAAATGCTTTCCATGAGTTTTCAAACATTTTAAATGTGCTTTATATGAGATAATTAAAATCATATTTCTAATTTAACTAATTTACATAATTATATGTAAGTAATTATACATAATTATCTATAAATTGGAATGTATACATACATATATTCTTACATATTAATGATCTTTCTTTTATAGTAAAAGTCTCACAATAATAAACACTTAAAAAGGCTTTTCTCATTTAACTGTGCCCTATTTACCTACTAGCTATCTCATATATATGAGTTAAAAGACTGAAACTCACAGGGAAAATCTATGCATTCAATAATAGGTAATTGTGATTACATAAGGACTACTGAGAGGTATACGCTATCATATCAGTCAAGGAAGGACTGTGCAAATTGTTCCTTGTGGTGCTAATAGTTCTATCTGTATATTTCTGCTCCAGAGATAAAAAGACAGGGAAAAATCCAATAATGTAGGATGACATTACTTTGTCCTCTCCTCCTTGCCATGAGTAGCTTGTCCCGGTTTTTCCTGGAGTTTAGGCTTACCTCAGTCTCACCCATCAAGGTGTTCCTGAATCTCTCCCATCCCTTTGTTTAGCTATAATCACTTCTCCGTGCTCTCTTCCCCAAAAGAGTTAATCCACAGCTTTCCCTTAATCTGACTCTGCTAATTTGTAAGGTAAGACCTTCCTAGGATACTGAATTTATATTATATAAGTTAATATTGCCTTTCTCCTCTTCTTGTGCCTTTTGAATAATTTACTTTAAAGCAATGTCCTTTTTGTATGGACACGAGAAGACAATATTATGCTTTTGTAACTTGGGATTTAATTGGCCTTGAATATTATTCCCTCCCGGGCATCTGCCTTCTCCACTTAAGCCTCAGTTGCCCTCAGTTCCTAGCACCCCAAAAGCAGGGTCCTGACGAGGGATGGGACAGATCCAGGGCAAGCGGTGAGTTATGTGCTACCCTGGCATCGAGATGGGCCTGGCCAAAGTGCCTAATTCTTAACTATAAGTTAAGAGCTTGATCATAGACAAATGCTGTCATGATCCAAAAGTAATGATGAGACTAGGACCCTGCTAGGGATAGGAAAGACTGATCATGCCTGAGCACTGTAGTCTGAGATTGAGATGGCCCCAGGAGAGCAATTCTATAAGCTTTAATGCATCTCTTACTGTGTCATACAAAATGATTAGTATTATGAATTCTTATGTTTGCTGGCTGAGGAGAAGAGAAACACACTCATGGGACTCCGCCCTTGGGTGGATCCTCCTGCTGAAAGAGAATTAAGTCCTAGGAGAAGCATCCCCTAAGGGAAAGGAACCTTACCCTATTGATTGTGACCACACCTAGGTGTATGCCCCAAGCCCCTCATGCTGTGGAGATTTAACTAGGCTGTAAGAGTGGGTTGGGGGGGGGGCAGATCCAGAGATCCAGAGAGAGATCCAGAGCTGGGAGAGAAACAGAGAGAGAGAATGAAATAAACTGATCGAGCAACCAGTTTGGCCTTCTTCCTTCTGTCGCCTGCCCTTGACCGACAGCACACACAGCGGTTCCGGGGCACCGAACATGGGCGGTGAGACAGAGCAGCCCGGAGAGCCCGCGAGTGCGTGCGCCCCATCGGCGAGCTTTAGTTTTTTACACTTAATCAAGAGAACAGTTCCAGTCTAATGCTAAGAGTTGCATCGGGAATTTATTATACTTAATATTTTTGTCCTGCAAGTCAAGACTTAGAAGTTTTTTGCACCATCCAAACCTTGCAAGACTTTGCTACATCAGTTGCTAAATTATTTTAAACAAATAAAAATACAAGGTATTTAGAGAATAAGAACACTATTTGACATATACATATTATTTCCTGCTTTTTTAATTTAATTTGTATATAATTTGATGAATTTGCCACATTACATGTTCATAATAAGAACATGAATTTACTATCTTGTTTTTATTGAAACTATCTGATATCCAAGTAACCTATGACCAAATACAAAAGTTTTTTATTTAATCGTGTCACTTAGCAAATCTTCACTGTTCGAGTGGGCACCAGTAACATCTCTCATTGAGACTTATTGTTACTGTTTTTGGCATATCCAATACGCACGGGTAGCTTGCCAGGCTCTGCCTCTCGGGCTTGATACTCTTGGTAGCTTGCGGGGCTCTCAGAGAGGGGCCAAGGAATCAAACTCGGGTCGGCCGCGTGAAAGGCGAACGCCCAACCGCTGTGCTACAGCAAATCTTACTCATTTTATTTTAAAAATCATTACCTTTTAACATTAACAAGCCATTTCTCATTAAAGGCATGTTGAAGTGTCAACCTTAACAGAATGTTAGCATATTTGTGTTTGGTGTCATTGTAGATGTTAGATGAAGCGATTCTGGAGTAAAGGGTCCTTAACTCAAAATAGCCATTTCCTTACAAGAAGACAGTATGAAGTATTATGTATAAAACCCTAACAGCAACATTACTGTAAACCTCAGTGAAAAAACATATATATTTTTAAAGTTTTCCTGTAGAGACAGAGTGGTGGGTGGGAGGCAAAAATGGATGTGGAGAGCTTTGGTGGAGGAAAGACACCATTGCTTAAGGATTCAGTACTGAAATATTGTATGCTTGAAACTCAATTATGAATAACTTTTTAATCTCATGGTGACTAAATAAATTAATAAAAAAGTGTTAAAATACAGGTAGAATTGAGGGGAATAACACATGATGAAGAGACAGAGATCAGGATGATATAGCTGGAAGCCAGGTTGTCAGCCCCAACCAAAAGCTAGGAAGAAGCAAGGAAGGATTCTACCCAATCTCAGACTGAGATTGGTTCTGCCAATACCTGATACCTGAAATCTTCTAATTTCAATAGCTATGAGAAAACAATCTGTCCCATTCAATCTGTGGTACTTTGTTAGAGTGGCTCTAGGAGGTTAATACAGAAGGTGAGATGTAATAATATAGAATACAATGTGACAAGCAAAATGTACCTTAATTCCAGTACAAGGAAACTTTTTGTAAATTCTTGGGAAAAAAAGCTTTAATAATAGTATTTACATTTCTATTGTAAATGTAGATGTTAATGTTGTTTTACTTTCATCACTGTATCAATTGAGTTCAGGAAAATATGGATTCCAAAATATAGGGCAAACATTTATAAAAGGAAAACCTATGATAAAAGAAAAACCAGAAAATTTGAATACAATACCATAGAAATATCAGATTTTGAGAAATCAAAAGTTTTTCGGTGAATTGAAGGAGGAGTTAATAGTACTGGAAAATCACAACTGTTTTATGATCATAAAATGTTTTAAAGTTTTAAAATTCCCAGAAATCCAGGCAATACAGATATATAATAAGGAAGATACTAAAAAAATAAACTATATTTCTTTTAAGAAAAAAAAGGTTAAATAATTTAATAGCATTAGGAATAACATATGTTTGAAGAAAATGTGGTGCTAGGTAGATATTGTAATAAATCAATGCATACAAGAAATATTACACATTTTTAAATGTCACTTTTAGATAAAGTGGATTTTGAGGGAATAACATTATTAAAGCAAAGAACTTTAAATGTATATTTAGTTTTTAATGTCACAAAAGAATGATATCACAGATGTAAACCAATGGTATGTTAAAATAAAAAAGAAATAAAATTTTTATTTCAGTCATCATTAATATTGGATATACTTCACACTGTATATTGAGTATCGTCTTGTAAAATATATGATGATATGTTTTTAACTAGTATGTTTCTCTTCCCTTCCATTATTGCAGTGTTCAGGGATCATGCAAGTTTGTTTATGGTTCTCACAAACTTTCAATTTTGGTGCTTTGACATCCACTTGTCAAGACTCTGTCACATTTTTCTAGCTGTAGTTGCTTGTGTACATTCTTGTAATACTTACGAGGCATCATGGGAGTGTTCGCAAATGTACTTGTGTGGTGTGTGATGTAGGGAGTGCATTTTTGTCCACATTACTTACGCATGGGGCCATGAGCATTTTAGTTGTAGTGTTTGCACAGACCTGACTGTGGTGTGCTGCAGATAACACACTCTGACGTGGCACTGGGGGTTTTAGGCTGCAGAGCTACAAGGATCCATGCTTATGACATTTGGGATCATACTTATTGCCTCAGGCTTACATGCAAGTTGTATTTGGTAATGAGCCATTCCCTGTACCTAAAATATGCTTTTTTTTTTTAAAGAAGAAAAATTAGGACTGATGTTCATGAGAGGGGAGAGGGGAGAACCTACAGTTGTGGTTTATATTCTACTTTTCTTTCTGTTCGTAGTAATTGTTAAATCATGCAGCAGAAACATAGAGTTCAAGAAAAAGCCTACACAAAGGAAAGAACTAGAATAGAGATAGAAAAAAGCAATTAGAATACACAGCATGTCATGGGTAGAACGGTGGTACTCCTAAAATTTGCATTGGAGTTTTCCTTAGGTCTGAACCTTCACTGTATCACTGTCATTCCGTTGATCATTGATTTGCTCAAGCGGACCCAGTAACGTCTCCATTCATCCTAGCCCTGAGATTTTAGCAGCCTCTCTTTACTTGTCCTTCCCAGTGGTGCCTCATTAGAGGCTCTTCAGGGTCAGGGGAATGAGGCCCATCATTGTTACTGTATTTGGCATATAAATACGCTATGAGGAGCTTGCCAGGCTCTTCCCCGTGTGGGCAGTAAACTCTCAGTAGCTTGCCAGGTTCTCCAAGAGGGAGAACTAATCTATCAGATGTCACATACTCTCCCATACTACATGAACTTCAAGCAATGCAATCTCAAGACAAGACAATAGAATTCTAGAAAAAATTAAGGATTAAAATAAAAGGGATTTGAAGGGATGCACACTGCTGAAGATATCTTGGACAGTAAATCCCGTTGAAAGAAATATTTTTTTAAAATTCTGACATTCAAAGTAGACTCCAGATATAATGCATATTAGAGTGAAGAACATATAGCCGAGTAAGGGCGGAGATTAAAAAAAATGGGCAAAGCCAATGTAGTTCTAAAACCAAGCCTCAAGTGTATCAGCAAGATCCTGTGGTAATAATGTACCTCCTTTAAGACCATAAATTGCATCAGAACAAGATAATCAAGAAACGTGGCAGTGCATCTTTCATACTGTCTGACATCCAGTCAAAATGTAAAAAAAAATACAAGTAAACAAACAAAACAAACAACCTTAATTAAGAAAAATCAGTAAAAGTCCCACAGACTAAGAGAACTTTCTATGATTTTAAATCACTCATCTGTAAAAAATCCTATTGGCTGCAAGAGCAACTGAGCAGTTTGAGAATAGTTCAAAAGAAGGAATATGTCAATATTAGGAGTAGGACGCTTTCTGTGACCTGCCATGACCTGGAAGAGTGAAGGTTAACATGATTTTAAAATGTGGTGTAGATAAAGAGTCATGAAGGTTTTTGATGAGACAGGGGACGTCTGCCTTACCAGACAATTTCTCTTTAGGAAATAGGTGAAAATCTGGAATTTAGTAAATATAATCTACTAATATCAGTTTTAAACTTGACAGACATTAACAGTGTGAACTGTAGCACTGTAGCACTATCATCCCATTGTTTATGGATTTGCTCAAGTGGGCACCAGTAACGTTTCCATTATGAGACTTGTTAGACTAGAGCCATAGCACAGCAGGTAGGGCATTTGCCTTGCACGTGGCCGACCCGGGTTTGATTCCTCTGTTCCTCTTGGATAGCCTGGCAAGCTACAGAGAAGAATATTCTGCCCACTGGCAGAGCCTGGCAAGCTACCCATGGCATATTCGATATGCTAAAAATAGTAACAACAAGTCTCAATAATGTGAACATGAGATATTAACAATAGAAGAGAGGTGATGGTAGGCAAGAAGTCCAAACTTAGCAGATGTTTTCTAAATCTGTAATTTTTTTCAAAATTAAGTTTATTTTTTAAAGATTTCTTACTTTGGACTCAGCTGAGACAATATGATTACAGCTCGTTACTTCTTGTGTCCATGTGTGCATTTCCTTATCTCACAAAAGGCATTTATAGGAGGCCCAGGCAGATAATACAGGGAGTAAGGCACTTACCGTGTATGTGACTGACCATGGCTTTTATCTTCCAGCACGTATGTTTCCCTAAGTGCTGTCAGGAGTAGTCCCTGAGCACAGATCCAGGAGTTGTTGCTGAATATTCCTAGTGGGGGTACTGAAACATCTCCTGTCTCCCCTAAGTGGGTATTTATAGAAGTGAGAAGTGAGAAAGACAAAATGTGAGGACTAAACAATTACGAAGATGAGTTATTCAAGCTTATGCAAAGAGGGGAATGTTCATCAATGCAGAAGAATTTGTCAAAGAGAGGAAAGGGGGTATGGTGTGATATAGAGGCAGCCAACATTGAAAAACATGGTGAGGTAGATATAATCCATCAATAAAGAATAGCTGCTTGTGTTTGAAAATGATTGCTGGATGTGTTTTTCTGAAGCTGGGAGCAAATGAATTTGATCTGATTGTTAATGAAATAGTTGCCATCACTGACAGCATGGAATATAGACATGGAAGAATTACCTAAATAAAGCTATTTTTTAACTCAAGAACACAAATAAGCACTTTATAGGAAAAAAATTTCCAGATGGTAGGTAATGAATAAAGCAAAGTTGATACATATAACTTAATTACATGGTATTTCTTATATCCCTTCACTATGGATGGAAATACCCAATTGCATTTTATGTGAATTTTTTCACTCTGTCTAAAGAGAAGCTATGAAACAGATGGATGTCCTGCTGGCAACCACCCAGGAGGCCAGCTTCTGAGAGATAAGTGGGAAAATGAAAGAAAATTCAAAATGATGAAGGGGAGTAGCACAAATCCTATTAGCAAATAATGGAATTCGTTCATCTCCTCTACCTCCAAAGAGGAACTTGGCCTGCATTCCTTTTCTTACTGTTTGTTTTCACTTAAAAAGCTATTAAAGCCTGCTCTATACTTGGAATAGAGCACATCTTCTTATTGTGCCCATTATCAGCCACAACAAGTAGATTTGAGTTCAGAGACTCAGGCACTTTAATTGCCACTATGCACTTTCTTCAAGTAATAAAAAGAAAATATCAACTTTTATGTGTTCCCTTTGATATAGCCTGTGTATAGTGCCAGCTTTTATTCCCCTAAAGACTCACTCTCTGGAAAGAAAAGCTAGTCTGATGGTAATATTTATCTTTAAAGAAAACCAATAGTCAAACAAAATATGATAACTCTTGAAGTAAAACAAAGAAGCTATTCGACATATTAAATAGATACACTTGGGCAGCAGCTTGTTTTCTTTAGTTATAAAGGACCTAAAAATGAAGATACGAAAAAGAAGAGAATGGTCTAAATGCAAGTATTGGGTGACTTTATTAGCTTATTCTAGACATGCCCAATCTTAGGATTTAATTTCATTGCATAGTGTAAAGGGCATGGACCATGTGTGTTTGTATATGTGTGTGTGTGTGTGTGTGAGAGAGAGAGAGAGAGAGAAAGAGTGTATATGTATTTGAGTCCTAATCATTTAAATGTTACATGACATTGATCAAATTAACTTACCTAAATGTGATCCATTTCAATAAGCATAAAATAAAAATAATAATAGCACTGTCATCCCACTGTTCATCGATTTGCTTGAGCGGGCACCAATGATGTCTCCATTGTGAGACTTGTTACTGTTTTTGGCATATCGAATATGTCATGGGTAGCTTGCCAGGCTCTGCCATGCGGGCGGGATTCTCTCGGTAGCTTGCTGGGCTCTCTGAGAGGGATGGAGGAATCGAACCCGGGTCGGTGCATGCAAGGCAAACACCCTACCCGTTACATATATACATACATACATATATATATATATATATATATTGCAATTTACATGCAATTCAGCTTTAAGTTTCTGTCATAATAGCCACTCTTCTGTCTACATAATTTTATAATCCTCATTTTGTTGCTCAGAAAGATACAGATATTAAGTATTCATTAAGTGGTTCTTGTGAAGGCCTACTCCCCTCCTACAATACTTAGCCTTGCCTAGCATCAGCAAAGCTATTTTGGAAAAGCACAGCTTTTGCCAGTAACTGTCAGTTGAACCAGATAACACCTATTTATGGGAATCAGCCAAAAAGGCAGAACTACTCCATCCATTTATGAGGATCATCTTAAAAGGCAGAATTTCCCCTGCATGAAGTCAGTGGAGATAACCACCGAACCAATCAAGGAAAAGTTCACCAGGGAATGACACAAGATGATCAGGGAAGCCCTTTGTGTTTTAAAAGTATAAAAAGACCCTGGAAATAAGGGGAGGAGGGGTGCTCTCCTACTGGAGGGGATGGCCCTAACTAGTAGGCTTTCTAAACCTCTACTTATTTGACTTGTGCCAAATAAAATCTTGTACTGCAGAGCATGGCAGAGCCTGGCAAGCTACCCGTGGTGTATTCGATAAGCCAAAAATGGTAACAACAAGTCTCACAATGGAGATGTTCCTGGTGCCTGCTGAAGCAAATCGATGAACAATGGGATGACAGTGACAATGACAGTAACTGCAGAGCTCATTGTTTTGTGTGGTTTTTCAGACACTGGACCCTAACAGTTGCCAAAGATAATACATATTATTTTCACTGATAGTGAGGTACATACACAGCATTTTTTTCAGAGTTACCTGACGTTACTCAGGTTATTATGTGCTACTGAGAATCAAGCTCAGGGCCCCTTATATGCAAGGCATGGGCTTTACCACTTGAGCAAAAGTTCCAGGACACTCAATACTTTTTATTCACTTAAAATTCATTTATAAGGGCTGGAGTGATAGTACAGTGGGTAGGGCATTTGCCTTGCATGAGGTCAACCCACGTTCGGTTCCTCCACCCCTCTTGGAGAGCCCGGTAAGCTACCAAAAGTATCTTGTCCGCACGGCAGGGCCTGGCAAGCTACCCGTGGCATATTCGATATGCCAAAAACAATAACAAGTCTCACGATGGAGACGTTACTGGCGCCCCCTCGAGCAAATTGATAAGCAATGGAATGACAGTGATACAGTGATTCATTTATTATATTATAGAATTTCAGGATATGGCTTTGCTATTGTATATTTTTGTAAGATGACAGTGCTCATTGCCAAAGTACTTTACCACCATCCAAAAGATCTCTCTACATATTCTTCATAGCCTCCTACCTATTACAATAGTTACCAACCTTCTCAACAAGGCTAGAAGTTATGTTTGATGTGATTTTGTTTGCTAGTTTGTTTAACTTGTTTGCTTACTTTAGTTATATATGATCCACATGTGAGTAAAACTACATGGAAATAGTCTTTAGTTTCTTAGTTATTTCACTTAATTACTTCAAATATTGTCCACAGGAAATTATAAAAATTAAAGCAGAAATCAATAATACAGAATTCAAAAATAATGCAAAGTTTAAATGAAATACTCTTGGTTTTTAGAAAGAATAAACAAGACTGCAAACCTGTAACTAGGCTCATGAGAGCAAGTGAACAAATACAATGGGAAATAAAATGAGAAATTACAACACAGACCTTTCGAATAGGGAAAAAAACATACGTTTTTATTTTACTGTTTACATTTTTAAATTTTAATGTACTCTATCAGCATGGGTTTGATCCCCAGTACCACATAAGCCCCCCCCAAGCACAACCAGGAGTGATTCTTGGGGGCCTGATCAGGAGTACGGTGAGTAGAGAATTTCCTTGCAGGGGCCAACTGGGATAGATTCCAGGTATCCCATGTGATCCCTGAATACCATTAGGGGTGATTTCTGAGCACAGAGCCAGGAGTAATCTCAATACTGCCAAGTATGGCCCCAATACAAAAACAAACTAAAGAAGAGTGATCCCTGAACAGAGAGTCAGAACTAAGCTCTGAGAACTACTGGGAATGTTCAGAAAACAAAATCAAACCCCCCAAATTTTTAGTTTAAAAAAGTGAACATGGGATAGAGAAATAATACAGCAGGAAGGGCACTTGTCTTACACTCAGCCTATGCGACTTTGATCCCTGGTATCCCATATGGCCCTCTGAGCACTGTCAGAAGTGATCCCTAGGGGCTGGAGCAATAGCACAGCGGGTAGGGCATTTGCCTTGCATGCGGCCAACCCGGGTTCTAATCCCAGCATCCCATATGGTCCCCTGAGCACCACCAGGGGTAATTCCTGAGTGAAGAGCCAGGAGTAACCCTTGTGCATCGCCGGGTGTGACCCCCCCAAAAAAAAGTGATCCCTAAGTGCAAAACTAGGAGTAACCCCAGCGAATTGCCTAGTGAAGGACTAAAAAAGATGAAAAATGTACTAGAAAACCTAGAAAAAGGAATGCATTTTTAGACTTTAACATCCCATGGTTGAGTATGTGGAAGTAGAAAACCTGAACAAATCAATCATAAGAAAAGATATTAAAGCAGGAATAAAAAAAAATCTCAGGGCTAAAGAGAAAAATAATAGAAGGTAAAGTTTTTTTGTTGCATGCATCCAACCCCTATCCAATCCCTTGCATCACATATGGTTCCCTGGGCACTTTCAGAGGTCATTCTTGAACCAGAGCCATAATATTCTCCAAATACTGCTAGGTGTGGCCCAACAGTTCTCCCACTGCACTCCAGTGAGAATATCATATATCAAAAATTTCACAAACAAAAGGACCACCACCATTTTTGGTGGGGATGCAGTGCAAAACAAAGTCTTATTCGCTGTTGGTGAGAATACCATTGGATTCAGCCTTTGTGAAAAATAGTTTGGAGGTTTCTAAAAAAGGGAGATTAGAGCTTCCACATGACCCAGCAATTCCACTTTTTGACTTCCACTTCGAGAACCCCAAAACAGTAACTTGAAAAGATTCATGCATGCCAGTGTTCACTGCAGTACTGACTACCACAGCCAAAAATTGGTGCTTCCATCTCAAAAGTCCAAAGACAGTTGAGTGGATGAAAAAATGGTGGTGTACATACATAATGCAATATTATGCAGCTAAGGAAAAGATGAAATCTTGCCTTCTGCAACAATGTAAATAGAGCTGGAAGGTATCAAGTTAAGTGAAATCAGTTAGAGAAAGAAAAATATTAGGTAATCATACTAGTTTGTACTATGTAAAGAAACAAAGCAAAGAAAAAGGACAATATCTAGTGATAAACACTTGGACTTAGCATGCATAGATAAGGATACCAGGCAGCCCAGGGACCAGCTTTGGGGAAGAAAAAGGTAGAGGAGAACTGGAAGTAACATATGAACAGTGGTGGAGGAATTTTGTTATTTTGTTGGTTGTGAAGATGCAGCAACTATGTACACCAAAACTATAACAACCATAGTAACATGGTACGTAGAGTACAGTTTTTTTAAATATAGGAAATGGATTTTGAGCTAAAAATATTACATACAATTGAAAAATAATAAGGACTGGTAGGCCAGGCATTTGTCTTGCATGAAGCCAACCTGAATTAGATACCTGGCACCATATATGGTCCCCTGAGCCCTGCCAGGCATAATCCCAGAGCTCAGGGCCAGGAGTAAGCATTGAGCACCACTGGTTGTAGCCCAAAAATCAAAACAATAATGAACAAGATAGAGATTAAATGCCTCCCTTGCAGTGTACTATGAGACATAATTAAAGCATACATGAATAGTGCTCTCATATTTAAAATACCTTTGTTTATACATTAACTTATCTGAAAGACCACAAGTAAAATTACCATCCTTTTCCCAAAAAGTACCTGTTTATTGATTTACTTTGTTTTTGAACAAAACAGAAAGTGAATTAAAGAAAGAAAAAAATTTCATTTTTTGCCTTTGAAAAGTCCTGAAGTTAAAAGAAGTTAGATAGATAGAGATATGTTTGTAAAACATAATGCATATCTATGTATTATGTATAGGTAATATAAGTATTCTTCATTATATAAATATATACTACTTGCATATAATACACCTTATAGTCAGAAATATTACCACTCAATATTATCATTCAAATATATGTTTCCAATGGCCTCATTAGAGGATCCTTCTGCAGCATTTAAACCATTGATATGGAATAATGGAAATCTTAATCAGAATTTCTTTAGTTAAATATTTAGGTAAAACACTAAAGAAAAGCAATCACTTGCCATGTAGTAGTTTCTTTCTGGTTCTCTAAATAGTTTATCTAGTCTTCTATTATACTCTGTTCAGATATTTGGATGCTTAAGAACTGCCTTGTTATTTTAAACCAAACTTCAGTATTCCACAATAATACATTACAGAAACCACACTTCAAATAGATTGCATTTGTGGAATAAACTCATTTTTGTGTCTAACCAGTAATTTGACATGCACATTGGGTCACTTTTTATCAAGCCTGCTACTCTATCTCATTCATGAATAAAAACGGACATTTCAAATTTTAGCTGTTATGTACCTAAATATATACACATTATACAAAAAGAAAAGAAAAGAAAAAATAGCAACTGCCAACTGCAGAAACCCTTTGTATTCTTTCATGTGGGGGCTTCCAAAAAAGATTTTATTTAGATCTGATTTTAGTTAGCTTTCAGACACTTTTTTGCAGAAGGTTTTTTCCCCACATCCTTTCAAGACTATAAATAGCAAGAAGGCGGCATTTGTCTATAGATTTAAATTCTAGAGAAACATCAGCAGATGCTGTGATCAGTAATGTGTGATCAGTACTTGACCTTTTCTCTTCCCAGTGGAATTTCATTAATTCTAATAATAGATTGAGAAAAGACTGTTTGAAAAAATTCATATAACTGGATGGAATTGGAATTGCTTTCTCCGGAATATGACTGACTCTGCTGAAGTGATATTAATAATGTTGATTCATTGCACAAATAAGAACGTCAAAGTATAATAAAATAAATAACAAAATGAGTATTGGAATCACTGTTAAAGTTCAAATAAGGAAGATGTAAAAGTTAGATGTGGAATTATAAATGATTTTATATTCATTCATATGTTTGATCATGCCTCAGTAGTAGATTGGAATAATATACTATGAAAACAAGATATATAAGAAAACAGGAGGGATATTCAATGGCTAATTTGCATCTTGTAGATTATAGAGGGGGCTACCAGTAGAAATAAAGTAAAGTCCATAAAGAATGAAATATAAAGGATCTTTTAGGAAAAGGAGAATCATGTTTTCCTCTCTGTTTTTGTGTGTGTGTGTGTTTAATAATTTAGCCTTGGAGAAATAGAGAATGGGGCCAAGAATAGGATACAAGTTAGGGGGCTATCACAGAGAGCTAAGCAGAGAATAATTTGGAATACAATTATGGTAATAACATGAGTGAAGTGGATGAATTGAGGGATAAAGGATATATAAAATATAAAACTTGATGGCTCATGAAATGCATAAAATAAGGAAAAAGAAAATGTTAATACTTATATTTTGACCAGGTAATTTGGTAGTTGGTTGAATGATTCAATGAGAGAGGAAAAAGAGAAAGTAAGAAAGAGGAAAATGATAAATTGAGCTTTTGCTATAAGGCAATCCCAAAGTGATATTCAGTAGCCACTAAAACATTAGGGTTAGGGTCTCAGGAAGAAATATTCTTGAAATATAGCTTTGAAGATCTTGTATATTGCCTATTTTTTGAGGCTGAATTTGGAGTCCACTATAAGACATGTGAGATGTGAAACTTAGTCTAGACACTGCTTGCAGAATTCAATTTTGTTTATGGTATGCAGATGTAAAAGTTAAAGTCCAGAAAATAATATAAGCCAAAAAAAACCCAAAAGGTTTAATAATACAGTACAGGATTTTGAGCTCTCTGTTAATAAATATATTTGAAAAATTAATAGTTAATGGTAAGATCAGTATCTTAAGATATTGGAGGGTGCTTTTGCTTAAAAGGTATGAAGTACAGTGAAAAATATAACCAGAAGCCAAACCAAGAAATAAGAGTGTCTGAGGGCAAACAAGTACTTTAAAGTAAAAATGCAACTAATAAGTGAAAAGGATGAAGAAATAATTTTTCACCTTGAGAAAGTTTGGGGGCTGGAGCAATAGCACTTTGGAAGGGCATTTGCCTTGCATGAGGACGACCTGGGTTTGATTCCTCCGCCCCTCTCAGAGAGCCCGGCAAGCTACCGAGAGTATCTCGCCTGCATGGCAGAACCTGGCAAGCTACCCATAGCATATTTGATATGCCAAAAATAGTAATAACAAATCTCAAAATGGAGACGTTATTGGTGCCTGCTCGAGCAAATCGATGAGCAAAGGGATGACAGTGACAGTGACAGAAATTTTTGGTGACCTTAGAGACAGGGGCATCTTCATTCGAACACTGAAGAATAAGTACTTGCATTGGAGGAGGATCGTACCAATGATGGTGGGTATGGCGTTGAAACATTACATGCCTGAAACTCTTATTAACAGTGCTATAAATCACAGTGCCAAAACAGACCCAAAAAATGGAGAAAAAAATAAAAAGTAAGGGCTTAAACTAATAAATGTTGGTCCAGATCCTTCAAGAATAACAGAGGACTAAATGAAAGGATTTTATTTGCAGAAATGTCTCTGAAAGATGATGAGGATGGGGAAAGAGAAAGTTGAGAAGGTGGTTAGTTAGTGAAGTAAGTGATTGTAGATGGAAAGAGTAAAGGAATTTCTAGAGACCCAAATACATATGATCACTTTAATAAAGGTTCAGCAAGGTCATCAGGGAATCCTTAAAGCTAACCAGATGTGGCCCAAAAGCAAAAGAAACAAACAAAAAAAGAGATAATCATCAGATGAATTCTGTTTCCCAAGAGTGAAGCACTTTTATATTTATGTCTAATTCTCTATTCAATTATGGGAAAGTCTCTGAACCACAGGACAATCAATTTCAGAGCACAGGAACTGTTGCTTTTGTTCACTTAGTTCCATGTTATTGGAGGCTTGTAAGGTAAATGCTCATGGGCTATAACAGGTGAATGAGGCTATGGGGAGAAATAGAAAGTAGAGCATATTTAAATGTAAAACAAGTGGACAAAATAAGGTTAAAAAGGTGAGTGAGAAAAGCATTTCGTAACTGACCAGGTGTTAAATCATATGTTCTATACGCTATAAGAATACTGAGGACCTGAGGATGTTTACCCCTATGTACACGTTGTCCTCAATGCCTGCTAATTGCAAAGTCATAGCAGATTTAAATGTATTAAATGCATAACTGACAGGGTAGTCTGAAGCCAAATGTATAGGTGATTCACTGGACAAGAGATAGAGCTCAACTTTACAAACCATGACAAACCATGGTAAAAATAATATAGCAGGGGAAATATTGTGGTGTTTTAAAAGAGGAGGAGAAATTCACTTCTGCAGTAACATCATCTTGTGGAAGAAAAGCAAAGGTTAAGTTGAAGATGAACTAAGAAAATAAAATGTATTTCTAGTAATGATAAGGGTACTTGGTACTGATGCTGAGTTAATGAAGGGATTTTTCTCTGAAGTCATGGATTCCACCAGAAATATCATCTAAACATCATCTCAGATTTTAAACATTTCTGTGGACTAGCAAAAATGTTGAAAACCACTGATCTAAACAGTAATTCTTTAGTTCAACAGCTTATAATTACAAAAATAAGGTTTCATAGTTGGAAGAAGATATAATTTGGTAAGCTATTGTGAAATTGTAGTTAGAATATATCTGAAATGCTATAGTGAAAAGAAAAGTCAAAGCACAATCAGAGTGGCAGGTTCTCCTAGTAGAAATATAAGGCTAATATGCAATTTTTCATATTTTTATCTATAGGTAATTATTTACCATCTTAATTTTTCTTATCCACATAACTTGTATGTGGATAATGATAATATTGGTAAGAGCCAAAATTGTTTTGTATCATTTACTACAAATTCAGATTTCTGCTTTTCTTAGGAGAATTTGACTTAATGATCTTTTAGTTACTTCCTGCCACTCATCTACTTTCCTCTTTTCCTTTATTGGGTAACCTATAAATCAAATTTGGTTAAAAATAAACTATGACCAAGTTCAGAAAGAATTTTGCTTTGCATAATAGACCTGAACAAATACGGGCAGCAGCCATTATCTGATTTGCAGAACCAAAAATCAGTTTTATATTCTCTACAAACAAAGCAGAATATATTCTACTCAAATATTCATGATCAAGAATGGAACCGAAAGAGTCTACAAATTTATGTTTATCCTGAATTTTTGTTGCCATACTACATAGATTTAGTAAATACTTAATATCTGATGCTCTGCGCCAGCCTCCTTACATGATGATGGAGCAACAGAGTAAGTTGTTTCTTTTTATACCTTTGTAAAGTTTACTGTTTGCTAGAATATTATTGCTCCAGATGTGGACCCAGATTTGCAGTATCGAGGGCTGGAAAATAAAATAGCGCTTAGGGCACATATTAACATGAGCCTGACCAGGGTTCAATCCTGGAACCATGTGGTCCCTGAGTAGCCTTAGGGAGATTCTGAAGACCTTCAACCACCACCAGGTTTGAAATACAGATTCCATTGTCCTGTATTTGGAATTGGATCTGAATATGCATTTAATGAAAGTTCTGAGTGATTAAAAATCAAGTGTGGGGCTGGAGCCATAGCACAGAGGGGAGGGTGTTTGCCTGGTTTGATCCCCAGCATCCTGTATGGTCCCTTGAGCACCACCAGGAGTAATTCCTTTTCTTTCTTTTTTTTTTCTTGCTTTTTGGGTCACACCCGGCAATGCACAGGGCTCACTCCTGGCTCATGCACTCAGGAATCACTCCTGGCAGTGCTCAGGGGACCATATGGGATGCTGGAAATCGAACCTGGGTGTGCCTCGTGCAAGGCAAACACTCTACCCACTGTGCTATCGCTCCAGCCCCAATTAATTCCTCAGTGTAGAGCCAGGAGTAACCCCTGTGCATCACAGAGTGTACCCCCCCCAAAAAAGTCAAAAAATTTAACTAGGGACCCTTGTGTATATTTGCAAGTTAAAACAACATTGCCATGATATCAATGTGCTCTGAGGAATGAGCCATGCTGGGTACACTCAGAGACATCTCTTAAATCATACTGACGTGACCAGGAAAGCTACTCATTACCCTTCACTCTGTGGAGCTTCTTTTAAAATAGGTTATTCTGCCTAGTCAAAATATACAACAGCAAGAAGGTTCTGACTACAAAATGGCCCTCTCTGTTTCCTTGACATGTTATAGACATATATTAAAATGCCACATTAAAATATTTTTAAGGTTTGATTTTATACTAATCACTCACCCTGATTTATAGTTTGGGGATATATTTGATCTTATTGATATATCATTCCATGACTTTCTGCTTTGTGCATCTGGAAAATTACTTTTAGCATGTTATATACAGTTGTCTTCAGAAAGTTTCTATAACCACTTATATTCTTCACAAAGTATAGATTGATATTTTTTCAGAAGATTAATTTTCAGGCTTCTCTCCCAATTGTATCGAAATTCTGCCTACATTTAGACCTAGAATTTATTACAAGTCACTTTTGAAAATAATATTATGTTTTATTTTCTGCAGACCCTTGGAAATCTTTATGATTTTTTTGGTTTGGTTTGGTTTGGTTTGGGACACACCCAGCTGAACTCAGACTTTCTCCTGACTCTGTGCTCTGGCATCCCTTTTAGTTGGGTTTAGGGAACCATATGCAGTGCTGGGTATTAAACCCTGATCAGTCATGTGAAATGCAAACATCTCAACCTGCTATTCTATTTCTCCACGCCTCTGAAAACTCCACTTTTGATGGCAAATGTCACCTAAATATTTCATTAAGTAGTACTCTGATAAAAATTGCTATTAGTAGAACTCATAATAATTTTCATTGTTTATGTATTTATAAATACATAAATGTATAAATATATTTATAATTGTTTATGTATATATTTATTTTTAACAGATATATACATAACTCTCAGAGAGTCCAGCAAGATAGCAAGAGTATCCTGCCCACACAGGCAGAGCCTGGCAAGCTACCCGTGATATAATCGATATGCCAAAAACAGTAACAATGGGTCTCATTCCCCTCACCCTGGAAGAGCCTCCAATTGTTGGGAAAGACAAGTAAGGAGATGCTGCTAAAATCTCAGGGCTGAGAGGAATAGAGACATTACTGGTACCCACTCGAATAAATCGACGAACAACGGGATGACAGTGATACAGTGACATACAGTGATGTATTTATAGGGCTGGAGTGATAACACAGTGGGTAGGGTGTTTGCCTTGCACACGGCGGACCCAGGTTCGATTCCTCTGCCCCTCCCAGAGAGCCCAGCAAGCTACCAAGAGTATCTCACCTGCATGGCTGAGCCTGGCAAGTTACCCATGGCATATTCAATATGCCAAAAACAGTAACAACAAGTCTCACAATGGAGACATTACTAGTACCTGCTCGAGCAAATTGATGAGCTGTCAGTGATATAGTGATGTATTTATAGTTATGTTTTATTGCCAGAACCTGGACTAAGTTCCTAGAATACATAATTATCATTTTATCAGTGACCTCAGGAGTTTTTTACAATTAGCCTGACTTTATCACTATGGGTCTCCTGAGTGGATTGTCCACTTGGGACATTTTCTCTGAATACTTGACTTCCTTCAAAATAGACACATTATAACAATTACTTTCTTATGATCTTAAGCACCATCTGGTCTCTTCCAAAGACTATGCCTTCTTTGATCTTTTACTGATATAATCATTCTTAATTCTGTAAAAAACAGTGTTGAAAGACAAGTTAAATATGTTGCTTGACACCTTGAAACTGATTCCACCAAAAATCACATTCAGATATGTTCAGTTTTGGGGCTGGAGTGATAGCACAGAGTGTAGGGCATTTGCCTTGCACGCAGCCAACCCAGATTTGATTTTCAGCATCCCATATGGTCCCCCGAGCACCGCCAGGGGTGATTCCTGAGTGCAGAGCCAGGAATAACCCCTGTGCATTGCCAGATGTGACCCAAAAAGAAAAAAAAAAAGATATGTTCAGTTTCATCAGTTTATCTTGATTGAGCCCCCTTCTATCTTGTTGTATTTGCTATCCTTAAGAGGACATGGGTGGTAATGGTGTGTGTATGGGGGAAAGGGCTCGAGAGAGGGACAAGGGGAATGACACACTGGTAAGGATGTAACCACACACTTTATATTGGAAGGAATTAGTCAAGAAATAAATTTAAACGTTTGGAGGCCGAGACATAGCACAGTGGGTAGGGAGTTTGCCTTGCATGCAGCCAACCCGGGTTTGATCCCCAACATCCCATATGGTCCCCCAAGCACCGTCAGGAGTAATTCCTGAATGCAAAGCCAAGACTAACCTCTGAGCATTGCTGGATGTGACCCAAAAAGCAAAAAAGAAAAAAAATTCACATAGCATGCAAATGTCTTTTTTTGAGATATTCAATGTATCACTGTCATCCCGTTGATTATCAATTTGCTCGAGCGGGCCCTGTAACGTCTCCATTTGTCCTAGCCCTGAGATTTTAGCAGCCTCTCTTTACTCATCCTTCCCAATGGTGCCATGTTGGAGGCTCTTTCAGGGTCAGGGGAATGAGACCCATCACTGTTACTGTTTTTGGTATATGAATATCCCACAGGGAGCTTTCCAAGCTCTCCCATGTGGGCAAGAAACTCTTGGTAGCTTGCTAGGTTCTCTGAGAGGGAGAACTAGGCTATAAGAGGTCATGCAGCCTTGAATGTGGTCACGCGCTTCCAGGAGCTTGGTTTTATAGTTTCTGGGTTTCAGTCATTGATGGGAATACACAGCACTGGAGGCAGTCTGCAGATGTGGCTGCTCTGAAATATTAGAAATATATTAATTTTGACTTTTTTTAAAGGTTGAGATATATTAAGGAAGAAATAGTTATCATTCAAATCAGCGATTCTACCAGTAAAGAGAGGATTCCTAGATTCTCTGGTTTTAGTTTTTTGGTTTTCCAGCAAATCTGAGTTTTGTTCCACAGTTCTAATATCATAAATGAACTCTGCTTCTCCAAACTACCCCATTTGGAGAGTGTAATCTGAACTGCCATACTTGTCTCAATATCAGGCTATAAAATCACTGTATCTCCTTGTGTCTACTAAAGCTTTTCCAAATGAAAATCTTGCACTGTTTTCAACTGATTTCGCCTAATCCAAGCAAAGTCTTTTTGTTGTTGTTAATTTACTGGACAATTGATTTTTCAAATTTTTTTCAAGCTCCATATTCTAAGCTGTTTGATAAGTAGCAATGAACATGGCACTCAGGAAACAACAAGGACTCATGAAAAAATAGATGACAAGCTCTGCCCCCCTACCCAGGAGCGCAAGAACAACTCTGTCAAACATAGGACGTAGGACTCCATAATATAAGAAGAGTATAATGTGTTTTAACAAACCAAGGTGGCCAGTAAAAGAAGCTCAGCTGAGTTCTGTGGATGTCTAGGATTCCACACTGTTATCCTAGTGGGCCAAATTAAACTTCTGCTTCCAAACTGAATGCTCACTTGAATTGGCAGAATCTTTTAAAAATCCAAAGTACCGAAACTACTTCATGTGTTAAGTTTTTTTCAGGTATTGAGAATGAAGGCTGTTTTATATATAGCACTCACTAATGTTTTTATAACATTAATAACAAAATTAAAGAGAAGAGATCCAGCTGTGTTTGTTTCTCAATCATCTTGAGTTCTACATAAAAATTTAAGGTCCAAGAGCAAATACCTGATATCTAGAATCTGGAAACAAGGGGATGGAAACATTGTAAAGAAAGAATATTAACTTTGATTTATTTGAATAAAGCTCTCCCCCTAGAGTTCTTTAATTTAAACTATTATTGGGGGAGGGGGGAAGGGGAAAAGCTTTAAAAACTTTCCTTAAACTCATTTTAGAATTAATGTGTCTCCACAGTCTGGAATTTTGTAGAGAACATTCTAGCAAGGGTCAGGATCAGCAGGTTTGTCAATACATCTTATCTCCTACAGTGCTACAAAAGATTTACTCAGGGCATCAACTGTAGCTTTCTAGTTTAGTTTTGAAACTAGAGATGTAAATAGATGTACAACAAATGGATCTGTTAATTTTCCAATCCTAATATTGATTTAGCTTTGATATTTCTTAATTCACATGTTAAAATCAAAAGTCTCTTGCTCGCATGCCTGGCTATCTTCCCTGGGGCTCCTCGGAGGGGATGGGCTCCAGCTTCCCTCCCCAGCCTGAGCAGAGCTCCCGGCAGCTGAAGACCACCGGAATTTAGCTATGACCATGCCTGAGGCCCCTCTCCACATGTTCAGACAGGCATGAAGGTACCGGCAGAGGAACCCAGGTGTGTGTAATTCCATATATGGCCAATATCCAGAGACTTAAAAGCATGCTCCCAGAAGATATCTTGTAGCCTACTTCTCTCTCTGGAAGAACTGGCAAGCTTCTGAGAGCTTCCTGCCCACATGGGACAGCCTTGCAAGCTTCCCATGGTGTATTCATATGCTAAATCCAGTAACAAGCTGGATCTCATTCCTCTGACCCTGAAAGAGTCTCCAGTGAGACATCCTTGGGAGGGCCAAGTCAAGAGAAACTTCTAAGATCTCAGGGAAAGGGCGAATGGAGAGGTTACTGAGTCAGCTCAAGAAATCGACGATTAACGGGGATTTCGTGATTCGTGATAAAATATATATAAAAGTATATATATATTTATATATGTTTATTCTCAAATAAAATATACAGGAACAAAATTAGCATTTAGGATATAACTTCTGTATCACTGTCACTATCACTGTCATCCAGTTGCTCATTGATTGGCTCGAGCAGGCACCAGTAATATCACCATTGTGAGACTTGTTACTGCTTTTGGCATATTGGATTCGCCACAGGTAGCTTGCCAGGCTCTTACGTGCTGGGGAGATACTCTCAGTAGCTTGCCAGGCTCTCTGAGAGGGGCGGAGGAATCCAACACAGGACAGGCGCGTGCAAGGCAAACGCTCTACCCGCTGTGCTACTGTTTCAAAAATACATATATTTGGATCTAGTGCACTACATTCCCAATGTTTATTTATGTTTAAAAAGTCTAAGCAGAGAAGAATGTTCTTCAAAATTTTGACTGAAGTTGTGGGTAGTGGGGCTTTGCTGAAATAATCTTAAAGTTACCCATGCTCCCCATGGTTTTACTAAACTTTAGAACATTTCTTTCTGATTATTTGCACCAGAATTTCATTCCTTTGAATGTTTAGTTTAGAAAATTTGCAGTTCTAAATACTTTCCTCTGCCCCCTGAGGGATATAAATTTCTGCACTTTTTGCCAGGATTTCCATGTCATCAGGCATATTTTTTCTGGGACCTGGATGCCATCAGTTTGAAATGCAATCCTCAAGGAAGGTAGAGCACCTTTCTTTCAGTTTCCATAGCAGAGTAGGAAGGAATGTGCCTCAGTAGTTGGTCACAGTCTGAATATATAGATGCTTCAACTATATTCACTCACCATCTCCTTATCACATCCAGTACATTTTGGTCAGCCCCCACCATTGCTTAAAACTCAGCTGCCTCCTATTCTGACAAAGTTGATTTCAGACTTTACTACTGCAATAATCTTGACCCATTTTGCAAAGCCCAGATTGAATAAAATCTTCTTTATCTGTTTAACTCCATGTGATGCAATTTTTCTTTGACAGGTTTCAAATATATCTTTTTATATCTGTATTTTAAAATATTTTACAAATACCATGATATCATTTGGACAAACCAGAAAACTTAAAACAGAAACAAAAATCTCTCCATCATATTGCTACTGGAATTTACTAAAAATATTTGCCATTTTAGTTTAACATGAAGTATTTCTATTTAAATTCTTCCATAAGTGAAGCATATATGCACCTAAAAAATGCAGGTTTATCCTTTTGCAGATTCCTCTGGTACATCCTCTTCAAATTCTTCCTAGAAGATTCTCCTATTCTTATTATTTACTTTTTTTGCTATTGTCTTGTTTGCATTTGAAAATTTTCCCCAATCAATGCAATAAATGCCAGTGTCTTACTACTTTAATTTAAAACAGAAAATCTAGTTCTATAATACATATTCTAAAACTATAAGTGGTAATAATAATAATTTTATACATTTTTTTCAAGAATTTTAACCTCTAAATTAAACTCCCAAATCTCAGTTGTTTAATTCGGATTCATTTTCCCAAACAATGAAATCTCTGTATTCCCCATTGGTTCTAAAACAACTTCCAATTATTGCTTTTCTTCCTTGGTCCATTTTACTCACTTTGTGATTGATAATACGACGAATCAAAGAGCAATCAGAATAATGAGCTACCACCAGTTGGAGTCATAGTTGGAGCTACATATTGTCAAAGACTGTTCACACTAATCAACTAATAATGATATTGCTGCTTCCATCACGCTAAACAAAATTCCCTCAGTTGTGCAACACAATTACTACTAATAACCTCTGAAACCTTCCCGTGCTTAAGGAGACTGTTTCAGACATCATCTGGAGACCTATCAGAGAATAAACCAGGGAAGTCAAATTCTACCAGATGGAGATTACTCTTTAGTAATTAACTAGACATTGTTCCTTTGGGTCCATAACATTTTCTAACATGGTGCAGCATTTCCGTTAGCATAATGATGCATCTATATTAATAAATTAAATTGGGAGCAGCTAGAAGATAGTGTTAAATATTAAACATTCCATACATGAATTATATTATTAATAGCCTTCTTTAGTTTTAAAAGAAAGGTGCGGTGCGCTGAAGTGACAGTCAATAAACAAATTTAGGGTCATTAATATTAAAGGGGAGCCAATGAATTCAGAGTCATGACAAAATGCATATTTGTTCATTTCTCAAGAGAGACTTACCTTCATGATTATTAATATAGTAGTTAGAGATTTACTTTGAAATGGAAAAGCTGAAAGTACCTTGAGCAGAGTTAAGACAATTAGTTGTTCTTTCAAAGTGTTGGAATTCACCACCTGAAGAAATGGTTCCCTTCCCTTGTGGATACCAGGCTGCTCAGAGGTGTAAGGTTAGATGACAAATGAGCTGTGACATCCTCTGTGACACAGACATTGTACATCTTGTTATAGGATACAGTTAAGGGGGAATTCTCTCAGAGGTGGTGAGAGTTTCATTAGGTTAAAGAAGACAACCTTCCATTTGTCACTCTTAAAATTTGTGGTGAAAAGCATAAAAACACATTTAGGTTCAAGCTGAATGATTTTTGACAGGCTGACAGACATTTGCTTTTGCTGGTTTTGAAATGCAGATTTGGCAGTGCTACAATGTGGTGCCATTATCTCAGACCTTATCAGGCCTTTTGTCTACATGACAGATGGTTGCCTCAAGGTCATTTTATTAATAGCCTAAAGTGAGGGCCTTAACAGTTCCTGAAACTCTGCAAGGTTAATTAACCCTTTAGGATAGGCAAGGGGTTTGCTATATTGTAATCACAGTGAACTGAACTGAAATACTGTGAGGGGATGGGAGAGGGGGGGAGTCCATGGTGCACCTCCCACACAGTGCTCAAAAGATCCAGGGACACCTCCCAGCAATTCTTGTTCAGCCAAGCTGTCACTGATCAGGGCCTGTGTGGAATTTGGGATTTCCCCAGGGTGATTTTCCTGGCACCCAGGACTGCAACCTGCTTTGCTGAAAGACTATGAGGTGTCCATAGATAAAACCAGGCATTGGCTGCATTCAAGTCATGTACTTTAACCATTATACTACCTCTCCCATACCTACTTGGAATATTTCACAAGAATTCCTAATGTATGAAGGGGATACTGGTGAATGTGTTGGTGTTCAAGTATTATATGTCTGAAACTCAAACATGTATAACTTTTCAATTCATAGTGATTCAACAGATTTTAAAAAATGAATTCCTAACATAAGTCAAAGCTATCCCTTAAAAGGAAAATTTGGACTTAAGCAAACCTTTCATGAGGGAAACCACATTAGAGTTGGTAGTCAATTTCAAAAGATACCTATTTCACCCTGGGTATTTGCTGAGGATCTGTTGGCTCCTGATAATGGAGCTTTAATTTAAGTAATACTTTCATTTCCCAAAACCACAAAGGGAGTCATGATGACTCCTTTGAAAACTATAAACAGTCTTAGTAATCTTACGTAGCCAGGACTTTGTAGCTTGAGACTCTTAACTCAGCAATAGGTGTCTATTTTGAACCATGGAATCTCAGAAATCTCCACAAATTTACTGAGTTAGAATGCCCATTTTAACAGGATCTCTAACTGACCCATAGGCACCCAAGGTTAAAATTTACTGTGTTGAAACCTAGTAGGTGACAGAGCCTGCTTTCAGACCAAGTTAGGTTTATTAACATGTGAATCTCTTTCCTTTCCCAGTCACTGTATCACTGTCGTTCTGTTGCTCATCAACTTACTCAAGCTGGCACCAGTAGCATCTCCATTGTGAGACTTTCTGTTACTGTTTTTGGCATATCAAATACGCTACAGGTAGCTTGCCAGGCTCTGCCGTGCGGGTGGGATACTCTCGGTAGCTTGCTGGGCTCTCCAAGAGGAACGGAGAAATCTATCCCAGGTCAGCCGAGTGCAAGGCAAACACCCTACCTGCTGTGCTATTGCTCCAGTCCAATAAGATATGCCAATTGTATTTTATGTGTGGGGCGTGGAGCTGTTTAGGGAGATGGGAAAGACATCCTACTACTCCTAACACTATGCTCAGGGATCACTGCTGCTTGGGATACCATGTGGTTCTGGGGGTCAAACTGGGGCAGACTATGCATGGCAAGCACCTTACCCCTTTACTATATCTCTGGCTCTAAGTCATGCCATTTATTACTATATGTTCTATTCTTATTTTTCTGATTTATTATTTTTTCATCAATCTGTCCATCAATCTCTCCAGGAATGGACTGGAATTTTAGTACTTCATGCAGGCTCAAAGCTAATTCAAATAACATATTTTCAGGTAATTTTTCCTTCTACACAATTCAATTTTTGATGCTATCAGTATCCAGAATCAGTGAAAACTGTGGGAACTAGGGGATTAAAACAAGATCTATCAAGTGATTTCATGCTAAGATTTTAGATGCTGTTATGTGCTTCTGAACAGGACATGATTATATACCAAAATGAACAGCTAATATTAATGCGTCGGTGGATCATAATACATCATTAAATTACATGCAGAAAATATGTATATTTATGGTTTTCAACTTCTCAGAATATTTTTATTTTTTGCTTCTCGTTCCATCCCTTTTTTTTTAGTACTGTGTTTAATTTGATTATAAATTTGAGAAACCTTCCCATATCTATTATAGGCACAGGTCCTGAGAGCTTAATCATATGTAATAGTGCTTGCTAAGAACTGGTTTTCAGATGTTATGTACTTTGAAATCATGGCTCTTATATATATATATATATATATATATATATATATATATATATATAAAGCAATGAGATATTTTCTCCAACAATATCATATTAAGAAAGTCTTGTTAATTATATATAAATGTGAGTTTAAAAGATCTTCAGAGCAATTATTCATAATATTCTAATTACTGACTCCATATTTTTTAAGCGTACAACCTTATTTTTCTTAAATGAGTAAATACTTACATCAATTTTGTGTGATGACTCTTCTGTAATATGTTTCAAAACATAAATCACACAGTTTTTAAGGAAAACTTATGCTTTTCTTGAAATTTTATGGTCTTCTTCTATGATGTTTTAGACAGAATGTTTGTGTCCGTCTTTAATTTCATGTTGTGAAGTCCTAACTCCCCTTGTGTCGGTCCTAAGTAAATCCTTGGGAGGTAATGAGAGCTCAAGGACAGAGACCTCCCGAGTGTAATCAGTGCTTCTATGAGAAGAGAGCTGAGAGCTCCCCAGCCCTTTCTAGGAGAAAAGGAAATAGCAAAATACTGCCTGTCTACTGAACCAGGAATCGGGACCTTTCCAGGGAGTGTCTACTGGCCCTTTGATCATTGTCTTCCTAGTCTTCTGGCTCTGAGGAAAACCAAAAATGTCTGTTGCAAGTCAGTCACCAGGTCCATGTTATTTTTGTTATGGCAACCCAAATAGACTGACATTCAGTGTTTATTTTAATTAAGGCAATAATTCCATAGAATGATCTCCAACTCCCTCCCCCCTCTTAAGAAAAGACTAAACTTCTGAAGACCAGAAACCTCATGTCCTTTATTCCTTTGGCAGTCAATCTACTGTGTTTAGGACTGGAATCTCAGAATACCAGAAAGTTATTGAAATAAGATCGCTTCTGTCGTAAAAAGTGTTTAGGAGGTTCTTTCATTCTGTTAATCATCCTGATCATTCAGAAGTTAGTTGCATCTGTAGTTTTGTTATCAGTACTAGGGAACAACATGCTATAGAAATAGGTTTTGGTAGCTTGAGATATTAGGCAAGCATACTGGTCAAGTAATGTAAAGAAAGAATTAGATTTATGACTTTGCCTCTTCCCAGCTCCATGAATTTAACAAGTTTCTTAATATTTTTGCTGGTTTGTTTGATTTTGGACCTCTCAAGTATTTTCCTGGGAACTCAAGGGCCTTTCCTGGTGGTGCCAACCTAAATGAGTTGGAGAGTTCAATGCTAGGGCACTGTAATGCATTACTACTCAGGCCCAGCAAACCAGTAGTTCACCAGGACTACAGCTGGTGATACTTGTGAGAACTTAGGCATCCATAGGCACTTAGTGCTGGAACTTGAACTTGGATTCTTGAGCAAGCAAGATATGCATGTCTCATCCTGGAGCTATCTTCACAGCCTCCTTTCTTAACATTTCTGAGCCTGAAATGCATTGTGTACAATGGACTTTGTGAAGGTTGTGGGTTTTTTTAATGTTAATCAACATTAAGATATATGAGAAATTACTTAGTATAATACCTTGTGAAAATTAGATGCTCAGGTTCTCCCCACCACTCCGCCCCGGTCAAACAAAATGAACTATTATCTAGATTATCATCAGTGGATACTGTAAATATATATTCATCATAAGATAAAGACTCAAATGGATTTGAGAACTTCTATAGGTGCTATTTAATTGTTATGAATCAAAGTGTTGAGCAATTTAAGTAATAATGCTTCACAAAACTTAAAAAATATAATCTTTATGGTAGTATTAAGAAGCACTATTAATTTTGTAGATAAGGAATTGAGAGTTTAAGTAACTTGCTAAAGGTCATAAACTTAATGGAATTAATCAAGCAAGACTCATGCAGTTAAAACATAAAAGCGATTGTATTTCTGTTTCTAGCTATCCTTCTAAATTGTGTTAGAGAGCATAGTCTTATTTTCTACTTTCCAAGAGAATAATTTGGATAGTTGGTAGATATCTATGTTAATTTATTTAATGAACAACTTCATTTATTAATCAAAAGTGTCCAATTCCATTTAATCACGAACATATTGAAGTTTTCAGACATAAAGCATTTCTCATCTGTTCTGACTAAAGCTGGTTATCTCAAGAAAAGGGCTGTACTCTGTCTTACTTCTTTCCTCAGTCTAGGTAGTGCTTCTTTTTGTTTTGGTGTTGGGCCACACCCATGGTACTCATTTTACACCTGGGTGCCAGGGCTAGAACCTGCTTCAGCTGCATACAAGACAAATGTGCTACCTGTTATACTATTGCTCTGGCCTCTAAATGCAGCTTTGAACTTCAAAATAACCAACCAACTGAGGGAGCAGAACTAAGAGGATAACAGCAATGGGGGCACATGGAGGGTCTTTCTAAGCAGAGCTAAGTTGACCAGGTTCCTCTGCTAATGATTCTTAGTCAGTTGAGCAGATAGTTCAATGTGAAGACCCAAGAATATAGTGCTTCCTGAGCCCTGCAGTGCTGGGGACTATCTCACAGTGCTTGAGGCCTCCAGAGACATTCCCACTGATGCTTCTGAGACCACATGGTGCTGGGGATCAAATTATGTGCCTTAACTCCTGTACTATTCCCTATCTCAAGAACTGTTCTGGTATTATAATATGATGTTTTCTGGGTTTTTCTAGAGTTGCTTTTTGCTCACACCTGATGGTGCTCTCAGCACTCAGGAGTTACTCCTGGTAGTGCTTAGGGGACCACAGTTGAACTGGAGATTGAACCAGGGTTAGCCAAATGCAAGGCAAGTGCCCTACTCACTGTACTATCTCTGCAGCCCCAGGATGCTGCTTTCTGACCTGGGAGAAGTGTTTCAAGTTCCTTTTTTTTGGTTGTACTGTCATGAAGCATTTCCAGATTTCCTCTAACACTCCCACCTTGCCATTGTTGTTTTATCACCTACAAGTTCCCAAATTTTGGCAGGTACTCTCTATTTTGCATTCCCCTTACTTCTTACTCAGCCCGCAGGAAAACAGACATTTAACCCATGATTAGTGGAGCAACTTTTGGTTGTGGAGGGTAATTGTGGCTATTCAGAAACTTTACTTCACATTGCTGTCAAAGTCACAGGTAGCCCTTTGTTCTGCTTCAGATTTCCTAGGTAGGAACAGGACACTAATTGTTCTACCTTTTAACACTTGAGACTACATCAAACTCCTGAATGATACTATTGAATGCTTTCTTACTAAGCTAAATTAAAAGACAGGTAGCTATTTTCACCTCTTCCCTGTATATGTGTGTATATACATGTATGTGTGGGGTGTGTTGAGTTGAAAGTTAGATATTAGTCATATATTAATGGCTTTATTCAGTGGTTCATAATATGGATATATAACTGCCA
Organism: Sorex araneus; assembly: GCF_027595985.1. Lineage (NCBI taxonomy): Eukaryota > Metazoa > Chordata > Mammalia > Eulipotyphla > Soricidae > Sorex > Sorex araneus. The sequence goes on along the minus strand of NC_073304.1, from coordinate 91,307,538 downwards.
CTGCATCCACCCCTCCAACATCGTACTAAACATAATTTTTATGTGGGTTAACTGTTCATTACTATAGTGATTTTAGCCCAAGTCTTTGCAAAATTTATATATTCGATCATTTCATTGAAATGAAAAATTTAAGTCATGGAGTTTAAGTTGAAACCATTGCAGTTTTGGGTCATGCATTTTTTTAAAAAAATCTATAGAGAAAGAAATTAGGTCAAAGGCAAGTATGAGTTCATTTCACAGTTCAGGTTCAGAGTGATTTCTGAAAGATGGGTATTATTTAACCATTTACAGGCTGAAGCAATTATTTGGTTTGTTTCTTCCTTGGTCAAAAACAATTTTTTATTTCTTAGTTCATAGTGTGACTATAACAATAAATTCTTCAAAGGGATGAGTGAAAGGGATGGCAGAAAAAGAATCGCCTCAAACATAAGATTTCAGAAAGATCAGAACATTAAAAAATTCACAAGACTTGTAAATTGGATAATAAAAAGGAAAATTGGTTCCAGTCTTGAGAATATGCCATATGGATGAATCCACAGCTGTGATAGAGAAAAGAAGGTTAAAGACAATATACGATGATGCGCTTAGCATAGATTTTAAACTGTTCGGGGAAATATTTCTTCCATTCATATGTAATCTAATATGGCAGATGCCAAAAAGAATTAGGAATAAGAACAAATAATGATATAAGAATTTAACTAGAACTCCTGAAAGCTTCCAATTTACCAAGATAGAAGATGAAAGAATGGACAAAGGGGAAAAAGATTATTTGTAGAAGAGGAAGAAGAAAACACGAAACTTGTGCACAATTAAAAATGAGTGATGAAATCATTTAAATGTCAAACTTTTGAGAATGGATCACCACTCTGTATAAGGCAATGTTTCATAAGCTGATTTTTTTTTTTTTTGCTTTTTGGGTCACACCTGGCAATGCACAGGGGTTACTCCTGGCTTTGCACTCAGGAATTACCCCTGGCGGTGCTCAGGGGACCATATGGGATGCTGGGATTCGAACCTGGGTCGGCCGCGTGCAAGGCAAACACCCTACCCGCTGTGCTATTGCTCCAGCCCCCATAAGCTGATTTTTTAGCATATTTAAGTCATTCATTGTCTGGAACTAAGCCAATGTTTCTACTTATGTTTTTATTATTGCAGTCATTGTATTAAATTGTTCTTCAAGATCTATTTTCCTTACTCTCTTTTCCTCAAATTACCTTTCTTTAGGTTGCTGATTTATATTCAGAACCTGTCTACCAGTTTAAATTCAAGATCATATCTTAAAAATATTTGCATGTCACATATGTTTGTATGTTATAGCTTCATTATTTAAATATTTGAATTTTTATTTAATTATTATAAATATAATAAATTGATTCTAGGTATTGGAAGATAAGTCAGCAAAATATATCACACAGAATTCTCCACCACATACACACACAGACACACACAAACCTTTTTTGATCTTCAGTTGTACCCAGTAGTGCTCAATGCTTGCTTCTGGCTCTGCATTCAGAGATCCCTACTGGTGAGGCACAGGGGGGACCATACAGTGTTCTGGGAATTGAAATCAGCTCAGCCATGTGAAAGACAGCCCCTATTTTTAACTGTGGAAAAAAATTTAATCTACTGTTTTTCTTTTCCTCCCTTCCTTCCTTCCTCCCTCCCTTCCTCCCTTCCTCCCTCCCTCCCTCCCTCCCTCCCTCCCTCCCTCCCTCCTTCCCTCCCTCCCTTCCTTCCTTCCTTCCTTCCTTCCTTCCTTCCTTCCTTCCTTCCTTCCTTCCTTCCTTCCTTCCTTCCTTCCTTCCTTCTTTCCTTCTTCTCTCCCTTCCTTCTTTCCTTCCTTCTTCCCTCCCTTCCTCCTTCCTTCCTTCTTCCCTCCCTTCCTTCTTTCCTTCCTTCCTCCCTCCCTTCCTCCTTTCTTCTTTCCTCCCTTCCTTCCTCCCTCCCCCCTTCTTCCTCCCTTTTCTTCCTCTATCCTCCATCACTTTCTCCCTTCCTTCTTTCCTTTCATGTTTCTTTTAAATAATAATGTAGGAGTACTGCTATTTATTCAGCCATTGATTATGCAGATTGAATTGAGCATGAACTCCACATTACTTTTTTTATTCTATTGTGAATGTTAAGTCTATTTTATTATTTTATTATTATTTCTCCCACTTTTCTTTGATTCACCGTGAGATACAGCTACAAAGCTTTCATGTTTGAGCTTCAGTCAGATAATAATCAAACAGCCATCCCTTCACTAGTGCACACTTTCCACCACCAAAATCTCCAGTATTCCCCCTGACCTTTGTTCCAACCCATCCCCTGCTTGTGTGGCAATTTCTCCCATACTCTCTACTTTGGTTACATTCAATATTTCAACACCAGTCTCACCACCACTAAAACCTGCTAAAAAGGCAATGCTAGATGATTTGTTTTGTATTGCTTGTTATGGATAGAATATAATGTCCAGGAAATTCTGTGTCATTCTCTTTCGGGACCTTTAGTTTGTAGTCTCTGGGTCTTGGACATTAATGAGATTACATGGCACCTGGGCCATTTTGTGGGTGTAACTGCCAAACTTCTGGAAAACTGGGGACCTGGGGAGAGGAGGCTAATCCCAATCCAATTCTGACACCAAAGAGAAATTGAGTGGTATTTGCTGAATAGGTTACCAAAAATGTTTGTTACTACACCATGAAGTAAATGTTATTCTGAATTTCAGTTCTGGGCAATTGAGCCAATCACCTTTTTCTTGATAGCTAGCTTCTTTATTTAAAATATTTATCTCAGTTGAAACTCCTTATTCCCTGATGAAAAATAAAATATTCACTTTCATATGCTAGACATAAAAAAGTTTTTCTGATTTTCTCAGAAGATTGTTATTTAGAGATATGGCAAATAGAAAAATTGGCATTATCTTCTCTTGAGGGTCATTTTTAAAATAAAGTGCTATTAATTATGCCAAATAGCAGCCTTTGTGGCTAGAGATTTTGCTGGTCATTTTTAGCTTCTGGGTTAGTCAAGTATGGACAATAATGGGCAATAATTAGTTTATGCCACAGCATAATAATTATTATATAGATGTATATACATATTGTACATATATAATGGGAAATTTACAATATATATACCTATATTATTGCATTTATTTTAGCTTATATTATTAAATAAGTATAGCAGGCTTTTAACTGCCTCAGAAAAATTTTACAGTTTTTTGAACCATGTCCCTATCAGTGTGTCTTGACAAACTTGACTAATTTCTTTCTTCTTTCCTTTATGAATAATTTTTGTGTGTCAGATTGAGAAGAGATATAGAACACACGAGATTTATTCAAGAACCAAGTTCCTAGAGATAGTATAAAAGAGGGCATAATAGTATCGATAGATAGAAATTATATACTATGTTTTTTAGACTACTTTTGGTCCCAGAAACTGCTTGCAGCCTCACGCATGAAGGAACCGGCAGAGGAACCCAGATGTGTGGGACCTGGAGCTGAGATCTCCAAGGCTGCTTGGATAGGGACTGGGCCTGCTGCGCCCAGATTTCCCATCTTCCAGTAGCTAGGCAGTCACACCCAGGGACTGCCCCGGCGCCATGTAATCCTGTCAGCGGCCAGCATCCAGAGACTTAAAAGCAAGCTCCCAGAAGCTTATTTTATAGCTTACTTCTCCCTCTGGGAGAACCTAGTAAACTACTGGGAGTTTTCTGCCCACATGGGAGAGCCTGGCAAGTTCCCCATGGTGTGTTCATATGCCCAAACCAGTAACAATGATGGTTCTCATTCCCCTGACCCTGAAAGAGCCTCCAGTATGGCATCATTGGAAGGATGAGTAGAAAGAGGCTTCTAAAATCGCAGGGCTTGGACGAATGGAGACGTTACTGAGACCACTCGAGAAATTTGACGATCAACGGGATGATGATGATTATGATGATTTTTTAATCATCTTTTCTGTCTTTTTTTGCTGATGATGTACTTACAGAGTCTTGGAAGTTGAACTGAAGAGACAGATGAAACCCCTCTATACTGATGCTTTGATAAATTGCTTCCAATGATGGTATAAGATATATAGAGCTCTTCTTGATTCTGCAAGAAAATCCCTTTAAGTGCACTGTAGCACTGTTGTTCCATTGTTCATTGATTTTCTCAAGTAGGCACCAGTAACATCTCCATTATTAGACTTGTTACTGTTTTTTGGCATATCAAATATGCCACGGGTAGCTTGCCAGGCTGTACCATGTGGGCGGGATATTCTGGGTAGCTTGCCGGGCTCTCCAAGAGGGATGGAGGAATCGAACCCAGGTCAGCCGTATGCAAGGCAAACACCCTACTAGGTGTGCTATTGCTCCAGTCCAGATTTGATCAGTATAGATCATTAAATAGATCATTAACTAGATCATTGACCAGTATAGATAAGTATAGATCATTAAATGTGAAGTATTATGCAAGGGGTCCCACAGCAATATAGTTCTGAGGGAATCTGTATTTAATGAAGACAGGGAAGTAAACAGGTGATTCTAATATATTGATTCAAGAAAGAAGGAAGTCTACAGAAATATCTAAAGTGATGCTACAAGTTAGATTGTCTCTCTCCAAAATTCATAAGTCAAAACTCAAACAGCTCTATGACTGTATTTAAAGAGAGGACATTTATGGGGCTGTAATGATAGCACAGTGGGTAGGGCATTTGCCTTGCACACATTGACAACTAGAAAGTGACATTGACAGCTTCACTACAGAAGCCATTGCTAAAACACAAGAGCCTTTCATGTAACAAGTTGCAAATATACCTTCTTATATATAATCTGTACTTGAAGAATAGGGCCAGAGAGATAATACAATGGAAAAGGTGCTTGTCAGGCATATAGCCAACTGGGGTTCAATTCCAGGGCTCATGAAGGCTCCTTTTGTTCCACCATGAGTGTACCTGAGCACTGCTGGGTGTGACTCCAAAACAAATAAAGAAATAAAGGATAGGGTAAAGTCAGTAAACTATCCATTAAATGAAATGAGTAATGCTCTCATCATTGAATTAAATATAAGACAATACAACCAGGCCTGTACAAACTTTATTGTGTTTTCAATAATAAGCATGTAACAAAATTTGAGCATGGTAAGCATAAAATTTCTCAAGTTATATTCCTTTCAAAGCATTAAGTATAGTACACAATGATTGGAATATTTTTTAAACTGCTAAAATCATCAGGACATAGTAGGACATAAAGTAGAGTTACCTTTACTTTCCAACAGTATTCTAATTAGACTTGCTACAATGAAAGTTAACATATATGAATGTACACATATAGTAAGTGAAATGAAAAACATAGGCATGTTAAAAACATTCCAATTGCTCAGCAACTATGAAGAAAAAAAATCTATTTCTAAACTTGCATTTTCCTCAAATATACTAACCAGTTACAATGTAACAACTTTTACTAAAGCCTTTAAATATGACATAATTTTGACCATTCCTTATGTAATCAGTATACTGTCCTGTCATAAACATTAATCAAATATGTGATTTTCAAAGGAAATAAGGAGCAAAGTAATCTTATTTGGAGGTGATATTCAAAACATTGAACATCCAGATTCCATTGGCCCTCTTCAATATGGACTATTACCAGACCAAGCTGAATATCAATTAGCCCTTATCTTATTTCCAATGACCAGAGACATATTTGAGCCCATGCAGAAACATGGGCAATTAGATGGTATAATGATGGTATAAGACATAGAGCTCTTCTTGGTTCTACATGAAAATCCCTGAAGTGAGAAATATCAATCCCATCTTAAGAGGTAGGAATCAGGGACTTGCTAGAGATTAGAAATCAGAGTTTAAGGAATGAATATTTGTATAAATATAGACCAAATTAAAAAAGAAAAGGCAACACAAGCCCAAAACAAGAAAGTTAGATCTTAGGAATATAAACTGAGTAGCAGCAACTATTAAGAGGGATTAAATTAAAGATATATAGAATAATGAATCCCCCACTATTAAATACTTCTATGCTTTATTTGGAATGGGAAGGAATGGGAGTGAAGATAGACAGTCAGCAACTACACCATCTCCGCTTCGCTGATGACATTGTTCTCATAACATCAAATATCAGCCAAGTGGCATGAATGCTGGCCGACTTCGACCGGGAGTGTGGAAAGGCCAAACTGCAGCTGAATCTCACAAAGACAGTGTTCATGAGAAATGGACTGGTTCCTGATGTTCCATCTGCCCTCAATGATACGAACATCTCTGAATGCAGCAGTTATGTGTACCTAGGTAAAGAACTAACATGACAAATGACCTCCCACCTGAACTGCACAGCAGGAAGAGAGCAGCGTGAAATGCCTTCAAGAACATCAAAGAAGTGTTTAAGAGGATGAAGAACCCCCAGCTCTGGGCACATCTTTTCGACTCCACCATTCTTCCTGAACTAACATACGTCTCAGAGACCTGGGCCCTACGAAAACAAGATGAGAACGCTATTCAGGTATCTCAAAGAGGAATCGAAAGAGCTATGCTTGGAATATCACATTTCACTCAAGTGAGAGAAGGAATCCAGAGTTCTGACCTCCATCAACAATCCAGAATCAGAGACACTGTCTCCTTCACCAAGGCATCAGAAGTCAAATGGGCTGGACACAGAATTCGATTTCGAGATGACCTCTGGACTAAAGCTGTTAACAACTGGATTCCATAGGATGTCAAAAGACCATGTGGCCGCCCACCTATGAGATGGTCAGACTTCTTCATCAAGGCCCTGAATGAATGGTTTGAGGCTCTTCATGTTCCTGAAGTGAGTAGAAGCCACTGGGCTACACTAGCATGTAATAGGGACAAATGTAGACGTTACTGGTGCCCACTAGAACAATTCAATGAACAACAGGATGAAAAGTGACACAAGTGAAGTGATGCTTTATTTGGAAGATTAAAATGAACTTGAGTTATGAATAACTTAAACTCATACACATATGATCAGATATGAAATTCTATGAAAGATGAAGGTTGGTATTCAAATAAAGATATTTATTTACTTAATAAGCTCCTTTAAACATTCTTTTAGATATGATAAATATATATATATATATATATAATAGTTTTCTATTGTAGCTTGACTACCCCTAAATCTTAGCATTAAAAAAATATACTGCAATTTCAGGGCAATTTGCAGAAAAGCAAAAGTAACTGGTGATATTAGACTATCAAACAAATTTAAAAAGCTATAATAAAATGCTTTTATAAAGTCCTCATTCCCCTTTGCTTTGATTTGCATTCTGAATTGCTATGGTAACTTAAAGGTTATAGCCCAGGCAGGAAAATAAATTAAGGCATATATATTTCTGTAATTTAAGGACAGCATATGATGTTAGTACTAGTAACCAGAGAGAAACTTTAAAAAATCAGATTATTATTAATAAAGTCTATTTATGTCCATGTGTTCTACGCAAAAAAAAGGGAAAAACTATTATTTAAAATACGCTGCAGGACATAAAGATACTACAAGCTCTTTTTTTGCATGCAGATGACCCACATTGATCCCTCACACCAGACCATATCCTGAGCATTGCCAGGAGTGATCCTTGAGCACCGCCAGATGTAACCAAAAACACAAAAATAAAAACAATTTTTAAAAATAAAGTAATAAAAATTAGGTACACTGCATTCATTTGGTGCAGTTAAACTGAATAGATGTTCTACCACATTTACTGAGCACTGATAAGTATACATTACTTCACTCTCTCATTATATAAAATTAATGTGAATGCAAGCTAACATAAACATAGAATAAAGGCCCAATATTTCTCATTATACCCAATTAAGTTAATTTAGCTCTGGAAAAAAAAGAAAGAAAAAAAGTAAACATAGCATTAAACAGACATAAATATTTAATAGGATATTTAACAACATTGCTTATTACATTTTTCAAAGTATCACTTTCAAAAAGTTAAAGACATTTCTGTCATAAAAATACACAAATTTTGGGCAGGAGAGATAGTACAGTGGGTAGACATGCTTGCCTTGAACATGCCTGACACCACATACAGCTTCTTTAGCAGTGCTAGGAATGATCCGTAAGAATGAAAGGATGTGGTCCATAATCTAAATACATATACTACATTGCTGCTATTAATTTCACTAATACATGGTGCCAGGGAGATAGTACAAGGGTTAAGGCACATCTGATCCCAGCCTAGAAAACCGTGATCCTTCAGCATCAACTGATGTGACCCTGGAAGACCCCCAAGACCCCCAGGATGGCTCAGAGAATCTCAGATACCTCAGTGCCTTTGCATTAAACCACCATCTCCCAGGGTGAGAATTGCCAGGGGGAACTCCACTTGAAAACTCCCCCACCTTGCACAAAAAAAAGACCCAAACTTAAAATTATAAAAATTAAATTACTTCATTCTTTGTGATCTTTTGTGAGTCTTCCAAATCTATATAGTAGGAAACTCTGAAGATATTCAGAACATCAACTACAAATGCAATAACAGCAAAAATTCAAGGCCATAAAGTCTGTCCTATTTGTTAATTTATTAAAACTTGTTTTATTTGAAAGAAATAGGACTGAACTGACTAAATACTGAGCTAGTGAAGAAATGGTAGCAAATACGAGTATTTTTAACAAATACACTTATATATGTTTTGTAGACTTGCATTGAAAGTAATTTGTAGACCTCACTAAGCGGCAATAGATTCAGTTATTATTAATGCAAGCCAAGGCAAGCATTATGTCATAAGAAAGACAAGAATGTTACCTAGATCCTGCAGACCTTAATTGGCAATAAGCCATGGTAGAAGATGTTCTCTCTTATCACTCAGCTCATCATTACTGGAAAGAAAAATAACTCAAAAACACAAGTTCTTACCAATTGAAAGCTAAGAGAGAAAACCCTGTATTATAATATGTATAATGAAAAATCAGTAAGAATTTCCAATTTTAGTTTTTATACTTAAAGTTTGGAAGTTGTTATCCTTCTCAGGAAAAAAAAAAACGTGTGAACCAACTGAATGTAATTCACCCTTTGACCCATAAGACAATATATAATATAGGCAAAATATTTTGCTGGAGGGACCAGAGTGATAGCACAATGGGTAGGGCATTTGCCTTGCAGGTGGCTGACCCAGGTTCAGTCCCCAGCATCCCATATGGTCCTCCAAGCACCGCCAGGAGTAATTCCTGAGTGCAAAACCAGGAGTAATCCGTGAAGCATTGCTGGGTGTGACCCAAAAAGCAAAAAAAAAAAAAATTGCTTAAACATAAAGAAAGGAAAAATCCTAAACCATAGGCAAGATCTCCTTAACTTTGAGCAGAAGCCACTGGAGCAATAGGCTGTATGAACACTTGCACAGCTACTTTGATAAATGTGTGAATTTCTGTGGCTCTTAGGTGCAGGGAACCATAATGTTTGGTCTTTCACTTCACTTGTCATCCCATTGATCTTTGATTTGCTTGAGTGGGCGCCAGTAATATCTCCATTTGTCCCTGTCGCATGCTAGTGTAGCCCAATGATATCAGCTCACTCTGGGAACAGGAAGAGTCTCGAACTGTTCATTCAGGGTCTTGATGAAGAAGTCTGACCATCTTGTTGGTGAGCGGCCACGTGGTCTTTTGACATCCTGTGGAATCCAGTTGGTAACAGCTCTAGTCCAGCGGTCATCTCAGAATTGCATTACGTGTACAGCCCATTTGATTTTTGACGCCTTGGCAAAAGAGACTGCATGCCTGATTCTTCATCATTCATGGAGGTTGGAACTCCGGATTCCTTTCTCTCACTTGAGTGAAATGTGATACTCCTAGCATGGCTCTTTCAATTCCTCTTTGGGTTTGCGTAGGGCCCAGGTCTCTAAGGTATATGTTAGTGCAGGAAGACCTGTGGAGTCGAAAAGATGTGCCTGGAGCCAGAGGTTCTTCATCCTCTTAACCACTTCTTTGACACTCTTGAAGGCGATCCACCCTGCTCTCTTCTTCCTGCGCAGTTCAGATGCCAAGTCGTTTCTCATGTTGATTTCTCAACCTAGGTACACATAGCTGCTGCATTAGAAGATGTTCATTCCATTGAGAGCAAATGGAATGTCAGGGACTAGTTTGTTTTTCATAAACATTATTTTGGTGAGATTCAGCTGTAGTCCGACCTTTCCACACTCGTGGTCAAAGTCGGCCAGTATTTGTGCTGCTTGGCTAATGTTTGGTGTTATGAGAATGATGTCATCAGTGAAGCAGAGGTGGTGTAGTTGCTGACCATATATCTTCACTCCCATTTCTTCCCATTCCAGTCGTCGCATGATGATGTTCTCGAGTGTGGCACTGAAGAGTTTTGGTAAAATGGTATCACCCTGCCAAACTCCTCTCTTTACATCAGTGATCACTTCCTTGTAGAATGGCGAGATCCTGGTGGTGAATCCATAATACAGCTCACAGAGGATCTTGATGTATTGAGTTTGAATGTACTGCTTGGCTAAGGCTTCGATCATAGCTTCAGTTTCAACAGAATCAAAGGCCTTCTTTAAGTTGATGAACCTTAGACAGAGTGGCAACTTGAACTCTCTCGAAACTTCAATGAGTTTGGTCACAGTGTGGATATGGTTGATCATGCTGAATCCTTTTTGGAACCTGGCTTGTTCGCATGGTTGTACTTCATCTAGTGTTCTGCCTATTATTTTCAGGATGACTCGAGTGCACAACTTGTAGACGACAGATAAAGGCAGGTTGGGCCATAGTTGCTGATGTCATGGATGTCTCCCTTCTTGTACATAAGACGGTCCTGCTGGTTTTCCATTGGGACAGAACCTTGCATTCGATTCGGACAGGTAGTGGGTGAAGAGCCGAGCCAGTGCATTGACAAGTGCTGGCGGCGATACTTTAGGTGTTGTAGCTTGCCAGGCTCTCTGATAGGGACAGAGGAATTGAACGCAGTTGGCCACATGCAAGGCAAACGCCTTACCCTCTGTGCACATATATATAAATTATATAAGCAATAATAAATTATTGAGTGCCTGCTGTGTGGGCAGGCTTAAGGGGTGGTTGGGAAAATTGGTTTCAGTGGTGGAGGGAAGTGTAATGGTGGCGGGAATGGTGTTGGAATATTGAATGCCTATAACAAATCATCATGAACAACTTTGTAAACCATAGTGTTTATATAAAATGTAAGAGGAAAGTTGGGAAAAAAGTAATCAATTTAAAAATGAATAATGTGAGACAGAAGAAAGAAAACATCCTTGAGAAAATCATGAGAGGAAATTCATTTACAGAACTTTACTATGTTTATTGCTACCTGAAGTTTACATTGTCTGCTTGCAACAAAAAAATCATTTGAAGAAACTGGATCAGGGATAGTACAGATGCTAAGATCCTAACCTTGCATGCAGCCAGCTCAGGTTTGAATCCTAGCACTGTATGTGGTTCCTTATGTTCTATTTGACCAAAGCCTAAAGTGACCTAGCAGAAAAGAAATATCTAAATCCCCTGAAGTCTAACATTCTTATTCAATTAAAATTAGAAAAACCTAGCCCAGGGAAGCAGGCTCACTAAAGGCTTAAGAGACTTGGGTGCACCTGTTATGACAAAACCTTAGGAAAGTTATAGGGGAGGTATTGATCTGGGCTGAGTGAAAAGAAAGAGACAGGAACTCAATTTGTGTTCTCTACAAGCAACTTTCCTAGGACTGTAAAATACACAGAAGGGGCCCACTCCTGTAGAGGGAAATACCCAGGAACAAGTGAATGAATTCCTTTTCATGAAAATGAAAAAGAGCAGTGCTATCTAGTATTAAGAATCAAGAGAAATACTCATCATCAGTTATTCTGAAAGTTAGTTTGGGGCCAGAAAGACATTGAGCTGTCTTCTATCCCTGACACCAAGGCTTCCAAATCCTCACTGTTTGGAAAATTGCAGGTGTAGCTCCTGAATAAGTACAAAGCCATTTTCCAAGCAAATATTTTGTACTGAAAATATATAATGGTTCAAAAATTTTTAGCAAATATTCACAGTATTTTATTTTTTAGAAAATTCATAATTTGGGCAAAAATATTTTCACTTCCAAAATTAAAATGGTAGAAGTTGATGAAAAGAAAATATTGACTCTGTGAACCAGGATTGGCATTTTAGTAGAATATTTGGCTCTCATTTATTCATTCCCAGCACATATGACAAAGAATAAATTTGAAAGGCAGCATTAGCAAACATATGTAAATTTGGAATACAAATATTTTCTCAGAGCAGTCAAAGCATAGAGTAAAATGAGATTTGTGTGACTACTTAAGGGATATAAAGTCTGATAATTTTTAACAAAGCTATTTGTTAAATTCCAAGAACATTATTTGTTAAATTCCAAGAACATTTAAAAGCTTCTTTATAAGTGCAAATAGTAATGTTATTTAAGTAAAAAAAATAAGATCTTCAACAAATATAATAATTATAAATATATAAATACTAAATATTTTCTCATAATGTACAAAAATGTGCAACATACTAATGGATAAAATGACACATTATTGTTAAATGTTTGCATTAAAATATTAAGTAAGAATATAGAATATATATGTATATATTTAAAGCATGTTATAAACTATACAATAAAGGACAAGTTTTATAGAAAAAACAAAATATGCTGAATATCTTACTAATATTTTTGTCAAAATTTTCTACAATTGATATATATTTTCAGTATAATTTTAATTTTTATGATAAAATAATAAAACAAGTAAAATTTCAAATATTCAGACTCGGTGGAAATTTATCCTGTGTTAGGTTTTCATTCTTGGTTAAATGTCAAGATATTGTAATATTATAAAATATTACTACTTGATATCTTATGTGGAATTTGTATCTTTCAAATGTCTCTCATTTAACTATGGGAAGCAAATTTTAGTTTCCCACCTTATGAATTATCAAACTATAATTACTATGATCAGATTCTGAACACTCCAAAGCTATGGTGGTATAACTTCCTATCCTGTGACATTTAAACAGATCCTTCCCATTACTTTCAAAGCATAATCCATCCTGTCTAAAGAACTAACCAGATTCTTACATAAAATGTTTCTTCATATTAGTATACTTAGAGTTAGATTGAATACAAAGAAATCTGACTTGCTTCATTGCCAACTATGCAATTCTTAACCTGTTTATCAGCATGCATATATTTATATATTTTTTGCTCTTTTTAGGTTGTTACTCCGTTATTTTACAAAGGCTTGTGATTTTGGAGAATCAACTATTTTTATGAAAATAGATGTGCTTAGCAAGTTATATTGGACTTTTTTTCTTTACATAGCTAGACATTTCTGGCAGATAAGCCCTGAAGTTCAGGTGCCTTCATTCTTGCATTATTAGTAACTTACTGTTTACTGAAAAATCAACTTTCTACAATGTATAATCACAGTTGCATCTGTGAGGATTACAAAGAAGAATAAGACTTAGGTGCAGATTTTCAGAAGCACATAATCAAACGGAAAAAAATTAAAGATAAACATTCAGTTAGCTCATATGTGAGATGAACTGTGATGAGAACTGTAATAAAAGAACTATTGAATTATTTTTCAGGGGTGCAGAAGATTATATGTGCAGAAGATTATATGAAATGGAATGGTTTATATGTAATTATAATTATATATTATATATGTATATATTATATATGTAATATATACTATATGTAATGGAATAGTCTGGGTGCCTCACTAAATAGCAGAAATTCTTTATACATTGATAACAAATACGGTGCTGAAGGCAGTCCCTGGGTGTGACCGCCTAGCTACTGGGAAATGGGAAATCTGGGCGGAGGAGGCCCAGTCCCTATCCAAGTAGGCTTGGAGGTCTCAGTCCCAGGTCCCACATACCTGGGTTCCTCTGCTGGTACTATCATGTGTGGGGCTTGTCCGAACATGTGGAGAGGGGCCTTGAGCATGGCTGTGGCTAGGCTCTGGAGCTCTTTGGCCGCCAGGAGCTCTGCTTGGGGCAGGAAGGGAAGCTGGAGTCCATCCCCTCATAGGGTCCCTGTGGAAGATAGCCTCTCTGACCCCGGCGTCGTGTAATCCCACCAATGGCCAGCATCCAGAGACTTAAAACCAAGCTCCCGGAAGAGAGTGATGCAGAGAGTCTCTTGCCCATGCACCTGGCTGTCTTCCCTGGGACGCTTCAGAGGGGATGGGCTCCAGCTTCCCTCCCCACCCCAAGCAGAGCTCCTGGAGGCCAAAGACCTCTGGAGCCTAGCCACAGCCATGCTCAAGGCCCCTCTCCACATGTTTGGGCAAGCCTCATGCATGAAAGTACCAGCAGAGGGACCCAGGAGTGTGGGACCCGGCGCTGAGACCTCAAAGCCTGCTCGTATCAGGACTGGGCCTCCTCCACCCAGATCTCCCATTTCCCAGTAGCTAGGCAGTCACACCCAGGGACTGCCCCCTGGCACCATGTAATCCCATCAATGGCCAGCATCCAGAGATTTAAAAGCAAGCTCCCAGAAGCTATATCTTACTTCTCCCTCTGGGAGAACCTGGAAAACCACTGGGATTTTACTGCTCACATGGGAGAGCCTGGCAAGGTCCCCATGGTGTATTAATATGCCAAAACCAGTAACAAGCTGGTTCTCATTCCCCTGACCCTGAAGGAGCCTCCAATACAGCATCATTGGGAGGGACGAGTTGAGAGAGGCTTCTGAAATCTCAGGGCTAGGACAAATGGAGACTTTGCTAAGACCGCTCGAGAAATTCGACAATCAACGGGATGATGATGATGATGATGATGATGATGATGATGATGATGATGATGATGATGACCATGATGATAACAAATAAACAGTTACAGCACTCAATAATATTATGTGTAAAAACCAGCTAATTCTGTGCTGTGAAGTTCATATCCTGATCCTGACAATCCCTTGGGGGAAAGGTCTATTAATTATAATAAAAGACCACAGAACCCCCTCAACTATACTCATGTAACATAAATCCTCTAATAGTTGGGAATCACTTAGTTTTATGCATGAAAAATGCATGTTTACTTGTTGGGTTGCTTGCTGACTCCATTTGTCATGCTGTATTGACAAAATTGCAACAACGTAATTGCAGCTGTCTATAATTACATGTCTCACAATGTCACCACTATGACAAAGTAATAGTTTTTCTAAAAAGTTAAAGGGGATAACATTCAGTAATCAATAGAATTTAGGAACAGTACATAATTACATTATCTTTTCTGGATAGAGGATGTCCTTGTACTAATTAGATCATTTCTGAAGTCAAATTCCTCAGTTAACCTTTATACTAATCTTAGACCAGAGTCTGATGATTTTTCAAGTGAATTTTCTAAAATCCATTGCCTAATGATGTTTGGCATATGTTTATTTATTTATTTATTTATTTATTTATTTATTTATTTATTTATTTATTTATTTATTTGGGTCACACCTGGTAATGCACAGGGGTTACTCCTGACTGCACTCAGGAATTACCCCTGGCGGTGCTCTGGGCACCATATGGGATGCTGGGACTCTAACCCAGGTTGGCCGGGTGCAAGGCAAATGCCCTACCCACTGTGCTATTGCTCTAGCCCCTGTTTATTATTATTTTTTTAAGTTTTACCTCACACTTAAGTCTAGTAAGGAGTATATGTGTAAGTTTCCTGATTGTGTCTCCAAATATTGCTATAATCAGTTAATATAATCTGGCTAGAGCTAGCTAAATGAAAGCAAAAGAAAAATGGAAAAATGGGTTTTATAAAATAGCTGACTCCAGGAAAGCTTAGGTTAAAGGAAAGCATTTATTCTGAAAAGCATCTATTAATCAGGACTCTGTCTATTTGATTAAAAGCTGTTTCGGTAAAAAGCAACAGAAATCCATTTAAACTAACTTATGCATAAAAGGGAATTTATTATATGAATAACAAAGTATACCCTGCTGTCATAAGGGAAAAAGTGTAGCTGGTCAAAGCAATACTGATACCAAGAAATGCGAAAATCAGGCATTAATGTAGATATTCTTATTCTGTATATTTTTTGTTGTAGTTTTCAAATTAGCTTTACCTCTTATATTTGTGCTTATTCTGTTCTCTTTGTGTGCATTTAATTTGATATGCACATCATGGAAATTGACCATAGTGAAGTGATAGTGGTGACTGTAAATTGTTTTTCTTTAAAAAAATCAACTGTTTTTAGACACTGACATGTGTAGCCTAATCCCACACTTTCTGAAAAGCAGATCAGTGTAAATGATGTCTCCATTCTGTGCATGAAAATTTGGCCAGTCTTGTAGATCCACATCATATGAGCACACCTATATGTGGGGTGTTTCTCCGGATCTTCCCTCTGAGAATCTGTCGTTGAATGTTTCCATGAAAAAAGGACTTTCCTTGAGGAAACTAGGGATGAGAGTTTGCACAAGTGGTTTGACACCATTTAGCATGTTGGTGGCAAAACCGGAATAAGCCTTAGATCTGTCTTACTTTAAAGTCTGTTTTTATTGCCAAATTAAATAATGAATGGGAATGATGAGACGGACTAAAGGTAACATAATGAAATTAGTAAAGTGTCTTGGATACTTTGGTGGAGAAGAGGTGACAATAACACAGTGTATGTCAAAACCACAAGTGTTGATACTATTATAAATATGAGGCCTTACCTATATATTATTTTAAGTTTTCCAAATAAATTAGATAGGGAGTGGGGAGGAGAGGGGGAACCCTGAGATATTGATGGAGGTTCTGATACTGGTGGTGGGTGTGGAGTTAGGACGTTATATTTTGGAAACTCTATTGACAGTATTGTAAATCCCAATTTTTAAAAACTAAAGTTTGTTGTGTTTGTTGTTAATTTAAAGAGAAAGCATTCACAAGGATGAGAGGCACATTACAAAAGATTTCTCAACTTGAAAAATTTTTTGTGAACGTCTTTAAAAGTGAGATGGGCTAGTTCCACAGTCAGTAATACTGGAGCCATAGAAGTGTGCCCACCAACCCCCTGACAGGGGATAGGTGCTCAGTACCCCTCTATGAGTCTGTTTCATAGTTCTCACAGGTTTTTCCTTGGTTCTTCCCAGTCTGAGCAAGAAAAGGACCAAGGGAGCTAGTGAGGTTCATTTTTGCAGAAGGGTGCCTACTCTGATCGGTAAGGGTAGCTTGACGCATTCATTAGTTAGGTATTGTTAAAACTGCATGACGGTGGTGTGGAGTGCCTCCCACCTCATGCTCCCTCCATTTCTCTCTTTTTGTAGGTATGAACCCTGCTTCTTAGTCTGGAGTCTCCCCTTGTGATTCGTGATTTCTCATTTCCGTCTTTTCTATGTGTTTACCTAGAGGGAAGTTTACAAAATTTAAGACAAAACCAGAAAATAATAGAGGTAGCTGGAGAGATGGTGCAGTGTCTGGGTGCATGATTTGCATATAGTCAAACCTGGTTCCATCTTGGCACCACAAGATCCCAAGAGAATCACTAGGTGCAGCCCTAGAGTGCCTCCTCCCCGCCCCCACCTCGAGCACCACTGACTGTGGTCCTGGCGGAGCCCATACTGTCCAGCTGGTCTGAGTTCCTCAGCACTGTGGGTCCTGATGTGCACCATATTATCAGACCTTTTGGTTGAAACTGATTGGCTGAGACTCACTGGAAGAGACCTCTGGGCCTCCTGAGATTCAATCAGGAGATTCAATCACCCCTCTCCAAAAAGAAAAAGAAAAAAATTAAGATAACAGTAACTTTTTCCTTATATCATTTGTGGGATGCTTTATAAGATCTTGCCAGTGATTATATTTTACTGTTTTAACAATAGAATTCATTGTGTTTTTTTTCTTGAGGGAAATGTATGTAGATATCAAATATAACACACGTCAAAGAAGGAAAATATAGAAGTTTTAGAAATACAAAATAACCAAAAGTCTTCATTAAAATATAACATATTTTCTAGTCTTTTGGGTATGACTAGGATTAAATTGATAAAATATTGGGATTAGATATTTTTCTTTTCACTAGTCATCTGAGGACAACACTTTTCAAAGTTTTTAATGTATATTTCGGTGTTTAAGGGACAGTAGTGACCCAGCTAAGTCGTCTGAAAACCACTGGAAATATGGAGAGATTAATAATGATTTTTATCTTTTAGAACTGCCAATAACACTCCTCTTATCCTAGAGACAATGCCCAGTGCGGCTGTCCCAGATTGAAGCATGTACTTTGAATACAATAACTTGTGACTGTGGCCCTCACACCACAGTTCTCTGACCATGATCTAGGTACCATTTTCCTTAACCTTCCTGGAAGTCTTATCATAACAATAGTGGCCCACGTTTCTCCTTATCACTTTAAAAATATCTGTATAATATTTATAATCCTCACTCAGTTATTCTGGAAGGGAAACAAATGTCTTTTTCTGGGACATGAGTTTAATGGGTTAATTAGACTGACTCAGCACCTTTAAAAATAAGGACAGGGGTCAGAGGGATAGCACAGCAGGTGGGCATTTGCCTTGTAGGCGGTCGACCCCGGTTCAATCCCCGGCATCCCATGTGGTGCCCCAAGCACCGCCAGGATAAATTCTTGAGTATAAATCCAGGAGTAACCCCTGAGCATTGCTGCATGTGACCCAAAAAGCAAAACAAACAAACAAACAAACAAACAAACAAATAAATAAATAAATAAAGACAATACTCAATTGGTAGATTCTGTTGGGAACATTAAGGCCTGTCATCTTCTCTAGTGTGCACATTAGAGGCACAGATAACCTGTACATCCCTCCACTAATGTAGAAACTACTTGGTTGAGATCATTATAGACAATATTTCTTGCCAGGGGTCCCATGTGTGACCATGAGATTTGATTTCTTCTGATGGAACTAGGCAATATCTTGCTTTACTCCATAGAATAAAGCCATTTATACCTTCCTTGGATGCTGGAAGACATTCAGTTAGCATCAATGACTGGACTTGAAATAGGTAGTAGAATTACCTTATAGTTCCAAATTATTGGTTCTGTCAAATGCAAATATATCTCTCTCTCTATATATATCACATCATATGTAGACTAATACTCTATACTAAATAGAAATGTCAATACATAATTTAAGGAGAAATATCTTTGAATTTTTAACATAGAAACATAGTTTGTTCTTGTTCAGCAGGAGCATAAGAAAGTTTGTTTGTGGTCAATAGTGCTCCACTCCTTTCTTTGAGAATTTACTCTTTTTTTTCAATTTTTTTTTTTTTTTTTTTTTTTTTTTTTTTTTGCTTTTTGGGTCACACCTAGAAATGCTCAAGGGTTACTCCTGGCTGTGCACTCAGGAATTACTCCTGATGGTGTTCAGGGGACCATATGGAATGCTGGGAATTGAACCCAGGTCAGTTGCATGCAAGGCAAACACCCTACCCCCGCTGTGTTATCGCTCCAGACCTGAGAATTTATTCTCTTATATTAGCCTCTTTGTTGATTTGATGCAGATTTGTATAATCAGTTAGCATTCATTGTCAAAGGTCTTAATAGTGGGTAAAATTTCATCTTTCAATGTGTGGGTCATTTTTTTCCCCAGTGGAATAAGCCAGTCACTAAGAGCTAACCTTAACCTGCAGGCATCTGTATAATGTAGATTCTGAACTGATGCATTCTATAAATTTACCTGTTTTTTTCTTGGCACTGGTGCCCTCATGTCAAAGAAAAATCTCACATTATCTCTGTAAGATTACAGCATTTTCCTTTAGATAATGACTCTTCAAATTCATGGACCTACCAGATTAATAGATACTCTCAAATGATAGGAATCTCCAGCTGTCAAAGTGTTTCCAAGTGTTGAATTATGCTTCCAAGCTTTCTAAGCCCTTCTGTAAAATAAGAGCTTGTCAGTTGGGTTCTGTCAGTATTTTGCAAGCTGCTTTGTCAGCAGTAAATGTTTGGCATCTTCAATAATTTCCATATTTTTTAATCTCTTGATTCTTTTATATGGTGTTCTGGAGGTGCTAAAAAGATGATCAAGTTGTCTATTATCAGGTTACCAATCTTAACAAGAACTGTGATTTTCCCCTATGAATCACTATATTGCTTCATATTACAGTGAATATGAAAGAAACAAGTGAAATATAATGTTCTTTTGAAGTGGGATCATATGTGTAAAAAGACCTCTGCTAGCATAATCACTCCTCTCTTAGTCCATTAATGGCATGCCATGCTTCATCTCTCAAGACTTGGTGAAGTAAAGACTTATTAATGCTCAAACTAGATTCAATGAACCAAAAAACCCTGCACATGTTCTATTGGAAGAATGGTGTAACCCTTCCAGATGTTGATAATTTTCATGATAACTACTATTTATCAAGTAACTTATCCTTGCCTATTTCTGTAATAATCAAATTATAGGTCATAATTTTCCACTCCCCATAATCCCTGTTTTCACATAAGGAGATAGGCTTAGAAATAATTTTCTTACTTAAATTATACAGGTTGAAAATGATAAAAATAAGATTTTAATGAGAGACTTTATGCCTCCAAAATCCATGCTATTTCTACTAGCTCTGTTAGTAGTAAACTCACATGCCAATTATGTGAAGAAATAATAATACAGTGAAAGATTTTACTTTAAATAGTGTTTTTACATTATCTAGCATTTTAGTGTGACTAAGGAAACCACAAACACACCTGCTTATGTTTTGAGAAAAAATATAGTAGTGCATATGAAATAATAGAAGAAAGAAGTTGCAATTATTAGATATATGCTCATCAATCTGGATATGTGGAAAACGTATCTTAGAGGGCATAAGGTCAGTTAGAAACAGTATAAAATTTAAGTAATGTTAGCACTAGAAATTTTTATATTATGGGAAAATTAAAAAAATTTTAGTCTATCATTATGTAGGTTTTATGCCAAATATTTATAATGTCTAAATGAACAAAGTTAAGCTTATGAATAAAAGTTGTCAAGTTAGAACTATTAAAATTAATGGATTATTGCAAAAAAGGTAGTGTGTTTTGTGCTCAGATCTTCACATAAATACAATAGATAAATTAGTCCATGCTATTGTTTAATTTTTCAAGGAGGCTATTATTTGAGATTGAGCCTATAGTTTATTTGTAGTGCTCATGATAATGCCTGATGCTACAAGTCTATGACTATTGACATTGTTATGTGATGTACAGATAAAATTATTAATTTTGTATGAAAGCATGAAAAGGCTTGATTTGCAAAAGTAGACTTCAGAGATTTGTATTTGATTTAAATATAGTAGCAGTTAGAGATGTAAAATAATTAAGAATCTTTTATAAAATAAACAAAAATAATTTAAGATGCATAAAATTAAATATTCAATAATAATGCAGAAACTAAATGATTCTAGCAGAGATGTTACGAGAAATCTGTAACTATATATTCCAAAATTTTGAGTGTTTGCAATAATCAATCAAATAATATGAAAAAAAAGTCCCAGTGATATTAATTGACTATTGTAAAAGTTGTGTTTCATAATAAGGTACCAGTTTTGAAGTAGAGTTCTAGGCTTTTAAAGTGAAAGTTAGACAAGTATATTATTCTTATGCTTAGTGTCATAGCAGTTACCTAATGAAATAATATTTGCACATTACATTATATGCACATTTGCAGTCCAATTCAAGTAGGAAGAAAATAACATGCCTTCAAATCTGTTTTTAGTTTATTTTCTTTGAGGATCTAAAAAGGTAGTACAGCAGAAAAGTTGCTTGCCTTGTATGTGTCCAACACATTTGATCACCACTACCCACATAGTGCACTGAACTCCTCCTAAGTGATCTCTAAGTGCGGAGGCAGGAGTAAACCCTGAGCACTATTGCATACGCTCCCATTCCTACAAAAGGAAGCAAGGATGGAAGGAAGGCAGGCAGGCAGGAAGGAAGGCAGGCAGGCAGGCAGGCAGGAAGGAAGGAAGGAAGGAAGGAAGGGAGGGAGTGAGGGAGGGAGTGAGGGAGGGAGGGAGGGAGGGAGGGAGGGGAGGGAGGGAGGAAGGAAGGGAGGAAGTGAGGGAGGAAGGAAGGAAGGGAGGAAGGAAGGAAGGAAGGAAGGAAGGAAGGAAGGAAGGAAGGAAGGAAGGAAGGAAGGAAGGAAGGAAGGGAGGGAGGGAGGGAGGGAGGGAGGGAGGGAGGGAGGAAGGAAGGAAGGAAGGGAGGAAGGAAGGAAGGAAGGAAGGAAGGAAGGAAGGAAGGAAGGAAGGAAGGAAGGAAGGAAGGAAGGAAGGAAGGAAGGAAGGAAGGAAGGGAGGGAGGAAGGAAGGAAGGGAGGGAGGGAGGAAGGTAGGAAGGGAGGGAGGGAGGAAGGAAGGAAGGAAGGAAGGAAGGAAGGAAGGAAGGAAGGAAGGAAGGAAGGAAGGAAGGAAGGGAGGAAGGAAGGAAGGAAGGAAGGGAGGGAGGAAGGGAGGAAGGGAGGAAGGAAGGAAGAGAGGAAGGAAGGAAGGAAGGAAGGAAGGAAGGAAGGAAGGGAGGGAGGGAGGGAGGGAGGAAGGGAGGGAGGAAGGAAGAAAGGGAGGAAGGAAGGAAGGAAGGAAGGAAGGAAGGAAGGAAGGAAGGAAGGAAGGAAGGAAGGGAGGAAGGAAGGGAGGGAGGGAGGGAGGGAGGGAGGGAGGGAGGAAGGGAGGGAGGGAGGGAGGGAGGGAGGAAGGGAGGGAGGAAGGAAGGAAGGGAGGGAGGGAGGAAGGGAGGAAGGAAGGGAGGGAGGGAGGGAGGAAGGAAGGAAGGGAGGGAGGGAGGAAGGGAGGAAGGGAGGAAGGAAGGAAGGAAGGAAGGAAGGAAGGGAGGGAGGAAGGAAGGAAGGAAGGAAGGAAGGAAGGGAGGGAGGGAGGAAGGAAGGAAGGGAGGGAGGAAGGAAGGAAGGAAGGAAGGGAAGGAAGGAAGGGAAGGAAGGAAGGAAGGGAGGAAGGAAGGGAGGGAGGGAGGAAGGGAGGAAGGAAGGGAGGGAGGGAGGAAGGGAGGAAGGGAGGAAGAGAGGAAGGGAGGGAGGGAGGAAGGAAGGGAGGGAGGAAGGGAGGAAGGAAGGAAGGGAGGGAGGGAGGAAGGGAGGAAGGAAGGAAGGAAGGAAGGAAGGAAGGAAGGAAGGAAGGATGGATGGATGGATGGATGACCTGGTATATTTCTTCTATCATTTTGTGGAGGATGCAGACACTATTGTTTAGAAAGATCAAAGCAAAAATAAAAATGATAGAACGCAATAATTCTATTTTGATTACCATAATTTTACTTCACATGAATGTATATGTTTAAGGGGTACAATATTATAACTCAAAATATGCATTGCCATTGCATCCGACACTGAAGTACCAATATCCCTCCATTACTGTTCATTAAATTCTCTCTCCTTCAGTCTCTGCTACCTACATCCTTCAGTTCTGAGGTCCGAGTTCACAGGTATTTTTGTTTGTTTATTTTGCTTGCTTAAGACTATTTCGTACCTTTGCTTCTCTATATTCTCCATAAGAGTGAGATCCTCTCACACAAAAATGTTTCTTTTACCCGCAAGTTCACTATTCCTAATGTATCATCATAAGATATGATAAATATGTCTCAATGGTTGTTTTATATATAGGGGGTTATGATGGTGTGTTAATTTTCAGACTTTGAGTAAGGACAACTGTAGAATCAGTATCAAGATGGTTTCTGCATTGCAAGTAATTTGATAGAACCATAAGAGTTACCTGGGAGTTGTAAACATAACCATCTGGGATATGCCTTAATTTATATTATGAATTAACTTGTTATTGCTTTAAGAAATATTAAACCATTGAAATTCTCTTGATTGTATTTTTTAAAAAAAATAAATAGGTGAATGGTGACAGGTCGAGGTCTAAGCCCATTCTTTTGCATGTGGTTGTCCAGTTGTGCCAGCACCATTTGTTAAAGAGGCTTTCCTTGCTCCACTTCACATCTCTTGCTCCCTTATCAAAGATTAGTTGATCATACATTTGGGGTTGGGTGTAGGGATATTCCACCCTGTTCCATTGGTCTGTGGCTCTGCCTTGGTTCCAGTACCATACTGTTTTAATTGTTACTTCTTTGTAATAAAGTTTGAGGTTGGGGAGGGTGATGCCTCCCATCGTCTTTTTCCCAAGAATTGTTTTAGCTATCCGTGGGCGTTTGTTGTTCCATATGAATTTTAGGATTGCTAGATCCACTTCTTTGAAGAATGTCATGGGTATCCTTATAGGGATCGCGTTGAATCTGTATAATGCTTTGGGGAGTATTGCCATTTTGACAACATTGATTCTCCCTATCCACGAGCAGGGTATATGTTACCATTTCCTCATGTCCTCTTTTATTTCATAAAGTAGCGTTTTATAGTTTTCTTTGTAGAGGTCTTTTACTTCCTTGGTTAAGCTGATTCCGAGGTACTTGATTTTCTGGGGCACGTTTGTGAATGGGATTGCTTTTTTTCATGTCCCTTTCCTCTGCCTCATTGTTTGCATATATGAAGGCCATGGATTTTTGGGTATTGATTTTGTATCCTGCGACTTTACTGTATAAGTCTATTGTTTCTAAGAGTTTCTTAGTAGAGGCTTAGGGCTTCTCTATATATAGTATCATATCATCTGCAAATAGTGAGAGTTTGATTTCTTCCTTTCCTATCTGGATGCCCTTAATCTCTTTTTCTTGTCTAATAGCTATCGCAAGTACTTTCAGTACTATATTGAAGAGAAGTGGTGAGAGTGGGCATCCTTGTCTTGTACCTGATCTTAGAGGAAAGGCCCTTAGTTTTTCCCCGTTGAGGATAATGTTTGCCATAGGCTTGTGGTAGATGGCTTCAACTATCTTGAGGAAAGTTCCTCCAAACCCCATTTTGGTGAGGGTTTTCATCATGAAAGGATGTTGGATCTTGTCAAATGCTTTCTCTGCATCTATTGATAGGATCATATGGTTTTTATCTTTACTTTTGTTGATATGATGGATTATGTTGATTGATTTCCGAATGTTAAATTCATCCCCGGGATGAATCCCACTTGGTCATGATGTATGATCTTTTTGATGAGTTGTTGGATCCTATTTGCTAATATTTTGTTGAGGATCTTCGCATCGGTGTTCATCAGGGATATTGGTCTGTAATTTTCTTTCTTAGTGGTGTCTTTGTTTGCTTTTAGTATTAGAGAGATGTGTGCTTCATAGAAACTGATGGGAGAGTTCTTTTTTTTCAATTTCCTGGAAAAGTTTGAGGAAAACTGGCAACAGGTCTTCTTGAAATGTTTGGAAGAATTCACCGGTGAAACCATCTGGGCCTGGGCTTTTGTTTTTGGGGAGATTTTTGATTACAGTTTCAATTTCCTTAACATTGATGGGTCTATTCAGGTATTCCAAGTCTTCTTTGTTCAGTCTTGGGAGATTGTAGGAACCAAGGAATTCATCCATTTCTTTTAGGTTCACCTGTTTGGTGGTGCATAGGCCTTCAAAGTAGTCTCTAATGATCTTTTGTATCTCACTGGTTTCTGTCATGATGTCCCCCTTTTCATTTCAGATTCGATTTATTAGGGCTCTCTCTCTTTCTTTCTTTGTGAGTCTTATTAGCGGTTTATCAATCTTATTTATTTTCTCGAAGAACCAGCTCTTTGTTTCATTGATCTTTCGGATTGTTTTTTTGGTTTCAATGTCATTATTTTCTGCTCTAATTTTTATTATTTGTTTCCTTCGGTCTTGTTTGGGTTCCTTTTTCTGGTCCTTTTCTAATGTCTTGAGTCGTGAAGTCAAGCTATCTATGTGGGCCCTTTCTTCCTTCCTGAGGAATGCTTGGAGAGCTATAAATTTTACCCTTAACACGGCTTTAGCTGCGTCCCATAGGTTTTGGTAGCTCGTGTCTTCATTCTCATTTGTTTCTAAGTATCTTTTGATTTCTTCCTTGATTTCCTTCCTGACCCACTCATTGTTCAACATTGAATTGTTTAATTTCCTGGTGTTTGATTTGGTTCTCCATTTCGGTGAGTGGTTAGCTTCTATCTTCAGCGCATAGTGGTCTGAAAAGATGGTTGATACAATTTCTATTTTTCCTATTCTATTGAGGTATGTTCTGGGACCCAGTACATGGTCTATTTTAGAAAATGATCCATGTGCACTGGAAAAGAATGTGTATTCTTTCTTTTTGGAGTGTAAAGCCCTGTACAGATCAAAATGGATTAAAGACCTCAACATCAGACCACAAACCATAAGGTTCATCGAAGACAAGGTCGGCAAACCCTCCACGATATTGAAGATAAAGGTATCTTCAAAGATGACACGGAACTAAGCAATCTAGTAGAAACAGAGATCAACAGATGGGACTACATTAAACTAAAAAGCTTCTGCACCGCAAAAGATACAGTGACCAGAATACAAAGACTATCTACAGAATGGGAAAGGATATTCACACAATACCCATCAGATAAGGGGTTGATATCAATGGTATATAAAGCACAGGTTGAACTCTACAAGAAGAAAACATCCAACCCCATCAGAAAATGGGGTGAAGAAATGAACAGAAACTTTACCAAGGAAGAGATACGAATGGCCAAAAGGCACATGAAAAAGTGCTCTACATCACTAATCATCAGGGAGATGCAGATCAAAACAACCATGAGATATCACCTCACACCACAGAGACTAGCACACATCCAAAAGAACAAAAGCAACTGCTGTTGGAGAGGATGTGGGGAGAAAGGGACCCTTCTACACTGCTGGTGGGAATGCCGACTGGTTCAGCCCTTTTGGAAAACAATATGGACGATTCTCAAAAAATTAGACATTGAGCTCCCATTTGACCCAGCAATACCACTGCTGACCACTGCTGGGAATATATCCCAGAGAAGCTAAAAAGTATAGTCAAAATGACATCTGCACTTATATGTTCATTGCAGCACTGTTTACAATAGCCAAAATCTGGAAAAAACCCGAGTGCCCTAGAACAGATGACTGGTTGAAGAAACTTTGGTACATCTATACAATGGAATATTATGCAGCTGGTAGAAAAAAGGAGGTCATGAAATTTGCGTATAAGTGGATCGGCATGGAAAGTATCATGCTAAGTGAAATGAGTCAGAGAGAGACAGGCATAGAAAGATTGCACTCATCTGTGGAATATAGAATAACAGAGTAGGAGACTAACACCCAAGAATAGAAGAATAGTAGAAATAAGTACCAGGAGGTTGACTCCATGGCTTGGAAGCTGGCCTCACATTCTGGGGAGAGGTCAACTCAGAGAAGGGATCACCAAGTATAATGCGGTTGGAGGCCATGCGGGGGAAGGGTGATGCGGGCTGAATGTGGTCTAGATTCTGAACACAGTGGCCACTCAACACCTCTATTGCAAACCACAACACCTAATGAGAGAGAGAACAAAAGGAAATGCCCTGCCACAGTGGCAGGGTGGGGCGGGGGGAGATGGGATTGGGGAGGGTACGAGGGATGTTGGGTATACCGGTGGTGGAGAATGGGCACTGGTGAAGGGATGAGTTCTCAAACTTTGTATGGGGGAAACATGAGCACAAAAATGTATAAATCTGTAACTGTACCCCCATGGTGATTCACTAATTAAAAATAAATAAATTTAAAAAAATAGGTGGAAGAGAAGGACTTACTGCAATATACCATTTTAAAAGGATCATCAGGAGTAGCTAGAAGGTTTCAAATAGAAGTGGAAAAAAAAAACTCTCCAAAGACTTTCATTATATTGATTAGTTAGTTTGTATCTCTAATAATGACTACCTATTACACAAACACACATGAGCTTGTACATGCATACACACACATACATGAAAGGCTACTGCTTTGAACCATTCTTCAGTTATGATTCTGGTATGATTCCTTTGAAGTACAACATATTAAAAATACTTGTAGATGTGTGAAAATCCAACTTTTATAGACATTTGGAAAGGGAAATGGGACTTTTAAGAAGCGTATCATGGGTACTTTCACCCAGGAAAAATGCCAAGTCATCATTTGCTATCTATAAAATCATAATACTGGATTTTTTTTAAGTTTTCATTGGCAATTGAGAGGCATCTGAGAAAGGATATTTTATTTAAAAGTTTGAATACTTTTATTATTAAATATATGGACCATCTGAATTAGTTTGCTCAAAGTCACGTTTTATTTCACAAATTAATACATTGCTAGTCATGGCTTGCTTCATCTGAACATAGATACAAACAAAACTAATCCATTTTTCTTTCTGAAAAAATTCTTGAAAGAAAATACTTTATATCTAGTAGAAAATGAGATTTGTTTCTTGATAATTTTGTGTTAGCTCTAGTTTAGCAAAAGCTTTGTGTTGGTTGGTATATAATAATTTATAAAGATACTTATAAATACAATTCCCTATGTGAATTCCAGTGATGGATAACACTGGGTTGTCTTTGCTACCCCCACAGGGAGCTTAGGGTTTATTGAGCCACTCCTACAACAGTGCAACTGAGGCACAACTAATAATCTATATTGCTTTTCTCTTTATATCATTTGTATGGTTTATTTAGCAAAGTTCTTTTTGTATAGATATAGGAAGACAATTGATGCTTTGCTATGTAAAATGGGAGTTAATTGACTCCAAAATAATATTTACTTCTGGGCATCCATATTTACTTGACTTAAGCCTCGGTTGCCCTTAGTTCCTAGCACTCCAAGAGCAGGGTCCCAACAAGGGACTGGATGGATCAGGGCAAGCTGTGAGCTACCCTGGCATTGAAATGGGTCAGGCCAAGCGCCATAATACTTACTAAAAGTTAAGAGCACAGTCATGGACAAACTGTGTGATGATCCAAAAAAGGGGTAACTGAATAAGGACCCTGCTAGGGTTAGGAAGACCAACCTGGCCTGAGAACTGTGGTCTGGAATATATAGTGAGATGTCCCTAGAAAAAAAAAAACAAACCTTTAAGCTTAATATATGTATTACTTTGCTCAATCAAAATAACATTGCTTAGAAATATTATAAGAAGTAAATTTACTGTGACTGTTTAAGTGGATTACTAGTTGAAGATACACCCTGCATGAAATCCAGCTCTTGGACAGATCTCCTAGTCATATGGAGTAATCTCTTTAGGTGGCATTTTGTCCTTGACAAGGAGTGGCCTTTATTTTTTTGTTGTTCATTTGTTAATGTTCAGTCCCACCTTTGGTTCCCCACCCTCCATGAGTCCTATATAACTGTGCTGTAAGGGTTTGTAGGGGAAAAAGAGAAGACAACAGCAGAGGAAGGGACTGAAAGGAAAAGGATAAAAGGATAAAAGGAAGACAATGGCAGCAGACTAGAGACCAGGAGACAGAGAGAAGCAGAGACTGAGGAAGATAGAGGCAGGAGATTGAAGGGGAAGACAAAGATTTGGCGACAGAGAAGACACTGAGAGAAGACTTAGAGTGAAGATTAGATGCTGAAGACCATATGTTGAGAACTAGAAGGTCCACAATGCTGAAGACTAGAAGGTCCATCATGCTGAAGACGAGAAGGTCAACATCGCTGAAGAGGAGGAAGAAAACTTTGGAGACTTTGAAGTCTTCGAGGAGACTTGGATGATGGAACTCTGATGACGACTATGACTTTTGCCATAAAGGGAGAGATCAGGAGAAATTGGACAATGCCGGGGAGTCTGTCCATTCACCCGTCCTTTGCCCATTGTCCCAATAGCCTGGGGAGGTGACTCCCGGCCACCGAATGCCACCGCTGTGTCCTACTCATGCAAGGGCCCACCAACAAACCTTTCAACCCTTCACCCTTTCTCTTCATTGTCCTTGTGATGTTGTGAAAATTCACATTCCAGAATCTCTTTCTTTTGAACTGAATCAGTGTGAGATAGAGCATTACTAAGTTTTTCATGATTGGGCTTCAGTCATGCAATGTTCCAACACCCATCCTCCACCAGTGCAATTACCCAGCAACAATGTCCCCAGTTTCCCTCCCACCCCCAATTCTGTGTGTAACTTTACATCAAGATTTATATCTTGATATAAAGAAGACACATTTCAAAAAGCTAGCCAGCAATCTAAATGAACAGTGAGTTTTTCAAAGCAAAGACTAGATATACTTCATATCTACTAGAGTAGTTCCAATAACAGATGACCAGTAATAATTTCTGGTAAAGATATGGATAAATTTAGACATTCATAAATTGCTGATAGAAATGTTTTGATGGATCAATTTTTGAAAATCATGTCTTAGTTTTTCTAAATATTAAACTTGGAGTTGCCATATGATAGTTCTATAGCCTTGTAAAATTGGAGACCAATTTTCAGAGGCAGGGACTTGCACATAGCATGCTTAAGTATTGTAGTAAGTATGCATTCATAAACTGATGAATGAACAAAATGAGGCCCATTTGTACATCTATTATTGAGCCATAAAAAATGGAATGTTTTCCTATATGCTGCAAGAGAATGGCCTATGAAAAATACATACTACAAAAGTAACACACAAAATAACACATATGATTTCAATTATATGGAGCGTTTAGGATAAGAAAATGTAAACAAAATATACATTATTTATTCCATATGGGGTTAGTGGTTTTCTTTTGGGGTGACAAAAAATGTGAAATTTAGTGTTGATTCTTTTAAGACTTTGTAAATGTACTACAATTCACTAATTCATTCACTTTTAAAGGTATAACAATATATATGTTAAGTATTTTTGAAATGCGTCAACAATTGTTGGAATATAGCTCTAAATATTTTAGACCTGACTTTGGTTTTTCCTTTCTCCCTTGCCACAGAGTTTGGGTTTATCTGGTAATAATCTCTAAACAATTCTAGACTACATTGGTATGTCCTGCTCCCCTTGCCACTAGGAGCTTAGGTATATCAGTCACGCCCATCAAGGTGCTCTCGAGTCACTCCTATTCCCTTGTTTATCTGTTATCACTTCTATGCTCCCTTCCCCAACTGGTCATTCAGCCCTTCCCGTAATCAAACTCTGTTAATCTGTAAGGCCATACCTTGCTAAGACAGTGAACTTGTATTGTAAGTTAATATTGTCTTTGTCCTCTCTTATGTCTTTTGAATAGTTTACTTTAAAACAATATCCTTTTTGTATGGACAAAGAAAGACATTTGTTAATATGCTTTGGTAACATGGGATTTAATTGGCTTCAAATATTATTCACTCCCGGGCATCTGCTTTCTTGACTTAAGCCTAAGCTGCCCTTACTTCCTAGCACCCCCAAAAGCAGGGTCCCGATGAGGGACAGGATGGACCCAGGGCAAGCGGTGAGTTATGTGCTACCCTGGCATCAAGATGGGCCTGGTCAAAGCACCTAATGCTTAACTATATGTTAAGATCTTGGTCATGGACATGTCATGTCATGATCCAAGAGCAACGACAAGACTAGGACCCTGCTAGGGCTAGGAAAGACTAATCTGGCCTGAGCACTGTAGCCTGAGATTGAGATGACCCCAGGAGAGCAATTCTATAAGCTTAATGCATCTCTTGCTATGTCCATACAAAATGATTAATAATATGAATGCTTATATGTTAGTTGGACAAGGAAAGGAGAAACACACCCATGGGATTCCGCTCTTGGGCAGGTGTCCTGCTGAAAGAGATTCTGTCCTAGTGGAAGCATCCCCTAAGGGATAGAACTTTACCCCCTATTGATTGTAACCACACCTATGTGTAAGGCCTGGCCCCTGATGCGGGGGGATTTAAGGTGGCTGTATGAGGGGGTTCGGGGAAGAAGCAGAGAGAGAGATGGGAGTGTATAGAGAGGAGATTGGAATAAACTGCAATTGAGACCAACCAGCCTGGCTCCGTTCCTTCCTTCGCCTGCCTCATTGTCGCCATCAACCTCCCTGGGGTGGGGAAGTGGCCGGAGACTACAGAACTCGGGAGGCAGGAGAGACAGCGCCACTGCCCTGTGCCTGGTGCAGTGAGGCGCCCCCTCCTTGCTTTCTTTTTCTTTTTTGTGTTTTTACACAAACAATCAAAAGCCAGATTTTGTCAGACTGTATTACGATCTAACTAGGTGCTTTCTACAAGAAACTGATGTCAGATATAAAATATGCAAACAGGTTGAAGGTAAGAGGAAAAATATATTTATAATTCCTTAATAATAAGATAGGTTCTTAGAAGCTGGGACTTTTAGTAACATTTAAAAAAGCCTCATTTTATATCCTCATTTTATATCTTATTTTATTCAACATCTTTTTGGATTTCTATTCTTTCATCAGTGTTAACATGGTATGAGAATCTATTGTACTATGTAAATAGTATCCAATTTCACTGAATCACTGTATCAGTTTCATCCCATTGCTCATCGATTTGCTTGAGCGGGTGCCAGTAATGTCTCTACTTGTCCCTGTCGAGTTCAGGGTCAGGGGAATGAGGCCCATTATTGTTACAGTTTTTGGCATATTGAGTACACCATGGGTAGCTTGCCAGGCCTTGCCATGTGAGATTCTGCATCACTGTTTTCCGGGAGCTTTGTTTTGTAGTCTCTGGATCTTGGCCATTTATGAGATTACATGGTGCTGGGGGCAGTTTGTGGGTGTGACCACCAAGCTACTGGAAAACTGGGAATCTGGGTAGAGGAGGCCCAGTCCTGATCCAAGCAGTCTTGGAGATCTCAGCCCCGGGTCCTGCATACCTGGGTTCCTCTGTCAGTTCCTTCATGGGTGAGGCTCATCCGACCATGTGGAGAGTGGCCTTGAGCATGGCTGTGGCTGGGTTCTGGAGGTTTTTGGCTGCTGGGGTTCTGCTTGGTCTGGGGAGGGAAACTCAACTCGCCCCCTCTGAGGGAGCCCCAGTGAAGACAGCCTGGCAGGCACAGGGGCAGGAGATTCTGCCAACTTCAGAGATCAAAATATGAGTAATACTTCACAGGTCAGAATATGAGGGAAAAAGGGGAATATAGAGGTAAAATTACATGGTGCGGTAATAGCTCAAATCATAGAAAGAATGCTGATGCATTGCTTAGTGAGAATATAAAATGCTTTCTAATTGATTTGAAAGACATCTTAAAGAGCACAGTGGTAGACAGCTTATATCCTTTTATCTCTCAAATGGCATATATGGAAAGTCATTTACAAAGATTTAATAAGGGGAAAGTTTATGTTTTAACTTTGTTGTTGCTCCATTTGGGTTGTCTTTCAGTCAGTCCTTTAGCTAATTTATCAAATGTAAAAATTTTTATAAAATCATCAGGGAAGCATTTTGTTAAAATAGAAAAATAGTAATTTGGTTATGACCCTTCCCAAGTTTCTCTCAGCAGGAGAAGTAATTTTACAATCAGTTGAAATTTTGACTGCCTACTTATATTGTGTGTGTGTGTGTTGAACGTCTGATTTGTGCTTGTGAAATTCTTAAAAGGGAGTTTTATGATAAGTTGAATAACCTGGCAAGAGAAAGCCGTTAACCTGAGTAAAATAAATCAACTTACTCCAGTAAGTCATATTTTCATGAAAATATCTAGACAAAACAAAAGAAACTACATTGCCCTTTACTTATCCATATGATATTATTTACTGAAACGCAGATTATATACAGGCAAAGTGAAAAGGAAGGATTGATTACCAGAACGACACTAGATTTGCTTAGTTCCAGCATATAATTCTTCAGAATGTGGGCCATTAGGCACATTTCCTAAGTCTAAATATTCTGTTACTTTGAAAAAATGCCTAATTTTTCAAACAGCATCAGTGTAAAATGGATGATAATAAAAGTATTATCAGAATTTTGAGAGAGTTGAAATGACATATTCACATATAATAGAGCACAAGTTCAGACCAAAAATAGATACTCTTAAATATCAGTTATTATTTTTGGATTTGTATTTTTATAATTATTCCAAAACTATAATCTATAATTTAAAAGTGCTAATGTACAAAACATTCAAAACAAAAATTATTGTTTGGGGTAAGTTTTTAGTCTTGTTTGCAAAGCCAGACGTGAGATGATGTGTCTCATTAAAAATCTTTTATCCCCATATAATGTGGATGTTCATTTTTTTAACTGTATAAATAATGGATGTTTACTTTTGGGATACTTCCCCAGACTTCATTGGGAGTGTCCAGAAATATGTAACATTTTATCTTTGATTACTTTAAAGACTTGGGACCTAGAGCTGGGGAGATAATACAAGGATTAAGTTGTTAATCTTACAGTGGCCAATCCTGTTCAATTCCCAGCACCACATATGCACCACCAGGAGTGATCTTGAGAATAAGACAAGTGTAAGCACTGAGCACTGAGATTGCTGACTGTGACCCCAAACAAACAAAAACAAACATCCAAAACAAACCCAAAAATAAACCAAAAAAAAATGTTGACCCCTATAGTCATTGTTATTACCACATCGAAGCCCTAGCCAAACAGGGCGTTCAAACTCAGTATATCAAGATCCTCCGAGAGCTGTATTACAGATTCACCACCAGGATCTCACCATTCTACAAGGAAGTGATCGTTGACGTAAAGAGAGGAGTTTGTCAGGATGATATCATTTCACCGAAACTCATCAGTGCCACCTTTGAGAATGTCATGCAATGACTGGAATGGGAAGGAATGGGAGTGAAGATAAATGGTCAGCAACTACACTCTCTCCACTTCGCTGATGAAATCATTTTAATAACACCAAACATTAGCCAAGCGCCACAAATGCTGGCCGACTTTGACTTCGAGTGTGGAAAGGTCGGACTGCAGCTGAATCTCACCAAATCAATGTTCATGAAAAATGAACTAGTCCCTGACGTTCCATTTGCTCTCAATGGAATGAACATTTCTGAATGCAGCAG
This sequence comes from Sorex araneus, assembly GCF_027595985.1. Lineage (NCBI taxonomy): Eukaryota > Metazoa > Chordata > Mammalia > Eulipotyphla > Soricidae > Sorex > Sorex araneus. Next base: position 91,272,909 of record NC_073304.1, on the reverse strand, counting down.
CTATGTGTACCTGGGTCGAGAAATCATGAAGAACAACTTGGCACCAGAACTGCGCAGGAGGAAGAGAGCAGCGTGGAACGCCTTAAAGAGCATTGAGGAAGTGGTTAAGAAGATGAAGAACCTCTGACTCCCAGCACATCTTTTTGACTCCACCGTTCTTCCTGTACCAACATACACTTCAGAGACCTGGGACCTACAAAGACAGGATAAGAATAAAGAGGAATCAAAAGAGCTATGCTTGGAGTATCACGTTTCACTCAAGTGAGAAAAGGAATGCTAAGTTCTGACCTCAATCAATGATCAAAAATCAGGGACATCGTCTCATTTTCCAAAGCATCAAAGATCAGATGGGCCATGCACGCAATGGGATTCAGAGATGATGGCTAGACTAGAGCTGTTACCGACTGATTCCATAGCACATCAAATGACCGCATGGTCGCCCACCTACGAGATGGTCAGACTTCTTCATCAAAACCCTGAATGAATGGTTTGAGTCTCTTCCTGTTCCTGGAGACAGAAGATACCATTGGGTTGCACTAGCATGCAACAGGGACAAATTGAGACGATACTGGTGCTTGCTCAAGCAATTCGAAGATCAACGGGATGACAAGTGACAAGTGATTACCACATCCGAGGTTACAGCATTAATAATCTTTTCTAAGTGAGTAAGGGGCTTGCCTTGCATGTGGCTAACCCAGATTCAATCCTGGCAACCCATATGGTCCCCCAGAGCACTGTCATGAATATTTCCAAGCACAGAGCCAGGAGTAACCTCTGGTTATTGCTGGGTGAAACCCAAAATCTGAAAAAACAAAAGAAAGGAAAAGAAAAAGAAAAAAAATCAAGCTGTAGGCCAGAATGATAGTATAGTGGGTAGGGCTCTTGCCATGATCAACCTAGGTTCAATCCCTGGCATCCCATATGGTCCCCTATGTACCTGCAGGAGTAATTCTTGAGTGCAGAGACAGTGGAGACCTCTAAGCACTGCCAGGTATGACCCAAGAAAGCAAAAAAAAAAAAAATTCCCCCCCCAAAAAAACCACAAAAATCCCATGTCTTGTCTTTTCTCCGTATACATAGAGAAGAATTTGACAAGAGACAGCCCTACTAGGAAATGATGCTACCATTAAATAATAGGTGAAGAGTTAATGCTACATATAATTACAGTTGTTCCCAAATATTGGTACATTCTGACTCAGATGTCCACAAGATTGAAGATAAAGATAAAATCTAAAATTAAAGAATTAAATTGGCTACATAAAATTTGCCACCTCCGAAAAGTACTGGTTATATTGCCTTAAAGAGTCAAATGAGTAGTTTTTCCTATCCAATGATGGAACATAGAAAAGAGTAAAGATGGACAAAAATCTGTTCTACAAGTTGGCACTAGTAAAAGTGCATCACAAATGTGTCTCTGATTGAGAATCACTGCCTAGAGGCTTAAATAAAATACCCTAGTCAAAAGATACTTAAAGACAAGCTCAGTGCTGTACTGAGAGAAGACCCAATTTCTATAGACTATTTGCAGGTTTTACATAGATTTTACATCTTGATCTCAGTATTATGTAATACTACTTGCCCCTAAGGAGATATATGACAATGTCTAAAGTAATTTTTTAGTATCATAACTGGAAATATGTGTGCTGCTGGTTAGGAGAGATTTTAACTGTTCTAAGATGCCCATGCCAAACCCTTACACCAAAATGTCATTAGTCCTAATCAATTTGAGAAACGTTGCTTTTAGAAGAGAAAATATTTTAAATATTTTTTCCAATAGAGGTGATAGCAATTTCTTAGAATGAAAAGTTAATTCCAGTTTAAAAAGTATAAAAAGTGTTTTAATACTTTCCTATATATTAATTTGGTATCCACTGATATATCATAATAATTTTATGAATTGCATATTAATCTCTTAACACTTCAAATGTTTTTAAAATATTTTTCTTCTATTTTCCCTTATGTTGCCAGAGATAAAATACAAGGTCTCACAAATGCCTGGCAAGTGCTCTACAACTGACCTACACACCCATTCCCTGAAATTGATTTTTTTTATCTGTGTTTTTCATTACTTAGAGACTTTGGCCTGTGTTTATTTTATACTTACATGTTAGTATCCTTATTTTAACCTTTTAACCTTCATAATTAATTTGGGGAACAAGTGAGAGGAACAGATTTTTTTGAAAACTTCATACCTGAAGTTAATTTATTCCTTAATTTTTATGCAAAGGATGAAATGCCAATCATTGCTGTAGGTGGCTCCATTAAGCTTACATGCTTGATCTTTATCAGTCATTTCTGAGACCTTAGGATATCAGTCCTTAGACTGTATCACTACTAATTAGAATTTAGAATCTGAAAATATTCGAGTCTGATATACTTCTTATTATTCAGGTAACCACATCAAACTTCTTGCTATAGAAATGTCTTTCTTAAAAGATAAAATGCTTTCCTTATCAACTCTAGATTTCCCAACTCTCAACTGAAAACTGAATGTGTTTTTTTTTCTGTTCTCCCTCCGTTCTTGTGTTCACAAAAAATAATTTTGGCCAAAATATGAGATGAGTTTTTCTCTTAAAGATGACCCTGTTCACATATGGGCCTATTTTGAAGTTATCTGTGGCCTTAATCTGGGTCACCTGTGTCAGCATACAGTAGGTCTTTTTATGGCCCACTTTGTTGAGCTGAGTGCGATCTGATGCTACCTGGAGCCACCCTGATGCAACATGACAAAATTAACAGTAAGAAACCACACATAAATACAGTTGGATATTTGGAGTAGTATAACTTGATGGTTGTCGAGAATTTATTAACTGTTTGATATTCAGTAGTGCTACAAATGACCCCTGAATTGTTTTCTGACTACCAAATTTTTCTGGCAGCATTGAAGTGGTGATAAATGGTTTATATATTCTATGAACCACTTATTACGAAGCTTAATGGTCATATATTGATGTTTGTTAGACATAGATAATTATTTTTAGCTGCATATTTGGCTATTATAAAGAATAATCCACTGAAGTGCTACAACACGGCTGCATTAGAAAATGTAATTTATTCTGTATAACTTTACAGTGTATTTAAAGAGCTATATTAAGTGTAAACATTGAATATACATCAGACCAGTTCACTAAGAATCTTATTTCCAAGGATTATGATTAAAATTTGTGCCTGGGCAAAATTATAATAAAAAAGCAATGGGCTTTTCAGGTTTTTTTAACAAATAATTATAAGTATAAAATTCATATATATACATATATATTACAAGTGATTATAGTATAACTTACTTTGAAGCAGATTAATATTCTTGTAAGAGTCTTTTTGCAGAGTTAAAGGAAATGAATAGAGAAGTGTTTTGAGATTTGAAGGCAGTTCAGCACTTATGTGACATAATCCCTCACATCACAGAAAAATAAGTTCATATCCTAATGCCTGAATATTTGGAGATTATTGTATGGGGTAAAATTATACAAGTGGAAGTCAGAATGATTTTGTGAGAAGGGTTCACCATCCCTTTGTATCCACTGGGCTTTGAAGATGGAAGAAGATGACAGGCAGCCTCCAGAAAGTAGAAAGGGGCAAGGAAATGGTTTTTCCTGAAAAGCCTCTCAGAGAAACACAGTCCTACCTTAATCTGGGTCTTCAGAGAGATCCTACCAACTGTGATTTTAGTTCACTGAAATATACTTGATACTTATGACCTCAAGAACTATAATTTAATGTTGTTTAGACCACTAGGTCTGTGATTTGTTACAGCAGCAATAGGAGACTGATAGACCAGGAAATCTCATTTGTCCATGAAACATATAAGGAGAACTTAAAAGGGAATTGAAAAGAAGAAAAAAATTCTATGAATAAAATTCAAGAGATATGCACTAAGATAAGTGAATATTAAAGGAAGTAAGATTCTAGTCCATCCATATGGTGTATTTAACACATACATCACACACACACACATAAACACTCACACAGCTAAATCATTCAAGATTATTTTCTTTTAAAATTTTGAGAGTGGGGAAGGAATTGCATTCATTGGTTAATTCATTGATTTATTTACTTGACATCTATTCAAGATGGTTTATTAAGTTTCAGGAACTAAACAGGCCCAGGATTGAACACAGTTGGCACCGTCTTTGTAATGGTGTAAAAGAAAATAAATTGCTGTGGAATGGAACACTTATGGAATACTTACTGAAAATCTAATTTAGATTGGAAAAATCCCTTTGAATAAGTGGCATCTGTGTTGAGACTATACAGGATAACAGATTAGGGAATGTGTAAGAGTCTTACAGGAGAAAATATACTATTCAAAGACTAATCAGGCTATGGAGAATTTATTATGCCTGCATTGCAAACCATAATGCATCAAAGTGGAGGCACAGAGAGAGGGGAGAGAGAGAGAGAAAAGGAAGAGAGAGGAGAGAGAGGAGAGAGAGAAAGAGAGAGAAAGGGAGAAAGTGGAAGGAAGAATGAAAAGAAAGAAAAGAAAGAGAAAGGAAGAAAGAAAGAAAGAAAGAAAGAAAGAAAGAAAGAGAGAGAGAGAGAGAAAGAAAGAAAGAAAGAAAGAAAGAAAGAAAGAAAGAAAGAAAGAAAGAAAGAAAGAAAGAAAGAAAGAAAGAAAGAAAGAAAGAAAGGAAGGAAGGAAGGAAGAAAGAAAGGAAGGAAGGAAGAAAGAAAGAACAGAGCCTGCCATAGATGTAGGCAGAGGGGAGGGTCGAGGGAAGAATATTGTGTACATTGGTGATGGGAAATGTACACTGGTGGAGGGATGGGTCTTGGAATACTGTATGACTGAAACCCGACCATGATCAGCATTGTAACTCTGTATATAATTTAAAAAATTAGTACTCTTTGCAGGTGTCTTGGGCTTTCAATTTAAAAAATCAATTAGAAAATGAAAATGTTTAGAAATGAGTTGATTGGGTAAGCAGAAATGTCAGTTTGGGGCTTTTTGTATCATTATATGTATGCATATCTGGTTTTTGGTAACTCTTGTTTCTCCTATACAAAGTTTAGCTTAAATGGGAGGAAATAAAATGGAAGTGATGAAAGAGTCTACCTCTCACCTGGTCTGTTTTAAACTCAACAGTTTTTTTTTTTAAGTAAAAAGTAAGATTGTAGTATCGTGTAAAAGTATGATGACATTATTGTGATTGTGAAGAACTATTTATGTTATATATCATTAGACGGTCAAAATATATTTCTTCTTCAGATTTGGTCTTCATTCATCTTTCCTGTCTCACTGTTTGTCCTCAATAATGTTAAGGGTGTTGCTTTATTTGGTAGCAGAAGTGACTTTCAGAAAACACTTAGGAATGGGCTGGTTGTCAGACACATGATTAGAAAATTGAACTTTTAGTCCTTGACCTCCAGGGAGAATAATGGAACTGGAGGATGAATACAATTGCCAATGATCAATGAGCTCATCAATCATGACTGTGTAAGGAAGATTTGTAAAAGCCCAACTCAGATGTAAAGAGATTTTGGGCTGTGGAGTCCATGGGAAGATAGGGAGAGAGGTGTACTTGAAACAAGAAAGCTCTAGGCCTTTTCTCCATGCCTTGCCTTCTGCATATCTTCCATGCAACCATTGAATAGTATGTTCTTGTATCCTAAGAAACTGCTGATCTGAGATTTAAATGGTTTATTCAGTTCCATGTGCCATTCTAGAAAATCAGTGGAAACTGAGGAGGGTGTTCAGGAAACTGATTTATAGCCATTTGATCAGAAGCACTGATAATGATCTAGGTTTACAGAAGGCAACTCAGGTCTGGGGAAGAAGTGCCTTGGTGGATGATGGGGTATGATTTGATTGGCAGTCTAAGTTCTTAACTTTGGAGACAAAATTCCTAGCCCGAGGCAGCTGATGCTGCCTCAGTGCAGATAACGTCAGAATTGAATTATTGCACACATTTAAGGTGTCCAAGAATTTGCTTGTTGGTATAGGAAGCTTCCATTTGTACCCTGAAATTTGTTTCAATGCAACCGGCAATGCAGAGGGTGGTACCTATAGGTAAAAGTTGCACAAGGCAGTTCTATGGCGAGTACTGGGGCCCTTGGACTCCCTAACACTGTCTGCCTTCACAAATGGTACTGCAGTAGCTCCAGAGGGGTCTGCTTTCAGAAGAATTTCAGAAGACTGCTTTAAGGAGGTTGAAAATAGGTTCCTCACCAGTTGGGATGGGAGATGCATGCCGAAAGCAGATAATGGACCAAACATGATCACCTCTCAGTGTCTGTGTTGCAAGCTATAATGCCCAAAGTAGAGAGAGAGTATGGGGAATATTGTCTGCCTTAGAGGCAGGGGGAGGGTGGGAAAGGAGGGGTATACCCAGGATATTGGTGGTGGGGAATGTACACTGGTGGAGAGATGGGTGTTTGATCATTGCAAGATTATTAACCCAAACATGAAGGCTTGTAACTATCTCACAGTGATTCAATAAAATTCAAAAACTTAAAATAAATAAATAAATAAATTCTCCTAAAATGTAAAAAAAAAAAGAAAGGAAGAAAAACAGAAAATAGTTTCCTTGACGGTTCTGTTATGTTCCTCCAGCCAGGCATTTAGGATGAAGAGTATCTTCCTTCTAGTCGAAAGGAATCCTCTCTGGAGACATACATCAGGTTATGCTTAAGGAATAAGCGTTTACCCAGAAGCCCTCAGGAGTGTTTCAATACAGAAAATTATCTGAATTAATTAGGTCTCATTTATTTTTTCCTCCATTTGAAACTTTTCAGACTCCTTAAAGTTTTAAAATGTCAAATTTACTGCTAAGAGAATATGGAGAATGATTAGAAGATGTATTTATACTCTTCTGCTGATTCATAATATTTAATTTCAAAATTAGCAAGTTTCCATCTTTTGTGGCATGTGTTGTTTGTATACTTCTTGTTATTTTATAAATTAAGGTTTTCCTGAGAAGCTGAGTAGCTTATTTTTCTCAGCTGGACATTGGTACCAGTAATTCTACAAATACCTGTTAAGGGGGTTGTTACTGTGCCATTCAGTTATATTATGTTGTTACTATATATTATAAGATTCTCTGGTGGTCTGTGTCTAAATGATAATAGGCAGGCTGTCAGAGCAGATAGAGATTGAATGGAAGAGAATGTTTTTGCTGCTAAGTATCTGTTCTGAATGACCTAAGATTTTGTTTCAAAAGCAAGAGTCTGTACAAATAAACAGAAAGTACCTAGACCTACTTCCTCCACAACCCCCACCACCCCCAGCCACCCCCACATTAGTCTGAGCTGTATGGTATTTGCCTTCTTTGATTACTACTTTTAAAAGTAACATTTCTCAAAGTGTGGTTTCAGGATCTTACACCAAAAGTCAGCTCTCTGATGTTAGGTGTTCCAAGATACTGAGAACCAGTAAGCCCAGTGAATCCCAGCAGCCCCTCTGCCGGCTAGGCCTGGTCCTTAGGTGTGAAAAGGTTGAAAATGAAAATCACTGTTGTAGACAATACTCAATTTCGTGCATTATAAAAATAGCTCTTATAGTTCAGTGTAGACTTCTACACTGAAATTAGAAGTCTTAAGTATCCTGAAGTCTCCCTAAGATTCCTTTATAGTTCATTCCATTCAGTATCTGAAGTTGACTTATACCAGGAAAGACTAAGGAAACAGACACAGATAAGATGAAACCCGGTGTTATCAGTTGGAGGTTTACCTAGCTATAGTCATGGCCTCCAAAGCAGAATCCATCCACAGTCCAGGTTTCCTTCTTTGAAATCTTTTGGAATTTGGAGATTTGTTTTGTTCTATTTTGTTTTAGGCCACACCAAGCTTTGTTCAGGGCCTTCTACATGTATGGCCATCACTCCTGTTGGTACTTGGGGAATCAGGTCATGTCCAGAACTTAGCTCGAGCTCATGTACAAAAAGCATGTGCTCCAGCCCTTTGATTTATCTTTTGGTCCCTGTATGGATTTTGATGGGCTCATCTCCTGGATGTTGGTCATAATGTTATTAGATGATGCAATGAACTCAGCATGGGTCATTAAGAAGACATATGAAGTGCCTATGTGGAATATACCATTCTATAAGTAGGGGTTATACAGCCTTCTTCATGTGCAAAAGAATTAGGGACTATATTTCTCACTGATCAAACTCTCCAACGAGATTAGATAAAAAGGGTGGACTCTCATTTCATTGCCTTAGTACTATGAAAGCCTTCTCATTATAAGCAGGATTATAGGCTAGATAGTTTAATTTGTTAAACAATTAGTTGATTAACTGAGTTTTGGATTGATAAGATAAAAGAAGATAAAATTATTAATTTTTCACTCTATAATATTTGCTCTTAATAAGTAAGATGGTTCTTGATCTCCTTTTCTTAATTCACAATAAAAAGGAACCAGAATTATAACCAGAAACAGAAGCTTTCACTACAATTATATGTTCTAATTGTATTTGTATAACTGAAATAATATATGAACAAAGAATAAAACAAAAACTCCATTGTTGCTGTCAGCAAGGTTAAATAATTTACAAAAGACTACACAACTTTGAGGAAGAAGAGAAAGAACTGAATCTAAGTGGACCTTATACACCACAAACTTCATTCACACAGAGGAAACGAGTATGTATAGAATAAACATAACAATTTTTACTCCTTTATTGAGTTTTCTATTTTATGAGACAAAATGCTAATAATCCCCACAAGATTCCTTCCCTGCTCCTGGATGTTAATATCCTTTATAATTTCCTTTACTAAACTGGTTAGATCAATGAATTTAGCAGAAAATCACCTTTATGATTATGATACTCATCAGCTGACTTTGAATCCATCAAAACGGAGATTCTAGTGAGCCTAACTTAATGAGATTCTTTAAAAGAAAGCAAAATGTTAGACTATCTCTTACTAGTTTCAGTAATGTGTATATGACTTTAGAGTTGCTAGGTAAAGAATTCTTTCAATAACCATGTGGCCTGGAAGCCTTTAAGTGGGTACTAGCCAATTGATACTGTAATTGTTGCCTTGTGATCCTCTAAGCAGTGAAACCAGATAATCATTAAGTTTATGGTCATTTATTGTGGGAAAAGAAAGTACAGAATATTTATACCTTATTTCTTCAGCATTTCACTCTTGTTGTGGACCTATATATTTATTCTCATTGCCTTTAGCTGCCATCATACTGTGGGGATCCTTTTAGATATTACATCTCTATTTATTCTAAATCTCTGACAATAACTCATTTCCTATTCTCTGTATATTGCTCTTCTTTATGAAATCTAGTTGCTATTATTCAATATGTACTGTAAATTTCTTTTTCATAATTTATACATTTATTTGGACTGGGACAATAGCACAGTGATAGGGCATTGGTCTTTCACATGGCCAACCCCTGTTCGATTCCTCTGCCCCTCTCAGAGAGGCTAGCAAGCTACCAAGAGTATCTTACCCTCACGGCAGAGCCTGCAAGCTACCTGTGACATATTGGATATACCAAAAACAGGCACATGAAAAAATGCTCATCATCACTAATCATCAGGGAGATGCAGATCAAAACAACTATGAGATACCACCTAACACCACAGAGACTGGCACACATCCAAAAGAACAAAAGCAACTGCTTTTGGAGAGGATGTGAGGAGAAAGGGACCCTCCTACACTGCTGGTGGGAATGCCAACTGGTTCAACCCTTCTGGAAAACAATATGGTCGCTCCTCAAAAAATTAAAAATCGAGCTCCCATTTGACCCAGCAATACCACTTCTGGGAATATACTCCGGAGCGGCAAAAAGATATAGCCAAAATGACATATGCACATGTATGTTCATCGCAGCACTATTTACGATTGCCAAAATCTGGAAAAAACCCAAATGCCCAAGAACAGATGACTGGCTGAAGAAACTTTGATACATCTATACAGTGGAATACTATGCAGCTGTCAGAAAAGATGAAGTCATGAACTTTGCATACAAGTGGATCAACATGGAAAGAATCATACTAAGTGAAATGAGTCAGAAAGTGAGAGACAGACATAGAAGAATTGCACTCATCTGCGGAATATAAAACAATGGAATGGCTGTTACTCTAACAGCCAAGAATAACAGAAATAAGTACCAGATTTGCTCCATGGCTTGGAGACCAGCCTCACATGGTGGGGGAAAGGGCAGCTCAGATAGAGAAGGGAATACCAAGCAAAAATGTGGTGGGAGGACCCGTTCGGGATGGGAGAGGCATGCACGGAGCAGACTATAGACCGAACACATTGGCCACCCAAGACCTCCATTACTAACCACAATGCCCAAAGGGAGAGAAGGAACAGAGGGGAATGCTCTGCAAATTAGGTGGGGTGGGAGGGGATTAGGGTTGGGGGGTGGGAGGGATAATGGGGTCATCAATAGAGAACGGGTACTGGTGGAGGGATAGATACTCATATGACTGAAACACAAGCATGAAAATATGTAAACCTGTATCTGTACCCCCACGGTGATTCATTAATAAAAAATTTAAATTTAAATAAATAAATAAACAAAATAGCATGGTACTGTATTATTAAATTTTTATGTTTTCTATGCCCTTCTGGCTCTCTTCATCTCCCTGGTTCTTTGAAGGAGAGAATGTCTCCAATTGAAACTACTATAGTCAACACTATAAATTTAACTGACTGTAGTAAGTACTAGTTGGTAATCTCAGTCTTTTGTGTTTCTTCCCCAGAGAATCTCTTGTATGTGACACTTGGTTTAGCACTCTTTAAAGCCTCCAGTTGTTGGGGAAAATGAGTAAGAAGAGGCTGCAAAAATCTCAGGGCTAGGACAAATGGAGACATTACTGGCACCCGCTCAAGTAAATAGATGAACAACGAGATGACAGTGATACAGTGATACAGTGATATTATTGATACAATCTTTACAGTGTTAGATATAGTTGTGTCTACACATAATGATTAAGCAGTATTACTGAAGGACATAGGAATAGATAGATACCTTCCAGGCAAAAGCAGATCCATTTATGTAAAACCTGAAGTTTTCAAAACTAGCTGACTTAGTGTATTTTTTTTAAATTTTTTATGTGAATCATCGTGAGGTAAAGTTACACATTTACAAACTTTCATGCTTGCATTTCAGCCATACAGTGGTCGAGTTCCCATTCCTTCACCAGAGTCCATATTCCAACACCAATGATCTGAGTTTTGTTTTCTTTTTTTTAGGAATTTCTCTTTATCTTCTTGTAATCATGTACCAAATGGAATAAGTGTGCTTCTCTGAATCTGTTCAATATCAGGCTAAAGGAACTCATTTTTTATGAAGCAGCAATGTTTTCATCACAGCTGTATCAGTAATGCAGGCCACGCTGGCCTTCCGGGAATCTGAGGGGTCAGCAGAACACATTGCATATGGTAGGATTTACCACTGATACTTAGCCCTGTTGCTATTCCAACCTCTTACACATAGTCTGCTTTAGTTAATACACATATTATTTCACCTTCCGTCTCCCACCCCTAGCCTGTAATGTGGAATCTACAGTAAGTCTATAAAAAGGAAAGCATCACAAGCTTACATTGGAGGAACATAAAATGAAATAAACAATGCCAGGGTACTAACTCCTTCCCAACTATTGTGCCAGGAGCTTTATAAACAGATTCACTGTATCACTGTCATCCCGTTGAGCATCGATTTGCTCAAGCGGGCACCAGTAACGCCTCCACTCGTCCTAGTCCTGAGATTTTAGCAGCCTCTCTTTACTCATTTATCCCAGCAGTGCCACATTGGAGGCTTTTTCAGAGTAAGGGGGATGAGACCCATCATTGTTACTGTATTTGGCATATTAATTACACCACAGAGAACTTGTCAGGCTTTGCTGTATAAACAGATTTTTTAATTTTATATTAACTACTGGAATAGACGTTATTTTCATCATGAAGATGATAAGATAGACCCCGCAAATAGGCCAAACTGATATTGGCATGCAGTCAGGCATTTCAACTTAGAACTCTTTGAACCCTTGTGCTATGTTTTATGATATGGTTTGTCAAAGTAAAGATACCTGGGTCTGGAAGGAAAAGATGAAGAAATGCCTCTTGTAAGTTCAAGGTCCTACCAGAACCTGGTGTGTATGTGTGTGTGTGTGTGTGTGTGTGTTGTGTTTGTGTGTGTGTTCCAATAACCATATTTACGAAAACAGGTAGGGCCTGGATTTGGCTCTGTATCATACTTTGCCAGCCTCTTTTTAAGAAGTCCACACATATGATTAATTATATACTCAGTAGCCTTGTCATTACTTTTTTCCCTTGTGTTTTGAACCATACCTGGCTGTGATCCAGGTTTGCTTCTGGCTCAGAGATCATTTCTGGTGCTCAAGGGACTATATGTGCTGTCAGGGATCAAACCTGGGTCAGTAATGTGAAAAGTAAGTGTTTTATCTGCTGTACTGTCTCTCTGGCCAATTAAAAAAATTATGTAGGCACCATAATTTTCAAACCTGTTGATAATAATTGAGTTTTAGGCACACAGTGGTCCAGCTCCAAAATTACCACCATGTTAGTGCCCTTCCTTCAGTGCCTCATGTTTCCCTCACATCTCTATTCATCACTACTACTCACCTATTCAGCAAAATCATTTTTAAAATTTAATGATTTTAGTTTGTAATGCTTTAATAATGCTGATTCTTATAATTTTGATCACTTGTATCACTTGTCATCCCCTTGCTCATCAATTTGCTCGAGTGGGTGCCAGTAACGTCTCCATTCATCTCTCTCTGGACCATCTGATTTTTGACGCCTTGGCAAGCGAGACAGCGTCCGTGATTCTTGATCGATTCTTGATCGTCGATGGAGTTTGGAACTTCGGATTCCTTCTTTCACTTGAGTGTAATATGATACTCCAACCATAGCTCTTTTGATTCCTCTTTGAGAGACCCAAATAGCATTCTTATCCTGTTTTTGTAGGGCCCAGGTCTCAGGCGTATGTTAGTGCAGGAAGAATGGTGGAGTCAAAAAGATGTGCCCAGAGCTGGAGGTTCTTCGTCCTCTTAACAACTTCTTTGATGCTCTTGAAGGCATTGCATGCTGTTCTCTTCCTCCTGCACAGCTCAGGTGTCAGGTCATTCATCATGTTGAGTTCTCAACCTAGGTACACATAACTGCTGCATTCAGAGATATTTGTTTCATTGAGAGCAAATGGAACACCAGGAACTAGTTCGTTTCTCATGAACATTGTTTTTGTGAGATTCAGCTGTAGTCCGACATTTCCACATTCACGGTTGAAGTTGGCCAGAATTCTTGCCACTTGGATTACGTTTGGTGCTATTATAACGATGTCTTCAGCAAAGTGGAGGTGGTGTAGCTACTGACTGTCTACCTTCATTCCCATTTCGTTCCATTCCAGTCGTCACATGATGTTCTCGAGGGTGGCACTGAAGAGTTTCGGTGAAATGGTGTCTTCCTGCCAAACCCCTCTCTTTATGTTGATCACTTCCTTGCAGAATGGTGAAATCCTGGTGGTGAATCCATAATACAACTCATGGAGGATCCTGATGGTTTTGATGTTCACAGCTAACCTCACTTCTCCACCATCATGATGTCCTAGACCCTGACCAATATCCTATGTTACCACCAGTCTACCTCATCATCTCTTGCTATATTCCTCTTAGATGGCATTCTTATTTTTGTAGTTCAGGGCCAAGAGTTTGGCAATATTTAATAATTAAATATTTAATCAATTTTGTGTTAATTTTGTGAATGACATAAGAGAGAGTTTAAGTCTCATTGTTCTGTATATGCTTGTCTAGTTTTGTTATGTTGAATAGTTTTTTTTTCCCTCTGTTGTATTCACTTAGAACCTTTACCATAAAATAGTTAAAAATCGAGGTTTATTTCTGGGCTTCTAGTTATGTTCAAGTGATCCATGTGTCTCTTTTTATTTCAATAGCAAGTTGTTTTGGTTACTATAGCTCTGCAATATAATAAAGTATGAAATCAGGCAACATGGTTCTTCCAAATTTGTTCTTTGCTGGAGTGATTTGGCTCATCCGAATCTTTTGTAATTTCATACAAATTTAGATATTGTTTTTCTTCTTCCTATCAGAATTTTAGTGGGATTTTGATAGGGATTACATTGGATTAATAAATGGTGTTAGAAAGAATGGGTTTTCTTCTGATCTGTGCACAAGAAATCTTTCAATTTCTTCATGTTTTTCTTAGTTACCCTCAGTAGTGTCTTATAGTCTTCACCATCTAGGTCATTAACTTTGATTAAGTATGGTATTAAAAATTCTTTTTAATGTGGTTATAAGTGGTACCAGTTTATTTTTGGACACTTAGAAATGAAAGAAATGTTAGAATGAAACCAATTTTAGTGTATGGATTTTGATTCAAATCCCTAGATTCATTTAACATTTTTAATTTTCTGTTGGAATCATTAGAGAATAATTAGGGTTTTGGTCCACACTTGGCAGTATCTATGATTTATTCCGAGTCTATGCCCAAGGATCACTCCTGGCAAGTTCAGGGGGACTATATAAAGTATCCAGGATTAAACCTAGGTCAGCCATGTGCAAGGCAAGTGCCCTAAATGCTGTTCTATTGTGTAGGTTAGCATTGGTATGCCTATTCTCCCTTGCCACAGGGAGCTTAGGTTTATCAGGGTACACCCATCACAGTGCTCCTGAGACACTCCCACTCCTTTATTTATTGTTTATTGGAATATGGCTCCAAACACTCTTAGGCTTACCGTTGGTTTGTCCTTTCTCCCTGGCTGCAGGGAGATTAGGTTTACTAAGTAATACTCATCATGCTCCCAAGGCACTCCCATTCCTCTGTGTTTATCTATAACCTCTTTCTTTGTGCTCTTCTTCCCCAACTGGTCAATCACCTAATCAGACTTTGTTGACTTGTAAGGTCAGATCCTTTTAAAGACACTGGACTTGTATTCTTAAGTGAAATATTGCCTTCCTCTTCTCCTTATATACTTTGCGTAGTTACTTCAGAGCACTGTCCTTTGTGCACAGACACAGGAAGACAATGCTATGCTTTTGAAACTTGGGAGTTAATTGAGTCCGAATAATATTCACTCCTGGGCATCTGTTTTCTCAACTTAAGCTACAGTTGCTCTTAGTTTCTAGTGCCCCAAAAGCAGCGTCCTGACGAACGACTGGATGGACCCAGAGCAAGCTGTGAGCTACCCTGTCATTGAAATGGGCCAAGCCAAGCACCCTAATACTTAACTATAAGTTAAGAGCATGGCCATGGACAAATTCTGCCATGATCCAAAGAGTAACAACTGTATCAGGACTCAGGTAGGGTCGGAAAAGACTAATCTGGCCTGAGCACTGTATTCTGAGATCTATAGTGAGATGTACCCAGGAGAGTCATCCTATAAGCTTAGTGTATCTCTTACTGTGTCTGTACAAAATGACTAATATTATTAAGAAGTAGAATTAAGATGAATGTTTATGTGATTGCTGGACTAAGGGAAGGAGAAACACACTCATAGATGATATTTCACCCTTGGCAGGCCATCTTGCTGATTGACAATTTGTCCTAGAAGAAACTTTCCCTGAGGGAAGCACTTCTGTTGATTGTATGACCTCAACTATGTGAAACTGTTACCCAAACCCCTCATAATTTAGAAGATAATGAAGGCTGTAAGAGTGGGCAGGAGTAGGAATCAGGGGGAAAATCCAAGGGGGAGAATCCAAGAAGAATGAAGGAGATTGGGGGAAGGAGAGTCAGAGGAGAATGGAGATGAGATTGGAATAAATCGCAATTGAGACCAACTAGCCTGGCCCTAATTTCCTCCTTAGTCAGCCCATTGCAATCGGCTGTCCTGGGTAGGGGAAGCAGCACAAGACCACTGAACGCAGGAGGCAAGATAGAGCACCATGGCTTTCGTATTCGTGTTTTGAATACACACTATTGTTCCAGCCCTCATTAGGATATTTTGAGCATAGTATAATTAAGTTGTATCACTTGTTGTCTCATTGTTCTTCGAGTTTCTTGAATAGGCACCAGTAACATCTTCATCCGTCCCTGTCGCATGCTAGTATAGCCCAATGGCATCTTCTTGCTCCAGGAAAACGAAGAGCATCACAGCCACTCCTTACTCATCCTTCCTCATGCTGCCATATTGGTGGCTCTTTCAGGGTCAGGGGAATGAGGCCCATTATTTTTACTGTTTTGGGCATGAATACACCATGGGTAGCTTGCTAGGCTCTGCCTTGCGGGTGGGATGCCCTCGTAGCTTGCCCAGCTCTCCAAGATGGATGGAAGCTTTTAGCATAGTACCATGTAATATCCAAATAGTCTTTATTCCAAATGGGAACCTTAGATTATTAATTCTTATCTATTTCTTATAGGAAAAACAAAAACAATAAGATTTTCAACACTATATTGAATTATCCTGTCATCATCCTGATATTAGCAAGAAAAACTTTCTGTTTTCACTATTAAACATGATGATTTTAAAATTATGTTCCTTATGCCTTCACTATATTTAGAAATTTTTCATCATAAATTAAGGCCAGATCATATTAGTTGCTTTTACTGCATCAATTAAGATTGGCAATTTTTTATTTTTCATTTTGTTAATGTGATATCATATTGATTCATAACATTGAACCAATTTTTTACATTCAGAAATAACTCTTTTGATCATTGTTTATTATCATTTAACATATGTTGAGCTTGATTTGCTAATAATTTGAGAAGTATTTTTGCTTCTATTTTCATAAGATATTTTTGCCACCAGTCTTCCTTTCTTCCTTATGTATAAGCAATTATAAATAGAAGTGATAATGTATAAAATTACAACTGTAATTGTAAATATAATTATAAATAGAAGCAATTATATATAGAATTCCCAATATACAGAAAAGAGAATTAGTTATCAAAACTAATTTGGATATAGTGAAATAGTAGAGAGCTAATTATTGAAGGATGCAATGTAATTTTAAAAAAACATACATTGTGTGTTAGGTATAAAGGATATTGATATTTAACCCAAAATTTAAGGACATGGAGACACAAAGAGCATTAGGAAACAACAGAAATGGGTCATGTTGTCATGGAGATGATAAAACGAGTAGTACATTTTAGAGTTTAAAAATCCATGGAAACCTAGTGACAGGAGAAGAAAGTAGTTTGTGGTGAGGAAGTTATTTGGTCTTACAAACAAATGAAACAGATTCTAAGTTTGCAAGCTGAGAAACAGAAAAACAGGGGAATAATTCAGATCAAAAGATAATGGGAAGAAATGCCCACATGAAGATTTGCCTTCCAGGGAGTTAAATGGGTAAATTGCTTGGACAGTCTATTTAGGGTTCTATATTTCAAAGTTGGAAATACTTGTTAAATACAGTGTCCTGTAAAACTTGGAATCTTGAAAAGTAAATGACTGAGGAAGTTCTAGGAGTTAAGAAAACATAGATTAGATAGATAGATAGATAGATAGATAGATAGATAGATAGATAGATAGATAGATAGATAGATAGATAAGAATTCTTTATTAAGCAGTGTAAGAGTCTCCAAAGGAGCTCAAAGGGCTAGGATAATGCAAATGCCTTATTTACTATTTAACAAGTGTGGAGACAGGGCCTGTGCATTCTATTGACCTAATCCTGACAATGGATTCTGGCTCAGAAGCTCCAGTTGCCATGAGAAACTGTCCAAGTTAGGTTAATCATGATTAGCCACTGTCTCTCCATCCCATTCACTTTGTCTCTCCCTGTAAGGAAAATGCCAGGCACTATTGCTTCTTTATTGCGTGTATAAGGGGATCTACATAAAATACAAAAATGTTGAGATTGTTAAGGTTAATTTATGAACATCAGGGATTGAAAAGTGACAAAAAGGCAAAGTATGAGAAATAAAGATGATAATGAGAGGTCTAACTATATGTCAATTTAAGCTGCTAAAATGATGCCAGTGATTGCCTATGTGCTTCTTGTTAGGTTACAGAATAAGCCTGCCATTTGCTGAAACCACTGTTAGTCTGCTATTTTGTTACTTATAAGGAATCTTTTTTTCTTTTCTTTTTTTTTTAATTTTTATTAAATCACCATGTGGAAAGTTACAAAGTTCTCAGGTTTATATGTGAGTTATACAATATTCAAACACCCATCCCTTCACCAGTGCCCAAATTCCACCACCAGAAACCCCAGTTTACCCCCCGCCCCCACCCCCTACCCCCTACTGTATAACTAATGAATTTCACTTCATTTTTTCTTTACCTTGATTACATTCCATAATTCAACACAAAACTCACTATAGTTGACATAACTCTCTCTCTCTCTTTTTTTTCTTTTTCCTTTTCCATTTTTTTTTTTTTAATTTTTCCCCCTCATCCCCCTTCCTGCGCCTCATAGTATGGTGTACTCCACGCCACGTTGGCCAGCGTGGGGCTTTTGCTTAGCTCATAGTCCAGAGGTGGCTGTTACATTAAGAACCTTCAATATTTCAACAAAAACTTACTGTTATTATTTGGAGTTTCCCCCCTAAGTCTGACCTGTTCAAATGGAACCCTTTCACATTGATGACAATTATAAATGTTAAGTCGCGCGGACGCAGCAGCGTCCGCGCGGTTTTGGATTTCTGTATAAAGTCCTGGGAAAATTCTGCCAGAAATTACATATTTCCTCCGTTAGCCAGCGTGGGGCAAAGGCTTAATTCACAGTCTCCATACATGGGTGCAAGCACTTGCTGGAACCCCAATTCCTAAAGCTGTCTCTGGTTCCCGCTTGTTCCACATCCACCGGCTCTGCAGGGGCATGGGCGCCTGGGCCGAAAACCCGGCCGGCCGGAGCCGAGCACGGGCCCGACTAGGGCTGGCTCTGTATCAAGTTCAAAGCACACATTTTTTTTTTTTTTTCCGCGCCACCAAGTTCGTACCTTCTCAACGGACCCACAAAATGTCAGACACCACGCCTTCTCCCGGAGGGGAGAGAGACCAAGAAGGAAGGTTCTTTCCTCCGTTAGCCGGCGTGGGGCAAAGGCTTAATTCACAGTCTCCATACATGGGTGCAAGCACTTGCTGGAACCCCAATTCCTAAAGCTGTCTCTGGTTCCCGCTTGTTCCACATCCACCGGCTCTGCAGGGGCATGGGCGCCTGGGCCGAAAACCCGGCCGGCCGGAGCCGAGCACGGGCCCGACTCCTTATAAGGAATCTTTGAGAGCATTTCCAATTTATTCAAGCATTCTGGAGTTATGACATAGAAAGCCAATTACTTCTCTTTCTGCATTAGATACCTAGCCCTCTAAATTCTAACTTGTTTTTAGAATAGATAATCTCGGGAAATGAATCCTGGGATATGATATCACGGGATATGATATCACAATTGTCTGTAGGATTAACAGGATAATATAAGTCCCAAGTTTTCCTGACAGGAAGATTGGGGAAAATTAATTGCCTCCACAGTTTTCCCTCATTCAGACTCCACAAGGCTAAATTCATTTTTGTTCACATATTCTCTATCTTTTCTTGTTGATAATCATAAACATTCTAAGACTTAACCACATGACAATTATTGTTTCTGGATTATGAGATGATATTCCCTTATAGAACAAGAGAGTCATTTTGCTTAGAAGCTCTGGGAATATGAGAAGATAGAACACGTGGGAGAATTTAAAGGTCAGAAAGGGGAAATGAGAACTTTACATTAAATTTCACCTTCAGTGCCTTTTCTTGTTAAATAATTTAGCCTTAGTTAGCATTGTTTTCCAACCTTACCGCCATCATATTTTTGAAATCTCTTGAACCTGAAAATGTATTGCAAGGTTAAAACAACAACTTGAATAGACTCTGATCATATAAAGACAAATATAAAACTCATTAACATTTTCTTTATCTTTCTTTTTACATCTCTGCCCACAGTACTGATGGAACTACATATTGGAACTACTGATGCAACTAACGTGCATTACATATTCTTCACACAGCTTTCAACTCACACTTTTGATATAAGGCATAGCCTGTGCATCCTATAAGAAATGGTTCTAGGAATTAGAGAGGTACAGGTCCTAAATCAGGCTGATAATTGAAAATTATTTTGGGCAGAACTCAGGATAATCTTTCAATTCTCCAATTAGTATAATGTTTATGTTTATGTAACATGTACATAATATATTCCTCATATTTGTTGTTGTTGTTGTTTGGGTCACACCTGGCAATGCACAAGGATTACTCCTGGCTCATTCACTAAGGAATTACTCCTGGTGGTGCTCAGGGGACCATATGGAATGCTGGGAATCAAACCCGGGTCAGCCGCGTGCAAGGCAAATGCCCTACCTACTATACTATCGCTCCAGCCCCACTCTTTGCATTTTTAAATGGCTTATGATTAATTTTGGAAAGAAAATAATAATAAATTAAAGGTTATGAGAATTTGAGGTGGAGATATTATTTGTTGCTATGATCATATTTTCCTCACTGAATATCACAATTCACCTCCATTTGTGAATGAGTGAGCTTATTATTAATCTGCTCTTTACTTCTGTCAATGGAAAATCATCATTATTTTTATTGTCATCATTATTATTTGTTTTGGGAGCCACACCTGACAGTGCCAAGGGTTTACTCCTTAGTGCTTATAGGTTTCTGTCAAGGATGAAACTGGAGCAACTGCTTTCAAGGCAAGTACCCTTGCCTCTGTACCATTTTTTTGACTTGATGTAAAAAATTTTCTAACTAAAAATATGGCTTATTCAGCTCCTTAAACTTCCAGTCATGGATAATGGCACTATCTCCAAGCAAATAACAAGTTTCTAAGAAATTATCTCAATCGACAAATACCTTTACTCAGACTGCTCACAACTAATGGCAGAGTGAATCAGAATCAATTTCTCTGTCCTCAAGCCATATAGAAACAGATAACAAACATGAAACACTGAGCTTTCCTGAAGTTAATTTGGAAGAAAATATTACACGCAAAGAAAGCCTGATGGTATTTAGTTGATAAAAAAATATACCTAGGCTGAAAGTGGGAGAGCTGTTTTGAATATATTTAAACAACTTTTTATCAAAGAGAGCTCAAACTGCTATTCTGAATTTGGGCAGAACAAGATTTCTTAGCATCTTCTTTTTATGTCATATATTTTGCTTATACACCCTTGTTGTTAAAAAAAAAAAGAAAAACAAAATTAGCTCACCAAAAGCTTATTTATATTCTTTTTACTGACCATCAATAGTATTGGCAGCCCTCACAGAGATACTCTCTTGACAAATCAAGTTATTGTCTGAGGCATGAAGTGTTAGATTATGATCGAGCCAGCGTGACACTGTGATTCATGGCTACTCTATTACCAAGGGGAAGCAGGATTTCTGTCTCATAATGACTTCGAATTTCTTGTGAGACAAGTGAATTCTTTTGTTCAACCTCAGGAGTTCATCTTCAGTATCTTAGAACAGAACTGTTTTGCGGACTCAAACATATGAAGACTTTAGAGGGTATTAAATAATGATGCATAAGAGCTTCTCCTAGAGAACACCCTTTGGAATTCTAAAACGGGCCAAAGAAATCCAAATGTTCAAATAGCCAGTGACACAATTTCATAATTTAATGTTTTAATATACATATTTTTAACATTTTTATTTTTCATAGAATGATTATTAATCCATAGTATTACCTTGCTGATGTACATGGCATACACTTTATTAAAGAAAATTTTCTGCTCAGCAGGTTTTCACAAACTTCTGGTTAAATAATTACCAGTGTTTTTCTAATTTGGTTCTTGAGGCTGTTTAGTTATTTCAAGTAAGATAATTTTACAAAGTAAATATTTGTTATAAAATAATTTTAAATGAATGGAAAAATAGAAATAATTAAATTTTAAAAATGCATATATTTTCTTGCCACCTGGGGGTATGTTTCTGATTATTTTTGTCTACATTTGCTGTGCTTTAATATGTGTACATTTTATTTTAAAGCAGTTTTATAACTATATTTCTTTATACCTGAATTTTTAACTTAACGATATAGCACAAACATTTTCCCATTAGCCGTTAATCTTACTAATGAAAATGCTATTTGGATTGAAAATTTATATATTGAAACTATGAATTAATTTCTGTACCAAATTAAATATTGTAAAATAAATTCTGACATAATATATAATTACTAAACATATAGTATAGTTTTATGTTTTTGTAATTATGGTAGAAACTATTTTACATATCCTTTGTTTCATTCCAGAGTCTATTAGCTCTTATATAATGCCATTGTTCCTGCAATCTCATTCTCAGTGTGCAAGTTAACAGACTGAAAGATGAAAGACAAAAGGCAAGAACAGGGAACTGCATCTATTTGAAAAGTGCAAGAGGTAGGGTAGATATAAACGACATCGTGTGCAATGATAAAAACAGGAGTAATATATGTTTTTAAAAGACACAAGTAGTGTGAGACAGAATATAAATGTTAAAAACTGTAAAATGGCGAATTATCAGCGTGCTGAATTCTCAAGTTTCATCAAGAAAACAGATAAAATCTTGCATACTAACTCTACTCACTTAGTACACCAAAGACACCTAGTCTTTGGCTGATACATTGGAAGCAGCTCTGGCAAAACAGGAAGCAGGAAGGCGGCCAGCATAGGTATGAAAAGTGCACGGGTAATACCTTGTTCTCTACTGCACCTTCAGCTTGCAACCACTCCCATAGCCATCCCGGCCGATGATACAGCCCGCTTCAATCCACAGCTCCAGGGGTGTATTTCCAGGGATGCAAACGTGCTGCCCAGAGTCTCCAGGAACACAAAACCTGGCTCCATTTTCACTACAGCCTCATCAACACGGCACAAAAACGGTCCCTTTGCTAGACACCCACTAGTGCCACAAGATCCCCCAAAGAAAAGCTGTGCATCTGGCCCTGGCATTAGCAGTCCCCACGAGGGCAGACGCATGAGTATCCCTTAAAGGCCTGATGGCCCAGACTTAGATGTAACCGGGAACAGAGAGGAGGAGACGCTAGCTCCGGCCGGGCCGGCCACGCAGAAGGGAAGGTCCCTGGTGTCCACCTACAACAATCCGCACAGCCACGTGCACGGGGCTCAGCCGAGTCTGATGCAACGAAATGACAGATCCTAATATCAGAACTACCAAAATCAAAGGCTGGAAGATCCTAGACCTCTGAGTGACCAACCGCCAGTGGCAGAGATGGGACAGGAAAGAAATCACACCCTCACGGCAAGCCCGAGAGTGGGAGAGACAGGCCGTGTCCCTGGCTAGACACCTAGAAACATATCGCCGGGTGGCGAAGGGTTTATGGATGAAAATTAAAATTTGAAACTGTGTGAAGAAAAAGTAAGAGTATATTTTGACCATTGTGTCAGGGAGAAATAAATAGATGTATAGCTAGGAAACGGAAAAAAAAAAAGAGGTAGAGTAGGTTTTAGTCATGATTCTCTCCATCTTGGCTTCATCATGTTTCGAGATGGATAAGTGTAGAAAGTCTCTCTATTGATACAAATAGAAAAGCATGAAAATATAACTTTAGGTCGCATCTCTGTTGTCAGCCTATGTTCTTGCCTTCATAAATACCGTGGTTGTACTTTGGATTCTGCCTCTGTCAATACGTATAAGACATTGTATTTTCATTAACGTTGTTCATGCTTAACAGCACCCAGGGTCCTGCCTAGAGAACAGGGAAATAGAGTTAGTGCAGAAAGTCATTTGCCCTTTGATGCATGCCTCATACAAACTATCAAAAAACACAAAAACCTAGAAAACATCCGCAGAAAGAACCATAGACATTAAGCCTCTGATGAGCAAATTTAATTTACTTTTTAAACATGAGGTGCATAAATGTAAAATATGTGCTAAGTGTAAAGCTTAAATATGTAGGACCTATAAGGGAAAACAGGAGAACATTTTTGTGATATTTGAGCAATGTGTTTTAGATACTATACCAAGCATGATCCCTCAATGAAGATATTGATAAATAGGCTTTATCAAAACTAAGGTTTCTGTTCTTTTTGAAAGTTATTTTAACACATGAAGAAACTGAAAATATCTTCAAGGCATATGTCTGGTAAAGGATTTTATTCAGATTGACAAACAAGCTCTTATGTTTCAATAACAGGAAAATAAGAGATCTAATGAATAAGTGGACAAATATTTGAACAGAGCCTTCACCAAAGAATCTAAACACTATAGAACATATGTGCATATATTAAACAAATAAAAATGTGCCAAGTATGTTAATATCTAGCAGCACTGTAGCACTGTCGTCCATTGTTCATCAATTTGCTCAAGTGGGCACCAGTCTCCATTGTGACACTTGTTACTGTTTTTAGCATATCCGAATATGCCACAGGTAGCTTGCCAGCCTCTGCTGTTCGGGCAGGATACTCTTGGTGGCTTGCTGGGCTCTCCGAGAGGGACAATGATACACTCAGGAAAAATTATTTGGCTGTTTTGTGACTATTGAAAAGGCATCTAATTTTTCAGCCATGCTAGTATTTATTTCAGAGGAAAAAAATGTATCTGCTTATAGGCTTGCATATAGAAACTCATGGCAACCTTGAATCAGAAATCATGATCTCTATTTTTCTCAAGCTTGGAAATCCTTAATTAACTAGTTGAAATGTCTCCATCTGCACAGACTTTCAGGGTTACCATCTAGTTATTTAGGTAAGATAAAGGTTTTTTTTTTTCTGATAATATAGACCCTTGATGAAGACTTAACAGCTAAATAGTGTGGTATTTACTTTTTCAGATTTCAGTTTAAAAATGATTGCTTGAGAAAACTTGTTAAGCATGTACATTTCTTAACCAATCTTAGATTTTCTGCCTTAGAAGCCAGGAACAGAGTGTGGAGACAAGTCTAATTCAGTTGTGCTCAAATTATACTTTGTGATATCTAAATTAAATGCTTATTTTCTATGGATTTTATGACTTATTTATGCAATTATCTGCATTTGCTAACTTTTTTGCTGCTGGGGATACAACCCAAGGCCATGTGAGAAACGCATGCTTCCTATCTTGGTTTAGTTTCAATAGGAACCAATGTTTTACATAAACTACAGATGAAAATAATAATGTGTTCTCATTTTTAAATTTAAAAGTCTTGTTAGACTTAGGACCCAGAGTTATTTTTCTCTCGGGCTTCAACTTTTATAACACCTTTGTAAACATTTCTGTGGCTTGGCATTGAGAAGACAGAGATACTTGGCTTCTGGACAATGGGGCTGAAAAGAAACTGGTAGAATAAAGTGGCCAAGCATGAGGTTCTCTGGCAGAGTCAGTTGACCTTTCCATGGAACCATAATACCTTATTTTTTCATTAATAGGTTGATAATCTATAAATTGTTGAGACAAATTAAATGCTCTCTAACTTTTCTTCTAAAACTTGTCTTATATCATTCTAGTTTACATCTAAAACAAAATAAAACCAAACCAAACCAGGTCCAGCCTTATTCTTCTAAAGATACAACGTGTAGAATACAAATGCATAAGTAAATAAAAGTAACAGAAGTTATATTATTCATCTCTCTCATCAGTGTCCTGTCAGTTTTGTGGGTATTTTTTTCTCTAGTCTATTCATAAGTAGAAGAGCACCAAGGTTCACTGGTTTACTTATCATTCACTAAAATTTATTTTCAATGATAAAATGCTTTCATTTTGTCCTAAGTTATCTGAGACATATGAATGAATGCCTTATAACACCAAAAATCAGGCTAGTGAAGAATGTAGTCAATAAAGTTGACTCTAGCACTTTGGGGAGAGAAAGATAAATTCACATTATTCAGATTGCAGCCAGCACTGTGAGGAGAGCCACTGAATGAGAAGGACGAAATAACCTCAGATGACATGTCAATTTAAGGGGGCACCCAATGAAGCAGCAGAGCTTCTTACTTCTTTTGTTCATTATTTAGAAGCTATCGTGCAGACAGATGAAAGCAGTCAGATTAGATAATGCATGCATTTGTAATAGACTTTCATGGTTTAGAGTGACAGCTACCAACCCTCTTACCTACCTTTCCACTGCTCCTTATGCTCTAAGATTATCACATGTTGTATGACTAGACTCCAGTGTAGATTTAGCTTTTCTGTTGAGAATGGATAGTGATGAATCAGTAAGGTGGCCATCATTATTTTTAATCTGTGAGAACATATTTGTTTTCTCCACATTTATTTCTTCCTATTCTTTCATTTTTAAAGAATTTTATTTATTTTTAAAATTTTATTGAATCACCGTGAGATAGTTACAAGCATTCTTGTTTGGGTTACAATCACACAATGATCAAACACCCATCCCTCCACCAGTGCACATTCCCCACCACCAATATTCCCGGTACAGCACCCTTTCCCACCCTCCCCCTTGCCTCCATGGCTGACAATATTCCCCATACTCTCTCTCTACTTTTGGGCATTGTGGCTTGCAACACAGACACTGAGAGGCATCTGTTTTAGGCACTCCCATCCAGACCGATTCCTCCAGCCATTATTTTCTTAGTGATCCCTTTTCTATTCCTTCTGCCTTCTCTCCTCCACTCATGAAGCAGTCTTCCAGCTATGGGGCAATCCTCCTGGCCCTTGAATCTACTGTCCTTGGGTGTAGCCTCAAGTGATGTTAGTTTATACTCCACAAAAGAGTGTAGTCTTTCTATGTCTGTCCCTCTCTTTCTGACTCATTTCACTTATGCTCTCCATGTCTATCCATTTATAAGCAAATTTCATGACTTCATTTCTCCTAACAACTGCATAATATTCCATTGTGTAGATGTACCAAGTTTCTGTAATCAGTCATCTGTTTTAGGGCACTTGGGTTGTTTCCAGATTTTGGCTATTGTGAATAGTGCTGGAAAGCCAGTTTTCTTTCATTTTTTAAAAGCATGAATAGTCTTGATAACAAGGTTGCAATAATGTTAACCTTTATGGTTTTGAGAAACTTTCAAAGAAGTCTGTGGCAATTGGTAAAACAATGTTATCCTTAAGATGCAGACTGTTCAGTTGGCAGATAGATTTGTGGGATTAATATTTCAAACTTTACTGAAATGGGTTATTTAGAAACAGAATATTAAATACTTTAAACCATATTAACTCAGTAATTGAGGCACTTACTGAATACACAGACTATACTATAGATTGTCTGATTTTCTAGAACACCTTATTATGAACAAACAGTGACAGAAATCGGGGCATTCATGTGCTTTGCAAATTGCCTCCATTAACAACCCCAGTTTAATTGGGATTGCTGTATTTTTATAGCACAATTTAATTGTTTGGCCTTTGGCTGGCAGCCTTTGAAGACTTTCAGAGATTTTCTTGCTGATGGAAACAAGAAAGAGCACAGACAAAAACAATCATTGTAGACTTTCCTGTGCCTAATATAACCAACATGTCATATAGAAGTTCTGAAATCACATTCACCAAGAGAGAGAGAGAAATCTTAAAACTCATTAATATCAAGATACAGTGATCATTTAAGCATCCCTGTTAAGAGTCATGTTAGAGAATTACAACTGAGTTCATCAGTCTACTGATGAGGCTTGCTACTTTTATTTTCCAAAATTACTCTTTTCATTTCAAATTACAGTGAAAAAAGAAAGGTTTTCATGTGCTTTTATAAATTTATAAAATCTGAAACATACTAATATGTGGAAATAGTTCTCAAGGAATCATATTTGTTTTGCAAAGGAAGAAAGATTCTTCCATAATCAAAAGAACTGTGGCTTTCTGAAATAGTAGCTCTTTATTATTTTATTTTCTTCTGAATTTTCCATTTAAAATTTTATCATATTTGGCACTAGAATGATAGCCCAGCAGGTAGGGCATTCGCCTTGCACTCATCTGACCCAGGTTTGATTCCCAGCATCCCATATGGTCCCCTGAGCACCACCAGGAGTAATTCCTGAGTGCATGGGCCAGGAGTAACTCCTGTACACTACCAGGTGTGACCTAAAAATCAAATATATATATCTGTCATCCCATTGCTTATCGATTTGTTCGAGGGGGCACCAGTAACATCTCTCATTGAGAGACTTATTGTTACTGTTTTTGGCATATCCAATTTATATGTATATATATATATATATATATATATTAGGCATTGTGATTTACTGTTCATGTTAGAATTTCATAAACAAAACATCCCATACCACCCCTCAACAAAAATGTTCACTTCTCTCCACAATGGTCTCAGTCACCACCCAACCCTACCGATCTACTCACCTTGATAAACTTTCACTGAACACGTCAGTTTTTAGTTTCTATTGGCTTTGGACATTTATATTTGTCTTGTCCTTCTTGTTTCATTATAGGGAAATAAGACTTAGCCCTTTTCATTAACTATGAATGGTTTGATCATGGGTTGATTGCCTTTTGCAACATAGAGTTAGAGTTGGAGGCTATTATACTAAGTAAAATAAGGGGGAAAGAAAGACAAATACTGAATTATTACACCAATTAGTTGAAACAGGGGAAAGGAACAAAATCAGTCCAAAATGTGTGTTTCTATGGCAGAATTCAGATTACTCAGTGGTAGGGTGTAGAGGGCACAAAAGGAGGAGAGGGTCCAAAAGTCTTCTTAGAAAGTTACTGACACTTTGTTGTTGGGTGTGTTTAGTTACTTTTGAAGAGATCTGAAAAATCACTCCTGAAACAGAATAATGTAAATAAATGTTACATAGAAAAAGTAAACAAATACACTGTAAAATATTGTATATCTGAAGAAAAACCTAACTGCATAAATTAAACTATGTTCCAGTGTATGCATGTGTAAAAGGATACAGGGATGAAGAAGAGAAGTTTAATGAAATTGCCATTTATGTTTATTGTTTTTTCACACTGTTCCTAATAGTACCTTTCTCTCATTTTATGAAGACATTACTGGTTGCTAATATTATCATTACAGTTTTGCTTTTTATTTTCTTATCTCTTTGACACTGCCTATTCTTTGGCTCCTGCTTCCAGTTCTTCCATGGATCATGTATCTCCTTCTCATTATAGGCAGAATCCTTTGTAATGAACTTCAATATAGCAAAATGATTTTGTCGTTCAGCAGTTTCTTCCATAAAGCATATACATTGAAAATATAATAAGGTTCTTCTTGAGATGTTTCCCATTTAGTGGACTTTACCTTTTACCTCAGGTTTCTGATATTTTCTTGTGAAGTCTTAAGAATCGATTTCTTAGAGTTGTCTTTGAAAATATTGGCAAAAGCAAATCATTTCCTAATGATAATAAGAACAAAGCTACCAATGGATTGTAATTCATAAAAGGGTATATAATCCCCAGATTTGAGCTTACCTCTCACAGGGAATTAACTTCTCCTTGTAGGATTTTTGTCTAATACCAAAGTAAAATAATGCATTTCTTGAGTTAAGCAAAAGAAATCTTTTTCAAAACCTTGTTTAGAAGAAAATTAAATGTTAAAGATACAGAATGAAGGCACTTTGTACAAATAGAGAAATCAATTTATATATAGCATAAATATACATAGTATATTTTCTGTTGTCACATCTAAAGTACAGTTTTAAGCCCTTTGGTTTCTTAAGGTATGAACTTTAACTTTACTGGGAAGTATTTCTCAAAGTTTTGAAAAGTATTTTTCAAAGTATGGTGCATGAACTTTTTGTATTGAATGCACGAGAGAATTTTTTTCAAATCAAAGGAAATGTAGCAATCCACATCTTTAATAAGCAAGTTCAGGTGAAGATTAAACATTAAAGTTTGAAAATATTCCTAGAAATCAATAGACATGATTAGTACCAGTACTTATTTGGCACAGAATCTATATTTCAATGCAATGTAAAAGAGTTTCTGGAGGAAAGAGTTTATGCAGAGTAATGGATGTAGCATGGATGGACTGTGAAAACAGGCAGCTACTGAGGTAGAGAGGAGGAGGTACAGATGTCAACCAGTTCTTGTTTCTATGGGAAAGTCCCCATGAGTTTTTCGTTTGTTTATTTCTCCTGCTCTCCTGCTCTTCCTTTCTCTTGCCTTTGGACATTTGATATTCCCCTAGGAAATGTCTTTATGTTCCACATATGATAGAGATCATTCTGACTCTGTTATTCCCCTAAGAAATGTCCTTATGTTCCACATATGATAGGAATAATTCTGACTCTGTTCCTCTCCCGCTCACTGATTTTACTCAACATGATACCATATCCATCCACGTAGCAGCAGAGGATTTTTTTTTTTGAGTGGGGGTATGGGAGGGAGGCTTGGTATTGGATCACATTTGGTTCTTAGGCCTTACTCTTAGTTCTGTTCTGTGCTCAGGCATTACACCTGGTGCATGTAATATGGGAAATTGAGCCTGTTTGACCATGTGCAAGGCAACTGTCCTACAAACTCCAGCCTCCATTTCTCTGTATTATTGTTATTTTATCTTTCTGATCTTTTTGTTTAATTTTTTGTTTGTTTGTTTTTTGGGTCATACCCAGCAATGCACAGGGCTTCCTCCTGGCTCTGCACTCAGGAATTGCTCTTGGCAGTGCTTGGGAGACCATATGGGATGCTGGAAATTGAACTCGGATCGGCCGCGTGCAAGTCAAATGTCCTACCCGCTGTGCTATCACTATAGCCCTTTTTGTTTAATTCTTCAAATAATTTCATAATTTCCCATTTTTTTCTGGCACTCATCTCTTCCGCTGTGTAGTAATTTTTGTTTATTTGAGCGTCACCTGGGGGTGCTCTGAGGACTGTATGTGGATATGTGGTGGTGGGGATTCAATCTGGGTTGGCAGTGTGCAGGGCAAGTGCCACACCCATTGTACTGTCTCTGGACCTTATTTTAAGTTTAGCTACACATAAGCATTAACTGGGAAACATAAATTTTGTTTTTGGTCTCATGCTTGCTTTAGCATGTCTATACAATATGGATTGTTTTCTGCTTAAACTTTATATAATAGCACAGTGGGTAAGGTGTTTGCCTCGTACGTGGCCGACCCGGGTTTGATTCCTCCGTCCCTCTTGAAGAGCCTGGCAAGCTCCCCATGGTGTATTCAATATGCCAAAAACAGTAACAAGTCTCACAATGAAGACGCTACTGGTGCCCAGTTGAGCAAATCAATGAGCAACGGGAGGACAGTGCTACAGTGCTACTCAAAGAAGTATCACAATATTCGTGATAAAATTCTGTGCAGTCATAAGTAAAGATTAAATCATTCAATTCACATACAATTCAACATGGATATAATTTGAGGGTATCAAGTTAAACAAAATAAGTTAGAGGAAGAAAGAAAAAAATACAGGTGATTTCACATATTTGTG
The DNA here is from genome assembly GCF_027595985.1 of Sorex araneus. Lineage (NCBI taxonomy): Eukaryota > Metazoa > Chordata > Mammalia > Eulipotyphla > Soricidae > Sorex > Sorex araneus. Next base: position 91,241,752 of record NC_073304.1, on the reverse strand, counting down.
GTATAATGAAAACAAAACAGGCTCATTCCTTGCATGCTACTGAACCGGGTTGGATCCCTGACACCTCATTCAGTCCCCAAGGAGTAATCCCTGAGTGGATTGCCAATAATAAACCCTCAGCAACTCTGGGTATGTTCCAAAAAGCAAACGAAAATAACCACCATAAATTATAACACAACTGTTAACATATGACATAGACTACTATAAGATAAAAAATAAGAACTACAGGGGTTCAAGGGTACGTGGCTAGTTCTATGGCATTTGGAAAAGAATCTACCTAAATTTTTGCATCAATTTTTATATATAAGTATTGAAGAGTAAAAGAGACAGAGGTCAAACTAGATTTTTTTTTAAAAAGGAGGGAAGGGAGTGAGACTCAATGTATTTTCAGGAATAGAGATTCTGAAAGATAGAGATGATTGGAAAGAACTCAAGAGATCATAACTTTACTGGAAGAGAAAAAAAGATTTTGTAAAAGTGCCTGGTGAGAACAAAGGAGAGTCAGAATTGTCACATGTGGAGAAGAGAAAGGAATCTAGCTATGGAAACAGGTGAAGCATGGCATGGAAATTATTAAAGACTTCAAATCTTGATTCCAAGGTAAATTTGCTATTTACATTGTACTGATAGGTTAATATTCTTTAGGAAGATAAGTCACTTATCTCAAATCCACAAGGTATTGGTGTTTATTTTAGAAAATGGGTGTTTGATAAACTCCTAGAATAAGTAGGCAGAATAATTTTGAATTAAAGTTGAAAAGGCATGTTCCACTTGAAGATCATAAAGTACTGTAGTTTATTTTGGGGTAAAGAAGTTTGTATTTGGAAAAAGAAGTCAGTTTTCATGTAAACCAGATGCAATCTCTATTTGGAACTTTTTTAATTAGGAAAAAATGAGTAGCTACAGTTCAATTTGTTTAATCAATTCAACCTGGTTTGGCACTTTTGTTGTTATTGTTCCTTATTTTTGCTAGCCTGAAGGAGTAGCCAGGATATCAAAATGATACTTGTTCTAAATGATTAAGAGTGATAGTTTGGGGTCCATTTTTGAAGGTGACTTTATTCTCAAGTATTCAAAGAGAACTTTTATCTTATACTGGGCTGTATCCCTTGCTATTGGCAACACTCTTGTCTTGTACTTTTGCTCTCTCTCTTTAATCACAAATCTTAACATCTTCACGCTGTACCTTTATTCTGAATAACCCAATTTATTAAAAACCAGTGATAAAAAAACATTCAAATGTAAGTTATTCAGCAGCTCCTATTTTCTACTAGCTTCACCATATCTTCTTAAAAAAGAATATTATAAAGTGTATGCAATTGGTTATATAATAACATTATAAAATGCACATAAGAAACCCTTCATCACTCCTTATGAATAAAGGCTAATTATTATATTTATTCTAGTATAATTTTATATTTTTATTTAAAAAAACCTGAACTTCAGAAAAATCAAAAACTCTATCCATAGTCCATGTAAATATGTAAACATTAAATGCTAAAATGATATATCAGCTCCCGTCTAAAATGTACACTTGTGGAGGGATGAGTGCTCGATCATTGTATGACTGAAATGCAGACATGAAAGTTTTGTAATTGTAGCTCACGGTGATTCAATTAAAAAAACATATTTCATACAAAAAATAAAATAATAAAATTAAATATAACTCTGGTGTGTTTTAGCAAGCAGATACTCATATTTCTTATTCATTGGTTTTTTCCCCTTATCCTTTTCCTGTTGCATTCTATGATGCATTAGTTAACTCATTGTTTTAACAAAATACAACAACCAAAGTGACTTAAACAAAATTCATTGATTTATTGCAGTTTTAGAAACTAGAAAGTCCAAGATCAAGTTGTTGGCAATGTTGGGCTTCTAGTAAGAGCCTTTTTCCCCAAGCTTACCAAATTTGACCTCACTGGGTCCTCATATCATAGAGAATAAAGGGGTAATTTTTTCCCATTTTAGGATATTTATCCCTTTGTTGGGTTCTTGTCTATATCTAATTGCCTCCAAATATTCCTTCTCCAAATATCATTGAAGATTAGGGTTTCAATACAGGAATTTTGAGATGACTGAAACATTGATTTCATAGTAAATAACATTACTTCTAGTACCTTAACACTTAATCTGGACACATCGATAGGCTTTATTGTTAATATCAATTTCTTGCTATGTTAGAGAGAAATGAAGACAAGATAATATTTACCATACTATAGACCACATAGTGGAATTGTCTTAACTTTTATATATTCAGCATCCAATATGTATTTTATTACAGAATATTTTCATCATCTTAACCAGATTTCCCGTGTCCATTATCATTTATTTTCTATCTTCCTGCTTCCCTATTTCTGGCAACTTGATTTCTGTCTTTACAGATTTATGAATTCTGGATATTACACATAAATAGAATTACAAAATACATGGCTAATATCTGATTCTTTGTATTTGTCTTCCTTTTTTTATCATACTGGTCTCAAGGTTAATCCATTCTGTAACATATATACTTGCCTCATTCTCTTTTAGGAATGAATGATATTCCATTATATGCATTTGCTTTATTTTTTATATATTCATTGGTTTATAAACAGCTGTGTCATTTCCACATTTGAGCTTTTGTACATGATGCTGCTGTAAACATTGTGTGAGCATATTTTAAGTTTTCCTGAGTTATAAGTAGGAGTAGAATTGCTAGGTTATATGATAAAACTATGTTTAACTTTTTGAAGAACTAACTTTGCCACAGCAGTTGCACCATTTCGTACACCTACAGGCAATGTATAAGGGTCATAATAAGGGTCCCAGTTTCTTAATATCCTTATTAACACTCAGTTTCCTTTCTCAAATTATTGTTATAGGCACTGTCATGTGTATGATGTGATGCATCATTGTAATTTTGATTTACATTCTTCTTATAGCAGTGCTATTGAATATAATTTCTTTCATTAGCCATATCTGTATTTTATTAGAATAAAATATCACAGCTATAGCACAGCGATAGCACAATGGGTAGAGCATTTGCCTTGCATATGGCAGACCTGGATTCAATTCCTCTGCCCCTCTCAGAGAGCCTGGCAAGCTACCGATAGTCTCTCACCCGCATGGCAGAGTATGGCAAGCTACCCATGGCATATTCAATATGCCAAAAAGACTAACAACAAGTTTCATAATGGAGACGTTGTACTGGTGCCAGCTCAACCTAATCAATGAGCAACAGGATGACAGTGATATGGTGACAGTAATACAGTGATTAGGATAAAATACCTACTTAAATATTTTACCAATTTTTCAGTTATTTAATTTAATTGTTGTTACATTGACTTTAAAACAGCTTTAGTGTACAACATTAAAAGGTACATGTATATATACACATGTGTGTACATATATATATATACATATATATATAATGCATTAAGTTCACCTATCAAACATCAAATTTTACCCTAAATCATGCAGTTGACCTTCCTCCACCCCTTTTTTCTCTTTTAACTTTGGGGTTAGGGTTTATTTTGTACTGCTCTCAGAGATCATCATGGCAGATTAAGGAACATGTGTGGTGCCATGGATTGAACCTGGGTCACTTTTGTGCAAGGCAAGCACTTTACCCACTGTACTATATCACTGTCTCTGTGGTTGACCATTTTTACTAGATTTATTTACCCACAGAAATCACCTTCTTTCTTGATAATCACTAATTGATCCTATAGTCTGAAAGTTTACTTTTGATTTTTTTAGTTCACATTGTTTGATTTCTCTTTGCACCTCATCTGAGTGAAATGATAAGGCATTTTTAAGTTAGGCAATTATATTTTTATTGTTAAATTATAAAGTACTTTATATATACTGTGTCACAGACAATATCAGATGCATGGCTTCAAGTGTTTTTTCCAATTATCATTCATCTGCCTTTTCTCATAGCTGCCTTTGACATATGAAAGTTTTTAGTTTTGATGAAGTCAGGTTATTTTCTCTTTGGTTAGTTGTGCTTTGCTTCTGGTGTCATATCTAAGAAAATGTTGCCTAGTTCAAAACTACAAATGTATCTATGAGAGCCTTACATTTTGGGGGGATTCACACCTGGAATTAGGCCAAAGCTACCCCAACTTACTGCTCAGGGGTTGGTCCTAGTGATGCTTGCAGGGTAGGTGCAGGATACCATGAGACATAGAGACAAAACCCAGGCCATTACATAAAAAGAATCAAGCATTCTGAGTTTTCTCCCTGCCGGTTTTATATTTATTCATTCTAATATATGCATAGTATTTTATCTATTTTGAGCTAATTATCTTTAATATTTTGAAATAGGGGTTCCTATACAATACTTTTGTATCTGAATATACTGTTTTTCTACCTATTTTGTATAAAACTTCTTTTTCCAGTCAGCAGTCTTGGAACTTTTGTTGTAACTCATGTAACTCTGCTGTATGGATTTATTTCTGAGATTTGAATTCTATCCCATTGATCTGTTGTTCTTTGATCAGCACCCTGTCCTGAATACTCAAAATTTGTAGTCTTGAAATTGGAAGTTATGAAAAACTCTAACTTTGTTCTTTTTCAAAATAGAATTAATCTATTATGGGTTTTGTGTTTCCAAATAATAGTTGGAATCAGTTTTTCAATTTTTGCAGCAAAAAAGTTGGAATTATGATAGAGGTTGTATGAATTTGTAATCAGTACTGGAGTATATAGAAATTGAACTAACTCCCAATACTGACCCTTCATTGACATCTCATTTTAATTCTAAAACTCATGCCCAGGGTACAGACTTAACACACTAACGACACTTGTGGTCAATGTAAAACATGTTCTATCTAGTCGACCTGTTCATTTATCTCTCTGCCCTTACATCCTCTTTACCCTCCCACTTTTGCCCCCACTCCTTCCTTCCTTTCTGCCCTCTCTGCATCTTTCCCTGGCTTTTGTGCTCAGACAGAAGCTTCAGTAAATGCAGAGTGAATCTCTCCTTGGCCTCTTGCAGATTTCTGCTTAATGCTGAGAGCAAAAGATCCAAGGGATCTCTAAGAATATAACTAAGGATCATGAGATTTTCCTGAATTATCTTAGTGAGGCCAGTGCAATCATACCTGGACTTACAAGAGCCAGGAAGAGGAAGAATTAGCTCTTAGAGAAAGCAGTTCAAGGATGAGAGCAGACACCGGAGTGAACTGAGAGTTCTGTCACCTATATGAGCTGACACAAGGGAGGGATTCTCCCTAGGAACGTACAGAAGGAACCACCTCAATCAAAGTGCTGATTTTTATCCCCTCCTACATACATTTTTAGCGTTTTCTGGAACACTTGTAACCTACAGAGCAGTAAGAGAATACTATGCATTGTATTAAGCTAATAAAGTAATGATTACAGCAATAGTAAGAAAACTAATTTTTTTATGTTAACATTGTCTTCCAAGTTGCAAGCACAACATAGGATGCTTTTTCTTTCGTTTGCATAATTTTTAATGTCTTTCAAAATGTTAGGTAGTTTTAATGTCTCATGCTTTTAGCTAAAATTCTTTAAATAGTATATAGTTTTGGGTGCCATTTTTAAGTGGGACTTTTGCTCAGTTTCATCTCCACATAGTTAACTGTTTTGAGTGTACTGAGTTTGTATGTTTGCCTTGTGTCACATAGTAGAAGTCTGAAAATTAAAAAGTTTAAATAAAAATATTAAAATTTCTCTTGATATGGGACTCAGAAGGTTAGCTCGAAAACTATAATTTGTCTTCCCATACCTCTAAGTGGATCAATATGCCCAGGGCTTCATCTTTCCCTTAAAAACTTATAGCACCTTTAATGAATGTGTATTCATTATACTTTTTCCTCATGTACAAAGCTTTACTTTGGTATTTGAATTCTCCTAGAAGTCATGTTTACCTTAAGATCTGGATTTTAATGTTCTCTAGATAAAATTTGTCAATGCTACCTTCCAGTACTTTTCCAAAATTTAATATTTCATTGTAAGTAGCACTGTAGCACTGTCATCCTGTTGTTCCTCTATTTGTTCAAGCAGGTACCAGTAATGTCTCTATTGTGAGACTTGTTGTTACTATTTTTGGCATATCAAATACGCCATGGGGAGCTTGCTAGGCTCTGCTGTGCAGGCAGGATACTCTGTGCAGGCGTGCCGGGCTCTCCGAGAAGGACTGAGGAATCGAACCCAGGTTGACCTCGTAAAAGTCAAATGCCCTACCCACTGTGCTATCGCTCCAGTCCGATATAGTATATATTGTAATATTGGACTGGAGCGATATTACAATATTTAATTAAATATATATATTGTTACTATACAGTGGCCACACTCAAAGGTGCTAGGGTAGGGCAATGCCACTCCCAATGATGTTTAGCTCAGCCTGGTGCTGGAGACTTCAGTATTGTGTGTTTGGATATACTTGGGGGTCACCATTACTTGTTTGCTTGGGGGAGGGTCTCACACATGCTTTGGGTATATCTCTTTACTTTACCTATCTACCCTACACCTATTTCTTCAACGCCTAAATTTCCTTTGTTTGCTCATGCACATCCTATACTTTTGCTACATTGCTCAAATATGATTTTAAAGGATGCTAGCTGCTGAGCAAAGAACAACTCAGGAATAAATCAGCTATTTGAATTTCTTGGCTGACCATTTGAATTTCTTGGCTCATTCAGCATTCAACTTCTAGAAGTCCTCAAACTAGCATTTCCCTCACTAAGCTGCATTTAAACATGGACATTTCAGGCAAAATAATTGATGCCACAGGACCAGAATTGCTTTATTCCAGGATAAATAGCCATAAGGCTCCAAGCAAAAAGAAAAAGCAAACTTTGCATATGTTCATCCCAGTCCCACATAAATCTTAGCATTTAACACCTTGTCAGACTTATTAGTGACAGAGCTGTCTTGGAATATAATTTTTATTCTAACAGAAATGTGAAGCATCAAATCATTGCATAATGATAAATAAATAAATAAATAAAGACAAATAAATAAAAGCTTTTTTCACCATGTAGTTTGCAGCAATCATGTCTGAAGTGAATTCAGAAAGAGAAAAACCATGTATTACTAAAAGTCAGTTGCATTAGGCTCACTGCAGACTATTTCACTTGATAATTGCAAATGCAGCTCTAAATTGCGCATACTTAGAAACTTTACATTAGCAAGTGTCCCATGATATATAGATCCACTGACTTAGGCTGATGAAGTGGAAGATTTTGAAAATATTCAATCTTTTGGATTTTTAACATGTTCTCCATTATTTTTAGATAAAAGACCTGAAAAACCATAAGAAAGTTGCATGCATAAAATTGTTGTGGTATCACATTTTTAAAAAATTATCTTATGACATATATCAGAAAAAAATAGAAAACAAAGTAGGCCAAGTGAAACAGTGTCTTTAGAATTCATGTATTAAAATGAAAAACAGTCTTCCCTTCAGGTTTGATTACTTTCTCAAGGTTAAGGGATGCATTGAGGATGCTACTAGAAAACTTTTGTTTCCTGACCTAGATGCTGCATCCATCAAGGTTGACCATTGACCTTACACTGAGTGACAGAACTTAGGAAATAATTAGTAGATGCTTAGATGAATTGATAGTCACATAAGATGATGGATTGATATTTATGTAATTAATAGGTTAAATCACATGGTAATGATAGAGTATCTGGTAGGCGATTGCATAAAAATATTTGAAACATTTTATCTGGACTTTTTGGCCTGGCCTTATTGCCAAACATTAGCTCTGAACGAAGCTATATACAGAATTTTTCCAAAGAAGATATTGAAACGAGGAGCACATAAGTGCAAACTCTCAGGATAACTTTCTACAAACTTCATATGAGACATGGTATTAAAAACAAACAAACAAAAAAGAAATTATGGGGGGTGTAGAAATGGTGCAGGGGTTACGGTGCTTGGCTTCCATGTGGCCAATCTTGTTTCAATCTCTGACACTGCGTATGGTATCCTGAACACTACCAGGAGTAATGCCTGAGCACAGAGCCAGGAGTAATCCCTAAGTGGAGCTGAAACCGCCCCCTCCCAATGAAAATAAATAGCAACACTACTGGTGCTGGAGAGATAGCCCAATAAACTGAGTGTATAATTTGTAAGTAGGAAACCCAGGTTTGATCCTTGGCACCAGTGGTCTGCCAAGCATTGCCAGCGGCAATCCCCAAGCACAGAGCTAAAGGTAACCCCCGAACACCACTAGGTGTGGCTAAAAGAAAAATAAATAATGAGATAAAACATTATAAAATTGAAAGCATTTCACAAAAGTTATGAGTTATCTTTTATTTACTTACTGAATTAAGGCAACTCATTTTTTTTTCCCTTTACAAAATGGGGAAAAAAATACAAATGATAAATGGGATCCTACTTAAAGAACTATTGCTCTTTAATACCTCCCAAATTTTTCAGTCATGCCAGAAAGGGCCATGATAAAAGAGAATTTTGAAATCAAATCAGCATTTAAGGAAGGAAAATATTTTTCACTTATCTGGACTTTTTGGCATGGCCTTGTTGCCAAACATCAGAAGACACTGAGGCATGAAGTTTCTCAGGTTAACTGGCAGGACAGCATGGCATTGGCAACCCTGCTTTCTCGTTTCCATCTCTTTAACTGGAATGTTTGAAATAGTGAAAAATATATTTTAGGGGGTGGGAGTGATAGCATTGCGGGTAGAGCGTTTGCCTTGCACGAGGCCGACTCGGTTCGATTCCCAGCATCCCATATGGTCCCCTGAGCACCGCCGGGAGTAATTCCTGAGTGCAGAGCCAGAAGTAACCCCTATGCATTGCCAGGTGTGACCTAAAAAGAAAAAAAAAGAAGAAAAATATATTTTATCTTCATATCTTCTGTCAACAATCAAGCTTTCTCACTGCCAGTATAACCATTCTCCTGATGTTTTTGAATATCATGTACTTTTAATAACGTACTTTAAGTAGGTTATTAAACATTATATTTATGTGTCCTATTTTGTAAGTGAAATCCCTCCAAACATATTATTTTATGGTGATGATCTTTTAAATTCAGTTAGGTTTGCAGAATTCATGTAAATTGTTATCTAGACCTATCTTTTATTTATTTGCATTGCTATATGCTATTTTACTTCTTGTTATTTATACTTTCTAATAATGGTATATGTTATATATTTCATAACTTTTCCCATTATGTAGCTGTTGCAAATGTTATAGTCATGCATGTTGCTTTCAAATCCTCTCTGGCACACCCCAAAATGTATTCATTTGGGGTACATTACAGAAAGAATAAGAGTATCTTCCTATCAAAACTCTTAAGGATAATAGAAAAAAGAAAAATTACCAGCCAACATTCTTGGACATACATTAAAGAAACTTTTAATCAAACTAAGCACAAAAGTTATAAAAAATTAATTCACAGCAATGTTTCATTTATTACAGTAGTACAAGATTAGAAAACATCTAAAAGCATTTGAGGGGCTGGAGTGATAGCACAGCGTGTAGGGCGTTTGCCTTGCACGTGGCTGACCTGGGTTTGAATCTCAGCATCCCATATGGTCCCTTGAGCACTGCCAGGAGTAATTCCTGAGTGCATGAGCCAGGAATTACTCCTGTGCATCACCAGGTGTGACCCAAAAAGAAAAAAAAATTTAAAAATAAAAGCATTTGATACATTAATAGAAAAAATTGGCTTTCTCAATGCATATGAAAATACAAGTGATAGGGACCATAGTAATAGTAGAGAGTTAAGGTGCTGATTTGAGTGTGGCCTGAGACCCTAGTTTGATCCCTGGTACTACATATGGTTTCCTGACTACCACCAGGATTATCCCGTGAGCACCACTGGGCATAGTCCAAACTCTCCCCTTAAAAAAATTAAAAAAAAAATCGAAGAATTTAATACTTAGTCACATCTTTTTAAATTCCTCAAAACCTGGAGTAGAGATGATATATAGTTAAAGAAAAAAACAAAAAAGTACCTCTAACGGGATTTTTGTAGAAAGTAGTTCTACAAAGGTTGGTGCCCAATTTTGTAATTGTGGAATACAGTCCATATGGTACGGCCATCTTCATCTTGCCCAGAACTCTGGAAAAGACTAAGAGAAAGTCATTTGAAGTATCAAAGGTTCCTAGGCACACAACCACAGTAGAGGTCCAGACACTTGGATCTAAATAATTGATTCCAGTCATTTGAGCAGCTGTCTTAGCAAGAGGGCTGGGAGAAACGATTCTTTTCATTTGAAGTAAATAACCATAGTAGCACTGTAGCACTATCATCCTGTTGTTCAATGATTTGCTAGAGTGGGCACCAGTAACATCTCCATTGTGAGACTTGTTACTGTTTTTGGCATATTGAATATGCCACGGTAGCTTGCCAGGCTCTGCTGTGCTGGTGGGATACTCTCGGTAGCTTCCCAGGCTCTCTGAGAGGTACAAAGGAATCGAACCTGGTCAGCTGCGTGCCAGGCAAATGCCCTACCCGCTGTGCTATTGCTCCAGTTCAAAACATCACAGTATATAGTGTTAACAGCAGAGTTTTCCTTTGACAAATTTTGGACAAGACAAAATTAAAACAATAGCTGGGGCTGGAGCAATAGCACAGCGGGTAGGGCAGTTGCCTTGCACGTGGCAGACCCAGGTTCAAAAATCCCAGCATCCCATATGGTCCCCTGGGCACCGCCAGGGGTGGTTCCTGAGTGCACTGTGCACTGCCAGGAGTAATCCCTGTGCATCATCAGGTGTGACCCAAAAAGCAAAAAGAAAAAAAAAAAAAATTAAAACAATAGCAACCCTTTATTTCAGGTATGTTCCAGGAATATTCATCATAGGGATCTATTTCCAAATAAAAACAATGTCTAGAGTAATTACTATCTTTTTACATTTAAGTATTTTTAAAGATAATTTAAAGTGTATGAACTTGTAATAAGGAATTGATTTTTCTCAGTGAATTTTACTCCTTATTCTAATCTCTGTGGACTAATTAGACTAAAAGCAAATTTAATTTGAAAAAGAAAGTTAAAATCAATGAAGTAAATTATGATTTTAAAATGCTATATGGGAGTATTTTTGAATGAGACATTCTCTTTTATAATCTCAGGAAGACTTTAGCTAATTTGTACTAAAGTTTTGAACCCATTAAAGTAAAATGTGCATTTTCTTTATGTATATGTAAAATCCAGTAATTTTTTTATAAAAGGAAACTTTATTTCAAAATCACATTATGATTAATAAATGGTAGTAAGCCCATTTCACAGAGTTCATTAACTATTCCATTGAGATATGCTGGAATCATGCATATATCTGTGACAACTTTATGCTCATAGGACAGTAAGCACCAAATATAGGGCAAGAAGAGTTTACTACTAACACTAATTATTTGTTCATAGAATTTTCTTTGTATTCTTTTTTTCCTACTCATTTTGTTTATAGTTTTAAGGATTCCTTCCTATTTCCTTTTTTTGTCACTCTCCCCTTTATGTTACTACTACTTACTTGTTCATCTTACTTGCTTCTGTCGTTTTACCTCTTCTCTTATTAAAGTAATAGTCCTTTCTCTGTATTCTTATATGTATTCTTTTGCTTTCTATTTTATTTGCTCTCACTTTTTTTTGCTGATCATAATATAAAACAAGCATACTTTACTATATGTAATAATTATTGGATTAAATTATCATTTCATATTATTTTAAAACATTGCTTTTGGGGCCAGAGATAAAATACAGTGGCTAATGTGCTTACTTTGCAAGCAGCCAATCTCAGTTCGATCCCTGGCAGTTTATATAGCTCACAGAACATTACCATGAGTGATTGAGGAGCACTCAACCAGCAGTTAACCAAAGGAGTACTTTTATTTAAAGAGCAGTTTTATTTTATTTATTTAGTACTTTTATTTTATTTTATGACATACAATATTCCCAGTACTTCTGGCAATGACCCCAAAACAAACAAACAAAAATAAACCTCACAATAACACCCCAAACCCCAAATAGAAAAGATTTATTTTCTTTCTGGATATAGAGTACAAAATATACATGTATAAAAACATTAACAGATAAGTGTGCCATCTTTCCTTTTTAATTCCTCTTAGTCAGTAACCTCAGAGAGTGAAAATTTTCAGGCCCTTCCTGTATGTTGATCTGTTGTGTCAAGAATAATAAAAATCCATTCATATAAATTTTATATTATTGACAACCATGTAATTTTCTCCCAGAAAAAATCTTGCCATAGTCAACCTTGGCACTACACTAGGTAGTCCTGGAAAATTAGCCGAGAGCCTAATGACCAGTTGACCTCCCAGCTAGAGCTCAAGCTGAGTGTCCATCACTTTCTAGGAACATAAACAAACATTCTCTAGTTCTGCTTCTTCCCTCAGGCACAGACATTATTTTGCCTTTTTCACATTTGAGTTCCAACTCTCTCAGACCATGGCAGCATCTCTCAGGAAAAAAAAATTCAGCAAATTTAATAAATTAACAACTAAGGAGGAGCCTTCCTTAATTTATAAAATTGTCAGAGTGGGGTGGAGAGATTGTGCAGGGGTTAAGGTACTTGCATTTAGTCAATCCCAGTTTGATTCCATAATATCCCGCACAGCCATAGCTGATCCCTGAACACAGAGCCAGTAGTATGCCCTGAACACTTTTGAGTGTGAGCTCCCCAAAATTAATTTTTACAACACTGATTTATTGTAGGACTGGAGTGATAGCACAGCAGGCAGTGTGTTTGCCTTGCATGCAGCCGACGCAGGTTCGATTCCTCCGTCCCTCTCGGAGAGCCTGGCAAGCTACCGAGAGTACCGCACCTGCACGGCAGAGTCTGGCAAGCTCCCCATGGCATATTTGATATGCCAAAAACAGTAACAACAAGTCTCATAATGGAGACATTATTGGTGCCTGCTCAAGCAAATCAATGAACAACGGGACAATAGTGCTACAGTGCTACAGTGATTTATTGTAAATTTTAATAGCTTAATTTGAAAGACTTGACCCTTGGTCATCTTGATGCTTTTATTATGTGTAAGAAGTGGTGTTTTGTGTAGTCTTTTAAATGATACCCTAGAGACAACCGCTAACTCTCAATACATTAACACAACTCTGTTTATGTTATATCAGGTGAAAACTAATACCAAAAAGAAGAGAAAACCATGAAAGAATTCACTAATATGAGAATGTTGCAATTGAATACAATGATCATTATAGCCAATAAGGATGTAACTCACCACAGTGGTCACTAATTGCCTCTACCTTTGTGTTTATGTCATAAATGATACCTTCATATCTCACATATTATCTCAACTTATTACTAAAGCAATAAGTTCCAAATATGAGAGGGAAAATTCTAAAGCTATAATTTTAAAGAGAAGCATGAACATCACATTATATATTTAAAGAGAAGCATGAACATCACAATTATATATATAATTATATATATATAATTAGGTCAATTATAAAATTGACCTAACCACTGAGACCCTCAGCCCTGTTGTCCCTTTCCTTCCTGCTATAGCTACAGCACTTACCACCTTCCAGCATTCATAGTTTTAATTTTAGTTTTTGGGTCACACCTGGAAGTGCTTGGGGCTTTCTTTTGACTTTTCACTCAGGGATCACTCCTGACAATGCTCGGAAACTGTATGGAGTTCCCAGAATCAAAACCTAGCTGGCTGCATTCAGTTCCTTGCCCTCTGCATTATCTCTTGATTCCACCAACAGTCTTTGGAACTTTTTCGATTTTGTGTGTGTGTGTGTGTGTATCATTCATTCTGAAGTTGAAAAAAGGGGCAACCCTGAGGCCGTCGGGTGAGAGCCCTCCGCGCCCCAAGGGACCCAGCCCCGGCATCTGACCTCCACTTCCCAAACGCCACCACGCTGCAGGCTGCTTTCCACACACATGGGCCGATCCTCATGCATGAGAAAAGTCCCACGGAACCCAGTATTGCGGAACTTTGTGATCTTGGACTTTGGGCTCAATGGGACACCGGAGCAGAGATCCTCTGCTCACTTCCCCCAATCTCCGGTGACCCAGGGGTCCACCCATAAGCCACTTCCTCCTGTGCCAGTCACTTGAACCAAGGCATTACTGGTGCCCGCTCGAGTAAATAAATGAACAGCGTGATGACAGTGATACAGTGATACAGTGACCATTCATTTTATATCTTCCCTATCACAACATAAACATCATGAAGTAGAACTTTTCAACAGTTTCAATTAAAAATGTTTATACATCCCAGGAAAAGTGCCTTGCATAAAGTAAATATTGCTCATGTGAATGAATTAATTTATTTATTAGGCCGGTAACAGACACCATGGCAAATCAAAAAGATCACCTTTTCCGGGGCTGGAGGGATAGCACAGCGGGTAGGGCGTTTCCCTTGCACGCGGCCGACCCGGGTTCAAATCCCAGCATCCCATATGGTGCCCTGAGCACGGCCAGGGGTAATTCCTGAGTACAGAGCCAGGAGTAACCCCTGTGCATTGCCAGGTGTGACCCCAAAAAAAATAAATAAATAAAGAGACAACATTTAAAAAAAAAAAAGTTCACTTTTTCCTATTCAGTGCCCCTTATCCAGATATTCATCACAAACAATTTCTCATATTTGTGACACTCACTAAGTATTACCTTCAACTGCAAAGAACCTAAAGGTGTGGCTTAAATGTATGGCTTTGGCTCAAGTGACTATATGATAGAAGGCTAAAAATCGCTGGTCCTACTGTTTTATCTTAGGACAAGTTTGAAGCTTTAGCTTCAGAACTGGTAGGACAGGATGGGACCTTATTTGCAGTTGAGTCACCCTTCCTGCCTTTTGTTTTGTCTTGTTTTATTTGTTTTTGTGTCATATCCAACAATGCTCAGGGGTTATGTCCGGCTCTACACTCAGGAATCACCTATAGCAGGTTAAGGCAATCATACGGAACCACATGGGATGCCAGAGTTCCTGCCCAAGGCAGCTGCAAGCAAGGCAAGCACCCTACCCTCTGACTACAGTTCCAACCCCACTCTGCCTTATTTTTAACAGATTCAATGACATTGAATAAGCAACTTTTGCTTCTGAGTCATTTTCAGGCAATCCAGGGTAAACCAAGATAGACATATAATATTTTTTTATTGTCATATCAAAGATGACTTCAGTAAGTAGTTATTATGGGGAAATGGTCAGAAGCAGCATTCAAGTGAATGATACAACTTAAACAAAAGCAGTGGCACAGACATTTAGGTATCATGGCTCCAGTTTTCTTTATTTTTCTGATGAACCAATATGAAGTGCAAGCTGAGATATAGCATTTTAGTTTTATTAGTAGAAAACTGGAGTTCCAAATGAACATAATTTTTCATGCCAAGGGGCATGTATTATTATTCTTATGAATCCCTAATCCTTTAAAGCATTGGCTTCTCATACTCCCAGTGCCTTGGGATAAAATTGGCCATTATAGACTCATCAGTGTTATTAGTTGATTCAATAAATGAAATATTATACTAAAGTAAAATGGAAAATACTGTCTACATTCATTAAGAGTGCATTTTAGATTAATAGGACAGCTGGTTCAAATTTATTCTTTATGATTAATAACCTGAATTAAAAGATGCCACTAGGAAAAAGAAATAGTGTGCACAAAATTTACAAAGCAGTTTTTGTGTGTTATTAATTTTGACTGTCTATTCCACCAACTATATTTCCATATATGAAAATAAGCATCTGGATGTATTTGTATTTTGAATTCTCTTTTTATATGAGTAGCTTCTAAGAATATGAATGCTAGTAGATGTGACTTATAGTAACTGTGGTAGATTAGAAAACCATGAAGCTTTTTATGAACATTGTTTAGTACAGTAAACTATAAACATCTTTTTAACTTTCCTCTACGACAATTTTAAAAAGTCATGTAACCTACTTGCCTCTGTATTTATGAGATTATATTTTATTAAATACATATTCTTGCACCGTAATGGTAAATGACTCCTAAGGTGTATAGTTTCTATTGTATTGTGAATATTGACAATTAAAAGGAAAAATGCCACAGATTCTCCTAAATATATTCAAGGACTCTAAATGTCATAGTTCTGTGGTAGTTAACACCTCCCTCCAAAGAAATATTGACTAAACTCCGTTTTTGCAATCAATGTTTTATTAATAATCTTTCTTCATAAACTCCCTTTCTACTTATTTTTAATTTAATGTATTTTATAGAAGTCCTTTTATTATACATAGTATCTGCTATATTTTTCTCATTCACTAAACAGATATAATTTTTTTAATTCTATAGTAATGAAAATTTTAATTTTGGACAATGTCCTCTGGCTTGATTAGTATTCTGATCAATAATGTCATAGAATTGATAAATATGAGTAAATAAGAAAATTTGCTGAATAATTCTATTAGTTCTTTGACATTTAAAAACTACCAGTGATTGTGCCAGAGAGATAGTATAGTGGATAGGATGCTTGCCTTGCATACAGCTAACCTGGGTTTGATCCCTGACACCACATCTGGTTCTTTGAGCCATCCTCAAGTGATACCTGAGCATAGAGCCAAAATCCCAGAGCACCACTAGGTATGAACCCAAAACAAAACAAAAATTAGGAAATAATATATACCTATAATATATATTACTTCTCAGTGATATAGATAATTTTTTTCTTTTCAATTTATCAGTTATTGCTAGAATACAGGTTTTTTTAATCAATCATATTATTCTTTCTGCTTATTATCAAGTGATGCTGCCTCCCTGGGGTCAGTAGCTTGCTTTAAGTGATCCAAGGATAGTACTCTTGGGTGCAGCTGGGGAACATTATCTATTCATTCACTTAGAGATTTTAGATTTTGAAAAGGAAAGTAAGTTTTCCAACCTCTGACCTAGATATCTAAGAAATGAATGTTTACATGTAGCTTATAGTGGCATCATTTCTTTTCATTTCTTTCAAATTATTTTTCCCTTACTCCTCAAATCAAACAATAATACAGCATTAGAAGATATTTTATGAAATAAAAATTGACCCTGCTACTACTGTGTAGAAAGAATAAAATGTCGTAGGAATTTTATAAACATATGTTTTTATAAACATATAAAAATGTTGTTTGGACAACAATGTTGTTTGCATTTATACAAATATTTTCTCTGTGTCATCTAGTCTATGTGTTTGCACATGTGGTACATTCTAGAGGTCTCTGATTTTAATCTATAATGAGAAAAAAAGATGATTGATTGGAAAGGAAATGATGGGGAAATGTAGCCAAAGGAACAGCCTTGATTTTAAGCAGATAAATGTCACTAATGAGACACATGGACATTGAACATTCTGAAAACAACTTCACTTAAAATCATTTATATCTATATAATCATTGTAAAGTTTCATGTTTTTTAGGCATAATAGTGCTCTAGATTGAGCACTGTTGACCTAATACAAGTATACCCTTACTTGTGAAATGAGTAAGTGAAAAATGAAAATATAAGCTTTAATCTTAAGCTATTAGATATGATGTGATATGCTTCACAATAATATAATTTATTAGTCACAAAAATATGAGCTATAAATATTCAATATTTGTGAACATAAAAATTAATAGTAGAGTTGCAAGGATGTTATATTTTCTCCAAAAGGTTAAAACTTATTGGCAAGCTATTCATGGCAAATTTGATGTGTCAAAAACAGTAACAACAAGTCTCACAACTGAGATGTTACTGGTGGGTGCTCGATGGAGCAAATCGATGAACAATGGGACGACAGTGACAGTGACAGTGAATTGTGGAGTTTTGTTTCTCCTTTTCTACCAGATGAAATATTTTTATACAACTATAAACATTTTTGAACACCTTTGAAAGATTTCTGATCCCTAAGGCCCATCCGTGCCTTTTGTGATTATTAGGCAAAATAGTAGGTCCTGCTTTGAGTCCACTGGGAAAGAAAAGGTAGATACTGACAGTTGGGAAAGGCTTTAGCTTTAACAGTTTTAGTTTTCGTTGTGATGACCTTGATCATGACCAGGTTTTCAATAGGAATTTAAGTATTATTTTCCTAAAATAGACTGTGGGCCTAAGGTTGAAATCATAACATTACTTTTTTAATAGTCCTAATAGTCTTATTAAGCCTTTTCAAAATTATGTATAATAAAGCTTTGTATTTGTAGGTAGGTTTAATGCACAATTTCTCCCCCTAGAGAAAAGATGAAAAGTTTTGCCCAATATGGGTAAAATAGCCCTATGTATGGGCCAAAGGCTTTGGGGATCTGCAGTGAAATGTTGAAGAGCACAGACTGTAATATCACAGAGAAGATGAGAGTAGATTTTGCTGGTAGCAAGCTGACTATTTTTTAAGCCACTTGCACTATCTTTATCAGAAGTGATTTCCATGTGTTAAAACCCATTTATGAATAGAGAGCAGATGTCTTGGAACATAGACCAGGATTTTTGACACCAGGCCCCAGGAACAGTGTTTCCCAGAACATTAGAAATTTCTCTGTACAAAATGTAGCCATTGGAAAGATCTTTCCCGCATCTATGTTTTTGTTCCATTTTCGTTAAAATACTATGCTTTCTTGATCTTCAGTTTTCCTTTCTTGCCAATCTCAACTTTAGGAAACAGTCACCACTTTAAGAGTCAGTACTCTTGCCTCTACCCCATAAATAAACTGCTAGCCAAAATATATGAGGAAGTGGTTCTATTTGGTGCCACAGTTACTCAGATTTAGCAGACTCAGTATCCTCTCCCTCCCATACCTGCTTGGATTCGTATTTTATTCGCACAAAATAAACCTTTTCTACTCTTCTTGAGCTCCTCACTCATCCCCCAGTTCTCACTTAAAAACAGTATCCTTCACTCTTGCCTCTAAGATACATAGCTTTGGCATGTACTACAGTAGTGATATTTGATTATTTTGCATTATTCCATACATTTAACACTTGAAGAATTTGGTTACAAAATAGTCACTGTCACTGTTGTCTTGTTGTTCATTGATCTGCTCGAGCAGGCACCAGTAACATCTCCATTATGAGACTTGTTGTTACTGTTTTTGGCATATCGAATATGCCACGGGGAGCTTGCCAGGCTCTGCCATGTGGGTGGGATACTCTCCGTAGCTTGCCAGACTTTTCGAGAGGGGTGAAGGAATCAAACCCAGGTCAGCCGCGTGCGAGGCAAACGCCATACCCGCTGTGCAATCGCTCCAGCCACCCCATTAATATTAAGTATTAATATTAATATAATATAAAATGGTAACCTTGTACATTTGTGGGTCTTTAATTTTAAAAGAATGGCAAATGAGTATTCTAAGTTCACACAGTAGGAGTCAGAATCTTATTCAGGAATTCAGGCTTTCTCAATCCAAATTATGACTCTTTCAGTCCCATCAAATTACTCTTTTAGAAAGGCAACTTTTCATAATCAAGCAATCCCAGAATCTCAGGGTGTAAAGAAAATTTTAAGATGGACATAGGTGAGAGCCTAACGATTTAGAACTATAACTGTATAATCTTCGCGCGGCTAGGGAAGATCCCAGCGACTCTCCCCCTCGCCGCCAGGGTTCAGTGGTCTTGGGCTGCTCCCTTAGCCTGGGCGGTCTATGTCATGGGCAGACAAAGGAGGAAACTAGGGCCAAGCCGGTTGATTGATCAGTTGCCATTTATTCCATTCTCCCCACTCGCCTGTTTCAGTGTCTTTGAGCCCCCCATCCTAGTCTCACACTGCCCCTCATTCCTGTCTCCTCCTGTCTCTCATGCTTATCACTCTGCACTCCATCTCGCTGCCTGGGCTCTCTCTCTCCATGTGCCTACTCCTGTATTCTTCTACATTCTTCTCTCTCTGCCCCCCTGCTAGTCTCTCCATGCTCTATCTTGCTGCCCTGCTCTCTCTCTCATCTTTCTCCAACTCCCCAGCACTGGAGGTGGGGGCTCTACACCCCTTAGAAAAATCAACTTAAGCCCTTCCTGACCTCCCATCAGGCTCAAGGGTGGACACACCACCCAGGGATGTTTCTCTTCTCTTTAGTTCAATAACTTAATTTGTTAGGGGCGGCAGATCTCTGCCCGGGGGAGGCTCGGAGAGACAAAAGAACAAAACCAAGACAACTCTTTCTGCAAATGCATGGGGTTTATTTAAGCCAATATAGCTATATTGGGACCTTCAATTGTGCCTCTATAGCGTGGCATAACTGAAGGCCCCGACCTCCAAAAAGCAGGCTGTATTTATACCCTTTTGGGGGAGAAATGAAAATCTCACATATCAAAGGGAATCACATAGGTCACTTAATTTGCATATCTAAACATTTGTTGACAAATGAAAATCTCACATATCAAAGGGGATATATTGGGGGGAAATTACATGTATTGGGGGAAAATTACATGTATTGAATCAAAGGAGAATCATACATATCAAAGAAAATCACAGGTATTGGATCAATAGGAAAACCATAGGAAACCATAGGAAAACCATACAAAAGGGAAAACCACACCTATTTCACTTAATATGCTAATTTCAACATTTGTTGACCGTTCAGAGCAGATGTTTGTTTACAGTTCCTCGGGGCAGTTTGTTGGCCCATTTGGTGACAGAGTCCTGCCCAGCAGAAGGTCCTGAAGACATCTTTCAAAGCAGTCAAGTAGTTACAAAGGGCAACTTCAGCGGTTAACCCTTAACCTGCCCTTCAATTCTTGACTCTTAACTTGCCCTCCTCTTCAAATTAACATCTTAATATTAGTTATTTTGTATGGACACAGTAAGAGATACAATGAGCTTATACTGTGACTCTCTAGGAATATCTCTCCACAGACTCAGACTACAGTGCTCAAGCCAGATTAATCTTTTTTAATTCTAGCAGAATCTGAATCTAGTTATTATTTTTTGGATCATGACAGCATTTGTCCATGACCATGCTCTTAACTTATAGTTAAGCATTACAGCATTTTGTACAGGCCCATTTCAATGCCAGGGTAGCACATAGCTCACAGCTTGCCCTGGGTCCATCCAGTTCCTAATCAGGACCCTGCTTTGGGGGTGCTAAGAAGTAAGGGCAACTGAGGCTTAAGTCGAGAGAATAAATAAGTGTCCAAGAGGTAAATATAATTCAGAGTCAATTAACTCCCATGTTACAAAAGCATAGCATTAACTGTCTTTTTGTGTCCATGTAAATAGGACATTGCTCTGAATTAACTATGCAAAGGACTTAAGGAGAAGAGAAAAAACAATATTTACAAGTCAACAGAGCACAGAGAAAGAAGTTACAAATAAACACAGAGGAATGAGAGCATTGTAATGGGAGTAACCCAATAAGCCTAAGCTCCCTGTGGCAAGGCAGAAAGGACAAACCAATGTTATCCTAAATATACACCATTTTTCCCCGTCCCCTGCTTTCTAAATTAAAACATATGACATCATTATTAGTTCATAAAAATAAGCTGCATTCTTTTAGGGGCTAAAGGCACTGTAGGTTGACGTAAAATAGTCAAAATGGAATTTCTCAAAGATTTGAAGTGGTAAAGTTTCTTGTTTGTTCTTGTAATTGATGTATCACCTGCATTTTTCTCCTCTTTATGCTTTCTTGATTATTTGGGAAAGTTCGACATAGTTATCAGTTGGAAGAATGAGCACAGTGCACCTACCTTTAAAACAGCCCGTAAAACACCCTCAACATTTAGTATCTCCATGTATTCCATTACCCAAGAATGTTGGCTAGACTGATTCACCTCTCATAAGCAGAATGCTATAGTAATAATAGGGCATTATTTTGATATTCAGTTCTAAGGAGAACTGTAACTTCAGCTTTCTCTCCCTCTCCCATAGCAATGATAGCCATAGATGTAAGCATGTGGAAGCTTATCTTTACACAAAAATGTTCCTCTCACTCTCATAGTCTTTCTCCTCAAATTAAGGGTAATTTTTAAAGTACATTCTTCATGTTATGTTTGTAAAAAACTAAAGCTCGCCGAGGGGCGTGTGCACTCGTGGGCTCTCCGGGCGGCTCTGTCTCACCGCCCACGCTCAGTGCCCTGGAACCACGGTGTGTGGACTAGATCAGGACGGCCGGTGGTCAAGGACAGACGAAGGAAGAACGAGGACCAAGCTGGTTGCTGATTAGTTACCGTTTATTCAATCTTCCATCTTTCTCATCTCCTGCACTCCCAGGTCCAGCCTCTCTCTGGATCAACTGTCCCCTCTTTCTATCTCTCTCCTCCCTTTTTCCTCTCTCACCCTTGCACCTAGGTTACACCCAGCCAGGTAGCAAAATCAACATAATAAAGCCCTTCCTGAGGGCTGTCAGGTTTAAAGGGAATATAACCTAGGGGCATTTTAAAGCCCTTCCTGACTGCCAGTGGGCAAAAATACCTCTTAAGGGTTTTTTCTCCTCTCACCATTCCAAACACTCATTAACATCTTAATACTAGTTATTTTTGCATGGACATAGCAAGAGATACATTGAGGTTTGCTAGGCAGCTCTCCTGGCAACATCTTGCCACAGACTCAGACCACAGCACTCAGGCCAGATTAATCATCCCTCACCCTAGCAGGGTCCGAATCTAGTTATTACTGTTTGGATCATGACAACATTTGTCCATGATCAAGCTCTTAACTCATAGTTAAGCATTAGGCACTTTGGCCAGGCCCATCTCGATGCCAGGGTAGCACACAACTCACCGCTTGCCCTGGGTTCTTCTCGTCCCATGTCATCGGGACCCTGCTTTGGCGATGCTAGGAAGTAAGGGCAGCTGAGGCTTAGGTCAAGAGAACAGATGCCCTGGAGGAAATATCATGTAGAGTCAAATGACTCCCAGGTTACAAAAGCATAACATTTGTTAAGTTTTCCTGTGTCCATACAAAAAGGACTTGCTCTGAATAAACTATGCAAAGGACTCAAGGAGAAGAGAAAAACATTATTTACAAGTCAACAGAACACTAAGAAAGAAGCTACAAATAAACAAAGAGGAATAGGAGCACTGTAAGGGGAGTAACCCAATAAACCTAAACTACCTGAAGCTATGTTATCCTACATTATGTTGAACTCTTTTTTTCTCACACTATTTAATGTTTCATCTGCCGTATATTAAGTATTACATCATTAAGTTGCATTGAACCTGTGCTACATTTTGTAGGTTCCAATTACAATACCTTTATTGAATAAAATACTGTTTGAGGTTGCTTCTGATATAAAATTCAATCAAAAAGTATGTAAGTCACTACAAATCAACATCTTTCAGGGACAAAATAATAAAATACAAATATACAAGTTTTTCCCTCTCCTAATCTATTTGTGGATTTTAAAAAAACACCAACAAAAATATACACGCTGAGACTACTATACTATATTGTCATTAAGACTTTGTAGAAATCTATTTTTTCACTTATATCATTAGTATCAAAGATCAAGTGGTTTCTATATCCCCAGGTAGCTTGATTAAAAAATATGATACAAAGGTTACCATAAAAGACTTCAGTTTATTTAATTTAACAGAAAGAAAGATCTCTGACTCAATATCTTTCATGTTGTATATTTTCAGTTTTAACAATTAATGTGGCACAGGGAATTCTTTATGCTAATGTTATAGCTCCTTGGTTGAGCCCTAACACCATTATCTGGTTTAATGAATAATTCATCCCTGTTGAAAACTTAACTATATCATTTTTACTGGATATGAATGAAACTTTGAAGTGCAATTTAAGTTGAAAGAATTTAAAATTGTAGAGAATTCCCATAAACCATCTAAAAGTGCTGTGCTGGCAGTATTACATAGTGCTCAAGTGTAATCGCTTTGTAGAAAGCTCATGTGATATTCTAAGTTTTGTTTCTTTTGTAAAAGATATTGATAGGATTTTTTTCTTACTGAGTTTTACACTGTAAAGTGACTACTAAAAAAAATGAGTTTTTCCATCTTTTCCTTTAAAGCTAAAGTTATTGATTAATATATGTGAGTCTAAAGTTTATATTACTACTTTCCCCTTTCTTGCATTTTATCTTTCAAATGCATTATCATTTCAAACTAGGGGTTCTTTGCTTTTTATCAAAAAAACTTTTTATCAAAAAAACTTTACTAGGGGTTCTTTGCTTTTTATCAAGGACATTTGAGTACATCCCGCAACAAGGATTTAATGGCCATGAGCTTGTTTAAGTATTGTTTGTCCACAAAGCATATGCCACTTCAAATTTGAATTACTAGCTAGCTGGATAGAGTCTATCGTTCTGGATGTCCATTTCATTCAACCTATAGCTATAGCATACTGTTCCTGTGTTAACCTGCATAGTTTCATCTTACTTATCATCTACAGTCTAATGTGGTTCTCTTATATGTAGATTTTAACTTAATCTTTTAGTTTTTAGGATTCTAACTCTACTTTTGGTCTTTTAATTACAAGGTGTTTTGTATTCTTTCATTCATTTGGTTTATTACCATTTTCTTTGGAACTTTTTGAGCTTCTTGTCTAGGTATATAACTCAATTCTCAGATTGGAAAGTTCTTTGCTATAATTTCTCTCACTTAAACTCCCCTTTTTTCTTTCTTATTAGCCTAGAACTCTTTAATTTTAAAATCTGTAGTTTTTTCTTTATTATTTTTTCTCTCTTCTATTCTTTTTTGGTGGTTGTACACGCACACATATAAAAATACATATCTATATCTATTACCTATCTATCTATCTATCTATCTATCTATCTATCTATCTATCTATCTATCTATCTATCTATCTATATCTTTTCCTTGAGTGCATGCATCATTTCACAGCTTCTGTCATTCTGCTGCCTAGCCCCATCCATTGTGTTATTTACTTAAATATTTTAAGTAGAGTTGTTTTTTGAGGAAGGATACTAAGTCTAAGGAGAACGTGAGACACTGCAGAGAGAGAAGAAAATGAATGAGAAAGAGATCCATAATAGAAAAAGAAGTTGCACACTTGTATGCAGACAAATCCAAATGTGCCCAATCTGATTTTCAATTCATCTAACTTTAGTGAATCATGCTTGAAGCTTTTTTATATTCTCTATTTTCTTGCTAAATTTCTCTGTTTTCCTCAGTTCAGAGAAAAGTCTTACCAATGCAAATTTGAATTCATCATAAAGCTGATTACAGAGCTCTTGCACATTTGGGGGCCCTAGGGATTTTGTTTTCACTTTTTAAAGCCTTTCATTCCTCTGATTCTTCACTGTCTGGTGTGCTATGTCTGGGAGCAGTGAGAATTTAATTTTTTGTGGGCCTGAGATCAGTGGATGCTTCCTTTGTGCAGATTCACTTAGAGATTGGGCCAGTGCTAGCAATTTTCTGTCACAAGTTTAATGGGTCAGCTCCAACCTGGGATACAGATTTCCCAATGCTGCTACTCAGTATTCGTGTCTTCTGGTTCTGGACCAGAGCTGTGGTATCGCCAGACCAGTTGGGGTATGATTGGTTTCTGGTACTTGACAGTTCCCAATCACCACACATCCCTAAACAGGTATCCATCTTGTCCCAGACCTATCCATCAGGTTTTCTGCATTTGCCCACACCCAACATCCGATAGGTACTTGCTGACATTGGAAGCACCTGCAGTTCAGTGTTTCCTAGTATAAACCGACCCAGTCTCTCACCAAGTGTTCCACCATGCAATTTGGGATATAATATAAGGAAGTCAGCTATGAAGGGGAGAAGATAGCATTGATACTGTTAAAGCTGCATCTCTCACTCAGCCCTCAGTTTCTTTGCTTTGGCCTGGAGATGCCAGCTCTCACTCCAAGGCTGTTGCTCTTCAGAATCACCAGATGCAAAGAGGAGGGGTGAGTTTGAATTTAATTTTCTGTAATGCCACAACTGTCAATCAGCCCTTCACCACTTTTCCTACTTCTCTGCTCTCTGCTCAGTAAATAGACTGTCATCCTCAGACAGATCTATGTGTGTTGTTTGGCCGGATGCAACAGGCAAGGAATGGCTTGGGGTTTTTTTGTTGTTGTTGTTGTTTTGTTTATAAGCTGAAACCAATTTTTAGATCTTCCCACCATATACCACCCGTGGTTTGAGGCAGCAGTGTTCGAGCTAGCAGAGGGGCCCCGGTGTTCAAACCTTTGTACAATCACCTTGTGTTCAGCCAGACTGTGCTGCCAGTTGGCTTGACCCTCTTGCCCTGGGAAAAACAATGCTCTCATGGTCTAGATTTCTATCTCCTTCCAAGGAAATGTACACCTTAGGTTTGTGCTTGGTGGCTATTGGTCAGCATTCTGTTGTCTAGAGATGGTCACAGGACTCTGCTTTATCCTTTCAGCGAGGCTTCTTGAAAAATTCTCTGTTCAATTCTACTTTTCCTTTCTCCCCTGTAGTTTAGAAATGAGGGATTCTCTCTTGTCACTCTCCTTTCTACCAACTTAGCTCGATTCTTGAGCTTGTTTTTTTGTTGGTATGTATGTGGTGCCAGGGATTAACACCAGGCCCTCAAATGTGCAGGACATTCTCTCTCCTACTGAAATACATCCCCAGGTCTAAATATTTTTTATATAGACCATTTTGCTGGTGATATAGCCACATTCTTACTGATTCATCTTCAGCAATTCCATTTTACTCTCTCATCTTCCCTTCTTCCCTGATATATAAAAATGATTCAGGACTACTTGTCTTATGAATAAGTTATTTTCATCTTCAGGTATTGCAGAGATCTATGAACTAACTCAATATATGCATAAATAATATTCATCTTACTAACAATGATACTTGCAAATTACTAACACATATGAATGAATATATATATATATATCTTTATGGAAGGAGGACTAAAAAAGGAAGGAAAGGAGGAGGGAGAGAGAAACAAAAGGTCAAGGATTAATCAGAATGATATGCATAGAGATAAAATACTGAAGGAATCGAGAAGCATATTGTCATAGTAGTTAGAACCATGACTGAGTTCAAATATGAATTCTCTTGCTTACTAACTTTGCAACATGAAGTAAGTTATTGAAATTTTCTGTGCTTCAGTTTCTTTCACCTGTGAAATTGTTATGACTAATAGTATCCAGCTTATGGGCACTTATGAATCTTAAGTGAGTTGATGTACAAAATACTTATCATACTGTCTGACACTTAATAAAAAATAAATATTTAGTTATCATTATAAAGCAAGTGTTATAATTATTGAAGTCATACTAGAATAACAAGAAAATCTTGAATTCAGGCAGGGCTTCAAATGCCACTCCATAATAAACTGGGTCGAGTAAATGTGATCTCTGTTAGTTCATTTTTGTACAAAACTCACTAAGAGGATACTCTTCATCAGTATCTCTCAAATATGCATGCATGCACAAAGAAACAAAAGTTTTTTAAATATATTTTTGGTTTGGGGCCACACCAGATGATTCTCAGGGGTTACTCCTGGCTCTCTACTCCTGGTAGTTCTTAGGGAGACCATGTGGAATGTTGGGGATAGAACATGGGTTGGCCATGTTCAAGGTCAACACCCTACCCTCTGTCCTATTACTCCAATCCCAGAAATACCAGTTCTTAACTAAGCCTCAGTCTGATGGTCTTGCAACTTTCATTTCCTAAGAGCCCAATTGCAAAAGAGTCTAGATAAAAGGAGATTAGCAGAAGAATTGTGAACACAACTGAAGAAAAAGAAAATTGGCATAAGAATCCTCTCCTCATTTAAGGTTTTAAACACTATAATTTATAAAAGCAGTGTCTAAGTAAGTATAGGAGACACATCTGAGACCTTGAGACTTACACTTTAAGATGTGCTTTTAAAGACCCCAGATGTGGACATAGACATATTAAGTGATTGGTGGGCTCTCTTTGTACTTGTGGAAGAATGTGTAATTTTTAGTGATCTACTTGTATTCTACCCAGTATTTTTTTTAGTTTCATAGTAAAACTAAACTAAGTTCATACTGAGGCTGTAACAGAAAGGACAGGTGATATTTAATAATCTTTTTTTCTAGAGTGTAGTGATACTGATGATAATAACCATTGACTTGGGCTCTCTCCTCCCCTACCAATTAGCATTATGGTTTCCATTTGGATTGGAACCTCCTCCATATTGTCATTTTTATCACTTTAAGAATTCAAACATGATGGCCTCTCAGTATCTGTATTGCAAACCATAATGTCTCAAAGCAGAAAAGGAGACAAAGAAGTAAAGTTTCTGCCATACAGGCAGGCTGGTGGAGGGAGGGCAAGAGGAGAGGGCGGGAGAGATACTGGGGATATTGGTGGTGGGAAATGACATTGGTGGAAAGATGGTTGTGGGGACATTGTATGACTGAAACCTTGTCATGAAAGCTGTGTAACTGTATCTCGTAGTGATTCAATTAAAAAAAAAGAAGAATTTAGTGTAAAATTGAAATCAACTTATCTGATAAATGTTCATTCTTTTTTAAGTCATTTTTTAAAAATTGTATTGAATCACCATGAGATAGTTACAAGCTTTCATGTTTGGGTTGCAATCACAATGATCAAACACCCATCCCTCCACCAGTGCACATTCCCCACCACCAATATCCCAGGTATACCCCCTCCCTTTCCCACCCTCTCCTTGCATCCATGGCAGACAATATTCCCCATACTCTCTCTCTATTTTGGGGTATTATGGCTTGCAACACAGACACTGAGAGGTCATCATGTTTGGTCTATTATCTACTTTTGGCATGCATCTCCCATCCTGACTGATTCCTCCAGCCATCATTTTCTTAGTGATCGCTTCTCTATTCTATCTGCCTTATCTCCTCTGCTCATGAAGCAGCCTTCCATCTACAGGGCAATCCTCCTGACCCTTCTATGTACTGTCCTTGGGTGTCTTAAGTCATTGTTAGTCACGAATTTAAAAGGTGAGTGTAAGGCCTGGAAAGTATTTCATTAAAACCTATAACAATATCACAGAGATGATACCAAAAAGTATATATTTTGAATTTGTTTTTGTGCAGATAAAAAAATGCAGGCTTCCATTACTCATAGATGTTACTTTCAAGATTAAGACACTGAATTTCCAAACACTTGTCCTATTGTCAGCATTCTGGCATGTAGCCTTCCTCTTAAAGAATAAAAAGGCAGACATGTGCATAGATGCTTCTAAATTTGAATCTGTGGACATATCACTGAACCCTTTTCTCCTAAATATTATTTTTGAAACCAAGTTTTGCCTATTTTATATTCCCTACCCATATTTCCTTTTTGTCTATCTTAGGTCTTTTAAATTTAGCCTCCAGAAAAGTGCTGCATTTTGGAATCAAGTCCCCTTATCTTTTTTTTCCCTAAAAAAGAATTATGTGTAATCTATGTTTCCCTTATGTTGCAATTAAAAGCATATATAAAACTATATGTTTTACTCAAACTCTTATCTATCAAGATATACGAATGCAAATTTTGTGTATAAATAATAAAGAAATTTATTATCTATAATTTATCATTTTCTACACAACCCTTTAGGATTTAGACTTCAAAAACCAATGAGGTATTAAAATACCATACAGGGCAATTTTTAAAATGTTTGACATAAAATATATATAGAATTTTACTAGTATAATTCTTACCAAATTCGTTGCTTTTAAATATTACTCAAAATATGTTAAAATAATTATACATGCACACACACATACATATATGTATGTAAGTCTATTATGTTTGTTACCGATAGGAATTCAGTAATTCTTTAATCAATGAGGAGTCAATGAATGAGAATATCATCATTTTAAAGAATTCCTATGTACTCAAAGCATTCCATTATTAAATACTTCAAAGCAAAGCTGTTATTACAGATCTTGATATTTTTCCTATAAAAGTTAATATTTAGACTGTGTACATATGGCCTTTGTCTCAGAAAATTCAATATTTTTAATAAACTTAAGATGACATGACACTAAATAAGTCATGTTTTCCTGCAAATGGTAATAGCCCTTCTAATAGAAAATAATCAATTGATCAAGTGCATGATTTTTAAAATAAATTTTCAAGAAAATGACCTATCCTAGCGTCTAAAGCAATGTATCTCTGTGCCAGAACTCAGGTTTAACATGTAGGAGAACCTGAATTCCTGGCACGTGTCCTACCCTGCCAGAAAAGAAAGAAACTATTATCTACCCCAAAGATATGTGTATTAATACAGTTGGCAATTAAAATTATATATTAAATTAATCTGGTTAATTTTCAAAATTTCAAAAAGTTCTACTTGTGAATTATTTCTTGTAAGTATTCTGATGACTTTAATATTTAAAAAAATCTCTGTGTTCTTCTGTTAGGCCTTATATTTATGCTTGATATTGAGAATAGAGAAAATTTGAAAAATGCATTCACTGAAAAGGCATGTTATAAATTAGAGTCACAAAGTAAAATTGAACTTCTCTTTTAAAGACATTTTTGTTGACATATACCAGGATTTACAATACTGCTAATTATACTTTTTATGCATACATTATTTCAGCACCACATCCATAGTCAGGAAGCATACTTACCTACACCAGGCTCCAATGGGCCCTTCCAAGCCTCCCTTTCTCCCATGAAAGCTCAGTTCTTTAGATAAAATTCTCCAGTTCTCAGGGATTTGTTGTCCTCTTAATAAATTTCTTTGTATCCCACAAGTGAAAGATACCTTTATTTTTATTTGTGTGGAGGTGGTAACACCTACACACATATTTAGGAATAAAGCCAAACTCCCAAAATTTCACAAAATAATAAATCAATGATAAGTTGATAGTGTTTTCTAAAAAATACACATCTTTCATTTTTTTTTAAAATGTGGCTAGATGCTTTTTTTTTCTTGTAAAGTTCTACCAGTGTCTTATGTATCTTAAATATTAACCCTTTATCAGATAAGTGCTAGGAAAATAATCTCTCCCATTCCATGGGCTATTTATCCTGGTCATTGCTTCTTCTCCTCCTTCTTCTTTTTCTTCTTCTTTTTTTTGAGATGTAGAAGCATCTTCATTTAATGTAGTCCATTTATTTATGTCTGCCACTACTTGCTTGAACAATGGTGTTTCATCCTTGCAGGCGTCTTTAACTTCAGTGTCATGGAGGGTTCTACATGTTTGCCTCTATGTACCTTATGGATTGAATTCTGATATTAAGGTTTTTAACCCATTTTGATTTGACTTTTGTGCATGGCATTAGAAAAGTCCACTTAAGTTTTTTGCATGTAGCTGACCAGTTTTCCTCTAACTTCTTTCAGTTCTCAGTTCTTGTCATTTTAAGAGTGATCATTTCCAACTCTCATTATCATAGTGGTCCCCTCTATAACTGCCCTTCCAGCCTCCCCCCCTCCCTAGCCCCCTCTGCAAGTGGCCAGCTTTCCTTAGACCAGCAATCCTTCTGGCCTTTTTTTTTCTATTGTCTTTTGGTATTCTCATACTATGTTTTCTTTTAATATCCCACAGATGAGTGCAATCATTTTATGTCTGTCCCTCTTCCTCTGACTCATTTCACTCAGCATGATACTCTCCATGTTCACCACGTACAACAAATTTTATGACTCCCTTTTTCCTAACAGCTGTGCAGCATTCCATTTTGTAGATGTACCATAATTTTTTTGTCCACACATGTGTTCTCGGACACTTGAGTTGTTTCCATAACAGATATGGCTATTGTGAACAATGCTTCAATGAACATAGACGTTTAGATGCTTTTTCTGCATAGAGTTTTTTGTCCCTTAGGGTATATTGCCAGGGGCAATACTTCTAGGTCATATGGAAGCTCAATTTCTAGTTTTTTGAGGAATGTCCATATTGTTTTTCAAAAAGGTTGGACCAGTAGACATTTCCACAGGCAGTGAAAGAAGTCCCTTTATCTCCACATCTGCACTACACTGGTTGTTGGTTGTTCTTGTTCTTTTGAATGTGTGTCAGACTCTGTTGTGTGAGATAAGACATGATTGTTGTCTTGATATGCATAATAAGCCTTAAGTAACAGTATTGTAAACTACAGTGCCTAAAAGAAATAAAAGGGAAAGAAGTTGAGAGAGAGAGAGAGAGAGAGAGAGAGAGAGAGAGAGAGAGAGAGAGAGAGAGAGAGAGAGAGAGAGAGATTAGAGGGTTGGGGGGGAAATTATGGGAGGAAGGGAAACTGGGCATTGATGATAAGAAATGTACACTGGTGAAGGAATGGGTGCTGGGACATTTTATGATTGAAGCTTAATTATGAACAGCTTTGTAACTACTTGTAAACATGTATCTCACAGTGGTTCAATAATTAAAGTTATCTGTATATGTTTTAGAAAATTATTTTTGGTAACATCTGACACAATTACCAAGCTATTATTTAAGTATAATTTTATGAAATGTTTCCTTTTTTGTTTTAGTTTTGTTTTATGGGCCACACCCAGCAGTGTTCAGTTAGTGCTTACTCCTAGATTTATGCTGAGATCACGCCTTGTGGGGGTTTAGGGGACCATATTGGATACCAAGAATCATAACAGGGTCAGCTGCTTGCAAGGCAAATGCCCTGTCCACTGTACTATCACTCTTGATCCAACTGAAGTATATCTTGACCTGTCTTCTTATTTGACCCGAACCTCAGGAGTTATTTACTAACATCAGTTTCTGGTACATCACTTTCATAATATTTAGCAAGGATTTTTTTTTCTCTTTTGTTGTTTTGTTTTATTTGGGGGCCAATACCAATGGTGCTGAGAGCTTACTCCTGGCTCTGTACTCAGGGATGACTCCTGAGTTCTGACAGGACTCAGAAAACCATATGAATATGAGGGATCAAATCTTGATTATATATGTGCAGGCAAGTACCCCACATGCTGTTCTATCTCTCCAGCGCTTAAAAGTAATTTGAAGAGCTATATAAAGAAATAAATCCATGAATTTTTGCGAACAAATCTTTAACAAGAATCAGAAAGTAAGGAAAAGATCTTTATCTCAATAAACTTTTCTTGAAAACTTAATATTTAAATGCAAAGGAATGAATTTGGATCTTTATCTCATACTATAAAAATTTTTCAATCAAAATGTGTTTTTCTGAGTTCAAATGTAGGGCCTGAAACTACAAAATTCCTTGACAGATCCACAGTAATAGACCAGTGGCTGATCACCTACATTGTGAGCTTATTGTACAGTTTCAAATTAAAATTTCACATGTTGTTCGCCACTGGCAATGAAAGTGAAAACAGAGAGAAATAAGTGGGACTATCTTAAACTAAGACGCTTCTGTACCTCAAGAGAAACAGTGACCAAAATACAAAGACAGTCTACAGAATGGAAAAGGATATTTACCCAGTACCCATCTGATAAAGGGTTGATATCAAGGATGTTGAACTCCACAAGAAAAAAAACTGCCAACCTGATCAAAAAAATAGGGTGATGAAATGAACAGAAACTTTCCCAAAGAAGAAATCTGAATGGCTGAGAGGCACATGAGAAAATGTTCAAAATCACTAATCATCAGGGAAATGCAGATCAAAACAATGAGATATCATCTCACACCACAGAGACTGGCCCACATCCCAAAAAACAAAAGCAACCGGTGTTGGCGTGGATGTGGGGAGAGAGGGACCCTCTTACACTGCTGGTGGGAATGCGGACTGGTTAAGCCCTTTTGGAAAACAATATGAATGCTTCTCAAAAAATTAGAAGTTGATCTTTCACTTGACCCAGCAATACCACTCCTAGGAATATATCCTGAAGAGGCAAAAGGGTATAGTAGAAATGACATCTGCACTTCTATGTTCATTACAGCACTGTTTACAATAGTCACAATCTGGAAAAAAAAACGGAATGCACAAAAACAGATGACTGATTAAAGAAACTTTGGTACATCTACACAATGGAATACTATGCAGCTGTTAGAAAAGATTAAGTCATGAAATTTGCTTATAAGTGGATCATCATGGAAAGTATGATATTGAATGAAATGAGTCAGAAAGAAAGAGACAGACAGAAAGATTGCACTCATATGTGGAATATAAAGTAGCAGAGAGGTACAAGATTGCAATGATGCAACTTCTGTGAGAAGTTTCTCTGGACTTAGTTACTAAAATACTAAAATACAGAAATCCAAAACCATGCAGTCACAATAGCCTCATATCTCTTCTTTCTCAGCAATGCAAAACAAATTATCAAACACTTCCTTTTCAGCAGGTCCGACTTTGGGGGAGGGAGGAGCTCCAAACAATAATAGTGAGTTTTTTGTTGAAATATTGAATGTAATCAAAGTGAAGAGAAATTAAAGTGAAATATATAAGCTACACAGGCGGGGTGGAGGGCTGAGGGGTGGGGGGATGGGGTGAGGTTTACTGTGGTTCTTGGTGGTGGAATATGTGCACTGGTGAAGGGATGGGTATTGGAGCATTGTATAATTGAGACTTAAGCCTGAAAGCTTTATAACTTTCCACATGGTGATTCAATAAAAAAAAAATTCATGTGCTGTAATGTGCCCAGAGCACTTGCCTTTTGAGCTGAGTATCTTTGTAGTCTGTGATCCTTAGTGCTATGATTCCTGGCCATAGCCAGGGCCATGTAAGCATCACAAAAGGCTGTGATGCCTGGCAAGTACCACCACTAAATAAATGTGTTGACATCCTATTCAGGAAGTTTGACTCCTGGAGAGCACATGTGTAAGCATCACAGTGAAAACTGGTGAGCACCACAGCTATAACTTGTGTGCCTCAACTAAAGTTTACAATCCCCAATGAGCAAGTGTGAAAGCACCAGAGGGAATGGAGGTCAAACATTGGTGTACCATGGTCAAGTGTGCAGACAGAGCAACTTCACATGATTCTCCCTAAATCACCTCTATATGTCCCCAGCAAGTACCATAATTGAAACTGTGTGGGCACTACACTAGGTATGTGTGTGAGATGAGACTGGTTAAGGCAACAACAACAAGGGAAAGGATTCACATGTATCAATTATCATCTCATTGCCCATCGATTTGCTTGAGTAGGTGCCGGTACATCTCCATTTATCCCTGTCACTTGCTAGTGTAGCCCAACGCCGTCTGCTCGCTCCAGGAACACGAAGAGCCTCAAACCGTTTGTTCAGAGTCTTGACGAAGTCTGACCATCTCATAGGTGGGGCGCCAGGCTTTTTATTGACGTCCCATGGAATCTAGTCGGTCCAGCAGTCTAGAATCCTGCTATAGTCCAGCAGTCATCTCCAAATGGCGTTATGTGTCTGACCCATCTGATTTTCGACGCCTTGGCAAATAGGACAGCGTACCTGATTCTCAATCGTTTATGGAGGTCAGAACTCCAGATTTATTCTCTCACTTGAGTGAAATGTGATATTCCATACATAACTCTTTCAATTCCTCTTTGGGAGACCCAAATAGTGTTCTTATCATATTTTTGTAGTACCCAGGTCTTTGAGGCGTTTGTTAGTGCAGGAAGAACACTGGAGTTGAAAAGATGTGCCTGGAGTTGGAGGTTCTTTGTTCTCCTAACAACTTCTTCAATGCTCTTGAAGGCTTTCTACACCATTCTCTTCCTCCTGCGCATCTCAGGTGCCAAGTCATTTGTCATGCTAAGTTCTCAACCTAGGTACACATAACTGCTGCACTTGGAGATGTTCGTTCCATTGAGAGCAAATGAAACATCAAAACTAGCTCATATCTCATGAACATTGTCTTTGTGAGATTCAGCTGCAGTCTGACCTTTCCACACTCACGGTTGAAGTCCGCCAGCATTCGTGCTGCTTGGTTAATGTTTGGTGCTATTAGAACAATGTCATCAGAAAAGCAGAGGTGGTGTAGTTGCCGACTGTCTAACTTCACTCCCATTCCTTTCCATTCCAATCATTGCATGGCGTTCTCAAGGGCGGCACTGAAGAGTATCAGTGAAATGGTATTTCACTGCCAAACCCCTCTCTTTACGTTGATGATAACTTCCTTATAGAATGGTGAGTTCGTGGTGGTGAATTCATAATATCGCTCACAGAGAATTCTGATGTACTGAGTTTGAATGCCCTGTTTGGCTAGAGCTTTGATGACTGATTCAGTCTCAACAGAATCAAAGACCTTCTTTAAATCAATGAACATTAAACAGAGCAGCATCTTGAACTCTCGCGAAATCTCAATGAGCTTGGTCACCATGTGGATATGGTCAATTGTGCTGAATCCTTTTCAGAACCTGGCTTGCTTGCATGGCTGTCCTTCATCTAGTGTTCTGTCAATCCTATTCAGGACGACTCGAGTGAATAACTTGTAGACAACAAATAACAAGCAGATTGGTCGATAGTTGCTGATGTCGTGGATGCCTCCCTTCTTCTACAACAGAACCGTCCTGCTAGTTATTCACTGGGACAGAACCTTGCATTCAGGCAGCTGAGCCAGTGTATTAATGAGTACTGGCAGCAGATTCATCAGGTGTTCAGGTCTGACCTTGTCTGGACTGGGTACTGTACACTTCTTTACAGACAAACTGGCGTGTCAGGTTTTGGAAGGGAGAACACTGGGAATGACATATCTATCCTGCGGAGTTTGGTATATGAAAAGGTCGACATGACTATCGAAGAGATCTGAGTAGAAGTTGTGGATAACTTTTTTCCATTGCCCTTCTGGAAGATGTGACAGATCCATCAGGATGTCAGAGGGCAGTCATCTTGGTCTTAGAGTTGGCGAAGGACAGGTGAGCTTTGCAAATACTGTTTCCAGCTTCTGCTGCATTGACCAACACTGCTGATCTTCTCTCTTTGTGGTCTTCCTTTATTGCTTCTCTCACAGCTTCGCAACCTCAAATGTTAATTTGTGATTGCCTGAGGCTCGAACCTAACCATTTTGGTGAATGAGCTCGAGATTTTCCAAAAACAGGCATCTTTTTGTGGCTTTCTCTCTCTCAGTGTTCCTCGCACAATCATGATAGTGCTTAAGCAGTTGATCATATTCCTCTGGAAGTTGTCAACAATGGCATCTTCCCATATTGCCGCAATAGTGCCAAAGAGCTCCCAATTGGTGGTCGTTCTGGGAGTTCTCTTCTTAAACTTTGCAGCCCTTTCTCCTGATTCTGTGAAGTAGAATTTTGCATGAAGAAGATGGTGGTCTGATGCTGTTTGGAATTTTGGGACAACAGCGACATAGGTCAGGCAAACACATCAATTGGTCAATTTTGATGTGGTCAATTTTGTTGTGGAACTGTCCACCAGGAAACTCATATGTCCAATGTTTAGATTCAGCTTTCTGGAACTGCAAGTTCCCATAGATGGCCGTGGTCGGCATAATGAACTCAGACAGTCTTTCACCCTGTTTGTTCCATTCTCGGCCATGGGTCCTGTTTTGGGGACCCACAGGATCGGGCGATCTTCTTGGTCCTATCTTGGCATTAAAATCACTGACAATGATCTTGTAGAATGTGTGGTCTTCTTTATAGAAATTCTCCAGCCTTATGTAGAACTTCTCAATTTATTCTTCCTTGTAGTTGGATGTTGGTGCACAGATGACGAAAATAGAAACTGCCGGCAATGAGCCACATCTATGCAAATGTAAGTATCTTATTTGGGTTGTTAGGCATTTGAACGAATCAATGCTCTCAGCCAAGTTCATGTTGACGAGGACATCGGAGACACCAATGCCTCTACTATTGCATGTTCTAAGGAATAGTTCTTCTCCAGTGTTGAAAATGGCATGATGTGATCGATGCCTTCTCATCTCGGTAAATCCAATGACATAGTACTTGATCTTTTGCACTTGCACCATCAGGTTCTAAATGGATGCTTCTGGTGCCAGTGTATGTGCGTTAAAACTGCAGTCAGTCATTTTAGTCTTTCTTCATTTTGGCAGCCTAGTTCAGCCCTTCTCCTTGCTTGTCCTTCTCAATGCTCCCGAACTGGGGGTTCTTCCACAGTCAGGGGAAGGAGGTTCATTTTTGTTACTGTTTTTGGCATATCAGATATGCCACAGATAGTTTCCCAGGCTCTGCTGTGCAGGTGGCATGTTGTAACTATCTGCACATGTTCATCAGTGTGCACAGGAAGGATTAAGGAGGGGAAAATGCCATACTATAAATGATCAGACACTAGAAACACTTATTTTTAAAAGACTTCTTGACATTGGTCATGGAAATGATTGTGTGTGTGTGTGTGTGTGTGTGTGTTTGCACACCTGGTTGCACTCAAGGATTACTTCTGTCTGTGTTCAGGGATCACTCTTGGAGGTGCAAATGCCAAATTCACATTGCCAGGAATAGAAACTGGTTCATTCACATGCAAGCAAATATACCCTACTGTGCTCTCTCTAGCCCTGCAATGATTTTTGATGACAGCAAAATAAATAAATATTATGTGTTTTGCAAGAGAGATTGTATCAAATAAAAACATTTTTAAGTCAAAGGAAGAAATGAAAAATGAAAGCCAAGAAAACAATTGCAAACCACAGATCTGATAATGAGTTAATATCCAAAAAACATATAAAGAACTCATATAACTTAATAGCAACATCAAAATATTTGGCAAATGACCCCAATATATTTTTCTTGTAAATGATATACAGATGGTCAGCAAATACATAAAAGTTTCTAACATCGTTAGTCATCAGGAAAATGCAAACCAAATTCCCAGTAAGATAGTACTTCACATTTGTCAGAATGTTATCAACAGGATAAGAAATAACAAATGTTGATAAGAATATGAGTAATACTAGTGCATTGTTGATGGGAACGTACATTGGGCTAGCCATTATGAAGAACAGTATGAGGATTTCTTAAAAATTAAAAATAGAATTACCAGTAATCTTATGTCTCAGTATATACCTGAAAACCATTAAATTACCACCTCATAGGCAAATATGCATGCTCACATTCATTACAGCACAATTCATAATAGTTAAATAATATAGTAGGTATAATATGTCACGTGTATGTGCATATAGATAAAATAAATACTGCATGATCTCATAGGTGAAATCAAATAGTTAAACTCGTAGGAACAGAAAAGAAGGGGAAACATGCTCAAACAGTACAGTATCAGTTATATATGATTGGTAACATTCCAGTTTTACTAGAAATAAAATATACAGCATATTGAGGATATTGAACAGTACTTTACCATGTGCTTGAAATTTGCTGAGGTTAATTTTAAATATCCTCTGGGCTGGAGAGATATTACAGTGGCTACAGAGTTTGCCTTGCATATGGCTCACCCGGGTTTTATCCCCAGATTCTCATATGGTCCCCAGAGCACTACCAAGAATAATTTCTGAGTGCAGATCCAGGAACTTTGCCAAATGTGACCTAAAATAACAAATAAAAAAACTCGTGTGTCCTAGCCAAATGCACACGATCACGATCACAAAATCCCATTAATCATCAGTTTTTCGAGTGGGCTCAGTAACCTCTCAATTCGTCCTTTCCCTGAGATCCTAGAAGTCTCTCTGGACTCTGCCCTCCTAATGATGTCACACTGGAGGCTCTTTCAGGGTCAGGGGAATGAGATCCAGCTTGTTACTAGATTTAGCATATGAATACACCATGGGAAGCTTGCAAGGCTGTCCCATGTGAGCAGGAAACTCTCAGAAGCTTGCTAGTTTCTCCCAGAGGGAGAAGTAGGTTATAAGATATCTGGGAGCTTGCTTTTAAGTCTCTGGATGCTGGCTGCTGATGGAATTACACACACCTGGGTTCCTCTGACGGTAGCTTCATGCGTGAGGCCTGTCCGAACATGTGGAGAGGGGCCTAGAGCATGGCTGTGGCTAGGTTCTAGTAGTCTTCAGCCACCAGGAGCTCTGCTCGGGGTGGGGAGGGAAGCTGGAGCCCATCCCCTCCGAGGGGCCCCGGGGAAGACAGCCAGGCGTGCTTGAAAGAGACAAAAATAAAACATACAAAATAAAACATACAAAAATAAAGACACAAGTAAGCAAATGAAGTAGTATGTTAATTAGCTTGGTTGTGGGAATTATTTCAGAGTGTGTAGTATAAGTATTTATAAAGTATAAATAATATCAAATTGTACACATTAAGAAAAAAATGCTAATACCTGGAATGAACTCTGTTCTAATTATCCGAATTGGATTGCGTTATAATTCAGATTGTAAAACTGTAATCATAAATGCTTTTTGGTTCTGATGAATTTAAGTTCCTCTTCTCTAATCACTGATCAGTTATTTAACCTAGAACAGTTTTACCCTAATTTTGTTTAACTATATCTTTTCTTGTTGACATAGTTCTTTTTCTGCAGATAATCTTTTTTTCTTTTTTTTTTTTTTTAGATTTGATGTTTTTGTTTTGGAGCCACACCTAGTGGTGCTCAAGGTTTACTCCTGGCTCTTCACTTAGCAATCCCTCCTGGTGGAGTTGGGGACAATTTGAAGTGCTGGAGATCAAACTTAGGTTGATCACATGCAAGGCAAGTGCCCTACCCTATCCCCTCTGGCCCCCAGGTGGTAAATTTTGATCACATATCAGTGATCAAGTGATCACTGTATCAGAATGATAACTTCTTCATAATGGAGTTCATCTGTACATTTAGAATAATTACCAGTTTTTCCATGATTTTTTTAAGGGTGGTAATTTATTTCCTGTTTGTAAAATCAAATTGAAAAGACTGAAAAAAGACTTCTTCCATGCTCTGTTCACTGCTCCTAAAGGTTCTTGTTATAATAACATGAAGCAGTGAGTGTGGAGGGGGATTTCTGTAAACCATATAGATCTGTAAGCCTTATTCCAGCTTTGGTTACTTCTTGATCCACGGAAAAACATTTATCTTTTATAGAGTCTTTGGTGTAACTTATCTGA
Source organism: Sorex araneus (assembly GCF_027595985.1). Taxonomy (NCBI): domain Eukaryota; kingdom Metazoa; phylum Chordata; class Mammalia; order Eulipotyphla; family Soricidae; genus Sorex; species Sorex araneus. The sequence goes on along the minus strand of NC_073304.1, from coordinate 91,201,209 downwards.
ACATTTGATAGTGTGTGCATCTGTTAGGGCAAAGAAAAAGAAGCCAGTAAACATCTCACTCACTTTCAGAAAATAGAATCCATTATTTTAGATTGTTAAATATTTAAAATGTTTAAAAAATATTTTTTAAATACTAGGTTAGAGATTTAAAATAAAGACTATGCCATTCCCATCCTTTTGATAATGCAGTATTTAGAATGTCAATTTCTTCTATTATATATTTCAAGATTAATTATGACTCAAAACTTCTCTAGGTCATTTGCCATAATTTCTCCAATAAAGACTGGTTAAGTCTTTCTCCTAAAGCTTAGAAGCATGTATTATTTGCTTATGCCATACAATTTAGTACATGGTTTTATAATTTTTTTTCATTTTCTGTTACTTCTTTTTCCTCACAAAACCATTTTTATGAGTTTTGTGAAGGAAATAACCATGTCTTAAATTTTTTACATTTTACTGATATATGTAGGACAGTATGAACTGTTAGCTTGATTTATGGATGATCTAGAATCAGTGAAAATTAGTATTATTGATACCCAAATAACAGAGTGAATAGGATTCTTTCAAATCTGTTGTTTCAATCCACAGAAGTTGTATCCAGACCATGACCTCGCATGGAAGTCTCTACTTTCCTTTATGTCCTATACATTTGTTTTTCCTGTTGCTGTTCTTATGCTTGTCTCTTTACACAGTTCTCATTTAAAAAAAATCTCTATCAAGAAGTATTAGCAACATGTTGTCTCTCTTTGGAGGAGCACTGGGTAATTGTTAGGTAGAGTTATAGACCATATGGTGGACAAGGAGTCAATGTTCATACAAGTTGAACTGATGGTCCTGAATGTCTTATAGGAATAGCTATGTGACAAGGAGAGCTGTAAATGTGGAAAGAGGCCCTAAACTCAGGACTACCTTATTGTAGTAAAATTTCATAGTGTTCTTCAAGCATCAAGCTTGCCTTGGGGAGCATGCTCCACAGCAGCTTAGCATCATAAACGCTAAGAAGACGGTCTGAGTAAATAACTAGAGAGTGCAATACAAGGTATCTGGCATTTGTTCAGTGCTGCAGTGAGATCGTCATGCTGACAAGGCATTTTATATCATATATATGCTGAGAAATGGGGTACTGCTCAGGGATTTTGTCTCAGATCTGTATATGGTTTGAAGTTATAGAATGTTCAATGTGGGTTTTCCTAGAGCATTAAATGAAAAAAAATAAAGTTGATTATAATTTACATCCATGTGGATAAAACCAGTCAATCATACCAGTATTACCACAGTTGAAGCCCAGAAAAAAATCTTCTTGCTCTATCCACCATTATTTTATTTGTTTTCTAATCACATGTCTGTCTCCTAAACATTCACTTTGACCCTGTAGTCCCTATAGCTTGAGTTGACAAATGACATCAAAGCTCTTAGTCTGAACTAATTTTAGCAGAAGTCAATATCCCTGGATCTTCCTGCTCTTCATATTTTATATGATCTCATCCAGGAGATTGTACTTCAGTTGACATTCATTCAATATACAGAGCCCAAGCGTGTCCTCCTATTACGCTCTCAGGACGGGTAAAATTTTAAAACCAAGAATTTAGACTGCATGCTGTGGTTAAAGCAAGAGAAGTCACCTTGAGATTAAGCAACACAATGGCCAGGAAGTAGTCACAGTTTACTGCTTCAGATAAATTGAAATTTTGTTACAATTTCAGCAACAAAAGTGACTAAGCTATTAGAAGGAACAAATTCACCATTTTCAAACAGCAAAAACTCATCAGCCTAAATAGGAGAAGATCATAAAAAAAAAGTACAGAGAATAAAAGAAAACTGATGCTATGCTATACAACTCTACTTGGATATTCTACTGGGTAAGTCTGGGTCAGACAATAAGGGAAAATTATTATTAACATACTTAGGGAACTACAGTGCTATCAAATTTCTATTAAAGTTAGGTTCCAGACATTGCACTGCAATCATTGCTCTTCACCCATAAGGGAATTTGCGATTACTTACTGATAAATATCTCCACAATCAAGCATATGATACAAGATCAGCCAATATGACATGGGACTCCACTTTCATCTTCAATTTTTTAGCTAAATAAGACAAATGGGCTACTGTTAAAAGAACAAACTGATTATCTCATATATAATACTTGTGACAATAATTTTTGGTAAATATTCAAAAAGCAATTACTGAACAAAAAATTTCCACCAAATGTATTAGGTTATTGTGTTTTTAATAGACTTGTGATTACCTGAGATAAACAGTATTGATTTAGCCTGAAATGAAACAGATACACATACACACACAGAGACACAGACACAGACAAACACACACACACACACACACACACACACACACACACACACACACTCCAGCAAAAATTAAGTGGATGAGACTTTTCTCTTTATCTCTTACTTCTTTTTACATAACATATTCTGTCTTCTCTTCTTTTCTATTTATATATTTAATGTGTTTAATCTGTCAGAATCTGCTATATATGAAATGGCTGCTTACAAATTTGAAGCTGTTGTGGATGAGGTTATAGAAGTGCTATGTGTACAACTAAATATACTAACTTGGGACATGGAACACAAGAAAGAGTATGGTTAGTGCAGCTGCAATATTTTTATGGTGAAGAAATTTCTGAGCCTAAGCATTTGTATTAAACATCTTATTGCCAGTTTAAGAATTTATAGTAAATTATCAGAGTACCAAGTGGGTTTGATCAGAGTGGGATATTAGAGCAATATAATTATTTTCTCCTAATTAATTCATGGAACTCTAGTGAGCTGAAACCTGGTAACAGGTGTATTCAAGTAGAGAGAATTTATTTTAGTAATGCAAATGTTAAGCCAAAGCAATGTGTCTCGTGACCAGTGAATATGATTACAATTATTTTCAATATTAGAAACAGGGATTTCTAACAAAAGGGATTCTCAGTAAGAAAATAAGAATTAACAGATTGAATTTAATTATGAATATAATAAAATTAAGTTAATATCATTCAAAATATTTAAAAGGAGTTAATATAAAGTAATAAAAATTGGTTGACAGTGGAATATATAGCATCCAATGAAACATTTTTTAAAAAAACATTTTGAATCCTAGAGGAAAATATGGTAGAGTTGTATTGTTAGAATTACATAGCACAGTTGTCTTGGCTATAGAGGATTCTGCTGTATACAAATATAAGCTGCTTTTAACCAGATAGAAGATGAGTCTTCCCTAATAATAGTTGAGTCTAAGTCTACAGACCAAGATTTATAAAGATCTAGAAATGATTGCAGAAAAAAGCCATATTGGGCAGCAAGAAAACAGACTTATGAGCTTATATTTCTCTGAGGGCTCAATATTCTTCCTTGGGCAAATAAGTAATGCCTCAATCTGTCTGAAGATCACTTTTAATGTTTTTAACTTTTATGTCATCTAATATATGTGTATAGATATAGATCTTTATGTCAGTAGTAATGTGAATCCAACAAATATAATTGAATTCTTATGATATGGAATGCACATTTTGTATGTAAAGGTAATACAGACACACAAAATATGCTTTCTTAAGAATATAGATTTTTAGTTTTGTGTGGATCTGAAGTATGAAAATACTGTGTACGTTTATTGTTTAATTGGCTTGAGTTCTTGCATATAAAGATGAACTTAACTTGAGAAAAAATGAATATCTGTATCTTTAAGAGTTAGTGGGAAGTTAGAACCATTGTATTCTTAAAAAATAATTGCAGGGCTAATAGCACAGGCTTTCATGTGGTAGTGGCATATCCCAGTTCAATTCCTGGAATCACGTGGTTCTAATGAGTACTGCCGGGACCAATCTCTAGGCACAGAGTCCTCAGTAGGCTCTGAGTAATGTGCTGGGTGTGGCCCCTAACATCCCCTAATTTTAATGTGAAAATTTGAATTGTAGCACTGTAACACTGTCATCCCATTATTCACTGATTTGCTCGAGCGGGCACCGGTAACATCTCCATTGTGAGACTTGCTACTGTTTTTGGTGTATCAAATACGTCACGGGTAGCTTGCCAGCTCTGCTGTGCAGGAGGGATACTCTCGGTACCTTGCCGGGCTCTCAGAGAGGGATGGAGGAATCAAACCCAGGTAGGCTGCATGCAAGGCAAACACCCTACCCGCTGTGCTATCACTCCAGTCCATTTGAATTATGATGCATATTTTCCTCAAAGTTCTTGACTTTCCATAGAGTCACATATATCTCAGATTGTGTTATGTACTATCGCTCTTTTCAATATGAATTCTCTCACTCCATGAACAGGAGAATTCTTCACATTTACTTTAATATTTTCTTTAATTTCTCTGTAGCATCTCAAATGTTGACATTATAAGTCTTATGTTTTAGAAATAAATTTATTACTTAATATTTCAATTTCATTCATACTGACATTAGGCAAGATAATGTCAGTATGATTTCTTAGTTTCCTTTTTAAGAGTGTTTATTGTCAGTATACACCAAATAAAACACATTTTATATTAAAAAAGACTAAGTAAATGGGTCCAAAAGGTATTAAATGGTTAGGGAAAATATGAAATAAAAACGTTAAAGTGGGAAAATTAAGATTTATTTGGAAATCTTGTTTGAGAAAAATATTATTCACTATATTTCTGCAACCACATTGCAGTTATTTTTTATTTTAGGTAATTCAAAGAGTTGCCAATTTATAAATGAGTTATGTTTATTTGTATAATTTTATATTTTAAATTAATGCTTTTGAGATTAAATTAGTTTACAAGTGTGAAACTATTACTATGCCTCAGGGTATGATGTTAAAATACCACACCTACCATAAAAGTGCCAACTTCCATCTGCTACACAAAAGTGGGGCTTAGGAAGTCTCCATTTTTCTATAACTAGTTGAAAGATTATTGAAACTGGCATGCCATCATTACTTTTAGATAAAATAAGTGAAGTACTGTTCCAACTGTTGATAAGTATAGGGAAAATTTAAAACATTTTATCAGTCTTAAGCTTGATACTTTATATGCATGAAACCTGAATATGATTTCCCGCCCACTAAAAATCACTTATACAAAATCTCTTGGCACAGAGAGCAAATGTATGGACAGTACACTATCAGAAAGTTGCTTATAATTTGAAGTTTGACCACTGTGTTCAATCTGACTGATGATCTATAATTAAATTTATATATCTGATCTAATTAATATGAACCTTTTGAAGACATATCTTAATAAATAAAAATTGGTTAGACTTTCAGTGTCACTGTCATCCCATTGCTCATCGACTTGTTTGAGCGGGCACCAGTAACATCTCTCATTGTGAGACTTATTGTTACTGTTTTTGGCATATCCAATAGGCCACGAGTAGCTTGCCAGGCTCTGCCGGGCAGGCGCAATACTCTCCGTAACTTTTCAGGCTCTCCGAGAGGGGCAGAGGAATCGAACACGGTTTGGCCGCATGAAAGGCGAACACCCTACCGCTGTGCTATCATTCCAGCCCAGTTAGACTTTAATTTTATAAAAGAAATAGAATTAAAATAATTTAGAAATTATAATTCAAAACACATTGTTCTAAAAGTTATTTGATAGTATCAATTATAAGAACAAAAATTATTGTAAATCAGGCTTTTTTTATTCATTTCATTCTGATTAATGGTATGTATGTACACATTCTTTTAAAAGAAGGCAGCTGGAATAGAGAAGGGATCACTAAGAGAACGATGATTGGAGGAATCAGGGTGGGAGATGTGTGCTGAAAGTAGATAAAGGAACAAGCATGATAACCTCTCACTATCTGCATCACAAACCATAAAGCCCAAAAGCAGAGAGAGAGTATGGGGAATATTGTCTGCCATACAGGCAGGTTGAGGGTGGGAAAGGGGAGGTATACTGGGGACACTGGTGATGGGGAATGTGCACTGGTGGAGGGATGAGTGTTTGATTATTGTGTGATTATAACTCAAACATGAAAGCTTGTAACTATATCTCACGGTGATTCAATTAAAAAAAATGAAACTGCAGAGTCACAGCAATAGTATAGCAGGCAGGGTTTTTGTCTTGCAATGCTGCCAACCTGAGTTCAACCTCTGGCACCATATATAATTCCTAGAGTTCTACCTGCAGCGATTCCTGAGCAGAGAGTCAGTAGTAAGCCCTGAACCTGTTAGGTGTGATTCAAACAGAGTAATGAAACTGCAATATTGTTCTTCTCTGTGGCATGAGATGCAGTTATAGAGAATTATAAATTTAGAAAACAAACTATAAAATAGCAGATGAAAGAAAATCAAGGGCACTTGTTCCTAGGATACCATTATACTTATGGAAGTTTACATTGAAACAAGATATGTGTTTACTTTCTGTTAAAATCCAAGATTAAAACTTTTTACTGATACCCCAAAAGTAATTTGAATAAGAATGAAAATATCTGAGAAATAAACGCCAAGAAACTTAAACCATGAATGCAGGGAAAGATGGTATTTGAAATTACTCAGATGGTGTCTGAATAGTTTTACTAGGAAGCTCAGGTAGATCATTTGAATTGCATTATTCTTAAGTTCAGTAGTTCTAACAATTGCCAGTTCCTGTGTAACCACCACTCAAATATTCCCTATCCTCTACCCCTTTCCACATTACTGTGCTTCCCCATGCCCTTTTGACTTACAGCATGTGGAATAACATATGAATTTCACATAAGTGCATCATATATTAACTCTGTTTCTATTTATGTGTCTTCTTTCAGTATGATGATTTTGTGATTCACCCATCTTGTGGAATAAATGAGTAATTTATTTTTTCTCTTTATTTTTTTCTCAGAAAATTCCCCAGTGTAACTTTTTTAGTATTATATGTGAACATTTGGGTTGTTTCCAGTTGGGGGCTATTATAAATAAATTATTTAGAAATGCTAGGTCACAGAATATTTTTTTTTACATAATATGAAACTTTCAAACAATTGCTATACCTATTTGTCTACTTTCATGTTTATTTTTCACTAGTATTTTGTGATTCTAAAAAAACAAGTTTTCGAGGTCAGCGAGATAGTAAGGGGCTTACTTTGCATTCAGTTGGCCTAGGTTTGATCATGTTACCTCATATGGTTTCAAAAACCCTTTCGTTGATCCGTGAGAACAGAATCAAAAGTAAGCTCTGAGCATTTGCAGGATGTAGGTCTCTCACCCCAGCAAAAAAGAGTTTGTTTTCTAAAGTGTTTACCAAAAAGTGTTTACTAAAAAGTTGTTCTACGTGGTTAGACATGTGCTACTATATATTAAAAATTGATATAGAAATCTGTTGTAGTGACAGAATAATGGCTCCAAGGAACTTCTAGAAACCGTGAATATGATATGTTTACATGGCAAAAAGGAAATGATATTACAGAAGGAATTAAGCTGGCTAATTAATTTTCTTGGAATGTGAATATAATTCTAGATTCTCTGTGTGAACAAAACATAATCACAGACTTCTATAGGGCAAAGTCTAGTTAGAAAATATAATTACAGACTTCTACAGGACTACTTCTAGTTATGAAAAAAAGACATGGGAATTAACTATTTACTTGAGGTGCCCGAGTCCCTTAAAGAACAGTCCATACTCTGATTTTAGTTGGAGTCCAAAAGAACTGCTATATATCACATTTATTTGTCCACCTTAAAACAATAATTCTATGGCAATTAGTAACAGCAGCAATAGAACACTAGCACACCAGTAATGAGACCAAGTGTATTAAAAACACGATTTTTAAACTCCATGTTGATGCTAAAGAAACCAAATTACGCGATTTTTTTTTTTTATCGTTCTGGGTTTTTTTTTTTTTTTTTGCTTTTTGGGTCACACCTGGCGATGCACAGGGGTTACTCCTGGCTCTGCACTCAGGAATCACCCCTGGTGGTGCTCAGGGGACCATATGGGATGCTGGGGTAGAACCTGGGTTGGCCGCGTGCAAGGCAAATGCCCTACCCACTGTGCTATTGCTCCAGCCCCTCATTCTGGTATGTTTAGGTTGAGCCACATTTAACATTTTCTTAAAATTCCCACACCTGAATTATGGTGTAAATTCTGCTTTTTCTGTAGAAATATTCTGTATCTCTGTTGTTAAATCAAAACAAAGCTAAAAAAGCCCTGCATTTTGGACTTCTTTTGAACATTAGCTTGGTGAATTTAGAATTATATCTTGACAGTTATTTTTGATTAAAATATTGAAGGTATCATTCAATGTTTTTCTGTCTTTCTGGTTTTCATATTACTGTAGAGATTGCTGTCAATTGAATAATTTTCCTCTAGAGATACCATGATTCCCACATTGGCTGTTTTTAGGATTTTCCCATCTATGTTTGATGTTCTTTAGTTTCCTCTGTTATGTATCTAAGTAAGTTTTTTTTTTAATTTTTAGTTTATTATATAAGGAAATTAGGGGGCGCTTCTTGAATTATACTCATTTGTTATATAGTGTTTTAGATCCAGGTAGACAAGACCTAGGGCATCATCTCTTTGACTTTTTGTCTTTCTAGATCTTTTCTTCTTTCTCTCTCTTCTTTTTCTTCTTTCCCTCTTTTCTTCCCTCCCTTTTTCCTTTCCCCCTTCCCTCCCTCCCTTCCTCTCTCCCTCCTCTTTTGCTTCCTTCCTTCCTTCCTTCCTTCCTTCCTTCCTTCCTTCCTTCCTTCCTTCCTTCCTTCCTTCCTTCCTTCCTTCCTTCCTTCCTTCCTTCCTTCCTTCCTTCCTTCCTTCCTTATTTCTCCTTCTTCATCTCATTTCTATTTTTTCTTCTATTTCATTTTATTCCTTGATTCTCATTATACATGTATTGAATTTATTCAGTCTACCTTTTAAATGTATTTAAATTTATTTTTATTGAGGTAGTATGGGATTGCAGTTTGGATACAGTCAGTACCTCCTCAGTACCACACCATGCTTACCACCAGATAACAGCATTTCTCCACCACAATCCCCTGGGCTTCTCCTGTTCTTTTAACACATCTTGCCCTTTTAGCAACCTCAGTTATGGAATCACAATAGAAGTGTTTATTTTTTTGTTGTTGTTTCCCCTCCTTGCTTTGTTCCCTATATGTCACATATGAATATTCCTATTTCTGACTTGTTTAACTGATTATTAAGAACCTCTAGGCCAGAGAGATAATAGAGCAGGTAGGATGCTTGCCTTGCATGAAACAAACCCAGGTTTGATCCCTAGCACCCCATATGGTTCCCTGATCCCAGCCAGGAATGACCTTTGAGCACATGCACTGCAGCACTGTAGCACTGTCGTCCCACTATTTATCGATTTGCTCGAACAGGCACCAGTATTGCCTAGATTGTGAGACTTGTTGTTACTGTTTTTGGCATATCTAATACTCCACGGGGAGCTTGCCAGGCTCTGCTGTGCAGGCATGATACTCTCAGTAGCTTGCAGGGCTCCCTGAGACGGAGAATTGAACCTGGGTTGGCCATGTGCAAGGCAAATGCCCTACCCGCTGTGCAATTGCTCCAGTCCTTTGAGCACATAGCCAGGAGTAATCCCTGAGTACCTCCAGGTATGCTTTCCCTCACACACACACAAAAAAAGAACCTTCAATCACATTAGTGCTGTTGCAAAAGACAAGAATTTATTTTTTCTCACTATTGAGTAGTATTCTACAGTGTATACCACATCTATTGTTTATTATCTTGTTTTTTGTTGGGGGAGCTCTCAAGTATGCTCAGGAGAGCTGAGGCCTCCACTGGCAATTCTTGGCCAACTGAGTTGGTGGTTCAATGTGAGGACCTGACAATGTAGTGGTTTCAGGTTCCAAGCAGTTTTAGGAATTACTCAGGCCGCATTAGCATTGCTCAGGGTCCACCTGGGCTACACTCAGTGGTGCCAAGAATTCAACTCAGGTAGACTATGATCCCTAAGAACTTCCTGTACTGCTTCCGGCCCTCCTAAACAACATCTATTTACCAGATATTCCCTTGAGTACATGGGTTGTTTCCATATTTGGCTATTGAACCTAGAACTACAATGAACACTGTATCACTATATCACTGTCATCCCATTGATCATCAATTTGCTCACGTGGGCACCAGTAATGTCTCCATTCTAGCCCTGAGATTTTAGCAGCCTCTCTCTACTTGTTCTTTCCAGCGGTGTTGCATTGGAGGCTCTTTTAGGGTCAGGGGAGTGAGGCCCATCATTTTTACTATATTTCATCAGGTACAAAACTTAACTTTGAATGAATATTAGACCCCAAATTATAAAATGAGATAGAAATAAAAAAGAAATAAAATGCTTCATTATATCTGTTTCTGGAATTTGACTCCAGTAGTAAGGAAAGCAATAAAACTTCATCAAACTAAAACCACTCCAGTGCAGTGAAAGAAACTATATTTTAAAGAAAAACCATCCTATAGAGAAATATGCCCTACTGAAAAGGAGAAAGTATTTGCATATCATCCACCCAAAAAGTGTTATTATCCACTACATGTGAAAAACTCATAAAGGTTAATAACAACATAATAACAACAACACACAACTCAAAAAATGGGAGAAGAGCTCAGAGAATAAACTTATTAACCTGGAAATGCACATGGAAAGGAATAAATATGAACTCACACCTTTGACAAGAAGACTCAGAGCAAGTGCTGGCAGTGTTATGGAGGAAAGGGTCCACTCTGTTTTAAATTAATCTCTTTATGCTTTCCTTTTTATCTGTCTAGTTTTTGTTCTAAGGAATTTCCCCACAAATAAACCTTGAAAGAATATTTTATGCCTCTTAGTATTACAGGAAAATCAATTATGTTAGGACTTAAGCCTCAAAGAATACTTTACTCTCAAAGTTCTCATAGCACTTTTAGGTTTTATGGGCCTAATTTAAAAGTCTTAAGATGAACGTTGACTACTTTCAACAGTCATATTAAAATCTTTCCTGAGAAAACAGTCTTCTACCAAAATGAGGGTGATGTTACATATGAAAATACAAAAAGGAAAGGAAAGATAAAATTTCAGGATTTTACTATTATATGCCTCTTGGTAAATATCAAACTATTATTTCATCAGGTATATGTGAACAGAGTATTTCTTATGATCCAAGCACTTTCCAGGGAGTAGATATAAAGCTGAACTTTGATGTAAATAAAACCTATATATTATTTCTTATTTAAGGAGCGAATAATCTTTGGAATAAAACATATAGTAAGTAATAATGCATTGTGCACTGATTCCCATTCATACCCATTACAATTGAAAGTTTAGGGTAGTGCATATGCTGATGATTGCCTGCTGAGTTATTTAATGGGCTGTGTGGTTTTTGCACCTCAGTTTCTCCCTCTAGAGTATGTGATTTTGAAAAAGAATAGACTCTAGATTCAAAGGGTGTGAATGACAGATCTGACAATGAACACTATGTGATATTGGACAGCTGATGTTAAGCCTCAAATTATTGAATTATACATCAATATAGTTACTAAATAATGATGCACTAATTAGGGGTTGTTAGGGATAATCAAGTGAGGGGAACACAGGAAATGAGATTTCTAATGCATAAAAGTGCTCAATAAATTAAGCTTGGACAGCCTTTGTACAAGTAAAAAAGGCCATTTCTCTCTCAAAATACATGTTGTGCCTGAAAATGTGTAAGTCATATTTTAAAGGCTTCTGTACCCCACCTTCAACAGGAATAAGATAGTCCTTTAGTCTTATAGCCGCTCTGGCAGAGAGAAGACATGAATTATGAGTACAAGTTTTTTTATATTTAATTTCAGCAACATTTCATTGAAGGAGAATTATGTGTTGATTACCTGTCTAACAAGTGTAATGCACAATATGTAGTTTAAAATCACATTTAAAATTTCACATATATGACAGTTTTAACATTCATACCATTTCTTTATCCACTTCTTTCTCCTCTCACCTGATTGAACGTCACCTGAACTGGTTCAGATAAGTTTAACGTTCGGCAAGGAAGAATGTTTACTCAACTTCTTTTTGTTTGGGAATATGATGAATTGACATTAGTCAAAGGGCCATTCTGAAATTAGAAACAGCAGCAGCCAAATAGGAGAAAAATGGAAAAATAACAATTGTCAGCTGAACCCTACAACATCTCTGAAATCTGTGCTAAGACAGGTGAAGCTGAAATTTCACTGAATAGGCATAAAATACAGTGTATCACATCTATGCTGATGCACATAATTTCACTTGTGGTTCACTAATCATCATAATTTTCTTGGATAAAGGGAATAATTAAATAATAGTTAAGTAATTATTATTAAATTATAAATTATTAAATAATATATGTTAAATAATTCTTTAACATACCACAGTTTTATTGCTTTAGGCTTCTGAGACCATGTCATAGTATGTATATTTCCTTGGAAGTATTCATGAACTTTAATGAAAGAATAGAAGATGAAAAACAAGGACCAAATCTGAAGGGGCACTCTACATCCTTATTTTAAATATGTTTTATAGAACCCGAGGAAAAAAAATTTATATCTAGTCAGCCAAAAGCAGCTAAGGGTAATTAAAGTTAAATGTTGTAGTAATTGTTTTTAATAGAGAAAATTGGAGAAGGAAGTACTGAGGGAATTAAACAAAGTTGTATGTTAACATAGGGGAGGAAGAATATAAATCTTACATTGACAGACCAGAAAACTGAGTTGGTGCTAAACAAAATACAGAGTTATGGATTAGAGAATTTACTCTGGACAATTAGAAGCTACCCAAAGCATCTGTGACCAGATTTACTGGCTAGTATGCATTACAACTTGCCTTTCATGAGCCACTCTGGAACTCAGTCTTCTTAAATAGACTATTTTTATTGCTTTCCATTTATTTGACTGTCATTCATTCATTAGATTATGATATTTCTGCTCATTTTCAAGCAAAGAATAACACTTTATTCAGCCCCATTGATCCAAGGGAAAATTTTCTTTTTTTTTAATCTTGGCCCCAGGATATGTATCAGCTTCAAAATGAGATGTACATTCTTATAGGTTCTTAAATGCAATGACTACTGACTTCTGCCACAGTAAATCTGATCAGAATTATTCTCTCATCTATATTCCTGGAGCCGGCCATGATTGTTACATGCAACTGAATGCATTGTACCCATATTTTGATGTTTTTTAAGAGTACTAGTCTGTCAGATTAGTTTTCCACTAGGTAAGACTAGGACAGAAATGGGATGTTACGCTGATTTTTTGGGAAAGGCTCTTTAGTGCAATAACTCTGTGAGTGTACTAGGAGCAGCATTATGTGGGAGAAATTATATTGTCTTTTTGATTATTATTTTTTATTTATGTCCACACCTGGTAGTGCTCAGAGTCTTCTTCCTTCTCTCTGTTCCCTCCAGCAGTGCTTGGGGGTGGGGAGGGGGTATTATGGTATGTATTATGGTATGGTATATATTATGGCAAACATTGAGCCGCCCGTTCTGTTCTTGCATTAAAATTCTGATGTGACTAAGATATGGGAAATGTCTAGAGAGACTCCTAGAGCTAAGATAACCCCAAATTTTCCAGGTAAAGACAAGCAAGTCAGAAATTTGGTCTTCCATTTATTGACCTTTAATGAGGAGACCTGATCTTGAAGGAGGGGATGGGCAAGTCATGAAGTAGAGTGTCTTCTCTAGAGCTACCATTGCCACTATTCCAGCAGTCAGAAAATGAAAACTGCAGCTTGGAGGCAAGATCTGGTGTCCTGCAACAGATTACCAATACCAGTGAAAGTTTTCAGCTTCTTACCCTCTCATCACTTCTCTAAATGCTCACAACTTCTTCCAGTTTCCTTTTCTAGTACTGTAGCACTGTCATTGTCATTCCTTTGTTCATTGATTTGCTTGAACGGCACCAGTAACGTCTCCATTGTGAGACTTGTTGTTACTGTTTTTGGCATATCGAATATGCCACGGGTAGCTTGCCAGGCTCTGCCATGAGGGCGGGATACTCTTGGTAGCTTTCGAGGCTCTCTGAGAGGGACGGAGGAATTGAACCCTGGTCAGCCATGTGCAAGGCAAAGGCCCTACTTGCTGTGCTATCGCTCTAGTTCTTCCTTCTCTATACCAAGCCTAAAAGCTTTTCCCATCTTTTCTATCAGGCATCCTCATTTCACTGAGGTTCTGTGCCATGAGCTTTTAAAAATATTTAAGTGTGTACGTTAGAAAGAGTCATTGACACTTCCTTTTCCCCAGAATACTGGGTTTCAGTAATTCGCAGGAATGTGATCAATCTGTGAGAGGATTAGTTTTGGAGCAGAGTTCCTACCTTTTTGTTTATAGTTTAGCTTAAGGAATGATATTTTTCTTTGTAGTCATCAATCCTCTTTTCAGCTCTGAAAACTGGAAAGAAAACATACACCATGTATTCACTTTGCAACCAGATCCTCTGGGATTCAAAGATAAGGGAGGGAAACAGTGGTCATGTTAACATAAGAAAATACCTTTCTTTTTGATATGTTAAAATGCTTCTGCCTGTTTTGTGTTTTTTCCTTCTGTTCTCCCTCAGCATACTATTCCGTGATCTACAGATTTGCTGTGGGTATGTCGGTATGCATCAGATAGTCACATGTCTAGCTGGAAGGGAAGTGTTATCTACTGATTCTTTATTATGCATTTCAATATATATGTATAGCATTTTAGTTTATCGCTAAAACATCTTTGCAGTATAAAGACTATTGCATCTGACTTTCTATTTAAGGAAACTAAAACCCAGCGGTTAACTGGACTGCCCAAAACACATAGAATTCATATGAGAGTTCTTACTTCCTGTGGGCTCTTTTGAGAACTGAAGGCTGATTTATTTTTCCACTTTCAACAGACTTTATTGTTTAGAACAGTTTCATTTCACAGGGGAAAAAATGAATGAACAGACACTAAAGAGAGTTTTCTTTCTTTTTTATATATGAAAATTTTATTTTTAATTATATTTAAATAAATCTAAAATATGGAGGAAATTGCAAGAATGGTTTTAGTAATAATTTAATAATTGGAGACATAAACTTTATAGTTAAAATATTTCTTTTTAAAAACATTTTTTTATTTAGTGAATCACTGTGTGGTACAGTTACAAACTTATGAACTTACGTGTTTGCATTTCAGTCATACAATGATTGTTTACCCATCCCTCCACTAGTGCCCACTCTCCTCCACCAATGTTCCCAATATCCCTCCCACCACTCCCACCCCATCCCCCACCACCCCACCCTGCCTCTGAGGCTGGGCAATCCCTTTTGTTCTCTAAAGAGAGTTTTCTTCTATCCCCTTCTCACACACATAAAACCAATCACACCCCCAGCAACTTGGGGTCCATCTTTTGTAGTGGATGAAACTACATTGCCACACCCATAGTCATCTGAAGTCTACACTTAACATCATAGTTTACTTTGGGTATTATGCATTATTATTATGTGCTTGCACAAATTTATAATTACACATAGCCATCAGTAAAGTATCATACTGGGGCAGTTTTACACTCTTTGGGAAATCCCCTTTTTTCTATGTGTTCATCCCTCTGTCCTTTCAAATTCCTGGCTAAAAAGAACCAACCAGTTATCTTTTTATTGTCTCATTTTTTTTTTCTTTTCCAGAATGTGATGTGGTCAGAATCATTCTGCATTTAGTCCTTTCAGATTTACTTCTGTTTCTTGGGGAGGGGAGGAGTTACACCTTTGGTGCTAGGGACTACTCCAATCTCAATGCTACAGGATCACTCCTGGTGATGCTGAGGGGGCTAGATGATGCTGAGAATTAAACCTGGGCCTCCAGCATGCGGATAATGTACACTAACATTTGAGCTCTTTCTCCAGTCCCCAGATTGGCTTCTTGCCTTTAAATTCCCAATGACTTTTAATGGTTTAGTTGCTCAGTTATTTTGTATCCTGTTACCCTGATGAACTATAGTTTGTGTATCCAGTCACCTCACTTATTATTAGACATTTTTTTGCTTGCTTCTAAGTTTTGTCAAGTATGAAAAATCCTTCTATAAAATCCATGTGTAGACTTGATTATAGACACAAATCCCAACTCAGTTTAGAAAATAAATACAAAGGAACATGTTTGCAATAAATTATAAAAGTATCTTTAGTTTTATGAACAGTTGCCAGTCTTCCAAAGAGACCATACCATTTTTCGCTTACACTGATATGAGTTTCTGTTAACCACATACATAACCATCATCTAGTATTTACCAGTACACTGAATTTTGACCACTCTTGAAGACTATCTTTGTGTTTTCTGAAAATCTAACTAGTTCTGAAGATACACATCAGATATGCAACTAAGACACTGATTCATCAGTTGGTCCAATTTGCTTTGTCAGCTTTACAGGCTGGTGGCAGAAAACTACAGAGCTTACCATCTACACCTTGCAAAATTACATCGGGAGCATTTTTCAAAGATAACTCGATGAATGAATAATGTATATTTTTATCCCAAAATTATGCCTATCTCTGTCAGTTTGAAATTATACCTCTTTGTGTCAGCTTGGATGTTCAGAGAATTTGTCAAAAAAAGATTAGATGCACGATGAATTTATTGGAAGAAACACCACCTGCAGAAGTTTTTTTTAAAAAAAAAGGAAGGAGCCTGAGAGGGCTGGAGAAACCTACAGGGTCTGATCTGGTCTGACATCTGTCAAAGGGTAAAGAAAAGGGGGGCAAGAGACAGAGTAGGAATTACCTTTGATGGGGGATGCTGTCTTGAGAGAGCTTTGGCCAGTGTGATAGGGAATCCTAGATGAGAAGTTGACAGTTAAGAGCATTGCATGGGGCAGAAATGCCCACATGAGTGCTTCTGTTGTGATACTCCCCTGACAAGAAACAGCTCAGAGAGAGAGAGAGAGAGACAGAGAGAGAGAAAGAGAGAGTAGAAAGAAAAAGAGAGAGTAGAGAGAGAGTAGAGAGAGAGAGAGGAAAGAGGAGAGAAAGGAGAGAAAGAGAAAGGAGAGAAAGAGACTGAGAGAGAGAGGGAGGGGCTAAGGCTACAGGGCTAAGGCAGTCAAAGAGTACTGCCTAGAGCCTGCTGTCACTCTGGCCAGTAGCAGGTTCTTGAACATGGACTTGTGTGGAGCATCCAGGCCTGTCAGTCTCTCTTTTCCTCTCCATTTCCCTCCGGGTTGCTCACATTTAATTATTTTGTTTGCTTGTTTGGGGAACCACGCCTAGTGGTACTCAGGAATCACTTCTGATGGGGCTCAAGGATCACCTATAGGTGGTACTGGGACTTGAATCTAGGTTGGCCCTGTACTACATCTCTGGCCATTTCCATTTTAACATTTGCATTGCTGATTCCTTAGCAGTCATTTACTTTTAATATCTCATAGGCTTCTTAAAAAAGGAATTTTAAAAAAATGATACGGAATTTTACCACATATACTGTCCTTTGCTTTATTTCATTTCATTTTTCCTTTAATTTATTTTATTTTATTTTTGGCTACACCTTATGATGGTGCTCAGGGTTTACTGCTGACTCAGGGATCATGTTGTCCTAATGCCTGAATATTTGGAGATCATTATATAGGGTAAAATTACACAAGTGGAAGTCAGAACAATTCTGTGAGAATAGTTTGCTCCTGCTGGCAATGCTTTGGAGACCATTTATAGTCCTGGGGATCAAGCCTGGGTCAGGTGCATGCATGGCAAGTGTTTGCTACACTATCTCTTCAGCCCTGCCCTGTGCTTTTAAAAAGCTTTAAAGTTTTTTTCTCAAGCTTTACTATTTACCAAAGATTGAGACTTAATGTTTTATTTGTCCAAATAATAATAATCATCTAAAAAGACATTATTCATTTAATGCTAATATGTTTTCATTACCAGTTTACAAATGCTGGTAACAGAAAGAGTTAATGATGAGATCATATTGATGAGGGCTAATTTACACCTCTTCTTGCAATACAATTTAAGATATAAAAAGTCCAATGAACCGTGGTTGATGAAGATTGGCACCATGGTGGTGGGCATGGTGTACTAATGTCATGCCTCCAAAATATGTGAACTTCTCTACTTCTAAACACCAATATTCAATTAATAGAAATATAAAAAAGAGGAACATGAAAAATTTTCACATAATTGTTGTACTCCACCTTTTTTTGCAAAAAAACTACTGACATATAAGTTGCACTGACTATGTGATAAAATGTGGTATTATAGTCAAGAGTACAAACTTGGAGAACAGAGAGTAGTACAGTGATTTTATGAGACACTTTTGTTGGAGAGGAAGCTCACTAATGTTTGCCCAGCCATTTGTACATGTTCTTTACTTGAGTCTGTCTTCTTCAGACTGATCACATTCCCCTACATCATGTTGACTTAGACTGAATGCTGCTAAAGATATACTGCCTCAGTACAACAGTAATGATTTTCATCTTTTTTAATTAATTTTTTAGTTAATAAATCACCGTGAGGGAACAGTTACAGACTTACATATTTTTGTGCTTGTGTTTTTCAGTCATACAATGCTTGAGTACCCATCCCTCCACCAATGCTGATTCTCCACCACCGATGATCCCAGTATCCCTCCCACCCCTGAGCCCCCAACTCTGTGGCAGAGCATTTGTTCTCTCTCTCATTTTGGGTGCTGTGGTTTGCAATAGAGGTATCGGGTGGCCATCGTATTCAATCTATAGTCTACATTCAGCATGCCTCTCTCATCCCGAGTGGGTCCTCCAACCACACATTATTTGGTGTTCCCTTCTCTATCTGAGCTGCCTTTTCCCCCAGCATATGAGGTCGGTGTCCAAGCCATGGAGCAAACCTCCTGGTACTGATTTCTGCTATTCTTGGGTGTTACTCTCCCATTCTGATGGTTTATATTCTGCAGATGTGTGCAATCTTTCTATGTCTCTCTCTCTTTCTAACTCATTTCAATTAGCATGATACTTTCCATGTTGATCCACTTATATGCAAAGTTCATGAGTTCATCTTTTATAACAGCTGCTTAGTATTCCATTATATAGATGTACCAAAGTTTTTTTAACCAGTCATCTGTTCTTGGGCACTTGGGTTTTTTCCAAATTCTGGCTATTGTAAATAGTGCTACGATGAACATCTAAGTGCAGATGTAATTTCGACTATAATTTTTTGTCTCTCTGGGATATATTCCCAGAAGTGTTATTGCTAGGTCAAGTGGAAGATCAACTTCTAATCTTTTGAGAAGCATTCATATTGTTTTCCAAAAGGGCTTAACCAGTCCGCATTCCCACCAGAAGTGTAGGAGGGTCCCTCTCTCCCCACATCCACGCCAACACCAGTTGCTTTTGTTCTTTTGGATGTGTGTGAGGTGGTCTCTGTGGTGTGAAGTGGTATATCATTGTTGTTTTGATCTGCATCTCCCTGTTGATTAGTAATGAAGAGCATTTTTTCATGTGCCTTTTGGCCATTCATATTTCTTCCTTGAGAAAGTTTCTGTTCATTTATTTGCCCCATTTTTTGATGGTGTTGGATGTTTTCTTCTTATAGAGTTCAACCAGTGCCTTACATACCCTTGAAATCAACCCCTTATCAGATGGATGAATATCATTTCCTATTCTGTAGATTGTCTTTTTGTTCTGGGTACTGTATCTTTTGCAGTGCAGAATCTTCTTAGTTTAATATAGTCCCATTTGTTTATCTCTGTTTCCATTTGGTTGATCAGTTGCGTGTCATCTTTGAAGATACCTTTAGCTTCAATATCCTGGAGGGTTTGCAGACCTTTTCTTCAATGTACTTATGGATTGTGGTTTGATGTTGACCTGACTTTTGTGCATGATGTTAGGTTGAGGTCTAATCCCATTATTTTGCATGTGGTTGTCCAGTTATGCCAGCACCATTTGTTAAAGAGGCTTTCCTTGCTCCACTTCACATTTCTTGCTCCCTTATCAAAGATTAGATGATCATACATTTGGGATTATGTATAGGGATATTCCATCCTGTTCCATTGGTTCTGCATCTCTCCTTTGTTCCAGTACCATGCAGTTTTAATTGTTACTGCTTTGTAGTAGAGTTTAAGGTTGGGAAAGGTGATACCTCCCATCGTCTTTTTCCCAAGAATTGTTTTAGCTATTCGTGGGCATTTGTTGTCCCATATGAATTTCAGGAGTGCTTGGTCCATTTCTTTGAAGAATTTCATGGGTATCCTTATAGGGATCGCATTGAATCTGTATAATGCTTTGGGGAGTATTGCCATTTTTACAATGTTGATTCTCCCTATCCATGAGCAGGGGATATGCTTCTATTTCCTCATGTTCTCTTTTATTTCGTGGAGTAGTGTTTTATAGTTTTCTCTGTAGAGGTTCTTTACTTCCTTAGTTAAGCTGATTCCAAGGTACTTGATTTTCTGGGGCACGATTGTGAACAGGATTGCTTTATTCATGTCGCTTTCCTCTATCTCATTGTTTGTGTATAGGAAGGCCATGGACTTTTGGGTATTGATTTTATAGCCTTTGACTTTACTGTACAAGTCTATTGTTCCTAAGAATTTCTTGGTAGTGGCTTTAGGATTCTCTAGATATAGTATCATATCATCTGCAAATAGTGAGAGCTTGATTTCTTCCTTTCCTACCTGGATACCCTTAATATCTTTTTCTTACCTAACTGCTATTGCAAGTACTTCCAGTACTATATTGAACAGAAGTGGTGAGAATGGGCATCATTGTCTTGTCCTTGATCTTAGAGGAAAGGACCTTAGTTTTTCCCCATTGAGGATAATGCTTCCCATGGGTTTGTGTTAGATGGCTTTGACTATCTTGAGGAAAGTTCCTTCAAAACCCATTTTGGTGAGACTTTTCATCATAAACAGGTGTTGGATCTTGTCAAATGCATTCTCTGCATCTATCGATATGATCATATGGTTTTTATCTTAACTTTTGTTGATATGATGGATATTGTTGATTGATTTCCGAATGTTAAACCATCCTTGCATCCCCAGGATGATTCTCACTTGGTCGTGGTGTATGATGAGTGGTGCATGCACTTTTGATGAGTTGTTGGATTCTATTTGTTAATATTTTGTTGAGGTTCTTTGAATTCCTGTTCATCAGGAATATTGGCCTGTAGTTTTCTTTGTTAGGGGTTTCTTTGTTTGCTTTTGGTATTAGGGAGATATGTGCCTCATAGAAACTGTTTGGGAGAATTCCTCTTTCTTCTATTTCCTGGAAAAGCTTGAGAAGAACTGGCAACAGGTCCTCTTTAAATGTTTGGCAGAATTTGCTAGTGAATCAATGTGGATGTGGGCTTTTGTTTTTGGGAATACTTTTGATTACAGTTTCAATTTCCTTGATATTAATGGGTCTCTTCGGGTATTCTAGGACTTCTTGGTTCAGTCTTGGGAGATTATAGGAAACAAGAAATTTATTTCTTTTAGGATCTCTTGTTTTTTGGCATACAGACTTTCAATGTAGTCTCTGGTGATCTGTTGAATTTCATTGGTTTCTGTTGTGATATCCCACTTTTTATTTATGATTTGGTTTAATAGGGTTCTCTCTCTTTTCCTTTGTGAGTCTTGCTAGTGGTTTATCAATCTTGTTTATTTTCTCAAAGAACCAGCTCTTGGTTTCATTGACCTTTCAGATTGTTTTTTGGGTTTCCATGTCGTTAATTTCTGCTCTGAGTCTTATTATTTTTCTCCTTCGACCTGGTTTCGGTTCCTTTTGCTGGTCCTTTTCTAAGATCTTGAGCTGTAAAGTCAAGCTATCTATGTAGGCCCTTTCTTCCTTCCTGAGGAATGCTTGCAGATTTATAAATTTTCCCCTTAACATGACTTTAACTGTGTCCAATAGGTTCTGGTAGCTCGTGTCCTCATTCTCATTTGTTTTGAGGTATCTTTTGATTTCTTCCTTGATTTCCTTCCTGACCCACTCACTGTTCAACACTGAGTTGTTTAATTTTCAGGTTTTAGATTTGGTGTTCTGCATCTGTGTGTGATTAACTTCTATCTCCAGCACATCATGGTCTGAAAAGATAGTTGATACAATTTCTATCTTCCCAATTCTATTGAGGTATGTTTTGTGACAAAGCACATGGTGTATTTTGGAAAATGTCCCATGTGCACTGGAAATGAATGTGTGTTTTTTCTTTGGGGGGGAGTAAAGCCCTGTATAGGTCTATTAGCCCTCCCTCTTCAATTTCTTCCTTGCTGAGTTTTGTTCTTATTGATCTATCCAGAGGTAATAAGGCGGTGTTGGTCTCCAACTACTATTGTGCTAGCCATGTCCTCCTTAAAATCTGTTAGCAGTTGTTTTAAGTATTTATCTGGTTGCTCATTAGGTGCATATACGTTTAAGAGTGTAATTTCTTCCTGTTGTACATATCCCTTGATAAATAGAAAATGACCTTCGCTGTCTTTTCTAATCTTTTTCAACCTGAAATCTATGTTGCCAGAGACTAGTATGGCCACCCCAGCTTTTGATAAATATAAAATGACCTTCGCTGTCCCTTCTAATCTTTTTCAACCTGAAATCTATGTTGTCAGATATTAGTATGGCCACCCCAGTTTTTTTGAGGGAGTGGTTTGCTTGCAGGATTGTTTTCCTTCCTTTGACTTTGAGTCTACATTTCCTCTGATTGTTCAGGTGTGTTTCTTGTAGGCAGCAGAAAATTTGGTTCAGTTTCCGAATCCATTTTGCCACACTGTGTCTCTTGATTGGTGCATTTAGACCATCAACATTGAGAGAGATTATTTATTGTCATGGGATTTTGTGCCATCTTTCTGTAAGGTTTGTTGTTCCTGTAGGGTTTTTCCTTGTCTTACAGTAGCCGCTTCAGTCCTTATTTTAAGTTTGGTTTTGAGTCTATGAAGTTCCTGAGCTGTTGGTTATCCGTGAAATAGTGTATGAGTAAGAGCTTAGCCGGATAAAGTATGCTTGGTGAGGTGTTCATTTCATTGAGTTTTTTCACTATATCCCACCATTGTCTTCGGGCTTGGAGGGTTTCCTCTATTAGGTCTGCTGTAAAATAAGGAGTGCTCCTTTTTATGTGATTTCCTTCTTTGACCTTGCTGCTTGCAGAATTGTGTCCCTATCCATGGCATCCATCATTCTGACTATGATATGCCTTGGAGTCTTTTTATTACAATTCCTTTTAGCTGGCACCCTTTGGGCTCCTTGGATCTGGATGCCCGCATTCTCCAGCTCTGGAATTTCTTAGCAATGATGTCTTTAACTGTGTTTTTTTCATTGGTATTAGTTCCTTGTGCTTCTGATACTCCAGTGATTCTTATGTTGTTCCTTTTGAGGTTATCCTCTAGGACTCTGATTTGCTCTAGAGCCATTTTGAGGTCTTTTGCCTTTATTTGTTGTTGTCTGTATGCTTTCTGCAGCTCATCTTCAAGCTCACTGATTCTGTCTTTGGCTGTTGAGGGCAACTACTGAGTTTTTTTATTTCATCTACCGATTCCTTTATTAGTGTCACTGCTGTTCGTAGCTTTGAAATTTCTGCTCTCATTCCTTCCTGTATTTTCTTGGTGGACTGTTCCAATGCTTCATTCATATCCTCCATTAATTTATTGGATGTCTGTTCCATGGTTGCTTTGAGTTCGTTGACCATCTTCAAGATTTCCACTCTGAATTCTTTATCTGAGAGATTTATTTGTAGGTAATTGCTATTGAGACTTCTGGAATCTTTTCTTCATCCTCTCTTTGTGGTGGGGATTTTTGCTGTTTCTTCATGTTGTTATGGAACTACAGAGGTGGAATCTTCCAGTTCTCTATCCCTATTCCCTTTTCCTGCAAGAGGGAATTCTGGATGAGCTAAGTCGATAATGGCAGCCTTTGTCCCCTTCTAGAATACTTCCTTACTCTCAGAAGCACCTCCTGGTTTATGTGGGGCCTCTAATGAAGACTTGAGTCTATGCTCTCTTTATGAAGGGCTTGTGCAGCTTCTTGTGTTCACTGACAGTTTTTGTGAAATTAGAACATGCTAATGGACTATTGGCATATAGTGGTTGAGATAGCCAGGGTGTTCTTCAAAGAAATATACAGATTGTGACCTAAGTCAGCACCCTGGTCGCCTGCCCCACAGGAGGCCACGCCCCTTTTGAGGCCATGACCCCTGACCTAGCGGACATGCCCCCTGTGGGAAAGTGGGGCCTGGGGCCTGAAACCGGGGTGCTGGGGGAGCTGTAGGGGCACTGCGTCCTTCTGTGGAACAGCTCCCTCGGGTGCCAGGGGCGGGGCTGAGGGGATCCCATGCACCTGATGGGGAAGGATGGAGCTAGAGTGCTAGCAGCTAAGCCTGGGGGCTGGAAACTGGGGTGCTGGGCAGTTGCAGGGGCACTGCGCCGGTGGGCAGGACAGCTCTGATTTTCATCTTTGATTCAGTTTTATTATTCTTATTTTGGGGGCTAATTCTTTGTCTTTGTTATTGAAGATTTTAATTTTTGTTTCCTATTTTCATAAAATTGAATTGGAGAAAAGCAGGATAAATAATTACAAAACTTTCTGTACCATTAAAAAGTACTTTAATACCCAGGCCTGGCAGACAACACCGCAATAAGATTTTTTAAATGTTTATTCAATGATTAATGAACAAAATGTCTACATGAAGACCATGAGATGTCATTTAGGAACATTTTTAACATCATTTGTAACTATTTGTCCTAGGTCTGGCTCTCTCAGAAGCCCTCTGAGACATCATTTGTATATAAATGATTTATGTTAAGATTGCCCTCAAGAGAAATCTCAAAGGAAGAGAGGGAATTAGGATAGGTTGAGGGAAAAGCAAGTTAAGACATGATTTCAGGTGGCATTTAGTTTCTGTCTGCTATCTTAGAATCTGTAAAATACAAATTTTTACTCGAGAGTCTACTAGCTATGGACAAGATGCCTGGTCATTCATTATCACTTCCACCTGCTCATACTCTCTTTCTTCTCATTCGCTGGTTCCCAACAGCTTCTGGGTAACACAGATCTGTCACCTATTCTGGACACTTTTCTGGAGTATGTTGCTGATATGTTAGCAATAAAGCATGTCTTAGGATAGAAATGAATGGGATTACTATAGCAGGTTATACCAAGTTCAGTTTCTTAAGAGACTCATTCTTCCAAACATTTGCTGAGTTGAGGTTGACTTGAAAACAAGTCTGAGACCAAAATCTCAGAAAGAGGTGACTGCTGCAAGGTCAGATCTTTATTTCCTTCATGCACTTGCTCTTTAATTCCTAGTCACTTAATTCCTTGTGCCTCCAATCTGAAAGACTTCTAGTTATCTAGAGTTACAGTGTAGCAAGGAAGAGTGTGGAGTTATTAAAGTGATATTCAGTATTCTTTTTGTATTGCTATTATGTTACGGGTCATGTAAATCTACAGCATTCATATTTGCATCTGCCTCCTCCATTGCCAAAATGAAACATCCTGGAGTCAAGCAGTTACTATTCAGCATGGGGATCAAGGATATAGAAAATAGGGAGAGGAGCCCAGAGGGGTATTATACTCTGGCTTTTTCATTTTACATGGAGAGAACAATAGAAAATATGGAATCAGTAGATTTGGTCACAGATTAAGGATGAATATTTCAGATAGTAATGTCACTGAACCACCAAATGAATCTTTCTGCATTTTTTAACACTTTAAATTTAAAGGAGTTATGAGGAAATCTAATTAAATGATCTTTAGCCAGGCAATTTCCATTCCCATTCTATATTCAGACACTTCTCTTGTCATGAGCTCCTGATAGGGGAAAAAGAGGCTAGTTTTAGGACCTAGGCAGTGATAAAGTAAATTGATCTATTATCTACCCCCTGAGGACATTCCTGCAGGGATATCTTGCTCTGGGCTGCCTAAGTGTCTCATTTGTACCTAAAAACAAGAAGTGTCATTTTTTTCCCTATTCAAGATGTCACCAACCCAATTTTCTTTTGCCAAGGATCACAGTTATTAGTCTCTGAAGGTGTTAGCACTTGAGGCCAACTCTGAGGTGATTAAAATGCCTCAGCACTTTGAGGATTAGTGCCCTTCCATCATTTTTCATCTCCAGCTGCTTCCCTATCTGATTCTCCTTCTGTCTTTCATTATGACCCATCATTATCCATTTTAAGGTCTGTATAAGTCATATGAATCAAGGAAAATTGAGAACCTTAGGAAAATACATTTCTACAGATAAGCACCACTGGTAAAGAGATGGAAACACTGGTCCTACAACATTTCTGTCTCCAATTTTATAAATAAACTTCCTTTGCCTTTCAAAATTCCTTCTATTTTCACTCATGTTCTTCCTTTTCTCTTTCTCTGTCTGTCTCTTTTTCTGTCCCTCTCTCTCACAATACTTACACATATTGTCCTCCCATCCGGTGACCGAGATGAGGTATATAGTTCTCATGGTAGTTAATATCCTTACAAAAATCACACTACAGTGGTAACTTGGAAACTGTTGAGCAACTGAATTTGTGTACAATGTAGCTTCCTGACTAACCCTAACATGTATTATTGGGTTGTACATAATTGAACCAAAGAGGTTCACGCTACACTTTGACTGAGAAAGACACTGGCTTTATCCCATGACAGCATTTCTAAGAAGCCTCAAATACGAAGCCTCTAAAAACTAGAATGCACAAAAATGTATTTTAAGCAAAGTATAGTCTAGAATTTTAGTATTTTCTTTATTCTGAATTCCATGTAGACTGAAATTAAAGATAGAAGAAATATGGAATTATATTTTTTAATACTTTAGTGGATTTTACTTATTTAAACTACCTTTGTTTTGTATTTTACACCTCAGGTAAGTAACAGCAATAAGCCTTAGTGGAATTGAGAAAATAAGTTTATTAAGCTCAATTTTGTAGCATAAGTTGAATGGGAACATAGTAGCTAATACAGCCTATATGTAAAATAAAAATAGTGGTATGTTAAAAAATAAGAAAGAATAAGTTAGGCATATACAACTATAGAGGAGCAAACTGTATGCACAGAATTGGGCAGCTGCTGAGTCCTCAGTCAAGATGTGTCAAGGAATAGAAAAGGAACAGCAAAGTGTGTTTTTATGATCATCACTGATACACACAGGTCTTTTAGAAGCTGCTCTTTTACTTCTTCCTATTTCCATCTGGTACATGAACTAGTATGTGGTCTTATATTTACATAATCTTGCTTGGAGCAATAGAGGGGACTGAAGAATGCCCTTAAAGAAGAACATAGAATATTTTCTTGATGAGAAATTCTTTTTAAATGTTTTAACAGTACATAGTTGTTCTGTATAGAAACCACAAGAACAGTCAGCTAGAATAGGTACAGCAGTGTTCTAGAAGACAATACTTAGACCAAAAAGGTGTTAGTAATTCAAAATTTTTTAAATACAGATACTTAAAATTTTTTACTGAATTCTCACTGAGATGTAAAATTAATGTATGCACAAAAATTTATCTACAAACCAAAAATCATCTCCATTCTCCCATTTTTTTAGAAAAAGAAAGGAAAATGTTGCTTTCAGTTGGCCGCTGGCATGAGCCACTCTTGGTTAGCTATACTAAATAGAGAATATTAGCATGTATGATCTCCAGAGTAGACTATCCAGATAAGAAATCCTCCACACTCCCACTTCCCAGGTGCTGCAAAGCTGTGAACAGAAAAATTAAAAAGCAGCAGTTCTTTGTGGACAAAAATTTAATCCATTGTTTATACTTCCACTATCCCTGTGATTTCATAATTAGCAGTCAAGTTAGCAAAAACAGAAGTGGGCAGGGAAGGGTGGGCACTGTTAAGTTTTGGAAACACAGATAATGGGTAGAAATGTCTGAAGATGATGCTCTTGTTTCTGCTCCCTGGGAGGTAGAGAACTGGGAGGGAAATGGGAATTTTAATACTCAGCCTTTATGCCAGTAATCCCTATATTCTTTGGAATTATCTTCACTTAATAAACAGAACATGGAATAACATCAGTTGTGTTTTCTTTGTGTTTTCTTTTACTTATCACTTGCAGTGATTCAGAAATAAAATAGAAAATCACATGGTTTCCTATTGCACTTACTTCATGTGGAGGACTGAAATAATCAGAAATAATCAGGGCTAAGCCATTTCTTTAGTCTAGCATTCTGACTCAGCTGTTACCCTCCCTCCTCCCAATCAGAATCAATCTCTCTCACACACTCACAGGTACAAATCCATTTTTACCTTGAATAACATAAACAGTAATCATCACCCACCATTATTATAGAAGATTAGTGGTAATATTAAGGGACATAATCTACACTGTACTTTGATTCGTCAAGTAGCATTTATGTGAAGAAAATTTAGATGGGTAATTCGACAGCTGGAAATTATAAAGAATGAACTTAGTGAAACAGAACTGCAAACAGGTAGAAGCCTGTTTTACTGCTTTCTATCAAACACAGTTCTGTGCAGGAAGGTTTTGTGACTGATTCTTGGTCGATTCATACCCTCCCTACTTTATAAGTTCATTTATTTTCCTTGTTTCCTCATGCACCAATTTTATTGTGCGGAACCCCATATCTAAGATATGCAAGGAATTGATACCTGTTTTACCAAGGAACATGATATGCAAGGAATTGATACCTGTTTTACCAAGATACATGAAAGATCTCTCAGATTAAATCAAAGAGATACCTATATTATAAGGTCTGATTTAGCACTATTTGACCCTGGTTTTCTCTCACTTGGTTCTCTTATTTGCCTATAGCTAGCTGTCATCTATTCATCTTTCAAGTCACTGATTTTCTAGCACCTAAGCTTTAACATATAAAACTCTTCAGCTTGATAATGGAAGACAAAAGAATAAAGAGAATGGGAAGGAGAGAGCTTGTGGGGATATAGTTTGGAACTAATAATTGGATGTGGAAAGTTGTGGAGAAGAGACAGAAGTTACTAAAACTTCTATACTGGATAGGTGAAATAGTTATAACACTTCAAGTGTAAAAAGTCAAAAAGAAGTCAGATCAAGGAGAAAGGGGCCAAACTATGTTGGTAAATTTTTAAGCTACTATTGTAGTAAATAGCTTGAAGTCTGGAGATGAGAGAAATTAGCCACATAGGTGTGAAGGTCAAAGTTAGGAAGAAGAAGGGAGAACTTATGAATAGACAAAAGAGAAGGAAAGAATAAGCAACCCTGAGAATTTTTCTATATCAGAGCAGCAAATGACAGAAAAGGAATATTCTGAGGTAGCATCATACTGTAGCACTGTCATCCTGTTGTTCATCGATTTGCTCAAGCGGGCACCAGTAATGTCTCCATAGTGAGACTTATTTCTACTGTTTTTGGCATATCAAATACGCCACAGGTAGCTTGCCAGGCTCTGCCTTGAGGGCAGGATACTCTCGGTAGCTTGCCAGTCTCTCCAAGAGGGACAATTCTGAGGTAAAAAAAAATCATACATATTGATTGCTTAACTTATTCATTCTTTTAAGAGTTTTTATCTCATTCAGTATGCCAATCACTGGTCTGAAGGCTAAGCATATGATAGTGAGACAGATTGGATAGACGTGTCTTGACTCTTGTGGAACTTGCAATTTAGCAGGAGAGACAGACATCAATCAAATAATCTGACACCCATTTCTGAAATCAAAGCTGTTGTAAGTTCTCTGATGGAAAGGAATGGGACATGGATCAACTCTAGAGCTTTTAATGGAGGTAATTGAGTATATCAAGGAATCTGGGAGGTTCGTCCTAGGAAATTGGCTACTCTAATAGAAAGGTGGAAGGTGAATCAGGAAGGGAATGAGGGAAAATGTGCAGAAGCTACTTGCTTACCATAGAACAAGAGGGGAGAACTGAAATGTAAATATCACGGTATCATTGTCATCCCATTGCTCATCGATTTGCTCGAGAGGGCACCAGTAACATCTCCATTGTGAGACTTATTGTTAGTGTTTTTGGCATATTGATTACACCATGGGTAGCTTGCCAGGCTCTGCCGAGTGGGCGATATACTCTCTATAGCTTGCCGGGCTTTCTGAGAGGGGCGGAGGAATTGAACCTGGTTTGGTTGCACGCAAGGCTACACCCTACCTTCTGTGCTATTGCTCAAGCCCTACAGAAAGATAAATACACAAATTTTATTTTCAGGGTCTGGAGCAATAGCACAGCGGGTAGGGCATTTGCTTTGCACGTGGCCCACCCTGTTCAATTCCCAGCATCACATATGGCCCCCTGAGCACCGCCAGGAGTAATTTCTGAGTACATGAGCCAGGAGTAACCCCTGTGCATCACTGGGTGTGACCAAAAAGAGAAAAAAAAATATTTTCAGAGTCAAATAAAATGTCTATGGAATATAAAATGTCTGTAATACCTGCATTGCCTGGCTGCATTCATATTTAAGTATGTTTCATTAATGCAGCAACATTACTAGTATACTGAAAACTTACACCTTCTAGATTACAAATCGCTTTTCCCTACTTGCTCATTAAAATTGTATAATAAATTGCCCTAAAATAAGTTGGTGTGACAGAAGCTTGGGATACAGGAGACTTGCTGCCTGTGAAAGGAAAATAGGAAGGGGAAGGGTGAGATAATTGAATGTGGGCAATCTGCGCCCACTTGGAATTTTATTGTTCAATATTCCTAAACTAAAAGAGAGCATCAGTGGGCTTTATGCACGGGTGATATCATTGAGATTATATCTTATAAAATAACTCCAACTAAGAGAATGAGATGGGAAAAGTGTGCGTGTATGTTGGATAACATTGGGTTGCCCTTGCTCCTCCCACAGGGAGCTTAAGATTGATTGAGTGACTCCACTACAGTGCCTCTGAGGCACACCCAATTCCATCAAGCACTAATAATCCTATATTGCTTTACTCTTTCCTTTATGTCATTTGCATGGTTTATTTAACAATGTCTTTTTTGTATTGGCACAGGAAGATAGTTCATGCTATGCTTTGTAACGTGGGAATTAATTGACTCCAAAATAATATTTACTCCTGGGCATCCATACTTACTTGACTTAAGCCTCAATTGCCCTTAGTTCCTAGTACCCCACAAGCAGGGTCCTGACGAGAAACTTGGTGGAGCCAGGGCAAGCTGTGGGCTACTCTGGCATTGAAATCGGCCGGGCCAAGTGCCATAATATTTAACTATAAATTAAGAGTATGGTCATGGACAAACACTCCTATGACTCAAAAAGAAGTAACTGAATAAAGACCCTGCTGGGGTTAGGAAAGACTAACCTGGCCTGAGGACTGTAATCTGGATTATACAGCGAGATGTCTCTAAGAAGAGCCACACTTTAAGCTTAGTATATCTTTTACTGTGTTCATACAAAATGGCATGACTAAGAAATATTATAAGTAAACTTACGATGATTGTTTAAATGGATCACTAGCTGAGGAAAAAAAAAGCAGTATACTCTGGATGGAATCTGGCCATTGGGAAGATTTCCAAGCACTCTGGAGTAATCTGCTCAGATGAGATTTTGTCTTGAGTTAATCTCCTGAAGGAGTGGCTTTACATCTCTTTGTTGTTATGATAATGTTCACCCCCACCTTTGTATCCCCACCCTTCATGATTCTTACATAACTATGCTGTAGGGGGGAAGAGGGGGTGAGATGAAGACGAGATGTTGAAGACATTGGAGACTAGACGCTGAGGACTAGACGTTGAAGGAAAACTGAGACTTTGGAGACTTTGGGACTGGAAGGAGAATCAGATGATGATGAGACTAGAAGTAGAGGACTATGAGACTATGCCTAGACAAGGAAGAAGATATAACAAAGGAAAGTACTTTGAGGTCTACAAGGAGACTAGGATGATGGATGGAACTCTGATGACTGGGACTGCAACCAAAACCACCGACAACTACGACTTTGCCGTGAGGAGAGAGATCTGACTACACCAGGGAGGAGAGAGAAATAAACTGACTACCAACCAGCACCCAGCCCGGTTCCTGTTTCTCCATTCTCCTGTTCCCCTGGTTCTCACCTGTCGTCAGCCTAGGGAAGCAGCTCTCGACCACCTAATGCTTATGTTCACTACACACCCCACCGCATCCTTTTTTTATTTGGAAACTTACAAATGTAAAGTGGTTGATTAGTCATTGTCATTGTCTCCTTATAGAGTATAGAACAAAGAATGGACAATACGTAGATTTTAAAAGTCAGCAGATTTTCCCATAAAGAATCACTGTCACTGTCAGCCCATTGCTCATCGATTTGTTTGAGTGGGCACCAGTAACGTCTCTCATTGAGAGACTTATTTTTACTGTTTTTTGGCATATCCAATACGCACGGGTAGCTTGCCAGGCTCTGGCGTTTGGGCTCGATACTCTCGGTAGCTTGCCGGGCTCTCCGAGAGGGGCGGAAGAATCCAACTTGGGTCGGCCGCGTGAAAGGCAGACGCCCAACAACTGTGCTATCGCTCCAGCCCACCCATAAAGAATACATAGATTAATTAAAAAGATTTTGTTATAAATACATGTAGGCCCACTGCATACCATGAATAACAAGTAGCAGTACATTGAAAAATGTACAATATTAAAGGAATTTGATGAGAAAGTGATTAGATTTAGCAACAAAGATGTTACTGGTGATTTTGAAAATATACACATGGATTAATAGTAGTGGAAGATATATTATAAGAGTTTAAAGAAAATAAGTTAAAGTTACTGACTATAGACTTTTCACAACTATGTTTATTCAACCAAATTTTGTGAAATTATTACGTAAGTCAGACACTATTATAATAGTGTCTTACACTTATAAGTGTAAGAGATACACAGATATTACACAATTGCTACCTTGAAGTTTATCAGCCTAAGAATTACTGCTGGTTCTGCATTCAGAAATCACTCCTGGCAGTGCTTGGGGATTCATATGTGGTGCGAAGGATCCAATCCGTGCTGATTATGTTCAAGGTACTCTACCCACTCTATTGTCATCTTTCTGGTCCCAGAGAATGAAATTTTAAGTTACCAAAACAAAAAAAAGAATAAATAACTTCTCCAAGCTCACTTGCTAGACTGTCTTAGATTAAACATAAACTCAAGCAGTCTAGCACTATCTACCCTTATCTCAAGTGCTTTGCCCTGTGGAAACCCAAAGAAGCAGATGAGCACAGCAAGGTTTGTACAGAAGTAGCTCCAATAGGATTGTGGGTGCAAAACTAGAGAGTGGCTAGAGGCTGGCCTGTGCTGGCAAGCTGGCTGTGATGGCAGGGCAGTCAGAAGTTGTCTGAAAATCTTTGCACTGACCACATGGGAGCTGGAAGGATCAACAGGGTCAAATGATTTTTGAGTTCGTTTCCTGACAGTGAGATTTGCAGCGTGGCAAAGCTAAGTGATACAGAGCACAGGCACTGTTGTGAAAATCACCTGACTTTCAATACCGACAGTGTTGCAGGTTAGCTAGGTAACCTGGTCGAAGTTACCTAAATTCATGGAGTTTCGGTAAAATGAATTAGAAGTGGTATTGCATAGCACCAGTGTTTATAATCTGAGGTATATTAAACAGGTGTATAATCTGAGGTATATTAAAATAAGATACTGTGTGTAAATTGCTTGATCAGAAAGATGTTCTCAATAAATCTCAGTTTAAGGCTCTCTTCATTTGCTACCTTCAGTAAATGGAATGCAAAAGTTCTCTGATATCCAGATCCGACGGTTAAAGGTAAATGTGAGCTTTTTCCATGTGTGTATTTGTGTTTGGGCCTCACCCCGCTCAGTGTTCAACGGTAGCTCCTGGTAGTGCTTGGGGGACTCTGTGCTGCTTGAGAGTGATTGAATCTGGACAAAGCATGTGCTCAGCCCATTGAGCTATCTCTCCAGCATCCCAGCCCCCTTTTTAATTTAATGTTGATATTGTAAATTGGGCTTGAGCAGTTGCACTCGGGTAGGGCATTTGCCTTGCACATGGCCAACCTGGGTCCGATTCCTCCGTCCCTCTCGAAGAGCCCAGAAAGGTGCTGAGAGTATCCCACCTGCATGGCAGAGCTAGGCAAGCTACCTGTGGCGTATTCGATATACCAAAAACAGTAACAAGAAGTCTCACAATGGAGACGTTACTGTGCCCACTCGAGCAAATCTATGAACAATGGGACAACAATGCTACAGTGCTTTCCTTAACAGTACAAATTCTTCCTTTTCATTGTGTTAAGGCAAAGAGAAGCAGAAGGAGATGATATAAACATAGCAAATTGATCAATAGAGAGGAGTCAAGAGGAGATGGTCTCGAGAGAAAAGGCAATAGCTTGGGTGGAGAGGAAGGAGAACTCTTCAATCTGACACAGGAGCAGTAGGTGATGGGACAGAAATCCCCCAGAAGGAAGCGCCTGACTCCAGGACTATCCCTCCCCACTCCCACTTCTTTCCTTCCTGTAACCTCAGCCAGAGACAACTCTGAACACAAGAAATTTATACTATAAATTTGGGCTTCTGGCTATAGACCTATATATATATATATATATATATATATATATATATATATATGCATATATATATATATATATATATGTTTTTTTTTTGTAGGGAAGGCCATATCTGGCAGTGTTCAGGGGTCACTTCTGGCTCCTATGTTCAGGGATTGCTCCTGGTGGGACTCAAGGGATCGACCGTATGTTGTCACATACAAGGTGAGTGTTATACCTGCAGTACTATTGCCCCAACCCTATACATGACTATTTTAAAGGAGAGTTATTTCATTGCCAACATATCTCTGTTGATTAAGGAATCAATACCTAAAGTCAGAGTTTAGCTTTCCTTATTTACCTGTATTTTTCATTTTGCATGTAAATTATGACTTTAGTTAAAACCAAGCCTGATAATCTTAATAAACCAACATCAGAAAATAAATGGGAAAGGGAGGTGTTAAGAAAGGACAAAAATCAAAGCTTTTTGTTATTCGAACATTGTCAGTTTTTGGTCTTTGTAACACTTTTGCTTCTATTTCTGACGTTCCTCAACATGGAAGATAGTTTTGCAAGACTCAGAGCTAAAAAGAAACTGGACCTTCAATATTTGGAACTTAGTTCCCCAGTGCTGCCAGGGGCTCATAGATACTGTGATAGTGGGAAGGAAACTTGACCTTTTCTACATAGATGTCATTAAAGGTGATAGAAAGGTATGAGGAAGTTTACTTAATGTGTGTGTGTGTGTGTGTGTGTGTGTGTGTGTGTGTATTTGGTCACATATACAGGCACACCCTCTACTGACAAGCCTGAGCCATATTCCTAGGCCTTTAAACATTTTTTAATAAAACATAATTTCTTAATCAATTGTTAAAAGAAAAAAGATCAAATCCTCTCTCTCTGTCTTTCTCTCTGTCTCTCTCTGTCTCTCTCTGTCTCTCTGTCTCTCTCTCTCTCTGTCTCTCTCTCTCTCTCTCCCCTCTCTCTCTTTCTCCTTTCTCTCATTGTGTCACATCCATTCCCTTCTGCCACAACCAGGATTGATCGCTGGATCGCTGAATCCAGCTGAATTTTGCCCATAGGCTATACCTGGAGTCAAACGTACGTCAACCATAAGCAAAGCAAGTGCCTTAACTCCTGTGCTACCTGGCTGGACCTCTCTTTTATTCTTTAAACCCACAATAATGCTCAATTACCTGGTTTTATGAATTTTTTTTCTCAAATCTTCATATTAAAGTAAAGGTTACTTTCCTAAACACTTTGAATAAGTTTAATTGATCTAGTTCTCACACCACAGATAATAACTCAAGGCTAAATGAAAATGTGAGCACAGGTACAACCAAAACAAAGCTGTAAGGTAGATGCTTTGGCCCTATACTTCTACTCCTGTGTATTTCTAATACTCTTAATCACCAAACCCTTCAAGTCAGTCCTATTGTGAAAATAAAGTTTTCCCTGGAAAAAAACAGTATTTTGAAAATTCAGTTTAAAATAAAATCTATTTTAATACAATCAAAATATCAGCCTCCAAAATATATTTCACGTCTATGAAAGTGACAGACATAAAACTATTGCCTTAAAGGAGAAAGTAAAATTATCTGATCTTTGACAGAGATGAATTTCCCAGCTTTGAAACAGAATTAACAATCTCATATAATAAGACAGACATTCAAACATGTATTGAAATATACTTGGATTGTAAAACTTCACTGAAATGAAAAACTGTAAAAAAAGTTAAAATACCTGCAATACAAACTGTCTTTTAGTATTTTTTAAGAAAATCTATTTAAATCCAAAAACCAAATAACAATATATAACACATAGGCACTAGTCCAAGAGTGCAGATAAGGTATTCACACTAGAGAAAATACAAATAGAAAATTGTATAAGGAAAATATTTTCATTTTTTTGCTCTGAAAATATGTTTATACATTCATACTAGGAAAATAGAACTATTGTGACAACAATTTGGTGTGACTTTTAACCAACATGCAATTGAAACTTTGATTAACTAATGCAGCCCCTTTGAAACATGAATATCTTTGAAACATAAAGATATTCTTATCACATGACCCAATAATCTTTCTTATAGGAATTTATTTTAAAGAAATGATTCAATAGGAATATGGCAAAAGTAACTTTTAAAAAAGGTTTGGTTTTTGTGGTGTTATATAAAATAAAACAAATAGCAGAAACAACAACCAAAAGAAAATAAAAACAAACCCACTAAAAATCATCAAAATGCCCAGAAATAAAAAGTTTTTTATTAATTATGGAATGTCAGCAGGAATTTTTAATGAGCCATTAAAATGATAATTATAAACACTCTGTAACTACATAGAACAAATTCTAACAGAAAACAATGTTTCACATCTATTTACTATTGCTTTCTGGTGATGTGGATTTATTCTGAGGAAGACAGGATGCAGCTGCATACTTGGATCATTTTTGTAAGGATAGCGGAAAAAATGGGCTAGTGTAGGCTAATGAGAAGACCTGAAAGTCTTCTCCATATTTTCAGAAGAAAATCAGATGTTTACAGATTATCTGAGGCTGCAGTGGCCAGTCGGGAGAGTTCTATAAGAGTGGGACCAACACAGAGAAATAGGGGATGAGATTACCAAGAAGGAATTTCAGCAAGCATAAATACCCAGTCTGTACTTCTAGAATATTATTGTTGCAGAGTATGAACTCTTTTCTGTTTCTCTGTCAAAATTATCAATAAAGTCTACATTGGTCCCTAATGTGATAATTAATATGGCTAAATTCTCCAGGATAAATTCAAAGGCATTCTAGCAACTGAATTATGGGCAAGAGGTGAGAAATCTGTTGCACACTTCAGTATTAACATAGTATTGACCAACTTTCTAAACCTCTTAAACTTCAGCTATATCCATATATGATGACAGTAGTATATCTATCTTAAGAGAAATGTTGTGAGAATTAAATGAATTTATATCATTTAGAACTGAGTTTGGCACATAAAAGCTCTTGATATTTAGAATCATCAAGTCTTATCAGTGTCCTTAGAGATGCAGCAGAGATAGCACCCATGGATTCAGAATTCTGATGACAAGGTTGAACCAGGGCTTTTCACCTAAATAATTTTTCAAGATTGAGAGCAATTTTATTTCTATCAAACCAATGGTATGTTTTTTAAAGAAAGAAAAAGTAAATTAGTGATGGTCTATATTCTTCATTTCAAGATGTTTAATAGGTGGTAGTTTAAACAAAAATGAAAGATCACAAGGGTATAAACCTCAAAGCCAAGAAAAGGGATCACCGGAGTTGAAAAGATAAATAATGAGAAACTGTGATGCAGAAATATACTATTCTTTGATCATGAAAGTGGCACTCACAAGAGTGAATAATAAGGATATGTCTATGATATTTTTCATTTAATTTAATTTGATTCTTGCTATGGAAGGGAAAAAATACTAGAAATCTGATCTTTTAGAGGACTGAGTCGATGATCCCAGTGTCTCAACCTGAAATTTTCTCTGGAATCATAAGAAAGTGTCTAAGATATTATAATTATTTTGACTTATGATTATTTTATAGTGCTGTTAATATAAGTATTGAGAATAATTATGTTTAGGTGTTAAAATATGCACACTTAGTTTGAAAAAGAACATAATGATTTGGAGAAAAATTGTTAATTTAACATTTAACCCCAAATTAGGCAACATGATTTATTTTCCAGGTACTTCAGTGCTACTTAAATGAATGACAGGCATAAAGCACGGATATATCACTCTACAACTGTCACTGTATCACTGTCATCCCGTTGCTCATCAATTTGCTGGAGTAGGCACCAGTAACGTTCTCCATTGTGAGACTTGTTACTGTTTTTGGCATATCGAATACTCCACAGGTAGCTTGCCAGGATTTGCCCTGTAAATGTTTGATTTTATTCTTTTTATTTATATCTAAAAGTTGTTTAAAATAGGATTAATAATTCAAAGGAGTAGTTTAATTCATTAGTGCACTCAGAAATAGACCTTTAATTCTCAGCTCTTGACCATTGAAGGGTTAAATTTGGGTTCAATTCAAATATGGTTAAAGAATCGTATAAGGTCTCCTGCACCTAGGACAGAGATTCATACCCCCATAGACACCCAATAATTGCAGATCCCTGGGTCGTAATATCCAATGTACAGCATTTATTTACTTAAAGGTGAACAAAGATATCCTTGAAGATTATTCGTAGTGCTCAGAAGCATTGCATTCATGAAGAGCAGCTGATAAAGAATTTTATGGAATTTGTATTGGTTCTTGTATTATTATGTAAGCCTGTCATGATCAATGGGAAGAAATGTGAAAAGTTCTAGAAAACATACTCGATAAATTTTTAGTAACCCCATTTACTATCATAATGCTTCCACCCATGTTATGGGATTTCTGTGTTCATGAATTTTATTCTGCCTTCACCTCTTCATTGGTCTCTCTACTCCAAAAGTCTTGACCTGCTAGGAAGCAAACATTTCAGGGAAGGGTCAGTTCACTTGAAATCAAGCTACTGGAGCATCTGGTGGTTACCTGAGGTGGACTCAGACCATATATGATTTAGTGGTGTTTCTGTGGTTGATCATTTTAGGGAGATAGGGTAACTTCATCATATGAGGTGAGCAAAAGGTATTTTCCACCAACTTTATCTCAAGAAATCTCATACCAGGGCATTTCCTAAAAAAGGACTGTAGACAGTTGTGTGATTGCTCCTAAGTAAAGATAAATCTCTTAGTAGTAGTTTAAAGTCAAAAGATATTTTGGGAAAAAAAAAGGCTAATTTCTGTCTATTGGCATTCCCTCTTGATAGATCTGTCCTCCAAACTTTCTGTTATTGATACACCTTGTCCCTTACATACTTATCACAAAAGGAATATTGTAGCAAGCAGCCTATTCATGCATGGTAGGAATATGTTCCCTCTCTGCATAGCAGAATTGTGTATACCTGGAATTGGCTGACTTAGTAACTGAGGACATTCCCCACTTTACGTGTGCACGTGAGAGCATACACAATGTACAATTTTTTTTTTTTGGGGGGAAGAAGTCTCCCCTTGCTTATGGTAGGGATTCAGGAAGAGAGACCATAGGCCCTTCATTTCCTACTCCCATCTCCTGATAAAACCTGATCCTGAATGACTCTTTGCATAGCTAGGCCTCAAGGGTACAGTGCATCCTGAGGGATGCAACTAATTGCCCAACAGGAAATGCATTAAAAAGAGAGGAACAGGAAAAGAGCATGTCCAGATGCATTTGTTCCGGGTTTTGTCTCACCGTGTGGAAGGTTCAGGGCCTGCTGGGTTGCCAAAGCTTTGGATAAACTAAATATTACAAGAAATAGTACCTCGCAGCAGTCATGCTTCAGCACTGTTTCTCTTTTGATACAGTAGGAAGGGTTTGTCACTCCATACATCATTGACAACTTGCTGCCGTGATCTCTCAAATTTATAAAGCTCTGCATGCTGTGAATAAAAATGCAAGGAGCGAAGGGAGTGCCTTTCTCATCCAGCATTCCTCTGCAGAATGCACCTCACCCCAATAGTGGGAGACATGCTCTGAGACCAACGGCCAAAATAATGACAGTTGTGGAACTCCTGTGCCCATGGCTGTGTGCTGTTAAGACACAGAGGAAAACTGCCACACACCCCTCTGCTTTCTTCTTAAACTGCACAAATAACCCAAACAACTCTGGACAGGTTAGTGGAGGAAAAACAATCCTAATAGCAAATATTTTTTTTTACTGTTTTAATTCATTGAGGTAACATTGGTTTACTAGTGTAAATACTTACGTGTTTGGGGAGTACAGTGTTATCACACCATACCACACCCCCAACACAATAGTGCCAGCCCCCCTTCACAGCCCAATAGACCCTTCCCTTTATGCCATCACCCCATTTAGGCAGCTTCACTTCTGCCTCAGAATACAGGAGTTTGTTTTTTGTACATATGGAGAATTTACATGGCTGTAAATTCTAAAGGAAAACAGCACAGACATGGAATGTCTCTTCTGTGTTAAGGTAGCTGGACTATGGAGCAAGGAGGAGACCACATAATAAGGAAAGGGAGTTATTTTATCTCTACATTGAGAGTTAAGGACTGGAATGATAGCATAGAGGATAGGGAGTTTGCCTTGCATGAGCCTGACCTGGGTTTGATTCCTCCATCCCTCTCATAGAGCCTGGCAAGCTATCAAGAGTATCCCGCCCACATGGCAAAGCCTGGCAAGCTCCCCGTGGCATATTCTATATGACAAAAACAGTAACAACAAGTCTCACAATTGAGACATCACTGGTGCCCGCTTGAGCAAATCGATGAACAATGGGAAGACAGTGCTACAGTGCTACTGCGAGTTAAAAAAGAATGCTTTCTCAGGTAGAGCGCACATGTTCCACTCCTAAATTTAGGCCTGGAAGATCCACCCAAACTGAGTTCTTCTTGGTCAATGAAGAACTAAGTTCTTCTAGGTTACTGACCCCCTTGAGCCAGTGATTGCTTATTTGATTCAGAAATGGGAACAGACTGAGATGAAATAAGAATTTCTCAGTTACTACAGTCTTCATGTGTGCTTACTCAATAGCAGTAGTTTCTTCTGATGTCCCAAACTCTGACTGTTCTTAGCTAAGGCGCAGTTTGGGCAGATTGAGAAAAGTCCATTTATCCCCTGCAGTGACTGAGACCACTGAGCTTCCTTTCTTATCATTGACTTCCCCTGTTATGAATTTATAAAAGGCTACAGAAATAACAAGAATAATTGCTTTTTATGAACTATAAAACTTTACCCCCTCATCAGAAGTCCAGTGTTGGTAGGGCTTGGTGGTTTACCTCAACTACAGGAACACATCTTAGAAAACAGAAAGAAATGAGAAAAGTGCCAGTAAAGAGCTGTCACAAACCAGCTCCCTAAATCTGCGACTTTATCCCCAGACCCTCACTCAGCAAACAGCAGGGCCTTCCAACACGTGAGCTTCTATTGATAGGTGAGTACCTGTTTTCCAACCCCCAACAAATCAGAAACACTCATTTCTGTGGTGAAGAAATGGTGGCAGGAAAGGGGAAAGAGAGAAGGGTGGGACGTGAGCTATGCAAGCAGGCTTTCTGGAGAGCAGTCTCAACTGAATACAGCCTGTCCACAGGGGAGGAGCCAGAAAAACTTAAAAGCAGAAACAGAACTGCTTGAGGCCATTTAGTGGTGAGGAAAGAAGGTCTGCATGTCTCCAGTCTCTAACAGCATCAATTTATAGAGCAGAGCAAAAATCATTGATGTAGCATCATTGGGGAAAGCTACATTCAATACATTCTGTTTTTAGAAAGCCACAGAGTATAGGATAAACTTTAGAAAGATTTTTTTTAAAAAACGGAACTTTTAATTTTTAAAGGGATTTTGTATTTGAAATAGATGTAAAAGCTCTCTTAATATAGAACACCTCCCTCTGTAATAATGCCAAGGAAATGAAAGGTTACACTGTGTTAGTGTGTGAATACAGGGTAGTTATATTTGCTGGAATTAAAATGAGCAAATAATAAACCACTGATTTTCATTTATTTACCTCTCCAGGTGGTGGGAAAATGAGGGAGGAAATAGGGGTGGGGGTGAGGGGCAATCACCAGAGTTCATGTAGTCTGCTCTACCTCGTCTAGAACTTCTATGTGACCCTGAAGAGTTTGTTCTTTTCCATCTGGAGAGAGGTTGTCCTCTCCAGGATTAGTCATTCTTCCTGCCTGTAGTTTGTATCTGTAACAACAAATCTCATGGAGACGTTACTGGTGCCCGCTCGAGCAAATCGATGAGCAATGGGGTGACAGTGACAGTGATGTTAAAAACGGATGCATTTCTCTTCTGTAATGCTGCCTAACTCTCTTTTTAGTAAAGTCTGCTGATTCCTGAGGCACCTACCTCTCTCTTAGAAGTAGACATTGTAGATTTTGTTGTAGATTGACACAATACTACATGCTGATTATCTTGAGCATCATTGGCTTCTCACACGTGATGCCTTAGACGAGATGGAGCAAGTTCAGGGTGGCATGGCCACAGACTTGATGCCTTAGATGAAACAGCTCTAGGAAAAAAAAAACAGAACTATTGAAATATCTCTGAAAAGGTCAACAAGATTATAGACATTAACAACCTGCTTGATCACCCCAATATTTTCTCAAAGCCTATAGTATAGCAAATAATCCACATGGAGCATGTGAAAAAATAATTTTAATAATGTGAGATTATTATAAAATATATAGATATAATATTCTATTTTATATTTTTTAAAGTTCTATATTTTTTTTTTTTACTAGATTTGGTGGGCAGGGCACTTCCTTACACGCTGCCAAACTGAGTGTGATCCCTGAGCCCTACCATGGTGATTCCTGAGTGATCCCTGAGCATTTTTAGGTGTGGCCACCAAACCCAAATTGTATATAGAGTATACATGCTATTTACATTTCATATATATGCATATATGTATATATACATATGTATGTATATGTATACGTATGCCTTGCATACATCCAGTCCAGGATCGATTCCTTCATCCCTCTCAGAGAGCCCAGCAAGCTACCGAGAGTATCTCACCTGCACGGCAGAGCCTGGCAAGCTCCTCATGGAGTATTCTATATGCCAAAAACAGTAACAAGTCTCACAATGGAGACGTTACTGTGCCTGCTCAAGCAAATCAATGAGCAACGGGATGACAGTGACAGACAGTGACTTTTGTTTGAATTGTCTTGTCTCCTACTGAAAATAAATGGGTTGATAAATCCAAAGTCCAAAAATTGTTTATTTTGAAGCAAAAATCCTTGGTAGAAATAGGAACATGAATAACTTAGGGGTAAAAAGTAAAAAGGAAATAGGAGTAAAAATTAAAACTCCAGTATTTGCCTTGCACGAAGCCAACCCAGCATCCCATATGGACCCCCAGCACTGCCAGGAGTAATTCCTGAGTGCAGAGTGCAGAGCCAGGAGTAACCCCTGAGCATCATCGGGTGTGACCCAAAAATAAAAAAAAGTCATCCTAAACTAAAACTGAACAGATTTTAGTCAGTACTAATATTCCTTAATTTATTCCTATTGACCTAAAGGGTCTTTTTTTTCCAGTAATGATTTTTCTTTTTGCTGTGTGCAATGTACAGTTTCTTGATTCACATGACTGTTGAGCTGATGAAATGTTAACAGTGTCATTGAGATAATATTAACTTTAGTTCATGTAAATATAAATGTTTGCATATGTTAGTGGATGTGACACTGGACAGGGTAGTTTTTGAACTAATAAACATGTTGATAAGATGAAATTTCAGCTATTGTGAGCGTCATTTTTTATTATGAGGGAATGAGCTGCAAGTCAGAAAACTTTTTCCCAAA
This sequence comes from Sorex araneus, assembly GCF_027595985.1. NCBI lineage: Eukaryota > Metazoa > Chordata > Mammalia > Eulipotyphla > Soricidae > Sorex > Sorex araneus. The sequence goes on along the minus strand of NC_073304.1, from coordinate 91,157,653 downwards.
ACTGCTTTTACTCTTAGCAGGAAGACTCGAATTAATAAAATCAAAGATCTTGAATTAATAAAAAATCAAACCCATTTTTTCATTACTGACAATACAAAGAGAGCTTGTGTGATTTTAAGTGGCATGCTCAAAACATTTTACAAATATTCTCAAAAGCTTGAATAGACTCTCTAAAATTTCAAGAGAAATTACTAATTTTTAAATGGAGGTTGAAGTATTAATATTTTTCTTAAAGGCCAAACAGTGGTAAACCTTCCTTAAAGAGCATTTAAATTATTTTCTTTAATATTTGTTTTTACTTATTAGAGATAGAAATTGATAAAAGGTTATTGAGTTTATTATTTCTTATCTAAAGGAGAAAATAATTCTAGCACCCAAAGCAAATATAATAGATTAAGGGAACTGATTACTTCTGTCATCTAAGTTGAAATATTCAACAATCTAGCTTTACAGTATGATTTGGCCATTTATTTTATATCTGATACAGCTCTGAAAGTAGCCCTTGATAAGAATAATGGACTTTTCTTTCATAATTTCTGAGCCCATGTTTGAGATTAATATCTAGAACTAGCAAAGGCATGAGTAGTTTGTTTTTCCGAAGTCTATAACTGAAAATTAAAATGTTTTCACTTAATAGAAACGATTGCATGTGCTATATTCTTACTTGATCATACTGCCATTAAACCACATATATTATGGCAAAACCTTAAAAAATAGCTACATATAATATAGTCATCACTGTATCACTGTATCATCCCATTGCTCATCAATTTGCACGAGTGGGCACCAGTAACGTCTGCATTGTGAGACTTGTTGTTACTGTTTTGGGCATATCGAATACACCATGGGGAGCTTGCCAGGGTCTGTGATGCAGACGAGATACTCTTGGTAGCTTTCTGGGCTCTCTGACAGGGGCAGAGGAATCGAACCCGGGTAGACCGCGTGCAAGGCAAACACTCTACCCGCTGTGCTATTGCTCCAGTCCATAATATAGTCATAAATTGACTTATTTATTTCTATGTAATAATTTTAAGGTACTTAATATTTATTTTTAAATTTATCTAACTAAAATACAGCAACCTAAGAGTTTCTCTAGTCATCAATAGTTGATTATAGGATTGTCAAATTTTGAGAAAAGCTGCTCAATTATTTAGAGTTAAGAACTGGAGGAAAGACAAAGATTTAATATGGATGAATATTTTTTAACATACTCCCTTTTCATTCTACTTATATATCTTTCTATATTTTTGAGGGAACTTCTGAAGTCACACTCAGTACTGCCTCCAGGCTTACTCCTGCCTCTGCACTCAAGGATCACTCCTGATGAGGCTTGGGGGTCCATACATGGTGTCAAGATGGAACATTGGTCAGTCTCATGCAAAGCAAGTGCCCTATCTACTATCCTATCACTCCAACTTCAATATACTTATATTTTAAAAGTTTATTTGGGTATATCTAATAAACAAGACTATACATATTGATGTATACTAGCATATGACCTCAGACATACATAATCATGATATGATCATGATGATAAAAGTGACAGTCACACCCAAAACTTTCCAGAAATTCTTTGTACTCCTTTTTGTATTATAACATGGTGTATGTTAAATGTTAAAACTATATTATATCTACATCAAGTTTACTACACATTAAAAATAATAACTATAGACATTAACTTGTAAGGTGTTCTCTAGAATGTATTTATCTAGCATTATTGAAATTTTATTTTTTAAAATAATTATTCCCCTATTGCCACCACTCCATCCTCTTGTATAATTATACTATTCCCTATTTGTTTGACTGTTATAGATATATGTAAGTGGGATGAGCCAATACTTAATACTTAATGTATAATTGTTTAATTTCACTTAGTATAATGTTCTCTAAATTTGTCCATGCTGTCACAAATGACAATATTTTCTTCTTTTTTAAAGATTAAACAGCATACATTTTTTTTACCCATTCATCTATTGATAAACATAAGTTATTTCTGCAATCTTCACGATTACAAATAATGCTACAACGGACATGGGATAGAAATTATTTCTTGTTTATTCTTCTTTATCTTCCAGAAATCCAAGAGCATACCTAAATACTCCATTTGCCCATGTGCCCCATATTAAATCAGCACCTAAGATATACCAATTTGATTTCAATTGATAGGATACTCCATATTCTCCACCTCAGCAAACATACATTGTAGAAGACATTAATTTCTCTTACCTTGAACTGCAACATTGGCTTCCTAATTGTCCTCTTCAGCCCCACGCTTACTCCCTGAAAAACACATTCTCTCTATATCATCCTAGGCTTTTACATAAAATTTGTATAGCTATGTCTCAAGGAGGTTTAAAATCCTACATTTTTATTTTTTTTTAGTACTAGCAATAAGTTTTAAGAAATAAAAAATGGTGAAAATATTAGCTGAACATTCATAACAAAAAAGTATATAATACTAAAAATTTAACCACTTTCAGAAAAATATTATTTGATTTAACAAACAATGAAATAACTTGAAGCATACCATGTTCCAGCTGGAAAAATTATTGTAAAAATTTCACTTCAATAATATTAGTAAACTTGTTTATGATTATGATTTGAGTTTATTACCTTAAATTTGAAAAAACTGTCTTAAATTGTTAAGTCAACAATTTTAATATAACCAACAAAACTATAAGCAAAAATAATAAAAATAAATTTATTGTATTAGATGTTGAAAACATTCTAAATAGTCTGTAATGTAAAAATGAAATATTGAAATAGGTTGACTCTAATGAAAAATCCAGACACAAGTGCACAGATCTCATGAATTAGATATATCACCATATCACCAGGGTGATATTTTATTTTAACAGTGCTCACACAATGACTCTACATTTGAAATAAAAGAAAATTGGACTTCTGTCTAAAACCATAAGTAAAATGAAAAACTCATATGAATTGAGAACTGTATATAGTTGTGTGGTGCCAGGGATTAAACAAGGTCCTGACCCATGCAAAGCAAGTGTTCTACTGCTGAGCTACAACTCTAATCATGAATTTTAAACTTTAAAGAAAGAGACAACTTAGTGGTAGGGGGATATCTCTATTACTTTGAAAAATCAAGAGAATACAAAGACTATAAAATACTATCTTTTTTTTTTTAAATTTATTTATTTTTAATTAGAGAATCACCGTGAGGGTACAGTTACAGATTTATACACTTTTGTGCTTATACTTCCCTCATACAAAGTTTGGGAACCCATCCCTTCACCAGTGCCCATTCTCCACCACCCGTAAACCCAGTGTCCCTCCCACCCTCCCCAATCCCATCTCCCCCCCACCCCACCCTGCCACTGTGGCAAGGCATTCCCTTCTGTTTTCTCTCTCTAATTAGCTGTTGTGGTTTGCAATAAAGGTGTTGAGTGGCCGCTGTGCTCAGTCTCTAGCCCTCATTCAGCCCACAACTCCCTTCCCCCACATGGCCTTCGACTACAATGTAGTTGGTGATCGCTTCTCTGAGTTGACCTTTCCCCGGAACGTGAGGCCAGCCTCGAAGCCATGGAGTCAACCTCCTGGTACTTATTTCTACAGTTCTTGGGTGTTAGTCTCCCACTCTGTTATTCTATATACCATAGATGAGTGCAATCTTTCTATGTCTGTCTCTCTCTTTCTGACTCATTTCACTCAGCATGAAACTTTTCATGCCCATCCACTTAACTACAAAATTCTTGACCTCCTTTTTTCTAACAGCTGCATAGTATTCCATTGTATAGATGTACCAAAGTTTCCTCAACCAGACTGGTTGAACTCTACAAGAAGAAAACATCCAACCCCATCAAAAAATGGGGCGAAGAAATGAACAGAAACTTTACCAAGGAAGAAATACAAATGGCCAAAAGGCACATGAAAAAGTGCTCTGCATCACTAATCATCAGAGAGATGCAGATCAAAACAACTTTGAGATACCACCTCACACCACAGAGACTAGCACACATCCAAAAGAACAAAAGCAACCGCTGTTGGAGAGGATGTGGGGAGAAAGGGACCCTTCTTCACTGCTGGTGGGAATGCCGACTGGTTCAGCCCTTCTGGAAAACAATTTGGACGACTCTCAAAAAATTAGATATTGAATTCCCATTTGACCCAGCAATACCACTGCTGGGAATATATCCCAGAGAGGCAAAAAAAGTACAATCGAAACAACATCTGCACATGTATGTTCATCGCAGCACTGTTTACAATAGCCAGAATCTGGAAAAAACCCGAATGCCCCTAAAATGCTATCTTTAATAGCGCATTGGGTAATATACCTCGTTTGCATGCAGCTTACCTGGTTTTGGTCCCTTAGACTCCATATGTCCCCACAACCCAACCAGGAGTGAGCCCTGAGGACAGAGCCAGAAGTCAATACTGAACACAGCTGGGTGTGGCCCAATCTCTCTAAATATTTTATTTCTATGAAAATTATAGTTATATGAGACAAATATTACTATGTAGTCATTAGTTGAATGAGAGATTGAGTTATAGATGTTCATTAAAATATTAAGACTTAAAGACAATTTACAAACTCACATGGAAAAACTGATTAACAATAAGCAATAGTAGAGAAGAGAAAGCCCAAGTGGCCAATAAATGTATTCCAAACTTACCATCAGTCAGAGAAATGAAAAGTATAGGTACAATAAAATATTTTATATAGTCCAATTGGCACAAATTAAAGAGAACAATAATAACTACTGCTGGTAGGGATATGGGGAAAGCAACATTCTTTTAATTTGTTGTCAGGCATATGACATAGTCTTCTGGGGGACTAATTTAGCAACAAAATCTATTAAATTTGAAAATGCATACACCTTTCAACATAATAATGCTCCATCTGGGAACAATCTAGTAAAAATGAAACAAAAATGTGGCAAAATGTATGAATAAGGATATTTATTTTATCATTGTTCATTGGACAAAATACTGGAGATTAAGATAATTATGACTGGAAAAATTGCAGTAGGAGAATAGTTGAATAACTTATGAAACATCCACATGTCCCATAATCCTGCATGATAGGACATTTTGCAGAAGCCATTAACAATAATTAAAGTTTTATGAGTTGAAAATATTTGTGTTTGATTTGGTTCAGAAATTGCACAATAGGATCTAGTTTTTTAGCGACCAAAGTAACCTGAAATGAATTTTTAAAATGAGTTTAGAACTGGAAGAAAATATATATATACCTATGTATATATATATATATATATGTTTACGTATGGCTGCATAAGCCATAATAAAACTGCAGCATATATACCAGTCAGTTAAGACATGTCTATGTGTTTTAGTAGGGGAAAAGGTGAGAGTAAATTGCTAGTAGAAATGGGAATAAAAGGGTGAGGAGAGAGATATAGATGCAGATATACAGAAATGAATTTTTTCCCTATTTTTGATTTTGGGTCACATCCAAGTGGTTCTCAGAGCTTACTACTAACTCAGGGATCACTCCTGGCAGACTCAAGGAACCATATGGGGTACAAGGGATTGAATCTGGAATAGCCATGTGCAAGGCAAATGCCCTACCCACTGTACTATCTCTTAAGCTCCAAAGGATAGTTGTTTTAAATTAAAAGTGATTGATATAGGTTATATCATATTTTAGGGAAGAGTTAAATCATGATTTCGGATCTAGAATGAAGTCTGCTCATTAAGTTAGAAACAAACATATGTAATACATGTAAAATGATTCTATTATAAAACCCAGGCAGTGAGTGAAGCACTCCTTTGATGGCGAACACCTGCAAGGAAAATGTAATCTGCCTACCAGGCATTTCAAGCAAGTACCTGTTCCTAGACTTCTGTGCTGCTTTATCTATAGCAACTGTTCTGAAATTGCTTTACTTGCACACCAGTACACTCACATACAGATATAAAATGTATTCATGCTCTTGATCAAATATGTATTACTAATCATCATATCAAGAATTTATTTGGGAGCCAGATCAATAGCACTATAGGTAGGGTCCTTGCCTTGCATGTGGCCAACCTTGAGTGTAATCTCTGACACCACATATGATCCTCCAAGCCCCACCCGAAGTGGTAGCCAGGAGTAAATTCTGAGTGCCTCTGGGTATGACCTTCCAAAAAACATTATTTTTTCCCCTTTTAGTTTTAAAAGGTAGTGCCATGGAAAAGGGACTTGCCTTGCATGCAGCCAATGTAGCTTTGAATCTCTTCACCCTCTAGCGTCCCATGAGACTCTCTAGGACTAATCCTTGATTGCAGAGCCAGGAGTAAGCCCTGAAAGGTACTGGGTAGGAATACAAAACATAAAAAGAAACAAAAGAATCAGTTAATAGTCTGTAACTTTTTGTGATGAGGTTCATAAGAGTAGTAACAAATAATTGAGTGTCAGGAATTCCCTTCACCTACTTCCCTTGATTAGTTCATATGCCTTTGTTTGAGTGTAACACCTAGAAATCTTCTCTAAACTCCTGTTATGAGGTGACTATTCTCCCCATGTTTTCTGTTCATCTTGTCTGCCTGCATCTGCCCCAGTAGAATACAGTTGTAGGATTTGTATTTATATTTGGCTTTCAGTAGCTAAAACACAATGTCTGAGAGTACTTTACCTTCAGGACCTTTCTCTTTAGCTCTTACTCTTTTCATTAGTGTTTGGTTACCTAAAATGACAAACTGAAGGTAGTAACTTATAAAAAGTAATGTACTGGAGATATTTATGGAGATTTAGAATGCCAATAAGGACAAGAGCCTAAAATACATTGGAAGAAAAATTAAAATTATTTTTGACTTTAATCAGTATGAAATAGGAAACAAAACATTCAAAATGGAAAAGTTTAAATGTAAATACTTATTGTCAGACAAATGGGCAATAGTGAATAAGGATGAAGTTAAGTTATTGTAAGACATAAAAAGGCATCTATAAAATGAACCAGAGTTCTAAAAGATGTTTTCTGGAAAGTTAAGCCCATACCTAGAAGTTGCTTAGACAGAGAGATAGTACAATGGCGCGTGCTTCCCACGAGGCTTATTTGGGTTTGCTCCCCAGTACTGAAAATGATCCCCTGAGTACCAGTAGACATGATCCCTGAGCACAGAGCAAGAGTAGGCACTAAGCACTCCCAGTGTGGCCCCAAAACAAAAACAGGAAACTACAGGATCACAAATCAGAGAAAAAGGTTTCTCAGAAGGATGATTACGCAGCAAGCTTAATGAATACTTGTTCAAATAGTTTGGATGAAGTTGCTGAGGGGAATTTAACTGATTATCAGATATTTTACATCATGTGGAAAATTGTACTGACCTCTAAGAAGCTGTGGGAAGATGGAACAATAGATTTAAAGAAATAGGGGGAAAATGATAGCAAAGTCAAGCCAGTAATATAGAGAAGGATAATAGATCATTATTATTATCTTAGCACAGTACTTGTCATTATTAATCAATTCATTAATATTTATTTTTTCTTTTGGGCCACACCCAAGCAATGATTAGAACTTACTACTCTTCTACACTCAGGGATCTCTTCTGGTTGGCTTGAGGAACCATATGGAGTGCTAGGAATGGAATCTGGGCTGGCCACTTACAAGCCAAGTGCTCTACTTATACTATAACTCTGGTCCCTAATACTCAATTTTTTAAAATGCAGTAGTGTACATACTATTATTTAGCTCACATATCAGTAGGCTTGGACAAAAATGAAACTATATAAGTTGAAGCAAATGTATTTTGGGAAAATTCAACATGTATTTATAACAAATCTCAAATACTTGGGTAAAAAGGACATTTTCTCAGCATTTTTTATAAAAGACATCTGGGAAAGGGCTGAAATAGAGTTGAACTGATAGGGTCCATGCTAGAACCATTTTCTGGCATCATTTTCTGGCACCAGCTGGTTCCAGAGCATAACTGGTGCAGCTCTCGGGGCCCCCAGCACCACCAGGATAGCCCAGGTACCCCAACAATGCCCCAACAATGCAACTTCAATGAACCCCTGGTACAACTGTTTGAACATCACTTGTGGGGCCACTGGACATCCTGAGCACCACTTGGGTGTATGCACACATACCAAAAAAAAAACATCTGGGAAATGCTACAATGTATAGGATTTCTAATGTTTTCCTTTTAAAATCAGAAATGAGAGGTTGGGGCAGAAGAAGGCAAGGCATTTTGCAGTCCCTATAGAAAACTTTTAGTCACTTTATTTTCCAAACATTGTGTTGCTTTGTATATAAACATATTATTTTATTCAATACAAAATTTTAATTTAAATTAGTGATGCAGTTTACGGATAAAAGATAAGCTGCAGGAAGTGAGCTATAGTTTGCCTAGGAAAGTTCTACTAAGTCTGTTGTCTAAACTATTTTTGATCTGATATCACAGTTTCAGCATTGAGTACTTGAGCTAAAGCTCAACCTTCTTTTACAGATAGTTTCCTACAAAATCCTATGAGATCCAAGAAAAGTAAATGGGAAGTGAATCCAAACAAAATGATCTGATCAAAGCCAAAAATCAAAGTCTTTGATACCAGAGTCTAATCTGGTTAGCATGAAAATACGTGAAAAGTGACATTTCCAAAACAACATAGGAAAATAAACCTGTTCTTTCCCAGCTGTCACATTGGAATAGAGCTGACAGGCTGGTTCACACTGTGTTACTTTGATGGATTACACTTTCATGGACTGTTCTCAAAAATGTGCATTTTAATATGTTTAAAAAAAAACCACAAAACTAGTCAAGTAATAAAGGTAAGGTTTCAAACATCTACACAGACTTTTAGCAGAAATTTGTAGGGCCTCCGGGGTTTCCAGAATCACCTAGATTAAACATAAGTAGAGATCTATTTGGCCTTTGAATCTATACCTGGGAAGTTTGTGAACTAGGTGATTGAAAAACAGGAAACATTCACTTATTTTCCGATGGTGCATTTCCTGAAATTTTGCCCCACTGTGAAATCCAGTGTAACCAATATTTCATTTTCAATTTCAACTTGTAAATTACTTCTCTAAGGGAAATGTTGTAAGAGGTAAGTGATATATTTTAAGAGCAACTGAAAAATCTCAAGACCTAAAATTTCTAGCATCTGCAATCAAGTTTTACTTCCCTTAATCTAGGCAGAGCAAAGTATTTGTAGTGTAATGCAGGTAATTTCATTCATAATCATGAACTGTGTATTTGAGTAATCAGCTCGATGCATAATTATCCATTCTAGATGAAAAACCTGGGCTTAGTTTTTGGGGGCATATGTGCATATTTTTTATTCCAAATTCAAAAGCAATAATAAATATTTTAAACTTGTTTTTAAACGGATTTCTACTCAACGCAATGCTGGATATATTTAGCATTGCATCTTAAAAGGAAACAGGGTTGGAGAGACAGTTTCTATAGAAAATGATGTGACTAGACTGTCTATAGTGCTCACAGCCCATATCTCTTTTTGGGCCATGTTAATAATAATAATGTTCTTTTTGGGGGTGGTCACACCTGGTGATGCACAGGGGTTACTTCTGGTTCATGCACTCAGGAATTACTCCTGGTGGTGTTTGGGGGACTATATTGGATGCTGGGAATAGAACCCAGGTCAGCTGCATCCAAGGCAAATGCCCTACCCTCTGTGCTATCGCTCCAGCCCCAACAATAATATTCTTTAGTTTTGTAATGTCAAATGTCTACTTGCACTATTGGAAGTTCTCAACTTACTGCAAAGAGCTACCAATCTACCCCAAGAATTTCTGAGTATGCCTAGAATGAATCAGGGCCAAGTCCATACTATGTGTACAATACAATGTGTACTCACATATTTTGAGAGGCCCTTGCTTTCCACCAGGTTGCTCCTAGGAGGACCTTCCTGTAGCCAGATATTTATCCTTTTAACCAGTCCTAAAATATCTTCTGGGGCTTGATCACACATACTCTTGCTATTCCTCTGAAAAAACAGACACCCATTGGTGCTACAACTCAAAAACAGTGACATCTAAAAAAAAGCCAAATTCTGCATCCTTCCTTCTGGCACTTCCTGCAAAATGTCCACGCTGGGTTCTGTGAGGAATAGATGTGGACCACACTGGCCTGGGCCTTTTTGTAAGACTGTCCTCTTCCTTGCACAAGTTCATTAATTTCTTGACTCAAGTGAAGATGCCCCAAGTTCACTCAACTAATTTTACATCTACCCACTGTACTATAATTACAGGACCCATTCTTTTAAGTAGTACTTAAACTTCTAGAAATGTCTATCCAAATCCAAGCAATCAGAGTTTCTTAGTGTCTGATTCTTAATCTATATTGTATTACCATTTAAAAAAAAATTAACACCTCTCCTTCCTTCCTTTCTGCTTTTGTCATTACTGATGTTGTAGTGACCTGTGGCTGCACAGAGATCTAGCTACGGTGCTCAGACACTTTGCTGCAGTGTACCTTGGAGGTGGTGTGTCAGGCTGTGGTGCTCGGACCTTCAGACACTGTTCTCATTTAGTGGTGGTTTTGACACTGGACTTCACACTGTTCCTTGAGATGTGCACACGAGGTCTGGCTATCACACTTGCTTGTGGTCTCAGCTTACTCAGGTGCTTTCCCAGGCGTTCACTTCCTGACACTGGTACCCACCAAGCTTCACATGCCTTTCTAAAAAGTTTTTGGTTTGGGGGAGCCACATCTGGTGGTGTTCAGGGTTTCTTCCTGGATCTGCACTTGGTCATCAGAGTCCTGGTGAGGCTCAGGAGACCATAGAGGGAATCAGGGATTGAACCCTAGTTGGCTGCATATACAAGGCATGCATCCTACCCGCTGAACTATCTCTCCAGATCTCTATAATGTTTTGATTCTTGAACCCACCTAACTGCACTGTGACCAAAAATTGCTCTTGTTGCCATAAATTGAAGATGGGGCACCTCTGCTGGCAGACTCAAATAGCAGAGATCACAGGATCACTACACTAGATTTAGGGAACAGCCCTGGGGATTAAATTGTTACCTATTGCTTGCAAGGTAGCTGCACTAAGGCACTGCCTAGTATTACCTTCTTAAAAGGGCCCAGTATTACCTTCTTAAAAAGCCCTTGGAGCACTCTCATTGTCCGATTATTGAAGTTCTTTGTTCAGCATTCAGAGACTTCACAAGAGTCAAACTACCTTGCTAAACTTCTAGTCTACAAATAACCTAAGCTCTGGCCAACCCAGAGTAGTATCAATTTCTGTAAAGATTCTGTCCTTTGTTTTTCTTTAATGTCTTGAGCAGAATGCTGCTCTTTCTGCTTACATCATTTGTCTCCCTTCACTTTACAAAGACTCGTGCCTAGCAAAGGTAAATTTACTTTTATTACTCTTGTCACATAACATTTAATATGTTTATTTCATATTTTATACATTTATGTCTGTCGCCCATCTAACCTAATAGAGTGGAGGTAATTTTCAAGATAGAAGTGACAGTTCTCCTATCAATTATTTCACATGCCATGCTGTATATAAACGAGATCACCTACTCATTTTGTTGATTGCATAAAAGTTACTTGATCAGCAATAAATCCCTTGACGTATAGCAAGGGTGACTGAGTGATAATATTTGTCATGTAAATCCTATTTTCTATTGACTTCCATTATGTAATTAAAAATATTATTCCCAAAGGGGGAAAAGCAGTCATGCACTCAGCAAGTAGCCAGTGAGGAATGTGGTTACTCATTCCATGAAATATGGAGGCATGTCCACAAAAGGCATATTAAGTCTAGAGGCTATTAGCCCTCCCTAGTTATTTCCATTTCTTGGCACCTCATTCAATAAGTATTTGGTGAATAATTAAATGAGAGAAAGTCTCTATTCCATTATAAAAGTTATATATATATATATATATATATATATCTATCTTTCAACTACTTTAAATTAGCTATATGGGCTGACATCTGAGCTGAAAACTCAGGGGCAAACTCTTGGAAAAAACTGATTGGGGGAGCTTTCAAAATCAAGAGAGAGAGATGAAGAAAGAGAGAGAGAGATGGAGAAAGAGAGAGGTGGAGAGAGTGATGGGGAGAGAAAGACAGGGAGAGAAGAGAGAGAGAGAGAGAGAGAGAGAGAGAGAGAGAGAGAGAGAGAGAGAAAGTGCCTGCCACTATGGTGGGAGGGGTAAGGAAAACTGGGACGATAGTTGTTTAAAAAAATACACTGGTGAAGGGATGGGTTTGGAACACTATATGGCTGAAATCTAATCATTAATAACTTTGTCAATGTGTATATCACTGTGATTCAATTAAGTAATAATAAATGGATAAAAAGAAACATTCATTAAAACACACTTCAGTTTTTAAAACAAAGGGCACTTAACAATAAAATATACATGTAAAATGTAAACTTTAAAAAAAATCTCATCTTTCTTTTCACAAACTGTGATGGTCCCATTAGATTAGGGGTAGAAGGAATGGAAAATCTGAGGCAAAGTACACAAGTATTTAAAATAAATGTATTTCTATCCAAATGCAAATTGTTCAGTGCAACATCCTGTCTTCTGTCCTGGAACTAAAACGCACCCTTTAATCTCACCTTCTTTTTTATTTTCTGTGGTTGACATGAATGTATTCTTTCTGTTATCCCATTTTAAAATATAATAGGTTTAGGGCCAGAAAGATAGTACAGGGTTAAGGCACTTACTTATGTGTGGCTGACCTGGGTTCAAATCTCTGGTACCACATAAGTTTCCTTGAGTACCACCAGGAGTGACGCTTGAGCACAAATCCAGGAGCAAGTCCTGTGCACCTGTGTATGGTCCAGAAACTGACAAACAGAAAGATGAGGAAGATGACTATGGGTTTCTCAACTTTCAGATAAGTACCAGATGCTCTGGATTCCTTTCAGACGTGACTCAGAATATTGCATCATCCAAGACCGCACATTTCACATGCTTCCTAAGGAAGTTCAGATCCAATAATAAGTGAGAACATAAAGGTCTGACTGTTGGGGTCCAATCAGAGACAATTTTAACAACCAATCACTTGTGATCCAAAATGACAGTCAAGTATGACTCTTTCCACTCCTGACCTCAGTTTGACTTCTTCTGCTACAACTCTCTCCTTCTCTTTTGTTCCCTTCCACAGTCATTAGTATCCAAGAAAAATACCCAGTACCTTTTTAATGTATTAAATTTTGAATTCTTCTCAGTTCCTTTTGTCCAGAGTACTCAACCTGCATCATGATATCAATTGTGACCAAGAAAAGAAAGCACCAAATGGGGTTTGAGCCTGTACAGCTCCTTGCTGTTCAGCTGAGCATAAGAACCTTATCACTAGTTATGGGCTGGTATGAATAGGTTTGGGCACCAAGTGGATTTCCACTTTGTTAAAATCTATTCCTGCCCCTGTGGCTGGCTCTCTTCACCAGGGCCCCTCAAAGTGGGGTGGGTTGTTTCCCTTCCCCCAAGAAGAGCCCCAGCAGCCAAAGACCTCCGGAACCCAGCCACAACCATGCTCAAGGCCACTCTCCACAAGCTCCAATGAGCCTCATGCATGAAGGAACCAGCAGAGGAACACAGGTGTGCAGGACCTGGGGCCAAGATCTCCAAGTCTGCTCAGATAGGGACTGGGCATCCTCTACCCAGATCCGCCATTTTCCAGTCACACCCATAAACTGTCCCCAGCAGCCCCCTCACCCTGAAAGAGCCTCCAATGCAGAACCGTTGAGAAGGATGAGTAAAGAGAAGTTGCTAACTTCTCAGGGTTAGGACGAATGGCGATGTAACTGGTGCCCAGTTGAGCAAATAGATGAACAACAGGATGACAGTGATATAGCGAAAATCTATACCATATTAATAGAAATGACCATGCTAGCAAATGGCACAAGCTGAGAAGAAACGCGAGCCATCTGTATTGCCATGCTAGCTGCTCATTTGACTTATCAGTTCCTTACAATTTGGTCTAGTTTGACTTTCTGTTTTTTGATGACAAAAGAACATGTGTGCCGTTACTGAATCTTCTGATCTGTAAGACCCCAACAAGAGGTGTTTCTCCCTTGGCCCTACTTTGTGACAAAATCATTTTCTGCTCTCAACCCCACTCAGAAATACCAGCCTCTTCCCATCTTGCTGTCTTAATAGTCCTCCAAAATTGGAAGTTGTCTGAAAATTCAAGTAAAACCTACTCAGATCTGTGTTTCCTTCTTTATCGTAAAATAGGCCAAATATAATGAGTCATCTTTTGTAGGAAATGCCCACACACTGCTTAATAATAGACTTCTGTATCTATCCCTGAAGTTGTAGGTCCCTAACACTACATAGAGTGCATCAAAACTGGAGACTGGGTCATAATCACTGGTTAACTGGTCTAGGCTCAGTGTAGCAAGAATTCAATTTGTTCCCTGACACTACTATGACCTCACTCTAATAAAGTGACAGAACAGGCTGTGTAAATGCACAGGGGCATAGGATCTGTCTAGGTATAAACTTCAGTAAAGATCTTATAATGAGTTACTTTAATTTTGTTAAGTAACTCCTTTCTGTGAGCCACCTTCAGTGCAATCTCTGGGGGAAAAGAATCCAATGTTTTATTTGACCATCAGTTCAAATAATCTTATGTTGCCTTTCTACCAAGAAATATTTTTTAGGTAATAGAATTCCTGATTGTCAATTTTTTTTCCTCTCAATTTTTAGTATTATTCTTGAAACACTTCCAAATCCCTCACAATACTCCTTTTCACATATACTGGGTCATCCTTGATTTCTATGTATTATATTGAATTATATTATACCCTTATATATCATACTGGATCATATATTAAATCAGTCATATGTGGTATATTTTATGTGATAGCTCATATTCTCCTTATGCCCTGAACCCAGTCCTGCATTTTTCCCCTTTACTTCTTCAATCCCAAAATGACTTTACCAAAATGTTGCATATTTTCTGTAAGACCTAGAATGTAATCATTGGTCCTAAAAGCATTCTGCAAAGACAGAAGGTAGGGTGATAATCTGAAGCTGGATAAGCTACTTCCTGACTAGCAATGATAAAATCATCCCAGTGGCAGGTAGAGCAAAGATGACTTTGGGAAAAAAAGTGATAGTCCAACTCTGATAAAAAAAATTTTCATCATTAGTTAGAAAGGTATTCCAGTAGGTAGTGCATTTGTACTTTCTCTGTGATATGGCATCAGAACTGAGAAAAACTGGGACAAATAGTCACTGGTAGGACAAAGGACTATCTGGGTATTATTATGATGCACTTATGCTTTGAAAAAAATAAAAAGCCATTTGTGATTAGTAAGTAAAATGCAAATGTTGGGCTGGAGAAATAGCATAGGGGTAAGTTACCATCCATGGTGCCTGAGCGTTGCCAGGAGTTATCCCTAAATACAGAGCTAGGAGTAAACCCTGAGCATTGCCAGGTATGCTCCCCTACCTCCAACTCCTATGCAAAATAAGGAAAAAAAGTCAAATGTTAAAACTGGTTGGTCAGATGGAGTTGTTGACCAGACCCAGGATTTAATCATAAAAGAAGATATTTTCCATAAAATGTTAGAGTACCACCCAGAAGGGTCTGCAATACAACATAGACTTCATATTTCATCTGCTCCACCTTTGAGATTACGATCTTATTTCAGGCCAGAAGGATTGTATAAATTTGGTATCACTGTATCATTGTATCATTGTCATCCTGTTGATCATCGATTTGTTTGAGGAGGCACCAGTAATGTCTCCATTTGTCCTAGCCCTGAGATTTACTAGCCTCTCTTTACTTGTTCTTCCCACTGGTGCCGCATTAGAGGCTCTTTCAGGGTCAGGGGAATGAGACCCATCATTGTTACTGTTTTACTATTTTTGGCATATCGAATACGCCATGGAGAGCTTGCAAGGCTCTGCCATGCGGGCAGGATGCACTCAGTACCATGCCAGGTTCTCTGAGAGGGAGAACTGGGCTATAAGAGGTCGTGCAGTAGCAAATGCGGCCATACACTTCCAGGAGTATTGCTTTAGTCTCTGAATCTTGGCTGTTGATGGGATTACACAGCACTGGAGGCAGTTTGTGGGTGTGGCTGCCAAGCTACTGGAAAATGGGGGGTCTGGGTAGAGGAGGCGCAGTCCTGATCTGAGCAGGCTTGAAGATCTCAGCCCCAGGTCCTGCACACCTGGGTTCCTCTGCTGGTTCCTTCAGGCATGAGGTTCATCTGAACATATGTGGAGAGGGGCCTTGAGCATGGCTGTGGCTGGGTTCTGGAGGTCTTTGGCTTCCAGGGCTCTGTTCAGGGCATGGAGGAAAACTCAACTTGCCCCGCTCAGAGGGGCCCTGGTGAAGACAGCCAGGAGTGAGGGCAAGAGACTCTGCATCGCTCTCTTCTGGGAGAATTGTTTTATAGTCATTGATGGGATTACATGGCACCTGGGTTTACAAGATTTTATATACAAGTGGATATAAGGATTTACTTAGACTTATAGGTTACCAGGACATTTTTTCTCAAATTATGGTGTGGGAGAGGGATCTTCCTAAATGGTTTTCTGGGAAGAAAGAAAAGCAGTTTTTGTCTAGATACCTGAATATGCAGGGCAGGGATGAGACCTCCTGTTAGAGTTCATATCAGGCTTTGGTCTCAGGAATTGTCTGATGACTTCTGTAAGGCCACAGAATGCAATAATGAGTTGATGCAGAGCAATTATTTGTTGGGAAAAGTTTTCAAGGTGAAATTAAAATTCAGTTTCTTGGCCATCTTCTAAATTCCCAAGTTTGCTGACTTTTTTGGCTGGTGGGGTGTCACAGCTGATGATGTTCAAGCCTGGCTCAGCACTCAGGAATTACACCTGGTGGTGCTTGAGAGATCATACATGATGCCACGTATTGAACCCAGGTTGGTTGCATGAAAGATAAGTGCCTTACCCAATGTATTATTTCTCCAGTCCATTGTTTTGCTCTTTTTTGATTGTTAGTCCATACCCAATAGTGCTCAGGGGCTATTCCCAGCTAGTGTTTGGGGATTGCTCCCAGCAGTGCTCAGGCTCCATGCAGTGCCTTAGATCTACCCTGAGCCTCCTTTATGCAAATTATGCACTTAACCATTGATCTCTTTCTCAAAACTTGACATACTATCTTTTCTAATTGCCTGTCTTTTACTATAATTTTTAAAGAATATTTAAAACTCTTTTCCCATTAGGTTTACTTGTTTAAAATTGGAAAGTTGATATGAATCTTTAGAATACCTAACTTCAAAACATATCTATAATTACTTTCATGTGCAGTATTTTAATTAATTCTTATGACTTCTAGTGAAATAGATGTCATTATTACAAGCAGGTAGAATTCCTTGCCCTTTTTCCACTGTCAGAAAGAATTAAACCTTTATTTAAACCAGACTTTATGACTTTAGACTCCATTTTCTTCTTGTATTACTTGATGGTCTTTATTCTACCTGTAGAGAATCATCTGGTGGACTTACAAAGTTTTAGCAGCTCAAAAGTTGGAAAAGTAACACAATTCTACTCTGGGCACCACTTCTTCATAATTCTAAGATTTCTCTTAATTCATCAAATAAGCTGTAGAAAGGACATAGCCATCTTCATTTGTACATCTCCTCAGAATAGCATCACTAGATATTCTTCATCAAAAGAACATCTCTGAAGAGCTGCATAATGTCAGTGCTAGCTGCCTCCCAGAGAAAATTATTCATAATACCAGGAGTTAGAAAGATCCTACACAGATTTTAGAAATATTGCATTTCTTTACCCTAAAATTCACATTCTACCTGCTGTGTTTCATTACAAAATCCAGATATCACATAAAAACATCACAGCTACACTCCTCACTGTATGTATTTTAATAAAATTTTTTGATCCATGTGATATTGGCCCTGCAGGGAAAAACTTCCTTTTGTGTTAAGAAACACTCTGTACCCACTATGAGATCCATTTTTATTGGTAAAAATATTTTCAGAAAAGTTGAAGGGGATAAAGCATACTTAGGTGTAACTAGATCAGGTGAGAAATAGATGATCAAAAGGATATTGTTTGAGGGAGTCAGAGAGATGGTACAATGGGTAGGATGCCTGCCTTGCATGTCTGTGGCCGACCCTGGTTCCATCTCTGGCACCCACTATGGCCTCCTGAGCCATCCAGGAGTGATCTGTGAGCATATAACTAGGAATAAGCCATGAGCAATGCTGGTGGTGGCCCAAAAATAAATAAATAAATAAATAAATTCACTTTTTGTACCTCACTTTGCCCTTTAAGCAATGGGCAGTCCTACTAATTAGATTATATTTGAATTTAGCTACAAAGCAATAGGTTACTGACTTTGAAAATTCTTGCTACTTGAAAGTCCTTGCAAGTGTTGACTAGTGTTTTGATGCATTTTATTGCTGGATTTCATTTGTCTGCTAACTTCTTCGTGTTCTATGCATGTAACTCAAACTGCATCTGCCCTATTTAGTTCTGTCACATTCTCTAGGCTTTAATAGTAGAACAGGGTACAAGGGAATTACATATACTCTAAGTATACTAAAAATAAAAAATCTGTTTTATTTATTTATTTATTAAAAAATTATTGAATCACTGAGATAGTTTGAAGCTTTCATGTTTGGGTTACAATCACATGATGATCAAACACCCATCCCTCCACCACTGCACATTCCCCACCATCAATATCCCCCGTATAACTTTCCCACCCTCCCCCTGCCTCCATGGCAGACAATATTCTCCATACTCTCTCTTTACTTTTGGGCATTATGGCTTGCAACATGGACACTGAGAGGTCATCATGTTTGGTCCATTATCTACTTTTGGCACGCATCTCACATCCCAACTGATTCCTCCATCATTTTCTTAGTGATAACTTCTCTATTCCATCTGCCTTCTCCCACCCACTTATGAACCAGTCTTCCAGCTATGGGGCTATCCTTCTGGTCCTTGTATCAGTGTCAGCCTTGGGTGTCAGCCTCATGTGATGTTCTTCTATACTCCACAAATGAGTGCAGTCCTTCTATGTCTGTTCCTCTCTTTCTGACTCATTTCACTTAGCATGATACTCCCTGTGTCTATCCATTTATAAGCAAATTTCAAGACTTCATCTCTCCTAATAGCTGCATAGTATTCTATTGTGTAAATATACCAAAGATTCTTTAGCCAGTCATCTGTTCTACGGCACTTGGATTGTTTCCAGATTTTTGCTGTTGTGAACAGTTCTGCAATGAACATATAGGTACAGATGTCATTTCAACTGTGCTTTTTTGCATCCTCAGGGTATATTCCGAGAAGTGGTATTGTGGGGTCATATGAAAGACCAATTTCTAGTTTTTGAAGGACTGTCCATATTGTTTTCCAAAAAGGCTGGACCAGTTGGCATTCCCACCAACAATGAAAGAGCTTCCCTTTTCCCCAACATCCAAGTCAGCACTGGTTGTTTTTGTTCTTTTGAATGTGTGCCAGTCTCTGTGATGTGAGATAACATCTCATTGTTGTTTTGATTTGCATCTCCCTGATAGCTAGCAAAGTGGAACAATTCTTTAGTGTGCTTTTTGGCCATTTGTATTTATTTTTTGAGGAAACCTGTCCATTTCTTCACTCCATTTTTGGATGGGGTTGGGTTTTTTTCTTCTTATACAATTCTACTAGTGTCTTGTATACCCTGGATATTAATCCCTTATCAGATGGGTATTGGGTAAATATTCTTTCCCATTCTGTGGGCTCTTTCTGTATTTTGGTCACTGTTTCTTTTGAAATGCAGAAACTTCTTAGTTTGG
Source organism: Sorex araneus (assembly GCF_027595985.1). Lineage (NCBI taxonomy): Eukaryota > Metazoa > Chordata > Mammalia > Eulipotyphla > Soricidae > Sorex > Sorex araneus. The sequence goes on along the minus strand of NC_073304.1, from coordinate 91,137,974 downwards.
TGTAGTCCCATTTGTTTATGTTTGCTTCCACTTGCATGGTCAGTGCTGTTTCATCCTTAAAGATGCTTTTAGCTTCAATGTCATGTTGAGTTTTTCTCTTTCATTATTTGTATATAAGAAAGCCATGGACTTTTGGGTGTTGATTTTGTAGCCTGCCACTTTGTTATATTGACCTATTGTTTCTAGGAGCTTTTCTGGAGAGTTTAGGGTTTTCTAAGTATAGTATCATATTGTCTGCAAATAGTGATAAGTTGACTTCTTCCTTTCCTGTCTGTATACCCTTGATATCTTTTTCTTGTCTAACTGCCATGGCCAGGACTTACAGTACTGTATTGAATCGGAGTTGCGAAAGCGGGCAACCTTGTCTTGTGCCCGATCTTAGAGTAAGGCTTTCTGTTGCATGAATGTTCATGCGGTCTGAGACGCTGAGAAAAGGAACATGGAAGAAATGTATTTCATGGAGGGTCTAGGTTCTCTCTGACTCTTAGACAAAGGTAGAGAGCCCTGAAGTCTCCTTTTATTACCATTCTATGATACATAGGGCTCAATACAGTAAAGTCATTTAAAAAAGTTATGGGAAGATCATGCAAATTTCTTCTGTATACAGGAAAACAATGTAGGATCTGCGTACTGACAACAAACAGGCTTAGTACCTAAGATCTGCATACTGACAACAAACAGGCTTAGTACCTAAGATCTGCATACTGACAACTAATAGGCTTAAGCAGAAACAGATCTGTGAGAAAATGAAGACTGACAATTTTGTTATAATTTAGGAAATTATTTACTAAGGCAGACAAAAGAATATGTTCAGCATCATCCAAACCACTGGGCTCATCCTGGTAGTTCAGTCCAACCCCAACATCTCCCCATTTTTGTTTTATGACGGGTTTTAACCATCATAACAATTCAAGTTCCCTTTCATTTCCCCTAACCTTAAAAAATGGTAGGCATAAAATGGTCAATAACAAGAGCAAAGCACCTATTCTCTAGGGCAGTTTCTTTTTCAGCAGGACGACCCATTCAAGGGCAGAATCCCATTGCTGTGTTTTTCCTCTCCTTGTTCAACAAACATAAACATTCATAATATTAATCATTTTGTATGGGACGTTCATGCAACAGCTTTCAGGTTTTCCTTTTGAGAATGAAACTTGCTGTGGGTAGATGGCTTTCACTATATTTAGGAATGTTCCTTCGATGCCCATTTTGCTGAAAGTTTTCATCATAAATGGGTGTTGTATCTTGTCAAAAGCTTTCTTTGTGTCTATTGATATGATCATATGGATTTTATTATTTCTTTTATTGATATGATGAATTATGTTGATTGACTTGTGAATGTTAAACTATCCTTGCATCCCTGGGATCAGACCTACTTGGTCATGGTGTATGATCTTTTTGATGAGTCATTGGATTCTATTTGCTAATATTTTGTTGAGATATTTGTGTCTGTGTTCATCAGGGATATCAGTCTGCAATTCTCTTTCTTTGCAGTATCTTTGTCTGCTTTTGGTATCAGGGTGATAGTTACTTCATAGGAACTGTTTGGATGTGTTTTTGATACTTCAATTTCCTGGAAAAGCTGAAAGAAGATTGGGAGTAAGTCCTCTTAAAAGGTTTGGAAGAATTCACTAGTGAATCCATCTCGGCCAAGACTTTTGTGCTTGGGGAGACTTTTTATTACCATTTCAATTTCCTTGATGGTGATAGGTCTGTTCAGATATTCCAGGTCTTTTGCTTCAGCCTTGGGAGGCTATAGGAATCTAGGAATTCATCCATTTCCTTGAGGTTTTCGTGTTTTGTGGAAAAAAAATAAGTTTTATTAATTAGCAGAATTTACCACATTTTTGTAACACTTAATGTTTCATATGGATATAGAAAATAATGTCATATTGAGACTTGAAGCAATTAATGGTTCTCTTTAAGTAGAGAAAACAATAGCACCTTTTCTATGGGCCTAAATGCAGAAAACAATAGGCAAATTGTTGTTCTTACTAGTTTAATGCTTTTTCCCAACTTTACTAAAGTATAATTGATGAGACTGGCATATGGTTAAGGTATTGGACTTGATATTTTGATATCTGCAGACATTGTAACATAGTCACCACCTTTTGCTAATTAGCTTAGCACTTACTTCATTTAGTGGGTGGTGACTATATTTAGTATCTACCCTCTTAGCTAATTTCAGTGCAATGCAGGATTTCACAGCACAGACTTATTAACTATAGTCACGGTGTTTTGCCTAATTTAATTTTGTAACAGGCACAAGAATCGTGAACAGTTAGAAGACACTCCAAGATACTCCACAAGAATTGAAGCCTCTGCCATATAGCTAGCAGCTTGTGTGATTTTACAAAAAAAAAAAAATGTTCACAAGTATAGTATTTTTCTTGAGGAAGGAATTGAGAAACATAGTCACTTTTTTATTAGTATTTTTTTCTTTTTGGGTCACACCTGGCAATGCACAGGGGTTACTCCTAGCTCTGTGTTCAGGAATTACCCCTGGCGGTGCTCAGGGGACCATATGGGATGCTGGGAATCGAATCTGGGTCAGCCGCATGCAAGGCAAATGCCCTATATGCTGTGTCCCTTTATTACTATTATATTACTATTATAGTAGTATAATAGTATAACAGTGTTCCAGCCCCTTTATTACTATTTATTACTATTATAGGCACTGTAATTCACAATATTGATAATGGCAGGATTTCATGCATAAAACATTCCAATGCCACACTCTCCACCCCATGAGAATGTCCTGTCCCTATTGCATTGTCCAATGCCCCACCTCCTGCAGCTTTATGTTTCTTGCTAAAGACCAGTTCTCCATTTCTGTTGCTTTTTGACATTTATTGTTTCCTTATGATTTATCTTCATATCCCACATGTGAGAAAGGTAATTCTGTATCAGTTCCTCTCCTCTAACTTCTCTCAGCTTGTACATCCCAGATCCACCCATGTGGCATCAAATTGAGTGATTTTGTCTTTTCTTCTTTTTTAACATTTTATTTTAGACACCTTTCATTGTGGTGTCTCTGTCTGCTTTTGTTATCAAGGTGATGCTTGCTTCATGCAAATTGTTTAAGAGGGTTTCTGCTTCTTTGTCATTTTGTCTTATAGTCACTAAGTATATCATTGTGTATATGTACCATAGTTTATTCAGTCATCTGTTTTGAATACATGTGTCCTTTCCAAATTTTACTGTTGTGAAGAGATGTTCACTTTTTTAAAGGGCCACTGTTTATCTGCCTTTGTTACTGTCTTCACTTAAGTTATTTTACCAGATGACTCCATTATTTTTCTTTAGTATCAAGCAAAACCTGTTACTAGTTGTTTTGATCTTTGCCCCATTTCTAGGAGTTTTTATATAATAATAAGTGGTTAGAAATGTAACTGGGCTCTATTAGATCTGCTATCAAGAGATTTGACTTAACTTTTGGGTCTTAATTAGCTTTTATTTCTATATTTCAGGGAATTTGCGGCCCCACAGCAGTATTCAGAGCCTGTTTGTAACTCTGTGCTCAGGGATCTTTCCTCTTAGAGCCTGGGAGACCATATGCAAGAAATTGTGCCCAGGTTGGCTGCTTGCATAACTGTTGTACCATCTTTTTGATCCTCTCATTTTTTTATTCTACAAAATGGAGCTGATAACTCATACCCTGGCTGGTACTTGTGATAACCAAATGGAGTCATGTTTATGAAATCTTTGGAACATGGTAGACTCCTAACAAATATTAGTTTCTTTATCAATAAGAGCTTTGGGTGCTCTGGCACACTGTAGATAATACCTGAAAAGGTTAATTATTTCAGGTAGAGGTGTGGGCAGGCAATGGGTGGACAGCATTCCAGGCATGCAGATATGAATAGCAAGGTAGAAGTTGTTACCTCGAGACCCGAACGAATCCATGTTCCTGAACCTCTGGACCTATGTGAGAGGCTGATGGACATGACTAAGGCTTTCAGCAGAAGAAAGCAGCAGCTGCCAAATTCTCCAGCCAGGGGCAGAGGGAGGAGGTTTTGTGGGGACTGAAAGAAAAATCCAAATCTTTCTTTTTTGTTTTGGGACCACACTTGGTGATGCTCAGGAGTTACTCTGGCTCTGCTCTCAAGAACCAATCAGGGCAGTGATCAGAAGTCCCAGGAATCGAACACAGACTTCCTTTGTCATTGTCATTGTCATCCTGTTGCTCATGGATTTGTTCCAGTGGGCACCAGTAATGTCTCTCGATTGTGAGACTTATTTGTTACTGTTTATGGCACATCCAATACGCCATGGGTAGCTTGCCAGGCTCTGCCATGCTGGTAGGATACTCTCGGTAGCTTGCCGGAATCTCCAAGAAGGGCGGAGGAATCAAACATGGGTTGGCTGCGTGAAAGGTGAATGCCTTATCACCGTGCTATTTGTTTTAATTAATTAATTAATTTATTGTTTAATTAGTGAATCACTGTGAGGGTACAGTTACAGATTTATACATTTTTGTGCTCATGTTTCCCCCATACAAAGTTCGAGAACCCATCCCTTCACCAGTGCCCATTCTCCACCACCAGTAAACCCAGCATCCCTACCACCCTCCCCAGTCCCGTCTCCCCCCACCTCAAACTGCTACTATGTCAGCGTATTCCCTTTCTTTCTCTCTCTCTGATTAGGTGTTGTGGTTTGCAATAAAGGTGTTGAGCGGCCATTGTGTTCAGTCTGTAGTTTACATTCGGCACATGTCACCCCTCCCCCGCATGACCTCCGACCACATTTTACTTGGTGTTCCCTTCTCTGAGTTGTCCAGAATGAGAGACCAGCCTCCAAGCCATGGAGTCAACCTCCTAGTACTTATTTCTACTATTCTTGGGTGTTAGACTCCTAGTCTATTATTCTATATTCCGCAGATGAGTGCAATCTTTCTATGTCTGTCTCTCTCTTTCTGATTCATTTCACTTAGCATGATACTTTCCATGCTGATCCACTTATATGAAAATTTCATGACCTTATTTTTTCTAACAGCTGCATAGTATTCCATTGTATAGATGTACCAAAGTTTCTTCAACCAGTCATCTGTTCTAGGGCACTCGGGTTTTTTCCAGATTCTGGCTATTGTAAACAGTGCTGCGATGAACATAGAAGTGCAGATGTCATTTCGGCTATACTTTTTTGCTCCTCTGAGATATATTCCCAGCAGTGGTATTGCAATGGACGCTCAACCTCTAGTTTTTTGAGAATTGTCCATATTGTTTTCCAAAAGGGCTGAACTAGTCGGCATTCCCACCAGCAGTGTAGAAGGGTCCCTTTCTCCCCACATCCACGCCAACACCAGTTGCTTTTGTTCTTTTGGATGTGTGTGAGGTGGTCTCTGTGGTGTGAAGTGGTATATCATTGTTGTTTTGATCTGCATCTCTCTGATGATTAGTGATGCAGAGCACTTTTTCATGTGCCTTTGGCCATTCATATCTCTTCCTTGGGAAAGTTTCTGTTCATTTCTTCACCCCACTTTTTGATGGGGTTGGATGTTTTCTTCTTGCAGAGTTCAACCAGTGCTTTATTTACCATTGATATCAACCCCTTATCTGATGGTTATTGTGTGAATATCCTTTCCCATTCTGTACATAGTCTTTGTATTTTGGTCACTGTATCTTTTGAGGTGCAGAAGCTTTTTAGTTTAATGTAGTTCCATTTGTTGATCTCTTTTTCCACTTGGTTGGCCAGTTGCATGTCATCTTTGAAGATACCTTTATCTTCAATATCGTGGAGGGTTTTGCCGACCTTGTCTTCAATGTACCTTATGTTTTGTGGTCTGATATTCAGGTCTTTAATCCATTTTGATCTGACTTTTGTGCATGGTGTCAGGTCGAGGTCTAAGCCCATTCTTTTACATACCACAGTGCTATTGCTCCAGCCCAGACCTGCTTTATTCAGAAACTAGAATTATGTCTCCTAGCAAGTGTTTATTGAAACCGAGTTTCATATCTTCTCTCAAATTACCTAGATGTTTCATTGCCAGAAAGTGACCTACCTTAATTATGAACAATCATCATTACTATCATCATCAAAAGCTCCACATTTTGCTTTATTTTATAGTTCCAAATGTGATTTCCTCTAGGGCCAGGTTTTTGGAGATTGTATTATTAAATTTCTAGGAGAAAAGTCAAAGCAACTGGAAACATTTGGCTGTGGACTCATGATATTCCTATGTTTTAGTCACCTGCCTCAGTTTCTTCCAGTCTGTAACTGAGTGTGGTTTTCCAGCATTTGTCAAACCCACCACAGAAGGCTCTTTGAGTTTCCACCACTTTCCTGGGGTCACTCGGCACTATTTTGCCTTCCAGACTCAGATTCATGAGCATGCAGATGCATCTATTCATTTATATGTATATATTTCTATTGGTCTATTAATTCCTGAGCATGAGGCAGTTTGAGATCTGCTAGGATATCCTTGAAATATTCAGGCCCTCTCCTCACCATCATCATATATTGTTGTCCTCAAATATTATTTAAGGTGAAATTAAAACAAAATTCACATAAGTGATGAAAATAGTATATTAACATTATTTCTAGTATTTTACATTATACCTATTTTTAATTATAAAATTATTTTAGGCATAGTCATTTTTGGGTAGGGCATTTACCTTGCACACAGCTGACCAGGTTCAATTCCTCCACCCCTCTCGGAGAGCCTGGCAAGAGTATCTCACCTACAAGGCAGAGCCTGGCAAGCTACCCGTGGCACATTTGATATGCCAAAAACAATAGCAACAAGTCTCACAATGGAGACGTTACTGGTGCCTACTGGAACAAATCAATGAGCAATGGGATGACAGTGACAGTGATACAGTGATAATGGTTTTTAATACTATTAATGATACGGTATCATGCATGACACCCTTCCTCACCACTCCTGCCCCAGAGTGTCTGCTTCCCTCCACCACTGCCCCATTGTCCTCCTCAGCCTAGCCTCCCCACCAAAACACACATACACCATCCCTCCCCTATGGTAAGATTCTTACGGAAGTCACACTTTGAATTTTACTTTTAACTTTTGACATTTGATATACATTATTTTTTTAAGGGCTGATGTTAGTGAGTAACAGAACCTATAAGAGCAAGATTCCAAGAGAAGAAACACAATTCCTAAAAGAAATGAAACTCCTACATAATCATCTCAGTTTAGGATTTTTTTATAGTGACAATGAGAACAGAAAAGAGTGATGAGAAAGATTCTTTGTTAAAAAAGATTTAAACTTGAAAATAGATAATGAAAATAATGATAAGTGGACAACAGCGACTCTAACAACAATGAACAAAGGTCATTCTTGTACTTTAATTGCACAAATTGCTTGGATGATATGAGAAGGTTTTCTATCAAAAAATATATACATGTACTGGTGTTTTTCTAAAGAAATGAGTGCCGGCTATAGCCCCAAACAAACACAAAAACAAATGAATAAAGAATGAATAAAGGGGGGCCAGAGCGATAGCACATCGGGTAGTGTGTTTGCCTTGCACGCGGCCGACCCAGGTTCGATCCCCGGCATCCCATATGGTCCCCCAAGCACTGCCAGGAGTAATTCCTGAGTGCAAAGCCAGGAGTAACCCCTGAACATCGCTGGGTGTGACCCAAAAAGAAAAAAAAATGAATGAATAAAGGAAAAAAAGAAAGAAGAAACATCAAAGTGTGGGTAGAGAGATAGTATGGTGGGTAAGACAGTTGCCATGCACTCAGTGAACATGGATTTCATCCCTAGTACTATGTGTGATCCCCGGGCCCTACAAGGAGTGATACCTGAGTGTAGAGCCAGGAGTATACCCTGAGCACAGTCAGGTGTGGCTCCAAAACCAAAATAATAATAAAATTAAGAGAACATATCATAAAAGCATAAAAATTAAAGTTTTTCTCCTTGGTCACAGAAGTTGTCAATGTGCACAGCTAAGTCAGAAAAAAAAGGCATACCTCTTATACTTCCTTCCATATATCAGCTGAAAAGTATCTCCAACCTGTAATCATTCTGTTCTTTATTAGTGAAGGTTGAACTTGGAATGCAGAATAATTAGCAGTTTTATAGGAAAGGAAATTTATTATAGGGATTAGACACTTTGTGGAAGATGATACCATCTATGAAAGCTATTGTTGCATCTGGCACTGTGAGGCAAAGGTTCTATATGTCAGCCCCAGTGGCAGTGGGAAGAAAACCTGGATCTAAAGCCAAAGGATGTGACAATAAATGGGAACAAAGAAGATGCTCAAACCCACTAAACTTCCAATCTCTATGAGATGGGGTTTTCCTAAAGACATGAGTGCTGGCTGTAGCCCCCAAATAAGCACATAAACAAATGAAAAAGGAAACTGGTGGTCTTTATCACTAAGCTGCACACGTGCATGCCTGGGACTTACAGAGTCAGAAAAAGTCCCACCCCAAAAAATCTTTATTATTCTTTTAACTATTACAAAATAAATTTTTTTAAATGTCTTGGAGCTCTAGGTCAGACTGTTACCCTCCCAGGTCTGGTTGACAGCTGATGCCTGACAACATGTATGTATGTCAGTGATCCTCGACATGCTATTCTTTACAACCTGGCTACTCCTTCTGGTCTTCCTCCCATAATTTATACAGATTTGACCCACAACCAAATAGGGAAGGGCATTCTGGAAAGCATAGTTGTAACTTAAAGCAGTTAACACATTATTGTGATAATTTCATATTTTTAAAATTTTTTTATTAGTGAATCTCCCTGAGGGTACAGTTACAGATTTACACGTTTTTGTGCTTGTTTCCGTCATACAATGTTCGAGAACCCATTGCTCCACCAGTGCCCATTCTCCACCATCAATGAACCCAGTATCCCTCCCATGCCCCCAGTCACATCCACCCCACCCCACCCTGCCTCTGTGACAGGGCATTCCCTTTTGTTCTCATTCTCCTTTTGGGTGTTGTGGTTTGCAATACGGGTATTGAGTGGCCATCGTGTTCAATCTATAGTGTACTTTCAGCACACATCTCCCTTCCCCAGCGGGTGCTCCTACCACATTTTACTTTGTGTTCCCTTCTCTATCTGAGCTGCGTTTTCCCCCAGCATGTGAGGCTGGCTTTCAAGCCATGGAGAAACCTCCTGGTACTTATTTCTACTATTCTTGGGTGTTAGTCTCCTATTCTGTTATTTTGTATTCCACAGATGAGTCTCTCTCTTTCTGACTCATTTCACTTAGCATGATACTTTAACATGTAGATACTTAGAAATTTCAGAAAGGCAACTGAATAGATCCTGAGGACAGTATCTCCATCATGGTAGAATTAAAAAAAAAATGGATGTGTGGCATAAAGAATCTCTTAGGAACCGAGATTGAGTAGTCTTGTGTCTGCTGTTCTGATGCTATTAGAAGGTATAGTTCTGCATCTCTAAAATCAGGATTTCTCTGATCTAAAGTTGACCCTATGCCTGAATCCAGTCTTCTATTTCAGCTGTTTAATAGGCTTCATATCTTTCATGCTAAAACTTCTTACTTGTCTTCTTCTACCATGCTGTTTGGTTTACTCCTACAACACTTTTCAGAAGGGTTTAAAGATTTGTGATGAGAAAGATGGAAATTAAACCGAAAAAACATGACAGCTGAAGATTAAACTGTGATGGAAAATTATCAATCTGAAAATAAAGTGCTTTACTGAATATTAAAAAGGTGTTAATTTATACTTGATTCATGGTGTGAGCAGTTACATTATGAATGATCAATGAGCATTGTCTTCAGAACATTGTCACACTATACAATTATGGGGCATCAAAAATGCAAGCCTAATTGTTCACCTCTTAATGAAATGCAGAAATCACATTTTAAATATGTTAAGATTGTGATTCAAACTGACAAAACCATGCCACTAAAGTTACATCGACTGCAATCCATTCTTAATCCTTTGATACCAGAATCAAAAATAGAGGTTCAACACATCTTTTCCACCACTTCTGCCCACCATAAATGCAGAGGGTGTCTTTTCAAAATCTAAATGAGTGACTCTTATAAAGAACATGGTCCTCAAATTAGATTGTCAACTCAATTTATTTTCATCAAATGTGAATATCATTACACACAATGAATGAAAACCAAGATATTTTTGTAAAATTGCTTATGAAACATCTTCAATCAAAATGAAAACTTTGCCTTTTGAAGGATATATCTGCACTATCTTCAGAAAATTTTAAGATAATCTGCTGAAACAGATAATTATGCTTCACTTGTACAGAAAAGAGAGATTTTTCCTAAGGATGATGAATTAAGGTCCAATGTTCCAATTCTTGAAAAAATAGTGCTGAGATCAAATGCTTTTATAAGGCAAAATTGAAAGGTACTGAAAAAGAATCTGAGAAAAATAGTTAAGCGGATCCGTTTGGTATGCATTACTTTATGTATTCTTATTGTCAATTGATAATAACAGCTGGTAAATAGAATTTACAAAACCCCAAGTAAATGCTTCAGGTCTGAGGTCACATTCTTAGTTTCACTAACAAACAGGGTAGATTCCTGGGTTACAATTTTTAATCTTCATTGCTTGTTTTTAAGTTAATATTAATATTTTCTGTGGGATTTTCCTTTATTGTGTAACCAGCACTAGTAATGTTGAATGTGGAAGCATCTGAATCCATCATTTACGTATTTTATCCATTTTAGTAGCATTATCCTCCCAACTCCAGGGAACACATCTGTGTAAATTACTTAGTTGTGGATCTTTAAAATGAATTTGTTTATTATGGGATATTTTTCACATGTATAGAATATCAGGAGATTTGGAGAAAGTCCTGTGAGAGTATAGTGAGTATCTCTAATCCCTCTGACCTATTTGCTTCAAAGAATAAATTAGGTGTGGGAATCTAATAACTTGAGTGAAGTCAATAATAATGAAACCACTGAGTTTTGCTGATAATCTTCTCTTTATCCCTAATGCAACTTGTACAACAAAATTATCAGCATCACCTCACCTTATATAACTTAAACATATTCTATTATTGGTTTGAAATTCCTTTTTACAAAATACTCATCAAGTTTCTGTTTTACCCTAAGGAAATTCTGATTTTCTCACTTTAATACATTGAGATAAATTTTCCTTTCTTCACACTTCAGCAATCTTTCCACACTTAAAGACCTCCTCCTTTTTGCTTTGATATTTATCCAAGCAAGGTTTTTTAAGTCAGTACTTGCTCTCTATGAATATTGAGTTACATCTCCTCTGGCTCTGTTACCTTGGATGCCAATTTAGTCCACATTCCCTAAGTTATTCCTTAGGCACAGACACTGTTTTAACATGAATTTGGTATTTGTAATGTCATAGATTATATACTATAGAAACTCTCTGCATTAATTTTTATACTAAGGTTCACATTTTACTACTCTTAAATTGAGGAATTCTATGGGGGGTAGTTCCTTATCAGACAAAGTACCCTCATTTTTCTAAAACCTTTCTTCTTTGAAACAAAAAAAAGTTATTATAGTGTAAGGAACATGGTTACTATAGTATCAACATTTTTAGTTCTGATGTATAAAGGGTTTGTACTGTTGAGGGATGGAGTCAGCCACATCCTTCATGGCTGCCTCCTGATTTTGTATATACTCAGGAGTCACTCCTGGCAGTCCTCATGGGTCTATTTTTGATGCTAGGGATTTCAACCAGCATAACTGCATGCAAAGAAAGGACCTTAACCTCTGTGCTTTATGACCCTGTGTAAAATTATTGTATCACCACCAATTTTTTATGGAAGCCGGCAGAGGAACCCAGGTGTGTGGGACCTGGAGCCTAGATCTCCAAGGCTGCTCGGATCAGGACTGGGCCTCTTCCATTCAGATCTCCCATTTTCTAGTAGCTAAGAAGTCACAACCAGAGACTGCCTCTGGTGCCGTGTAATCCCATCAATGGCCAATATCAGAGACTATAAAACCAAGCTCCCAGAAGTGTGTTGCAGCTGTGCAACACCTAATAGCCTAATTCTCCCTCTTGGAGAACCTTACAAGCTACCGAGAGTCTATTGCCTGCATGGCAGAGCCTGGCAAGCTACTGGTGGTGTATTTGATATGCCAAAAACAGTAACGATAGGTCTCATTCCCCTGACCCTGAAAGAGCTTCCAATCATTGGGAAAGATGAGTAAGGAGAGGTTGCTAAAATCTCAGGGCTGACTGTAATAGAGACGTCATTGGTGCCCGCTCAAGTAAATCGATTAACAATGGGATGATAGTGATAAAGGGATCACCACCAAAGTGCACAGCACCTTCTATCACACTCTCTTTAAAAAACAATGTTTTTTAGCTTAGCTAATTATGCTATGTAAACATAATCACATTTCCAGACATGTAAATATATTTATGGTTTGGGTGCATACCTCATCACCACCAACTTTGCAAGACCCCCATTCATGTCCATGTGTTACTTCCAGTGTACCTGAGCAAATCTTACTTTTTGCAGAAATTTCATCTAGTTTAGAAGTTTAAAAGTTCTTTCTAGTTTGTGACATCAAGCACTTTGACATAATCTGCTTAATCCTTATCATTTTCCTCCCTTTCCATGATCAAGATTCAAAATCATCTTTATTAGTCTCTGAGGGTGAAATTTGGAATGTCGACTTTTTTACCTACTAGTTGAAATTACTTAGTCCTGGTATTTGCATCTCCCTATGTCCCCTCCCCCCAAGTACTGGTCTTCTGTAGTCTGTTCTTTTGATGTGTCATTTTGATGACCTACTTGGCTCCCTTGTGGCTTTTCCAGAATATAAATCTAGCTCTGAATAGAGTTCTCTTTTTTCCTTCTCTTGTTTCTGTTTTTGGGCCATATCCTGTAGGTGCTCAGAGTTTTCTCCTGGCTCTGTGCTCAGGAATTACGCCTGGCTGTGCATCTATGGTGCCAGGAATTGAACTGAGGTCAACTGAATGCAAAGTAAGCGTCTTATTTGCTATACTATTCCTCTGGTTGTGAACATTGTTTTCTTTCTTCATGATACAGACTAGATATCTCCAGCTTCTATACCTAACTCATATTCCTAGAACCCATCCCATAAAAGCTGAATATTATAACCCAGAGACACATATCCAAAATATATTACTCATTAATTTAGTCCATCTTGTACTCACGCTCTTGCTCTTTCTTCTCACTTATATTTTAATTTGTATTGTTTATCAAGAAAGAAAACTGGTGAAAATTTATTGATCTGGCCGTAGTACAATAAAATAGGTTAAATGTAATTTCCATGACAGAGCCTGGCAAGCTACCTGTGGTGTATTCAATATGCCAAATACAGTAACAGCAAGTCTCACAATGGAGACATTACTGGTGTCCACTCGAGCAAATCGATAAGCAATGGGATGACAGTGACAGTGCAATGACAAGTCTCATTTCAAAAGTAGCAACAGTTCAGAAGAAACCAATAGAGAGCTTTAAATTTTCTAAACTAAATTTCCAATGTTTCTTTCATTGTTTGACTTGCTATTTTATTTTTTAATTTTTTTAATCACCGTGAGATATTTACAAAGCTTTCATGTTTGATTTTTTCCGTCAAACAGTGATTGAACACCCATCCCTCCACCAGTACACGTTTTCACCACCAATGTCCCCAGTATCCCCACTCCTATCCCAACCCTCCCCCTGCCTCCTTGGCAGACAATTTCCCCCCATATGCTCTCTCTACTTTTGGGCATTATGGTTTGCAATATGGATACTGAGAGCTATCCTGTTTGTCCTTTATCTACTTTTAGCACACATCTCCAATCCTGATAAAACCCTCCAACCATCATTAGCTTAGTGATACCTTCTTTATTCCAGCTTCCTTCTCTTCTAGCTCATGAGGCAGGCTCCCAACTATAGAGCAATATTCCTGGCCCTTTTGTCTAATGTCCTTGGGTGTCAGTCTCATATTATGTTATATTCCACAAATGTGTGCACTCTCTTTCTGACTCATTTCATTTAGCATGATACCCTCCATATCTATCCACTTATCAGCAAATTTCATGACTTTATCTTTCCTAACAACTGCATAGTATCCCATTGTGTAGATGTACCAAAATTTCTTTAACAAGTTATCTATTCTCGGGCACTTGGATTGTTTCCAGATTCTGCTATTGTAAATAGTGCTGCAATAAACATACAAGTGCAGATATCACTTCTACTGTATCTATTTTGCATCTCTAGGATATAATCCCAAAAGTGTTTACTGCTGGGTCAAATGGGAGCTCAATTTCTAGTTTTTTGAGACATGTCTTTTTGTTTGTTTGTTTTTTCAAAAAGTCTGGACAAGTTGGCATTTCCACCAACAATGAAAGAGTCTTTCTCCCCACATCTGCACCAGCACTGGTTGTTCTGGTGATATGTGCCAGTCTCTGTGGTGTGAGATGATATCTCATTGTTGTTTTGAGTTGCATCTTCCTGATGATTAGTGATGTAGAGCATCTTTTCATGTGCCTTTCGGCCATTTATATTTCTTTTTTGAGGAAGCTTCTTCCATTTCTCCTCCACATTTTTTTATGGGGTTGGAGGTTATTTTTTTGTACAGTTCTACTAGTGTCTTGTATATTCTGTATATTAATCTCTTAACAGATCGGTATGGGTAAATATCCCTTCCCATTTTGTGACCTCTCTCTGTATTTTGGTCACTGTTTCTTTTGAGGTGCAGAAACTTCTTAGTTGAATGTAGTCCCATTTGTTTATGTTTGTTTCCACTTGCATGGTCAGTGGTGTTTCATCCATTGAAAATGATTCTATCTTCAATGTCAAGGAGGGTTCTACTTACATTCTCCTCCATGTACCTTATGGATTCAGGTCTGAATTGAGGTCTTTAAAATACTTTGATCTGACTTTTGTGCCTGGCATTAGACAGAGGTCAGTGTTCACATTTTTGCAGGTAGCTGTCCAGTTTTCCCAGCACCACTTGTCAAAGAGGCGTTCTTTTATCCACTTCACATTTCTTGCTCCTTGATCAAATATTAAGTGATATTTGAGAGCCTGTGACAGAATATTCAACTCTGTACAACTGGTTTGCAAGTCTGTTTCTTGTCCAATACCATGCTGTTATAATTACTACTGCTTTGTAGTACAGTTTGAAGTTAGGGAAGTTTATGCTACCCATCTTCTTTTTTCCAAGGATTACGTTAACTATTCACGGGGGTTTATTGTTCCATATGAATTTAAGGAGTGCTTTTTCTAATTCTTTGAAGAATGTCATGGGTATACTTATAGGGACTGTTTTAAATCTGTATAGTGCTTTGGGCAGTATTGCCATTTTGATAATGTTAATCCTTCCTATCCATGAGCAGAGAATGTGTCTCCATTTCCTAGTGTCCTCTTTTATTTCTTGAAGTTCTGTTTTGTAACGTTCTGTGTATAGATCCTTCACCTCTTTAGTTAAGTTGATTCCAAGGTACTTGATTTTCTGAGATTCTATTGTGAATGGGATTTTTTTAAAACCTCTTTCTTCTCTTTCATTATTTATATATAGGAAATCCATGGACATTTGGGTGTTGATTTTGCAGCACTCTACTATCTAAACCTACTGTTTCTAGGAGCTTTGTAGAGTCTTTAGGATTTTCTAAGTATAGTACATATCTTCTGCAAATAATGATAACTTGACCCTTTCCTTTCCTATCTGTGTGCCCTTGATATCTTTTTCTTGCCTAACTGCTACAGCAAGAATTCCCAGTACTGTACTGAATGGGAGTGGCGAGAGTGGGCAACCTTGTCTTGTCCCCTATCTTAGAGGGACTGACTTGCTACTTTAAGTAGAAAAAAGGGGAACTTTTTTCTATCAGAGAGAATATAACTGTAATTTATATTTTTGCTTCTTCACAAATAACATAAGTGAGTGCAAGTGAGATTAATATTTTAAAAACTAAAATTGAAAAATTCTCATAAAAATTATTATAAAAGAACAAAATAATCGATATACAGTATAGCCGTGTATAAATCATATTTTGGTAACTGAGCAGCAGCTTTTTAAATAGTATTTTTGATGATTCCCTTGGAGAAATATGCAAATATATCTTACAACAGATACTGTGTATTGTCTGTGGAACACCTAATACTCTTTGTTTCTAATGTAATTGTACTAGATACCTGTCTCTCTAGGTGTCCTTTGGCTAACAGGCAGGCACAGGGGACATCTACTGAGTAGACAGAATAAGCATCTTTATGGTCTAATGTCACAAGAATCCACCCTGCTGTGTAGTCTTTACTGACCCATTTGAAAATTGTGCCAGTGCACTGTGTGTGTGTTAGACAGGAAAACAGAATAAGCGTCACACAGGTACAGAGAACAAAGTGTTAAACATGGATTTCTATTTTCCCTGTCATGTTTTTTAAATGATAACTAATATAAGACTTTCTCTTAAGAATCCTTCTTGACTTTCACAGAATTAATTGTTCTTTGTGTTCCTTTGTAATTTATCATAGACATTTCTGATACAGGATCTTTTCACACTGCACTATGATAATTTTCCAATATATCTGTCTTTCTACTGATCTTTGAGTCTTTTATAAAAGAACCTTTGATTTTTTTCTGTTAATCCTTCTTATTGAGCATATTACCTAGCATAGACCAAAGACATAAATGTTGTTTGAATAGCAAATTAGTATACTTTGTATTTACTTTATGTTTCTTGGGAAGAACCCTATATCTAAAATTGTCTGAGAAATTTTGGATAAAGAAGTTTAGGAATTGTTTCTTTCTGCTTAAAAGAACACTAAAATTAGTTTATATTATTTCCCAAGTAAATCCATGAAAATATTGTTAAATAGATATAACACGGAAGTTTTAGATTTTTGCTCTTATTATAAACTCACTGAATTGTGCCATAGAGGCTTATTTTTCACATTTATTTCATTTTTTACAATTTCCAAATCATCTACATGTAATTATTTTCAATTAACTTCATTCAGTCTATCAACAGACCATAAATTCAACTTAAGCAGTTATGAACAGAGCTTTGTGATGAGAATTTATCCTTACATTAAATGTTAGTTCATTAAAAGTTTGGGCTCAGGGAATGACAGTAGCTATATTTGAGTTCCTCATTTATGTTTGCATTAATATATTGAAAATACTGCTCAAATCAGGGAGCGTGGAATATTAAATGTTTTAAATCAGCTTTATCAGAGTCCTTAATATGGCTCTAACGATTCGACAATGAGGTAAATACATTCAGGAAGAGTCTGAAATTTAATTACTCAGAGTAAATCTTTAAGAAGATGGATCAAGTTATTTGCTATCATTTGAACTAGTGTAGATAGCTACATTGCCAATTATGCATAGATTTAGTTGCATTCCTCCAGCTAAAACAATAATCTCAAACAACTGTCATTCCCTTCAATATCTAAACCTATATCTGGTTGAAGTTGACTAGAAGAAAATCACAATAGGATAGGAAAAATGAGTTCTCCTGAGATTGAAGTAAAAGTCTGTCAGACTGAGAGGAACTGTGACAAATAAGCCCCCCCAAAAAAATGAGTGAGGAGGGGCCAGGGTGAAAACCGATACTATATTAACTGATCAGTAAAAGTCAAGTTATTTCATAGATAGTTTACAGTTGGACTTGATGTGTATTTAATGCGTAGAAAAGAAAGAAAGGTTTCTTGTATGAAGGAGTGGGAAATTTGAAAGAATTAGTTGTTTGCATCTCATTTAATAAAGAGGACACAAAAAGATGTGAACTCTAATAAAAATAGCTAAATCAGATCTTTTTCTTTTTAGAACTTGTGATGAACATGGAGACTTAGTAGACTTGAAAATAAAACCAAGTGAAATGAATGAAGCCTTTGTGTATTTCTGGACATGATACTGATACTCAAACTATAGCAATTTTAACTTCACAGTATAAACATTAGGTTCCTATATCACTAGAAGAGAAGAAAACAGGAATTCAGAGCTTAAATGAAATTTTTTAGTTTCAAGAAAGTTTGGAAGAAACTTAAATGCATATGAATAGTGAAAGAATCTAAGGAGAGAATCTTTATGCAACAAGATTCCAACCACTTTTCTTTCTTGAAAAATAAAAATGACTAAGGTGGTAACGTATCAGTAGGCACAGAAAAATCTATTCATAAACAGTATATAAAGAGACACAGTGGGAAATAAAACTAAAGGCCAAAGGCAATAGAAAAGAAGAGAAGGAAAATGTGTTCTTAGTAGGAATCTTGCTACTATGTAGGGAGAGGGGATATAGGTCAGAGAAGGGATCACTACAATGATGGAGGTAAGTAGTCACATGGACTAGGTGCTGAGAGGAGGCAAAGTGATCTGCATCATACCCTCTCAGTAACAATATTGTGAACCACAGTGCCCTAAAGGATACAAACAAACAAACGAAAAGTGCCTAACATAGAGGCCGACTTGAGGATGGAAGACTAGGGACATTGGTGGAGAGAAGTGGAAACTGGTGAAAGGACTGGTAGAACATTGTAAACTGAAACCCAATCAGGAATATCTTTGTAACTTGGTAATTTTCAGTGATTAAGTAAAAATATATATATCAGCGATTGTCAAGAGTAGAAAAGAGATCTGAGGAAATAGGCAGACCAAAGAAGAGTTATCGGGTAGTATAAATATCTGTAAGATATTATAATAAGGAGTAATTGCTTATATGATTTTGTCCAAACCCATTGATTGTATGACATCAAAATGTAAGCAGTTGTATTCTACTGATGGTGATGAGTCAATGTAGGCTTGTCCTTGGTAAAATAAATTGTGCCATTCAGGAGAATGGTTTGGTAATGGGAAAAACTGTGTGTGTAGATAGAGGTATAGGGGAAATCTCTGTACCTTCCTCTCAATTTTGAAGCAAAATTGAAGCAGCTTAAATAATCATTTGATATTTTTAAATAAAATTAATTTGTTAAATAAAATTAGAAGACAAAATAACCCATACTAAAGCCTCTAGATTTTCATAGCGAAAGATTACTGAGAATAGGAAAGATTAGTGTATCCATCAAATAAAAGCAATGAACATATAAGAATGTCTATTGATATACTGAAAATAGTGCTAGAAGTGATGAGCACAAGTCACAGGAACCTTTGTTGGGGTTATCTTTACATATATCAAAGCTCTCTAGTCCTCTTAACATGGTATTCAAATATATGACAAATTAGATAGACATTTTGATGTGGTAATAAACAACTTCCAAATTTAATAAAGAAATAAAATGCTTCTCCTTAATGCAGAGGTCCAGAGAAAATGTTCTTTAAAGGTAGAAAAAAAAACATTTAGACTGATGAAAGCTATATTATTCTACAGTTTCACCACTTAGCACTTAAGCCCTCCTTAATTGATGAATCTAAAGAAGAGAATGCTTCAGACTTCTGCACTAGCAATTAGATGCTTCTACAAAGCAATGGCACAGATCTTATTCATGTAATGCTTTGGCTATAATTTATTTGACAGTTCTATCCAATTGCAAGATTCTGAGAAGTTTGGTCATCTCAATGAGAAAATAAGAAAATCAGAGTCAGATATTGGTCATAGGGAAAATGCACCACAGATGTCTTTCCTGAGTTAGGTTTATTGTGCCCCAAGTGTCTGGAATATTATCCAGGTCCTCACGTTTAATTTTGTGTAGAACTTTGGTTAAAACCCTAAATAACATGTTTACAGAGATTGTTATTCATGGGATGGTCTTTTTCTGTAATACCCTACAAGAGATCCTTAAGACCTGACAGATAGGGCCCGTCTCACAACATGGCAGATCCTAAGCAGTAAAGAATTACAGAGGCAAGCATGGACACATCTGTGTGCTTGGTGAAGATCAGCTAATCCACACCAACATCCTTTGCATTTGGCACAGATCTGGGGAGCAGATGGTAGCAACTCAAATATTTGTGAGATAGTATGGGACGGACACACCCAGTACTACATGTTTCTCAGCATTGACAGGAGTGAGCCCAGGGCAGCACTGGCCTCAGCCTTCTCTCCTTACCAAGAAAATGACTGACCTTTTAAAAGATATATAGACAAAAATGCCTAATTGAGATAATAACTTTAAATTATCTCAATCTCCCTTTTTCCCTATTGCTCTGTCTCTACCCCTTTTTCAAGGTCTTTGATAAAATCTTAGACCTGATGTATCTTTAAAAATCTTCCAAAGATTTGTCCCTGAGAGGCTAAGCTACTTTTCCTAAGCAAGCTTGAGAGGAAAAATAAAATAAGATTCAGTCCAGTTCCCCTTGTCTCTGATCAGATAGCTCCTTTTCATTAGGTCTCTTTCTTTGTAATAATCTTTCTTTGTCTTCTGGCAGTTCCATGACCACACCCCTGCCAATAGGGTGTAGTGTGTAAGACCTCTACCACTTTCAAACCTTTCCTTTTCTCCGTAAAAACTTGTCACACCAATCACATTTCTCCACAGGGCTTAGCACACGTTAGCATCGTACAAGCAGCATGTCCCTGTTAGTATTGTACATGCAAATGTACATTCCACGAATGCAGTTCTTTTCTCTGTCTTTGACAACTTGCATTCTAAAACTTGCATTGTGCCTGAGATACAGTAGACTCAATAAGTTTTGGTAATTTAATGAAAGGGTAGTGGAAAAAGAATATTGGGGAATATTGGAGAGAATATAGAGCATTAGGAATATGAATTATCTAGAATAGTATTTCTCAACCCAAAGCCATATGATCCATCTTTTGGACCCTTTGATGTTCAAAGGGGTCACAGGTGTTTACATGGGGGTAGGAATCACAGCACAAGAATAGGGGCCACAGGAAGGAAACAAGGTTGGAATGGGGCCATGGTCAGATAAAAAAAAAGTTGGGAAATTGAAAAACACTGATCTAGAAAACAGAAAGGTAAAAACTGCCTTAGAAATATAACAAGAAAATAGCAAATGCCCAATGGCAACAGAAGGAAGATGAGGAGTGATAGGAAGGTTGGGATAGTAGGATGGGGAGAGGGACAGTGGTGGAGGGAAACATATTTTCCAGTGGAGAATATGGTTCTGGAATGTTTAATACATGAAAATTTGCCAATAACAGTATTATAAATTATAGTGCCTATGATTAAAAAGAAAAAAAGAAAAACAAAGTAAAGGGGGAAAAAAGCCTTATAATATTAGCATGTCTTCATTCATTTTAATCTAGAGGAGTAGCTTGGAATGTTTAGAGAGAAGATGCAAGTTACAAAGAAAAGTGACTTAGAAGCAATCCTTTAGAAACTCCATAGTGTAGAATTTGGAGGAATAGGTAGGTCCAGCAAAGAAAAGTGGAAAAAAGAAAAAACTTCTAAAGTAGAGAAAAAAAAACAAGGGGAGGGTCTCAATCTGCATCTAGGGCAGCTGTGTCAGTGGAGCTGAGAGGGCATTCACTATAAAAATAAAGAGGTGATCAATGAGCGTGTATGTTTTTGCTCTCAAGTTGGCAGAGTGAAAGTCTGATTAGTATGGAGTGAGGATTAAATGAAAGCATCATTCATGTTTTTGAGACTTGTTCCTGAGAAACAATTGCCTTGTGATATTGAACCATAATATTCGTGACCTAGTTTCTTCATGTATAAAATGAATATAATAAAGTTTGTCACGTCAACCTCACAAGGTTACTGTTAGATTTGAGTGACCACGATGGAAAGGCCTTCCTGTCTGTAATCTGAAATAATGTGACTATGGAGTATATTACTTTTGGGAATACTCTTTCAATTTTATTTTTGAAATCTATTTAAGAAAAAAAAGCTAAAACATTTGGCTATGAGTGTGTAAGTTTTCTTTTCTAGCAAGCTACAATTGCATGTTATCTAGTCTGAGTTCATCAAAGGGCTATCAATCTTATTGTCTTCATTTACAGTATAGTTTGTGGCCAATAGGAAAATACATCTTCCCCATGCATTGGGCAAAGACTCCACAATCTCTGGTTCTTCATTTCCTTACTCTATTACTAGGTCATCAGGTTCAGAAGCCTGTTTTAGGTTATTCAGGTGGTAGGAATTTTATATCATGGATAACTTTGTGACCAAATTCACTCCTTTCCAATTCAAACCCCAAACTTCATCGTCCCTTTAATAATGCAAATGTGAATGCATGGAAAGACACAGTGCTCTTTAAGAGACATGGAAGACTGAGCAAATGCTAACAATTGAGTTTGACAATTTTATCACAGCTACAACTACCAGAAGCAACAGAAGGAACCCAAGTAGCTTTTGCTCTGAAAATGGCTCTCTGAAGTTTACTGTCTCCAAATTCTCTATATAATAAGTGTAGGAACATGAGTGCACTTTTCAAAGAGGCTCATTGGCGGTGCCTATTTTTATTGGTTGATTTAAAAGTAGTTGTATAGCTAGGTAACTAAGTTCTTAATAATATTTTATTTCCTATCCACAGAATACATCAGTGATGTCTACTTAAAATATTTGTCTGGAATAATTAAATGATGTGTACATACACTAAATATGTTAACATTTTATTTTTTCTCAACCTGTTTATCATTACCCCTTCCTTGGATTTCAAATAATTTCAAACTTTATGACTAACCTAGAAAGTGAAGTAGGATGTGTCTATATTAAAACCCATCTCACCTTTGCATGGATTGCCCTTGTCATGTGCAGCCCAAGTCTAGAGACAGAATGAATACTTCAGTTTTCGACACAGAGGAAGAGGATGAGGTCAGTGTGAAATTTAAATCTCTTTTAGCACTTCCATTTCTGGAAACAAGCAATAGATTTCTGGGGCATGGTTCCCTATTAGTCCTAAGAATGTCCTAAGAAAATTCAATCCTAACAGTGCTGCAGAGAGATTTATGGTTCAAAGGAAGAAGATAGAAATATGGAAATACTTTTGTGACTGTGAAGTACAGAACTAAATGCATGAGTACACAAGCAACAGTGTATGGGTTCTGGTTCTGGTGAGCAGTATAGGTTAGACCATGGGTTCTGATTCTTGGCAATGGTTTATTAGAATACCCCGTCCTAATCTCAAGAAAGACACTTTAAAAATATGAGTAGATTCATGGAAAAGCTCTTTTAGAATACAGAAAAATAAGTTGAGCTGTCAGATTGGGGAATACCTTTGAAACAAGTGTGTGAATTATTTTTTTTCAGTAATATTTCCTCACCTGGTTTTGAGGCTGTCAGAAATTGTAAAGAGAATGTAGGCATGAAGACAGAACTCTAGGAAAACATTCAGTATTCTCTAGAGTGGAAAAAGGGCTTTTTGTAAGCAACAGCAGTAACATCCAGATCTACAGCACCTAAACTATGAGGAAGCAGCTATGGGCATAAGAGGATATTAGAAATAGATCATCATTTCTCCCCTTCCTTTTCTGTCCTTCTGTCCTTGATTCATTCAGTCCCTTCCTTCTTGACACCAAGCACAAACATAGTGGTAGAGGTAAGACATAGCAGAATAAAATAAATAATGATACCTCTTTCTGATTAATAATTATACAAATTTAAGAAAATCACAGAGCACCAGGGAGATCACAGAGAAAAGACCATGGACAATTATTTACACCCCTCACTTAACCCTCAAGATATGCATATGATGCTGCTAAAGAATTCTAGACTTTGAGAACTGAATCAAAATAGACTGTTTCTGAAGTCTCAGACTCACTTCTAGATAAAGCATACCAAAAGATTGAAAAAAAGGTTTGGAAAGACCTCTGAAAATAGAAATGACATTGGGACCATATCTTACAGAAGGTTGCTGCTCAGAACTAGCAACCTGAACTTAAAAACATAAAGGCTCCGATAAAACCAAAGTATCAACCTCTTCACTGGAGTGAGCAAGACTCAAAACTTCATAACAAAATATTCTAATGTCAGAATTCAATATAAATTTAATTGGTATATCAAGACACAGGAAAATCTCAGTTTACATGGGATTGAGAGTGAGAAGATACCCATTCATAGACAGTACAGATGTTGGATTGTTTTTTATACAGAATTGAAGTAAATATTATGAAATATTCATATTTAAATATTAAAAATAATATTTACTTCATGAAATAAGGGCATTATTGAAGCAAATAAAAAAATGGAGAATGTAAACGATCAATTTATCACAAAAATCCTGATACTAAAAAATATAATTTAAAAAAATAAAATTCTCAGCAGATTGGAAATGACAAAGGAAATAATCATTAAACTAGAAGATACAGAAATAAGAACAAAAATATAAAAAAGAGATACTAGAATGAAAATGTGAGAAGCTCAGGGATTTGTGTGGCAATACACAAATCTCTAGCATTGATGTCATCAGAGAGCCAAATTCACTGTAAAACTGAGTTAAAAGTTCACCATATTGGTAAAAGATATAAACTTCAATGATTTTAGCAGCTAAGTTGACTTTGGAAATTAAAAACCCAGAAAAAAATCATGTCCTAGATACATTATGATAAGAGTACAAAAGAATGATTAATAAAAAATCAGAAAGGTATCCAGTAAAATTATATATTATTCCCAAAGGAATAATAATTAAAATGACTGAATATTTCTGAATCTTTGTTATCCAGAAGAGGAGGAATGTTTTCAAAGTTCTTAACTTGAGAATATAGACATTATATATATATATATATATATATATATATACTACACTCATAAAAATATCAAAAATGGAACTTTTAATGATTATTAACATAAAACATAGAACTATGAATAAAAAAAACATTTTGATGAAAAGGATGACTTGAGTGTCAGGTAACTTGGTACTGATTTTTTTTACCTTCAAAGTGACCATATTCTCTTTCATTAATTTAATCTGTCTCAAAATCTTCTGGAAAAAACTTAGTCATCAAAAAACTGTTTTTGCCCTCCCCGCCCCCTGCCCGCCTCGGCTCGGGGCTTCTCCTGAAGCCCCTGCCTGGCACCTTTCCGCCGCCGCCGTCGGATCCTGACCAATCTCCATCCTGCAGATCGACAAGAACAACACTCAGCAAGGAAACGACGGCCCTGAAGGAAGAAATGGAGGAGACAGGGCTAATAGACCTATACAGGGCTATATACCCCCAAAAGAAAGAATACACATTCTTTTCCAGCGCACACGGAACATTTTCCAAAATAGACCATGTTCTGGGCCACAAGCTATACCTTCATAGAATTGGGAAGATAGAAATTGTATCAACTATCTTTTCAGACCATGATGCACTGAAGATGGAATTTAATCATGCACAGACGAGGAGGACCAAATCAAACACTTGGAAGTTAAACAACTCACTATTGAACAATGAGTGGGTCACGGAGGAAATCAAGAAAGAAATTAAGAGATACCTCGAAACAAATGAGAATGAAGACACAAGCTATCAAAACCTATGGGACGTGGCTAAAGCTGTGTTAAGGGGAAAATTTATAGCTCTGCAAGCCTTCCTCAGAAAGGAAGAAAGGTCCTATATAGATAGCTTGACTTTGCAGCTCAAGATCTTAGAAGAGGACCAGCAAAAGGAACCCAAACCAGATCGAAGGAAAGAAATAATAAAACTTAGAGCAGAAATTAACGATATGGAAACCCGAAAAACAATCCGTAAGATCAATGAAACAAAGAGCTGGTTCTTCGAGAAAATAATAAGATTGATAAACCGCTAGCAAGACTCACAAAGAAAGAAAAAGAGAAAACCCTAATAAACCGAATCAGAAATGAAAAGGGGGACATCACAACAGAAACCAAGGAGATTCAAAGGATCATCAGAGACTACTTTGAAAGTCTGTATGCCACGAAGCAAGAGAACCTAAAAGAAATGGACGAATTCCTTGACTCCTACAATCTCCCAAGACTGAGCCAAGAAGACGTGAAATACCTCAATAGGCCCATAAATATCAAGGAAATCGAAACTGTAATCAAAAGTCTCCCCAAAAACAAAAGCCCAGGTCCAGACGGATTCACTGGCGAATTCTTCCGAACATTTAAAGAAGACTTGTTGCCAGTTCTCCACAAGCTTTTCCAGGAAATTGAAAAGACAGGAACCCTTCCGAACAGTTTCTACGAGGTACATATCTCCCTAATACCAAAAGCAAACAAAGACACCACTAACAAAGAAAACTATAGACCAATATCCTTGATGAACACTGATGCGAGGATCCTCAACAAAATACTAGCAAATAGAATCCAACAACTCATCAAAAATATCATACACCATGACCAAGTGGGATTCATCCCGGGGATGCAAGGATGGTTTAACATTCGGAAATCAAACAACATAATCCATCACATCAACAAAAGTAAAGATAAAAACCATATGATCATATCAATAGATGCAGAGAAAGCATTTGACAAGATCCAGCACCCATTCATGATAAGAACTCTCACCAAAATGGGTTTTGGAGGAACTTTTCTCAAGATAGTCAATGCCATCTACCACGAACCTAGGGCAAGCATTATCATCAATGGAGAAAAACTAAGGGCTTTTCCTCTAAGATCGGGGACAAGACAAGGATGCCCACTCTCACCACTTCTCTTTAACATAGTATTGGAAGTATTAGCAATAGCCATCAGGCAAGAAAAAGATATTAAGGGGATTCAGATAGGAAAGGAAGAAATCAAGCTCTCACTATTCGCAGACGATATGATGCTATACCTAGAGAAACCTAAAAGCTCTAGTAAGAAACTCTTAGAAACAATTGACCTATACAGTAAAGTCGCAGGCTATAAAATCAATACCCAAAAGTCCATGGCCTTCCTATATGCAAACAATGAGACAGAGGAAAGGGACATGAAAAAAGCAATCCCATTCAAAATTGTGCCCCAGAAAATCAAATATCTTGGAATCAGCTTAACTAAAGAAGTAAAGGACCTCTACAAAGAAAACTATATAACTCTACTCCATGAAATAAAAGAGGACATGAGGAAATGGAAACATATCCCCTGCTCATGGATAGGGAGAATAAACATTGTCAAAATGGCAATACTCCCAAAAGCATTATGCAGATTTAACGCGATCCCTATAGGGATACCCATGGCATTCTTCAAAGAAGCGGAGCAAGCAATCCTGAAATTTATATGGAACAATAAACGCCCACGGATAGCTAAAACAATTCTTGGGAAAAAGATGATGGGAGGCATCACCCTCCCCAACCTTAAACTCTACTACAAAGCAGTAACAATTAAAACAGCATGGTACTGGAACAAAGGCAGAGCTGCAGACCAATGGAACAGGGTGGAATATCCCCACACACAACCTCAAATGTATGATCATCTAATCTTTGATAAAGGAGCAAGAGATGTGAAGTGGAGCAAGGAAAGTCTCTTTAACAAATGGTGCTGGCACAACTGGACAATCACATGCAAAAAAATGGGCTTAGAACTCGACCTGACACCATGCACAAAAGTCAGATCAAAATGGATTAAAGACCTCAACATCAGACCACAAACCATAAGGTACATTGAAGACAAGGTCGGCAAAACCCTCCAGGATATTGAAGATAAAGGTATCTTCAAAGATGACACGGAACTAAGCAATCTAGTAAAAACAGAGATCAACAAATGGGACTACATTAAACTAAAAAGCTTCTGCACCGCAAAAGATACAGTGACCAGAATACAAAGACTATCTACAGAATGGGAAAGGATATTTACACAATACCCATCAGATAAGGGGTTGATATCAAGGGTATATAAAGCACTGGTTGAACTCTACAAGAAGAAAACATCCAACCCCATCAAAAAAATGGGGCGAAGAAATGAACAGAAACTTTACCAAGGAAGAGATACGAATGGCCAAAAGGCACATGGAAAAGTGCTCTACATCACTAGTCGTCAGAGAGATGCAGATCAAAACAACCATGAGATACCACCTCACACCACAGAGACTAGCACACATCCAAAAGAACAAAAGCAACCGCTGTTGGAGAGGATGTGGGGAGAAAGGGACCCTTCTACACTGCTGGTGGGAATGCCGGCTAGTCCAGCCCTTTTGGAAAACAGTATGGACGATTCTCAAAAAACTAGAGGTTGAGCTCCCATTTGACCCAGCAATACCACTGCTGGGAATATATCCCAGAAAAGCCAAAAAGTATAGTCGAAGTGACATATGCACTTATATGTTCACCGCAGCACTGTTTACAATAGCCAGAATCTGGAAAAAACCCGAGTGCCCTAGAACAGATGACTGGTTGAAGAAACTCTGGTACATCTATACAATGGAATACTATGCAGCTGTTAGAAAAAATGAGGTCATGACGTTTGCATATAAGTGGATCAACATGGAAAGTATCATGCTAAGTGAAATGAGTCAGAAAGAGAGAGACAGACATAGAAAGATTGCACTCATCTGTGGAATATAGAATAATAGACTATAAGACTAATGCCCAAGAATAGTAGAAATAAGTACCAGGAGAATGTTTCCATGGCTTGGAGGCTGGTCTCTCATTCTGGGTAACTCAGGGAAGGGACCACCAAGTAAAATGTGGTTGGAGGTCATGTGGGGGAAGGGTGAGGCGGGCGGAATACAGACTAGAGACTGAACACAATGGCCACTCAACACCTCTATTGCAAACCACAACACCTAATCAGAGAGAGAGAACAAAAGGGAATTCCCTGCCATAGTGGCAGGGTGGGGTTGGGGGAGACGAGTCTGGGGAGGGGGGGAGGGATGTTGGGTTTACGGGTGGTGGAGAATGGGCATTGGTGAAGGGATGGGTTATTGAACTTGGTATGGGGGAAGCATGAGCACAAAGATGTATGGATCTGTAACTGTACCCTCACGATGACTCTCTAATTAAAAATAAACTAATAAAAAAAATAAATAAAAAAAAGAGAGGAAAAAAAAATAAACCAGCATTTCTCAACCAGTGGAAAAAAAAAAAACTGTTTTTGCTGAAGTCAGACTAATCTAAACTAGTTACTAAAGAACCAGAGATCATAACAAAAGCTCAAGGAAGTATACATGAACTACAGTGGCTTAAAGTGTGTTTTATTTGAATAATTCAGTTTTTAATTTTAATCAAAAATTATACACTTAATATGAATGATCAAAAGGCTCTGTGGAGGCTGATTAGTTATTCTAACTACTCGCAAAGACAGAAATCTTAAGTATTTTTAACTGATCCCTTTGATATAATATTATTTTATTGTTGCTTTAAACTGTTTTTAGTGGTAAGAATTATCTTTTTCTTGCTTCACTACATATTCTTTGCTCCTTTGTTGAAGATTAGCTGCCCACATGTTTGAGGTTCTTTCACTGGGCTCTCAATTCTATTTCATTTTCTTAAGAGTCTGTCTTTATTCCAGTATCATACAGTCTTGATTACCATAGTTTCATAGTATAATTTAAAGTTAGGGAAACAAAAGCTGCCAATCACTTTTTTCCTCTAGAATTATTTTATTTATTGTGGGGATTGTATTACTCTAGAAATTTCAACATTTTCCTATCTGCATCTTTTCAGAATTTCATGGGTACTTTTGTAGGGACTGCATTGAATCTGTAAAATGCTCTGTGTAAGTTTCATTTTGACAGCATTAATTTCTTCAATTCTCTCCTCTTTTATATCTTTTAGTACTGGTATTGATTTTATTATGTAAGTCTTTGATCTCTTGTTAAACTGATTCCTCTCTACTTGATTATTTTGTGTGTCACAGTTGTGAATGGGATAATTTTTATCAATTTCTCTCTCCCTATTTCATTGTTTGCAAATAAAATGTTATGCATTTCTAAAAGATAATTTTGTAGCCTGTTATTTCACTGTGTACATTTATTGCTTTAAGAAATTTCTTTTAGAAACTAGGATTTTCTAAATTTAGTATCATGTAATCTACAAATAGTTATGGTTTGACTTTTCTTTTTTTATTATTAATTTATTCTTGTATTGAATCACCATGTGGAAACTTACAAAGCTTTCAGGTTTAAGTCCCAGTTATAAAATGTTCGAATATCCATCCCTTCACAAGTGCACATATTCCACCACCAAGAATCACAGTATACCTCCCCCCAGCCCCCACTTCCCCAGTCCCCCACCCCACCTGTGTAACTGATAAATTTCACTGTACTTTCACTTTACTTTGATTAAATCCAATATTTCCACAAAAAAAATACACCTCCCTATTATTATTTGGAGTTTCTTCCCCCTAAATTCAGACCTGCTGAAAAGGAAGCATTTGATAATTTGTTTTCCATTGCTGAGAATGAAGAGATATGAGGTCAAGAGGCTGCACTAGCAGCTGCATGGTTTTGGATTTCTGTATTTTAGAATTTTAGTAACTAAGTCCAGAGAAATATCTGCCAGAAATTGCATCATTGCAAGCTTGTACCTCTCAGCTACTTTATATTCCACATGAGTGCAATCTTTCTATGTCTGTTTCTTTCTTTCTGACTCATTTCACTCAACATGACACTCTCCATGTTGATCCACTTATATGCAAATTTCATGACTTCATGTTTTCTGACAGCTACATAGTATTCCATTGTGTAGATGTATCAGAGTTTCTTTAACCAGTCATCTGTTTTGGTCACTCTGTTTTTTTCCAGATTGTGGCTATTGTAAACAGTGCTGCAATGAACATAGAAATGCAGATGTCATTTCTACTATACCTTTTTGCCTCTGGGATATATTCCCAGCAGTGGTATTGCTGGGTCAAATGGAAGCTCATTTTCTAATATTTTGAGAATCGTCCATATTGTTTTCCAAAAGGAATAGACCAGTTGGCATTCCCACCAGCAGTGAAGGAGGGTCCCTTTCTCCCCACATCCACGCCAACACCGGTTGCTTTTGTTTTTTGGGATATGGGCCAGTCTCTGTGGTGTGAGATGATATCTCATTGTTGTTTTGATCTGCATCTCCCTGATGATTAGTGATGTGGAACATTTTCTCATGTGCCTCTCAGCCATTCAGATTTCTTCTTTGGGAAAGTTTCTGTTCATTTCATCACCCCATTTTTTGATCGTGTTGGCAGTTTTCTTCTTGTGGAGTTCAACCAGTGCATTGTATATCCTTGTTATCAACCCTTTATCAGATGGATACTGTGTAAATATCCTTTCCCATTCTGTAGATTGTCTTTGTATTTTGGTCACCGTTTCTTTTGAGGTGCAGAAGCTTCTTAGTTTGAGATAGTCCCATTTATTTATCTCTGTTTTCACTTGCTTGGCCAGTGGTGTGTCAGCTTTAAAGGTACCATTGGCTTCAATGTCGTGTAGGGTTTTGCCGACCTTGTCTTGAATGTACCTTAGGGATTCTGGTCTGATGTTGAGGTCTTTAATCGATTTTGATCTGACTTTTGTACATGGTGATAGGTGTAGGTCTAAGCCCATTTTTTTGGCATGTAGCTGTCCAGTTTTGCCAGCACAGTTTGTTAAACATGCTTTCCTTGCACCACTTCACATTTCTTGCTCCCTTATCAAATATTAGATGATCATATATTTGGGGGGTGTGTCAGAGTATTCAACCCCGTTCCATTGGTCTGCAGCTTTGCCTTTTTTCCAGTACCATACTGTTTTAATTACTACCACTTTGAAGTAGAGTTGGAAGTTGGGGAGGTTGATTCCTCCCATTTTCTTTTTCCCAAGAATTTCTTTAGCTATTTGTGGGGGCTTATTGTTCCATATGAATTTCAGGAGTGCTTACTCCATTTCTTTGAAGAATGTCAAGGGTATCCCTATAGGGATGGCATTGAATTTGTACAATGCTTTGGGGAGTGTTGCCATTTTGACAATATTAATTCTTCCAATCCATGAGCAGGGGATGTCTTTCCATTTCCTTGTGTTCTCTTTTATTTCCTGAAGTAGCGTTTTGTAGTTTTCATTATACAAGTCCTTTACCTCCTTAGTTAAGCTGATTCCGAGGTACTTGATTTTTTGAGGCACAATTGTGAACGGGATTGCTTTTATCATGTCACTTTGTTGTCTCTAATTATTTGCAAAAGTCCAGGAAAGCCATGGACTTTTGGATATTGATTTTATAGCTTACAACTTTACTATACAATTCTATTGTTTCTAGGAGTTTCTTGGTAGAGGTTTTCGGGTTCTCTGAGTATAGTATCATATCATCTGCGAATAATGAGAGCTTGGTTTCTTTTTTCCTACCTGAATGCCCTTAATATCTTTTTCTTGCCTAATCACTATTGCAAGTTCTTCCAGTACTATATTGAATAGAAGTGGAGAGAGTGGGTATCCTTGTCTCGTCCCTGTTCTTAGAGGGAAGGCTCTTAGTTTTTCCCCATTTAGGATGATGCTTGCCATGGGCTTGTGATAAACATCTTTGACTATATTGAGGAAGGCCCCTTCTATACCCATTTTGGCGAGAGTTTTCATCATAAATGGGTGCTGGATCTTGTCAGATGTTTACTCTGCATCTATTTATATGATTATATGATTTTTATCTTTTCTTTTGTTGATATGATGGATTATGTTGGATTAATTTCCAGATGTTAGACCATCCTTGCATCCCTGGAATGAATCGCACTTGGTCGTAGTGTATGATCTTTTTGATGAGTTGTTGAATGCTATTTGCTATTGTTCTGTTGAGAATCTTCGCATCTGTGTTCATCAGGGATATTGGCCTGTAGTTTTCTTTTTTTGTGGTGTGGTTTGACTTTTCTTTTCCAGTCTAGATGCCATGAATATTTCTTTCTTGCCTAATTGCTATGGCAAGGATTCTCAATAGTGAATTGAATGGTAGTGCTGAAAGTGAGCAGCCTTGTCTAGTACCTAATCATAGAGGGAAAGGTTTCAGTTCTTGGCCATTCAGTATGATATTCACTGTTGATTTGTGGTGAATGCCTTTAGCTAGACTCAGGAAAGTTTTCTGTAGCCCCACTTTACTGAGAGCTTTTATCATGAATGGGTATTGAATCTTATCAAATGCTTTTTCTGCATCATTGATAAGATTATATGGTTTTGATATTTTTTTCAATCTACATAGTGTACTATCAACATTCCTGGGTAGTGGTCCTATGTGGTGGTCACCAGCCTGCCCACAGTGACCTGAACCCTCAGGTCTCCTGGTGCACTTAAGGCCAATCACCATCTCCTTAGCCAGCCGATGGTGACAGACGAACAAAGGAACAGGGGTCACCAGGCTGGATGGTAATTAGTGGCCGTTTATTCAAATCTTGCAGTGTTAGCTATAGAGAAATCATGAAGGGTTGGGGTAGCAATTACACCTAGGTGTGGTTGAACATTATCATAAACAATGAGCAGTTATAAAGCCCTTACTTCAGGGGAAGTTATTCTAGGAGATTCTCAAGCACAAAATCTCATCTAAGTTCTCAGCACTCTAGATTCCTTCTAGGAGATCTGCCCAAGGGTGGAATTCCATCTAAGGGTATGTTGCTTTCTCCTTTCCTTAACCAGTATCCACTTAAAGAGTTACCTAAAATGTACTTCTTTTTTAAATTTTTTTTAAAAAAATTTAGAGCATTACAAAGCCATTCATGATTGAATTTCAGTCATATAGTATTCCAACACCCATTCATCCACCAGTGAACATTTCCCAGCACCAACCAGCATCCCCAGGATCCCACCCACTCCCCACCCCTTGCCTGATTCTCTCTTTAGCAGAAACTTCATCTCTCTCTCTCTCTCTCTCTCTCTCTCTCTCTCTCTCTCTCTCTCTCTCTCTCTCTCTCTCTCTCTCTCTCTCTCTCTCCCTCTCTCTCCCCCTTTCTCTCTCCCTTTCTCTCTCTTTTTCTCCCTTTCTCCTTTTGGGCATTGTGGTTTGCAATATTGATACTGAAATGTTATCAAGAATATCCCTTCTTAATAATATGTCTAATTATTTTGTATGGACACAGTAAGTGATATATAAAGCTTAAAGGGTAGCACTTCCTGGAGAAATCTCGCTATATATCTCAGACTATAATCCTCAGGTCAGGTTAGTCTTTCCTAACCCCAGCAGGGTCGTTATTCAGTTATGTCTTTTGGGTCATGAATGTGCTCTTAATTTATACTTGTTATGACCTTAGCCTGTCCTTTTCTATGCCATGATCTATCCTAGTCCCTCATAGGAACCCTCATTTTGGGGGTGTTAGGAAGTAAGGGCAATTTAGGCATTGCACTATAGCACTGTCATCCCATTGTTCATCAATTTGCTTGAGCGGCACCAGTAACATCTCAATTGTGAGACTTGTAGTCACTGTTTTTGGCATATCGAATCCCCATGGATAGCTTGCAAGGCTCTGCCATGCAGGCAAGATACTCTCAGTAGCTTGCCGGGCTCTCTAAGAGGGACAGAGGAATCAAGTCTGGGTCAGCCACGTGTAAGGCAAACACCCTACCCACTGTGCTATCACTGCAGTCCAATTTAGGTTTAAGTCAAGTAAATATAACCAACGCCCAGAAGTCAATTTGAAGTCAATTAACACCCATTTTATAAAATCATAACAGTAACTATCTTCTTGTGTGTATACAAAAAAGACATTGCACTAAAATAAACTATGAAAAGAGCATAAAGGAAAGAGGAACACAATATTTAGCACATATATATTTATGTGTTAAATATTATATATATATATATATATATATATATATATAAAACCCAGAGCTCACAGAAGAACTTGGCTTTACAAGTCACAGGGTCTGATATTTGGGGATATAAGTGATTAACAGAGAGGGGACGAAAAGCACAATGGAGAGGTTAAAGATAAACAGAGAAAATTGGGATTGCCTGATGGAATTGGGTGTGCTTCAGGAGCACTGTGATAAGTGTAACTCAATAAACTTAAACTCCCTGCTGGGGAGCGGAGGAGGAAAGGACAAACCAATGTAATCCAATAGTGAAATACTGTCACTAACAGCATTGTAAATCAATAATGTTAATTTAAATTTTTTAAGTTTAAATTAAAGTTTAAAATTTTTGAATGTAAGATAAATTATATTTTACTTTTTCAAAATGCAAAATGATTATTGAATTTCTTTATATTATTACATATTATTATATATACATATTATATTACTCATGTATCACATAGACATACTGAAAGATTTGCAAGCTTCTCCCTCACAATATTCTCTTAAGATAACCAAATATTAAAGGCTATCAAGTGCATGAGTTATTATAAAAACTGATATCAGATGAGCCACGTATATTACTATGGTAATTTTTCTTCTGTCAGTGATTTTTTTTCTTGTCTGTATATTGACAATTGTTTTTATTTAGGATATTTCAGTTTCTGTGTACTTGCCATTAATCATACCACAACCCTCAAAGTGATGCAAATCTCAGTTTGTCTTAGTTTACTGAATTTTGCATGGTTTGGGGGGAAATAAAGGTTTGTAAAAACCTTTTCCAATCTTCTGGCCTCTCAAGTGTTAGCTACTAGGTCTCTAGACCTATTGATCATTTATCATTAAGACTCTCCTTTCATAATTCTGAGCATTTCCTCTGCTTTTTTCTCTTGTTAGATATTTGTCAGTTCAAGAGAAGCACTCAGGCTATAATATAATAAGGAGAGTATTTATTCCAGAATAGGAATCATGTCCTGATACCTGACCCAAGGACATGCAGGGCATGTACCATCCATGGCAAGGCATTTGGGGAGCTATTCAACAATGAGCCATAACTTTGCTTTATCTTTCCAGTGTATGATGCAGTTTTGAGAGATGTGGTTCCAGGGTCTAAGTCTTCCTCTTTTATTCAGCTTTGTTTGTTTTGTTTTGAGGGGCCACACCCAGTAGTGTTTAGGGCTTATTCCTGGATCTGTACTCAGGAATCACTACTGATGGGTTCAGAGATCCATATGTGATGCCAGAGATACATGCAAGGAAGTATCATATCCATTGTACTATTACTTCAGGCCCCAAGTCTTTCTTTTTAAAACATAACATCCTTATTTTAGTAGCTCATACCCTCTAAAACTTGCTGCAAAAAAAGTACGATATTGTTAGTGTTAACACTCTTTTTAAAAATCTGTATTCTCTTTAAAAACTTTTAGAAATCAAAGTAAGATTATAGTATAACATAGTTTGTAAGTTTTAGGTGTGTACCCTGGAAAATCAATAAATATAGATGCTACCTTCTCTAAGATTCCAGTCTGTCTTTCAGCATACAATTGTCTCCTGTGCCCAACTTATCCTTTTCATTCTTCTCTCTACTAACTACCAGTTGACTTTATAGTTCAAAGGTTTGTCTTTGTTTTATTTCATCCATCTGTTTCTTTGTTTTCTTTATGTTTGCTTGTTTTGTCTTGAGGCCACAGCCAGCAGTGCTCAAGGCTTACTCCTGGCTCTCAACTCAGGTATAGTTCCTGGCAGGGTTTGGGTTATATGGGGTTCCAGGATTGAACTCAAGTCAACCACCTGTAAGGCAAGTGCCCTTCCCACTGCACTATCACTCCAGCCCATGTTTCCTTCTTTCTTCTTCTGTTTTCTATATATACCACATGTGATACCTGTTCTGTTCTGGTACTTTATTGGAATTCTATTAAACATATACTTTAACAAGTCTAATATTATGGGCACAGTTTAGACTTTCATGTATGTAAACTCAATGGGGGAAGTGACATTTTTGGAAATTACTTCCAAGTATCTGATAGTCAGCAGATGGTGGTGAGAGAAAGAATAAAGAGGTCCTTGCATAGACCTAAACCACATTCACCAATAACATACCATAGAATTCAGTCTGTCATTTTGTTTAATGACTGGAAGAATAGGATCAATTTTCTAAAAATGTACAAAATCCAATCATCTGAAGGCTATAATGCAAAAATAAATTAAAAGATTATATCTAACAAAGTAGAAATGGAAAATTGGAGGAAAATTTGCTGTTTGGGACTGAATTACACCTTCTAATTATAACATTGTCACCCCTCTAAATTAATAAAATATTGCTTCTGCTTTTAATGATATTGTCAATAATGCAGTCAGTATCAGCTCAATAGGTAAATCAGCTTATCATAACTTGAAAGCCATCCAGTATTTATAGTATATTAAATGTATGAGCCAATAACTCAAAGGCTAGAAAAAATGCATCAATTCATATGAGAATGCTTTTCATTTAGTCATTGATAAGTAAAAAGATAACTCAACATTCATCTTGAGGGAAGCCTATTTTATAATGATGCAATTGTTCTTTCTCAATACTTAAGTCAGCTGCTCAAGCAAACACACCATGTTCTCATTCCTGAAAACAAGCATATCAAATCTTGTTTGTTTTGATACTATCATACATTTTGTCCTAATAAGCCTCTGATCAGAAGGTACTTGATTTCAGAAATCGAGAAATGGTTTCATCAGTGAGCTTCTTCCTTCCTTTACCTCACTTCAGTTTTCTTCGTGCCACAGAAAAATTATTTCCCCTTTCATAAAGCACTAGCCACCACCTTCACTTTTCTATTCCTAACTACTTAAGGATGTTTGTGTTTTATTTCTAATTATTTTATTCTTTCAAAGAGGCTTCTATAATGTCTTTTTTTTTCCCAATAGGTCACTTGCACTCCAGTATAGACGGCTGGATACAATTTTATAGCTACACTTGATAGTACTTTTTCTAACTATTTTAAAATGCAGAAGGTAGACATTTTAGAGCTAAAGTGTTATAGTAAAAGAAGATTGTAATTGATTTTATCACACACATAATGACATAATCAATCTAAACATACAAGAGAAGTAAATACCTACACTTCTTTGTCTCACTCAAAATATAAATAAATTCTTAGTATTTTATTTGGGAATTCTTTGTATTATTCATAAGCAACAACTGAATTACTATTATGTTCCCTGCTTTCAAAATATTTACAAGGTATTTGGAGAGACATTCAAACCGTCTGCAAACATTAGTTTAGAATATAATAACAAGCATTTTTGAGGACAGTTTTATTTAGTTCTTTATAGGATAACATTGGTTTGTTGTTTCTGCCTTGCCACAGGGAGCTTAGGTTTATTGGGTTACTCCCATAACAATGCTCCCATTCCTCTGTGTGTATTTGTAAACTCTTTCATTGTGCTCTGCTTCCCCAACAGGTCAATCACCTTTATCTCCTAATGAGACTCTGTAACTTGTAAATATTGCTTTTCTCTTCTCCTTAAAAACCTTTGCATTGTTAATATAGAGTAATGTCCTTTTGTATAGACACAAAAAGACAGTTAATGCTATGATTTTGTAACTTGGGAGTTAATTGACTCCGAATGATATCTGGTGCATCTATTTTCTAGACTTAACCTCAGTTGCCCTTAGTTCCTAGCACTAAGGGCAAATGTAGGGTCCCGATGAGGGACTGGATGGACCGAGGGCAAGCTGTGAGCTACTCTGGCATTGAAATGGGCCAGGCCAAAGTGCCATCATATTAAACTATAAGTTAAGAGCATGGTCATGGACAAATTGTGTCATGACCCAAAAGTAACAAATAGATTAGGACCCTGCTAGGGTTAGGAAAGATTAACCTGGCCTGAGCATTATAGTCTGAGATCTATAGCCAGATGTTCCCAGGATAAACACCCTACAAGCTTAATGTATCTGTAACTGTGTCCATACAAAATAACTAGAATTAAGAAGTAGAATTAGGATGTTAATTAAGATGTTAATTAAGTTATTGGACTTAGGAAAGGAGAAAAACCCCTAGGTGGTATTTTGCCCTTGAGCCTGATAGGCTATCAGGAACAGCTTTGATATGTTGATTGTGCTACCCCCAACTTGGGGAGTTGGTGAGAGAGAGCGCAGAAGTGGGAGCGCAGAGAGACTAGGAGGGATACAGGAGGAGACAGAAATGAGGGGCTTAGTGAGATTGGAACAGTCGCTTGGCGAGAATGGCATAAACGGCAACTGATCACCGACCATACTGGTCCTCGTTTCCTTCTTCGTCTGGCCATGACATTGGCCATCCCGTGTGGGGAAGCGGCCCAAGACCACCAAATGCAGGTGGTGAGAGAGAGCATTGTATTTCCCTAGTTGTTTCGTGATTACACAGTTCTTATAACAATTTTGTGATTTAAGTTGGTATGGGATTGTAATCTTAGTTTTACATGAGAAGTTATGGCTGGAAGAAGTGACCATGGTGTAGTCACACAATCTCTAAGTGAGTGCAAGTGTACTTCAAATGTGCTAATTCCTAACCTACTCTTCTTTCCACTTTAATTTTAAAATAATATATGCTCCATTTATTTATTCCAAGTTTAAGAAGACATTGTAATCAGAGTGTTTGTTTGTATTTCTATTTTGTATTACAATTTCTTACAACATTGTCATTTTCACTATTAAATTCTTAAATGTTCATACAGCTATAAACAGAAATATTTGGTGTGAAGTTCTTATGTAAATATTATAGACACTACCAGTCATTGATTTACCACAGATTCCCAAGGTTGGGGGAGGGTTAAGGATGCTAATCTGTAGCATTTCTGTGGTTTAATAAGTTAACTAGCCCT
Source organism: Sorex araneus (assembly GCF_027595985.1). Lineage (NCBI taxonomy): Eukaryota > Metazoa > Chordata > Mammalia > Eulipotyphla > Soricidae > Sorex > Sorex araneus. The sequence continues at coordinate 91,098,783 of NC_073304.1, read as the reverse complement.
ACAATGGCCAACTTTAAGCTATTAACAAGGTACCACTAACTGAACTAGGGTAAAGACATTTATAGTCCACTATCAAGAGCTTGTACGACTCCCCTATCAGTCCTCATTGATTATCCTCCCCTCTGGCACATCTCATTTAAATTGCTCACATACTTGGCTGCCATTTTCATAATATGAAAATTATTTTCATATTTCACCTAATTAGCATTATTTAAGAGTTATTTTCATGTAATACATTCCATACTCACAAAAAGCAGTAAAATCTGGCATTTGTACAGAGATATAAAGCATACACCTACCCTAAGATTAGTTTACATTTTGTATCAATGAAAGTGTTTATACCACGAGTGGTCCTTTGTGTTTACTTTTACTGTGAGACAGTAATTTTCAGATTCACCAGCATTGCAGTGCATCTCCTTTGTGTATTCAAAAAAAGAACTATGGAAGGCTGCGGCAGCTATCTCTCTCACCACTTGCATTCCATGGTCACGTGCTGCTTCCCCACCTTGGCGCAGCCGCTGGCAATGGGCGGACAAATGAAGGAAGGAGGGCCAGGCTGGTTGGCATCAGTTGTAGTTTATTCCAATGTCCTATCCATTCTCCTCTGATTCTCCTTCTGCTTCTCCCGATTCTCACCCTGGTCTTCCCCTTCCCCAATCTCCCTCATCCCTCATCCTCCTTTTAGGTCCTGCTCCTTCATCCTTCTCCTTCCTGCTTCTGCCTCCCCCAGCCGTAGTTAAATCACAAAGCATAAGGGGTTGGGGTAATAATTACACAGGTGTGATCATACCAATCAACAGAGGTAAAGTCCTTTTCTCAGGGGAAGCTTCTTCTAGGACAGATTCTTGTTCAGTAAGACGAACCACCCAAGAATGAAATTCCATCAGTGGTGTGTTTCACCTCTCCTAGTCCAACAAACGTATAAGCAGTCATAATATTAGTCACTTTGTATGGACACAGTAAGAGTACATTAAGCTATAGAGTGGTTCACCTGGGGCATCTTGCTATAGATCTCAGACTACAGTGCTCAGTCACAATTAGTCTTTCTTAACCCTAGCAGGGTCCTAATCTCATCATTTCTTTTTGGATCATGACAAAATTTGTCCATGACTATGCTCTTAAATTATAGTTAAGTATTGTGGCTCTTTGGCCTAGGCCATTTTGATGCCAAGGCAGCTCACAGCTTACCCTGGGTCCATCCAGTCCCTCTTTGGGACCCTGCTTTTGGGGTGCTAGAAACTAAGGGCAACCGAGGCTTAAGTCAAGAACAATATTCAGGAGTGAATATTGTTCAGAGTCAATTAACTTCCAAGTTACAAAAGCATAATATTAACTGTCTTCCTGTGTCCATATAAAAAGAACATTGATTTAAACTAAACTATGCAAAAGGACATAAGAGAAGCAGAAAAACAATATTTCACTAAGAATACAAGTCCAGTGTTCTTAGAAGGATCTCACATTACAAGTTAACAGAATCTGGTTAAGGGAAAAATGTGATAGACCTATTGGGGAATAGAGCACAGAGAAAAGTTTACAGATGAACACAGAGGAATGGGAGTAACTCGGGAGCACTATGATGGGTCTAACTCAATAAAACTAAGTTCCCTGTGGCAAGGGAGAAAGGACAAACCAATGTTGTCCTACACTCCTTGATTCATTATGCTGAATGGTATATTTTATTGCATGGAGAGATCACGGTATCTCTCAATGTACTTTCACAGTGATGTGTGACTGTTAGCTTTTAATTTCTAGAAATAAGTTGTTAAGAACTATAATGTATAAATTTTCATGAAGAGAGATGTCTTCATACTATTAGGTAAATATCTAGATATATAAGACTGTGTTGCATTCTTTTTATTTATTTATTTATCTTTTATTTTTCTTTTTTGCTTTTTGGGTCACACTCGGCGATGCACAGGTGTTACTCCTGGCTCATGCACTCAGGAATTACTCCTGGTGGTGCTCAGGGGACCATATGAGATGCTGGGAATCGAACCCCGGTCGGTCACGTGCAAGGCAAATGCCCTACCCAATGTGCTATTGCTCCAGCCCCTATGTGTTGCATTTTTTACAAAATTTTTTTTTTAATTGAATCACCATGAGAAAAGTTATAAAGTTTTCAGGTTTAAGTCTCAGTCATACAATGATCAAATCCCCATCTCTTCACCAGGGCACATGTTCCACCACCAAGAATCCCAGTGTACTTCCCATCCCACCCACCCGCCAACTGTGTGGCGGATGATTTTCACTTTATCTCTCTTTACTTTGATTACATTCAATATTTCAACAAAAAATTCAGTATTATTATTTGGAATTTTCCGCCAACAATCAGAACTGCCGAAAAGGCATCACTTGATAATTTGTTTTCCCTTGCTGAGAATGAAGAGCATATGAGGTTTTGGATTTCTGGTATTTTAGTAATTAAGTCCAGAGAAATTTCTGCCAGAAGTTGCTTCACTACAATCTTGTACCTCTGGTTAGTGAGCTCTATAAGATGGCAGTCACCATGCCACCGCCACCACCACAGCCAAAAGGAAAGGCCAAGAGAGAAAAACCTTTCCCCTCCCAGGGCAGCATGGGGCCATAGCTTAGTTCAAAGTCTAGAGGCATTTCTTCAAGAAGCCGCTGGGTTCTGAAAGTAGTTAGTGGGCCTCTGGTCTTTTAGGAGCAGAGGAGCAGTTCATGTGCGGCTGCTTGGGTTCTTGTCTGGGTGAAGAGCCTTATTCTTAAAAATCTTTTACAAGTTTTTGTGTGCAGTTTTTTGTTTGTTTGTTGTGGTTGTTGTTTTGGGGCCACATCCTGCTAAGCTCAGAATTTACTCCTAGTTCTGCACTCAGGAATTACTCCTGGAGGTGCTCAGAGGCCCATATCTGATGCCGGGCTAAAACCTGTATGCAAGGCAAGCACTTACCTGCTGTGCTATCTAAGCAGCCCAGCGTGTGTCCAGGTTTTTATATGAAGTTTACCTTTCTCTGAGTTAAATGCCCAAAGAAAGCATTACCGGGTTGTGTGGTAATTTTATACTTTGTTTTATTGGTAACTATTTTTTTTTCATTTATTTATTTTTAATTAGAGAATCACCGTGAGGGTACAGTTACAAATTTATACACTTTTGTGCTTATACTTCCCTCATACAAAGTTTGGGAACCCATCCCTTCACCAGTGCCCATTCTCCACCACCCGTAAACCCAGCGTCCCTCCCACCCTCCCCAAACCCATCTCCCCCCCACCCCACCCTGCCACTGTGGCAAGGCATTCCCTTCTGTTTTCTCTCTCTAATTAGCTGTTGTGGTTTGCAATAAAGGTGTTGAGTGGCCGCTGTGCTCAGTCTCTAGCCCTCATTCAGCCCGCAATTCCCTTCCCCCACATGGCCTTCGACTACAATGTAGTTGGTGATCGCTTCTCTGAGTTGACCTTTCCCCGGAACGTGAGGCCAGCCTCGAAGCCATGGAGTCAACCTCCTGGTACTTATTTCTACAGTTCTTGGGTGTTAGTCTCCCACTCTGTTATTCTATATACCATAGATGAGTGCAATCTTTCTATGTCTGTCTCTCTCTTTCTGACTCATTTCACTCAGCATGAAACTTTTCATGCCCATCCACTTGACTACAAAATTCTTGACCTCCTTTTTTCTAACAGCTGCATAGTATTCCATTGTATAGATGTACCAAAGTTTCCTCAACCAGTCATCCGTTCTGGGGCATTCGGGTTTTTTCCAGATTCTGGCTATTGTAAACAGTGCTGCGATGAACATACATGTGCAGATGTTGTTTCGATTGTACTTTTTTGCCTCTCTGGGATATATTCCCAGCAGTGGTATTGCTGGGTCAAATGGGAATTCAATATCTAATTTTTTGAGAGTCGTCCAAATTGTTTTCCAGAAGGGCTGAACCAGTCGGCATTCCCACCAGCAGTGAAGAAGGGTCCCTTTCTCCCCACATCCTCTCCAACAGCGGTTGCTTTTGTTCTTTTGGATGTGTGCTAGTCTCTGTGGTGTGAGGTGGTATCTCAAAGTTGTTTTGATCTGCATCTCTCTGATGATTAGTGATGCAGAGCACTTTTTCATGTGCCTTTTGGCCATTCGTATTTCTTCCTTGGTAAAGTTTCTGTTCATTTCTTCGCCCCATTTTTTGATGGGGTTGGATGTTTTCTTCTTGTAGAGTTCAACCAGTGCTTTATATACCATTGATATCAACCCCTTATCTGATGGGTATTGTGTAAATATCCTTTCCCATTCTGTGGATAGTCTTTGTATTCTGGTCACTGTATCTCTTGCGGTGCAGAAGCTTTTTAGTTTAATGTAGTCCCATTTGTTGATCTCTGTTTTTACTAGATTGCTTAGTTCCGTGTCACCTTTGAAGATACCTTTATCTTCAATATCGTGGAGGGTTTCGCCGACCTTGTCTTCAATGTACCTTATGGTTTGTGGTCTAATGTTGAGGTCTTTAATCCATTTTGATCTGACTTTTGTGCATGGTGTCAGGTCAAGGTCTAAACCCATTTTTTTGCATGTGGTTGTCCAGTTGTGCCAGCACCATTTGTTAAAGAGGCTTTCCTTGCTCCACTTCACATCTCTTGCTCCCTTATCAAAGATTAGATGGTCATACATTTGGGGTTGTGTGTAGGGATATTCCACCCTGTTCCATTGGTCTACGGCTCTGCCTTTGTTCCAGTACCATGCTGTTTTAATTGTTACTGCTTTGTAGTAAAGTTTGAGGTTGGGGATGGTGATGCCTCCCATCATCTTTTTCCCAAGAATTGTTTTAGCTATCCTTGGACGTTTGTTATTCCATATGAATTTTAGGATTGCTTGATCCATTTCTTTGAAGAATGTCATGGGTATACTTATAGGGATCGCATTGAATCTGTATAATGCTTTAGGGAGTATTGCCATTTTGACAACATTGATTCTCCCTATCCACGAGCAGGGTATATGTTTCCATTTCCTCATGTCCTCTTTGATTTCATGGAGTAGCGTTATGTAGTTTTCTTTGTAAAGGTCTTTTACTTCCTTGGTTAAGCTGATTCTGAGGTACCTGATTTTCTGGGGCACGATTGTGAATGGGATTGCTTTTTTCATGTCCCTTTCCTCTGCCTCATTGTTTTATTGGTAACTATTTTAAAGATTATAATTATTGTTGGACTGGAGCGATAGCACAGAAGGTAGGGTATTTGCCTTGCATGCGGCCAACCTGGGTTCAACTCCTCTGTCCCTCTCAGAGAGCCCGGCAAGCTACTGAGAGTATCCCGCCTGCACAGCAGAGCCTGGCAAGCTCCCCATGGCATATTCAATATGCCAAAAACAGTAACAAGTCTCACAATGGAGACGTTAGTTGGTGCCCACTCGAGCAAATACATGAACAACAGGACAACAGTGCTACAGTGCTACAATTATTAAAGAGTAAGTATACCACTTGTTGATTCATATCAACAATGTAAGAGTGATTCTCTACTACCTGTTTTTGTAATAAAGTTTTATTGGAACACAGCGTACGCATTTTTTTTTTATGTACATGTCCACCTGCTTTCACCTTTCTGGTCAGATTTATATGACTGTGACAGAAAGCATAGGTTTCCAGTGACTTGAATATTTACTGGGTGATCCTTTACAGAAAAAGGATTTTGCCCTCTAAGGATTAGTGTTTTTCTTGACTGGTAAAGTAATTTGGCACTCAGAAGTCTGGTCTGGATAAAAGGTTAGCCTGCAAGAGCATAGCAATGCATGGAGAAAAAACATTGAAGTTCCAGGTAAGATAATACTTGGTTACTAAATATGTATGGACATATCTATGTTTGTTTTGAGTTGCATAGAGTCATTTGAGGGAGTTTCTGCGAAAATAAATAAATAAATAAATAAATAAATATTGAATGGAAGGATTGGATAGAAGTGATGCTTTGAAATATCTGAGGTAACAGCTTTCAGTGGGAGATAATCATTAAAGTGCTTTTACCAAGGAGGGGGCGGGAGATAAGCAAGATATTCTCTCAGAGCACATGGAATGTTCACTGTTTTCCTTCTAATGTCATCACTTATAAAAGGAAGATTCTTTAAATGACAAGTTTTTAAGGGAAACATTATAAAGCTACCTTTAAATTTCAGCCAGCTGTTCCTGAAATATTTGAAATACACATGTCTGAAAACAGAAGTCCTATGGCACATTGGTATTATAGTGAGAGAGGGGTAATGGTTGCCATCTAGTGATGGTCAAGTTCTGCAGGGTGATTTAAACAATTGGTTAAACAACTGTATTTAAAAAATATTGATTTGTTGGGAAATTTGTCAGTAATGACCATCCTATTTTTTTCAATGAGTTAGAGTTAAGTTTCTGCATTGGATCATTGAATCTTTGCTTTCCTTAACCTGTTTCTAAGGTAGATGTCATTACCTCCTAGTTACAGCATTGTAAACTCTACACATGCAGTTCCAAGGATATACCTAAATCATAAAATCGATGCATACATTCATAGAAGTATAATTGCTAAAATGTTCTAAGACTCATTGCAAGTTGACTAGGGTGAGGAATGTGTGCTATGAATGGCACGGGCTTTATCTCACTTTGTGATAACACTTATTCATTTGAATGACCCATAGGGATGGAAAAGAACAAGAAAAGAAAAAAGAAAACTGATACCTCCACCTCCCCTTGACCCCATTTGTTTCAGGTATATGGTTTTAGGAATAGGGAAGGCACAGGGGAAAGCTAGTGTTGATGGATCAGATGAGGACGTATGGGTAGAAGAGGTAAGCCGTAGATGTAAGGAGTCTGTTGGCGATCATTTGGGTTGGCTGAGGGCATGGTAGTTAGTAGGAAGAGGCAGGGCCTGAGAACTCTGGAAGCATCCTGGAGGCAAACCTCACAGGTTCCAACTCCCATTTTTCCTCTTCCACCCTTGTTGACTGGTTCAGGATGTGTTTTTATCAGGCTTCTGTTTGAAGATGCTCAGTTATTAGTCAGCTCTGAAGGGGATGGGCCTGCCAAACTCAGATTCTTTGCTGGATCAAGTCAACTTGCTTAAACACCAGTGGTGTCAGTTACTCTGGGTTCTGTTGTGTACTTAAAGAGTAACCATGCAGCTTCTCTTTTCTGCAGTGTTTGAACAATTGTATTATGATCTTAATACCCATCATCTTTCACTCAATTCATTGTTACTTTGAAGAAAGGTCGGGGTGGGGGGATTGTTTGTTTTTGTTGCTGTTGTTTGTTTTGCTGTTGTGTTAATGCCTTGCCCATACCTACAAGCCTCTCACAACTTCTTTCAGGCCTTGAGAGCCATGATTTGTGTAATGCATGTGGTTTCATCAGATGGCCCAGGAAACACAAAAGAACAGAGAACAAAGCAGGGCATTAATCTATAGACAATTAAATGGGGATACTTAAGAGCAAGCATGGCAAATGAAAGCTCTCCAAAGGCCTGATGAGTCCACTCTGAATGACCTTAGATTAATTTGGCAGATGGCCAAATACTATGAACTGAGCAGGCATTTCACTTGCTTTTTCTCCTTCACTTATTCATTCAGTAGATTTCAAAAAACATATAAATGATTAATTCATCTCAAGAGGCTGGCTGTGGTCTAATTTATTGAAGCTGTCTATAAAACAAAAGAAACAAAATTGGGGATTTGGGACTTCTAGAAAGGCTGAAGTAAAATGGCACATTTGTTTGATTTCTCTCTTTGTTTTCCTACTTAGTAATAGCTGTACTATTTAATGGATCCTCAGATACCTTAGAAATGAAATGATGGTAGCAGTAAAATGGTGGTGATCCTCAGGATACTGGGAACATTTATTTTACTTTAACTGAAACTACAGACTTTTGTTTCTTTGAATATATTGAATCCTTTGAATAAGATCACCAAGGCAATTTTGTCATTACTCTTCATTCTTTACTACTTACTTTGCTATCCTGAGAAATAAAAATAGTGAACCCAACTGTAGTTTTAGGTAAAGATAGGAAAGTAAGGAACAGGGCAGATAGCTCAATGGGCAGAACAAAAAGGAGCCCTAGGTTTGATTTCTGACATTGCATGCCCCCTAAACTACCAGGAAGGAAACCTGAGTACTTAGCTAGGAGTACTGGCCCTGAGTACTGTTGACTATGACCCCCCCCAGCAAAAATAATTAAATGTAAAAAAGAAAGAAAAAGAAAATAGTCATATGTTTGCCCTAAAAATGAGGTTTATTTAATAGCTTCTGAACACATTAATTTTTCTTTTCCCATCCTTCCATTTTTCCTTCCATTTTACCCCTTTTTTGTGAAAAGACAGAGAAACGAGCTTACTAAGAATTCTCTACAATGAATCCATCTTGCCACTTCCCAGTTTTGACACAACCTGTAAACTTGTAAGTGTTGATCTATCTAGAGATATGTGTATTTTGAACTGGAAGGAACATTCAAAGAAAAGACTGTGACCCAATTCCAAGCACCATCTAATCTATTATGAAAACAATTAAAAAGATTAAACTAAAGTATAAGAACCATTAAGCAAATGACACTCTGACAAGGTTATTAATACAGCAATTTTGGAAGCAAAGGAAACATAGTTTACATAATCCTTTCAATATTACTGTGCAGTTTCTTTTAAGTCTCTCAGACTGTATAAATAATTTTATAACCAGCTTATAAATAATTTCACTTTGATTACATAAAATATGGTAGGTAAATGGAATCAGCTAGGCAAATTTATTAAACATTTGAAATATGTTATTGATATTTTATTCTTTAAAGTTTGAGAAGTAAAATTGAAAAACACCCTTTTATATACAAATTAGAATGATTCTAAGTTCTGCTTCTTTTTTTCTGGGCTTTTGGACCCTCCAGCTATTATAGAGTCTGAAAATCAATCCTTTAGTTAGTAAGCCTACAGTTTCCTGCCTCGAATGCAGAAACTGCACAAGCTCAGCTGAGGCTATTTTAAAGACAAAGAAAAGTAAAGAACTCTCAGTATTTCTCTTGAATCTCCATGCTATTAACGTATTATGTTAAATACCACATTTTAATTAACAATGCAAATATCCCCACCAAATATAGAGGCATCAAGGATTTGTATGCAAAGATAACATTTGAATATACCCAGGTTTGCCCCACCATCCAGTATTTCTTTTCTTTGTATGTGTTTTTAAATTCTATTATTTATAGATAACCTAGAAAACAAATTATTTGATTAAAAAATTAGGTTCTGTAATTTACAATACTGTTTTTGGTGATTTTCTATGCATATAATTCCAGCACTATGTCCAACATCAGTATCCCACCTTTCTCCCTCAAGGACACTAGCACCCCTTCCTTTCAACATCTCTCACACCCACCAACTCAATTGTGTGGATCAGTTCTCCCATTATGATGCCTTTAGCATCTTTTGACTAACTTACTGGGTAAATTTAGGTCTCACATATGAGTGAGATTATTCTGTATGTATCCCTTTCTTCCTGACTGTTTTCATTCAGCATGATATCCTTATTTATTTATTTATTTATTTTTATTTTATAAGATAGTTCACAATATTGATTACATTTAATATTCAACCACCAATCCCACCACCATTACACCTTCCCATGACCAAATTCAGGATGTTTCCATCCCAAGCCACAATCCCTGTCCCAAAACACAACCGAAAGAATATATTTTGTATTGTTTGTTACGAAGAACTGCTAACCATCCTTACAAAAAACTGCTCATATAGGAAACAGTGTCAAGATATTTCTATTTTGGCAGGAGCCATTAAGACATTCAATAGGATATCACTAACATGTTGTTAAAGTTTGGGTGACGTGAGCTTTAGTATATGTATATGAAATTATGAATATATGCATATATACATTTCCCTCTGTGATTTGTTGCCTACTGTCTGAACCTCATCAAATATGGTGTGGTAATTATGGAGAATGGGTAGGGAGTGTCTTATGATATATCTTATGACTGCTTTCAGGGCTACGTGGTCCAGGAATATATTCATTCATATGTGAGGCTCGGCTCGAGCATGTGGGGTGTGGCCTGTAGCATGGTGGCTGTTGGGTTGTGGAGGTCGGCTGCCAGAGCTGGGTCCCTTGGGGAGAAGAGGGCTCTCACCCACCCCCCTCTGGGGCACACTGAGTGAAAACAGCCTGGCTCGGAGTCCAGTGGCATGGTTACGATGGCCTCATTTTTATGCTCCCTTCCAGGAGAAGCAACCATGTGATCTGGATGGTGGTCAATGACGAGATTATCTGGCACCGCAGGAGGTGGTTTATGGACATGACCTCTGGGTCTCCGGAGACTGGGGGAAAGGGGCAGAGGATCTCTGCTTCTGGGTACCATTGAGCCCAGAGTCCAAGGTCACAAAGTTCCACATTACCTGGGTTCCATGGGACTTCACTCATGCATGAGGCTTGGCCTGAGCAGGTGAGGAGTGGCTTGGAGCATGGCAGTGTTTGGGTTGTGGGGGTCGGCTGTCAGGGCTGGGTCCCTTGGGATGGGGAGGGCTCTCACCCGCCCCCCTCTGGGGCGCCCCAAGTGAAAACAGCCTGGTGTGGAGTCCGGTGGCATGGCTATGGTACAGCATGATATCCTATAGTTCTATTCATGTTACTGCAAATTTTATTATTTTGTTATTTCTTAGACCTGCATAGCATTTTATTATATAATATATATAATATATATTTTATATATATAATATATATATTATATATACACATGCATATATCTCACAACTTCTTGATCCTTTGTCCAATAGTTGGGCATATTGGTTGTTTCCATATTGTATTTATTGTACTAAGTATTAGGATGAATATAGTTGTGCATATATCCTTTTAAATTAATGTTTTTGTGTTTGGGGGTAGATCCCCTGAAATGGTATCACTGGATTATATGAGCATACTAATTCTCTTTTATTAAGAATTATTGCTTTCCATAGTGGCTGGTGCAGATGACATTCACATCAACAGTGGATGAGGGTTCCTTTGTCTCTACAACCCCACCAATACTGGCTCTTTCCAGACTTTTTGATATGTGTCATTCTCACTGATATGAGATGATATTTCATTGTTATTTTTATTTGCATTTTCCTAATCATAAGTGATGATGAGCACTTTATTATATGCTCCAAAATCCAGTATCTCTACATTAAGAAAACATAAAATATTAAATTAATGTGCTAACAAATAGAAGTGTCTTCCTGAAATTGGAGACAGGATTTACAGAGAAAAGTAAGACTAACAGAATAATTCTTTTAAGTGCTTTCTCTCAAATAACGATACATACTCAAGTAGTTCTCAACCCCAGGCATAGTTTATCAAGTAGGAAAACCTCAGTGTTGTGAGGAGGTTAGTCTTAAATTTTCCATTCCTATTCTAAATAGAAAACAGAATTCTAGTGTGATAGGATACAGAGTCCATGAACTGTATCCTTGCCATTTTGTTTTCAAGCTTCTACAAGGAATGATTAAAAAATATTGGTCTCTCTTCTTATATGATTCAGATTGTAAGGCTTAAAATAATAGTCACTACAACTTTGTCAATTACTTTAGAAAATTATTTTGCAATATGACAGGCAGGCTAATATAAGTATATCACTATGTCAGCACCCACTTTACTTTGGCACAATGTGGAAACCAATTAGGAGATTTGAATCCAAGCATATATATTGACCAAATAGTCCTTGTTTCCATTAAACTTTGAAAGGATTCCATTTATTTCTGGAAGTTCAAGTTACAGACAAAATTAGACAGATAAGTTATTTGTAGTTAGTTCTTCTCACAAAGATGCCCTGTAACCATTGGCTGTCATTTTCAGCAGGGGGCTGTGCAACTCAGAGAAACTCCGTTTTGATCAGGTGACTAATTCCAGGGTTCACCCAGACAAACAAGCACCTGCCATTTGTAAAAACTGCCAACAAGGAGAAGTACCCGATCAGATCTAGAGCCAGTAAGAACAGTGTCTTTGACTGGCTAAAAGGTCAAGCAAAGATCAACCAGGCTTTGTTCATACTTCATGAACTTGTGTCATCTTGAAGTCATGGGTGGCTGTACCATATTACTTGCTTAGACTCATAGGACACATTAATCACAGGGGTTTTTGTTGTTGTTTTTGACCTATTATTGTGATAACTCTTAATAGAATTGAGCAAGAAGGCAAACTAAAAGCAGAGCTATGTCATTAGCAGACACCGAAATGGTTGCCATTTCTTCCCCTGTTACTTTTAATACTGGTTAGCAAGACTGTTATAATAACACAGTGAGTGAGGGAACAAAATTTGAATTACACATCACTGTACTTCAGATGGACAGCTTATGTCCCTGTCACTAGGTAACTTTGGGCAATCCATTCTCCAATGGACTCTGCCCAGGAGCCTTCCATAACTGTCTTAGAGACTGCACATTCCTCTTGTATTTTCTCTTTCTAAGATCAATTCACCAACCCTTCAGTAAAAGTATTGTTGATCCCTATTCACCAGTGTTTTGTGGACATGTGCATGCACATGCTTGTACATATGTGTGTGTAGGATGACATTGCTTTGTCTTTTCCCCCTTTGCCACAAGAAGCTTAGCTTGTCACACCCATCAAGGTGCTCCAGAGACACTCCCATCCTTTTGTTTAGCTGTAATTACTTCTCTATGCTCTCTTCCCCAAAACAGTTCATCAGCTTTTCCCCCTAAACTGACTGTTAATTTGTAAGGTCAGATCTTCTTAATTATATTATAAGTTAATATTGCCTTTCTCCTTTCCTTATGCCTTTTGAATAATTTACTTTAAAGCAATGTTCTTTGTTTGTTTATTTGTTTTTTGTTTTTTGCATTTTGGGTCACACCCGGTAATGCACAGGGGTTACTCCTGGCTCTGCACTCAGGAATTACCCGTGGCGGTGCTCAGGGGACCATATGGGATGCTGGAAATCGAACCCAGGTCGGCTGCGTGCAAGGCAAACACCCTACCTGCTGTGCTATTGCTCCAGCCCCAGCAATGTTCTTTTTGCATAGATACAAGAAGACAAAATTTGCTTTTGTAATTTGGGACTTAATTGGCTTTGAATATTATTCATTCTTGGGCCTCTGCTTTCTCCACTTAAGCCTCAGTTGCCCTCAGTTCCTAGCACCCCATAAGCAGGGTCCCGACGAGACAGACCCAGGGCAAGCGGTGAGTAATATGCTACCCTGGCATCGAGATGGGCCTGGCCAAAGTGCCTAATTCTTAACTATAAGTTAAGAGCTTGATCATGGACAAATGCTGTCATGATCCAAAAGTAACAACAAGACTAGGACCCTGCTAGGGATAGGAAAGACTAATCTGGCCTGAGCACTGCAGTCTGAGATCAAGATGGCCCTAGGAGAGCAATTCTATAAGCTTAATGCATTTCTTATTGTGTCTATACAAAATGATTAATATTATGAATACTTGTATGTTTGCTGGACAAGGAGAGGAGAAACACACTCATGGGACTCCGCCCTTGGGTGGATCCTCCTGCTGAAAGAGAATCTGTCCTGGGAGAAGCATCCCCTGAGGGAAAAGAACTTTACCCCTATTGATTGTAACCACACCTATGTGTATGCCCCAACCCCCTATTGCTGGGGGGATTTAACTAGGCTGTAAGAGTGGGTTAGGGGGCGAGGTACAGAGAGAGATCCAGAACCGGGGGAGAAGCAGAGAGAGAGAGAATGAAATAAACTGATTGAGCAACCAGTTTGGCCTTCTTCTTTCTGTCGCCTGCCCTTAACCAATACCACACACAGTGGTTCCAGAGCACCGAACACGGGCGGTGAGACAGAGCCACCCGGAGAGCCCGCAAGTGCACATGCCCTTTGGTGTGCATAGTTTTTTACATGTGTGAATGTGTTTTACCTAAGAACATGTCTTAATATTCCCCTTAGTGAAGACTACTGCTTTTTCTGTGACTCTATTTTAGATCCTTATTCACAGCGGGTAAGGCATTTGCCTTGCACGCGGCCGACCTGGGTTTGATTCCTCCATCCTTCTCAGAGAGCCAAGCAAGCTACCGAGAGTATCTTGCCCACATGGCAGAGCGGGCTACCTATAGCATATTCGATATGCCAAAAACAGTAACAAGAAGTCTCACAATGGAGTCATTACTGGTGCCAGCTAGAGCAAATCAATGAACAATGGGAGGACAGTGCAGTGCTACATTCAAAACCAAGGAAAGGTTTTCTTATTCCCTACAAATCTCATTCCTCAGGATGCCAAGGACTAGTTTCCATGTACAGTAACTAACCATCCCAATAGTCAACCATGCTTCACAAATTATTCACTTTTAATAATTCTCTTAAATCCAGGGTACAACTCTGTTCTGTATACTTTGTTGACTCAAGTCAGTGATGGTTCCTGGTCCAGATGCTTGGGCTACTAATTGTCAGAAACACAAGGGCAAAAACATAAGAACATTTTGCAAAACCTAATGTCACAGTGAAATTTTGGGGGCAGGGAGAACCTTATAAGCCCTTAAAAAATTAAGATGTGAGAAGTTGGAGTTCCTATTGCTGAGCACAGATCTAGTAAGACAAAGAATTATACTCTGGACAAGAGACCCTAAGCATTAGACTATAACATTTCTTAATGGGGTGGCTAAAAGCAGCAAGAGGAACAAAATACAGACCATACTGATGTGATGAGGCATCATCAGGATATGGTGATAATAGTTGACACAATCATGTGTTAGATATTACCTTCCCGCCTCAACTTTCCTGATTAAGAATGATAACCATCTGTTCACTGACATGATAAAGGAACCAGCTGCAAGCTTTGCAGTGTCAGTTGTATGGCATAGCAAACTATTAATTGAATTCATTACATTAGTATTCTTGGTTGAGAAAGCTTATTTTTCAGTATTATCAGTGGTACCAAGGAACCTGATACATCAATTACCATTAACACTGGACAAAAGGATCAGTCTTCTTTTTTCACATTTCATTTAAGTCCTATAATTTATAACACTGTTGCTGTTATGATTTCATGGACACTACATTCCAACACTGTACCTTCCACCAAAGTGTCCCATTCCTTTCACCACCATTGTTTCGGTTCTACCCCTTCCCATGCTCAGTTCTGTAGACAGATTCTTAGATACTGTTGCCTTTGGGAATTTATTTCCATATTATATCTCTTAATAACTCACATCTGAGAAAGATCATTCTGTATCTGTTCTCTTTCTGGCTAACTTTACTCAGTGTGATATTCTCCAGTTTCGCTCTACTCCACACTGGCAGCAGATTGCATGATTCATCCTTCCTTACATCCAAGTAGTATTCATGGTGAATATAAACCACAGTTTCTTTATCCAGTCATCGATTCTTGGATACTAGAGTTGTTTACAAATTTTGATTATTGATATTAGTTTTGCAATAAACATAAACTGCAGGAGTGTGGTCTATTCTTTTCTGAATAGACTTTGAGGGGATGTTGGTAGATAATAAGCAGAATTTATGAGTCATATGGAAGTTTCATTTTAGTTTTTTGAGAAGTGTCCGTAGTGTTTTCCCAAAAGGTTGAACCAGTTGAATTTCAACTAGCAGTGGATGATGGTTCCAAAGGATCAATCTTGAGTAAACCCTTATTTCTAAGAAGGCTTAGGCACAAAGTACAAAAGAAAGAATTTAATCAAAGTGACTAAAATAAATGAAATTAACTAAACTTCAGTTGAAGAGGAACCTACCCAGATGAAGGCATTATTATCCACCAGTAACCATTGTTGTTTATTGGGTGAGTGGATGTGTTATTACCAAATATTTCTTTTATCAAGTAGCACTATAGCACTGTTGTCCTGTGTTCATCAATTTGCTCAAGTGCGCACCAGTAACGTCTCAATTTTGAGACTTGTTGTTGCTGATTTTGGCTATCACTCCAGTAAATAAGAAAAATTATAAATTCTGTATTTGATATGAAGTGTGATTATTTTTAAAAAATAAGCAAAACACTCTTTAAACTGACTTACATACTTGGATCACTGCTTTAGAATCTCTAGTAACAGGTTTTCATGAAATTTCAATGGACTTAAGCAAGTAGGATGAGGGAAGTCAGGAAAATATAGGCCAAAACTTGTTTCAACAACTCCATACTTCTGTCCCTTCAGGAAAATGCTCTGTGATTCCATTTGAGTAGCATCCTATTAAAGCCTAATACGCTTCTAGAAATCCTGTTCAGCTATCTCTTTATTTGAGTAATGACTTTATATCTACATGAAGACTGAGTGCATTTTATTGTTGCAAAGATTTCCTATGATATTTCAAAGATATTATTTGCAGCCTTCCTGTGGCTTTTGAAGGTTTTTTTTATGCTACCATAAACATGAACATGGGACAAAAGAACTTGTTTAGAAACAGTTCAGCCCTCTAGAGCTAAATCTGGATTATTATTACAAACTACCATAAATAATGTCATTTCATCCCTGAGATGGAAGAAGGAGGTGTGGTGGTGGGCGTTCTTGAGTGGCAGCTCAATCTCTTCTCATCAGTCTATCAATTTCCTGTGGGTTATCTTGGGAGCAAAGCAGAATAATGGTTTTGGAGAGGAAACAAGCCTCAGAATCTATCTAGGGGTTTTTGTAGCATGAAGTTACTTGCTCAAACATCAATATTATTTTTAATTTTAATTTTCAACTACAGAAAGAATATAAGATTTAAATAGACAAGAAAAAAAACCAAAGTGCAAGATCTCTTAAAGAATGCATTTAATATTATGCCCTCTTAGTATCTGTATGCGAACCATAATGCCCAAAAGTAGAGAGAGTAAGAAGGAAATTGTCTGCCATAGAAGCAGTGGGTGGGGTATAGGGTGAGGGTGGCAGGAGGCATACTGGGGACATAGGTGGTGGAAAATGTACACTGGTGGAGAGATAGGTGTTTGATCATTGCAACACTGAAGCTCAATAATGAAAGCTTTGTAAATGTATCCCACGGTGATTCAATAAAAAAAAAGAATGCATGTAATAGGAAAAATGAGTAAAATAAAATGAAAATAGGAATTCAGGGATCATTACCTTGAGGCAGGAGGTATTATGAATTCAAGGATCGTTACTTTGAAATGTGGAAAAGGAGAAAGAAGGAGTTGAGACAAAAGAAAATGTGAAATTGTCTCCACTAAGACCAGGCAGTCTGTTCAGTAACAGAATTGTACAAATACCCATTTCAGAAGCGGGAGAAGGATTTTGGTCAGTAGACTCACAAAACAATTTACGGTGTTTTGGACTCTGGATGAGCAAATTTTACCAGGTGAAGTTAAGTTGTTTACTTTTTTAAGTCATCAATAAGGATTAAAGTTCTTCTAGTTTCTGGTACTCAAGATTAACAACAACCAGCAAGTTAAACTATATGGTGGATGGGCATTTGGTGCAAGTGGTAGAATCTATGCCTTGCATGTGATGAGCAGCCATATGCTTGATGCTTAGCACTGAATTCCTCCCCTTTTAGCTCCTTTAAATATATATATATATATATGTATATATATATATCTCCCCCATACCTGAATGTCTTCACCGGGCACCCTCGGAGTGGGGCAGGTTGAGTTTTCCTCCCCACCCTGAGTAGAGCCCCGGCAGCCGAAGACCTCTGGAACCCAGCCACAGCCATGTTCAAGGCCCCTCTTCACACATTTGGACAAGCCTCACACATGAAGAAACTGGCAGAGGAACCCAGGTGTGCAGAACCTGAGGCTAAAATCTCTAAGCCTGCTCCAATCAGGACTGGGCCTCCTCCACCCAGACCCCCCAATTTCCAGTAGCTTGGCGGCCACACCCACAAACTGCCCCCAGTACCATGTAATCCCATCATCGGCCAAGATCCAAAGTATAAAACAAAGCTCCTGGAAGTCCACGTATAACCTCTTATTTAGCCTAGTTCTCCCTCTCAGAGAAACTGGCAAGGTACCGAGAGCATCCTGCCCACACGACAGAGTCTGGCAAGCTCTCTGTGGTGTATTACATATGCTAAATACAGTAACAGTGATAGATCTCATTGCCCTTACCCTGAAACAGCCTCCAATGTGGCACCACTGGGAAGAACGAGTAAAGAGAGGCTGCTAAAATCTCAGGCCTAGGACGAATGGAGATGTTACTGGCACCTACTCGAGCAAATCAATGATCAATGGGATGACAATGATACAGTGATACAGTGATATATATATATTAGATTACAGAGTTACAAAGTTATTCATTATTAAGTATCAGGCATACTGTGTTTCAACACCAATCCCTTCACCAGTATTCACTTCCTTCTACCAATATCCCCAGTTTTTCTTTCGTTTAGAATAGTCTTGCTCTTTCTTCCTGAACCTCTAGACCTGCCAGGGTGTCACCTCCACAACAATAGCAACAACTAAGCTGCTAGTTACAGGGTGTTACTTTCACAATAATACCAGTAGCTGAGCTGCCATTTTTTCAAAAAAGTAAGATGATGGATCTTTTGTTTCTAACGAGTTTGCAGACTACTCATATATAGTGATTTTTTCATGAGATATGAGGGTATTCATATGTAAACCCATAAATAATCAGTTATAATTTTTACTTTGGGTAATAAGCCCTGGAACAACTCAAGGGCCCACGTAGTGTCAAGGATTGAGCACAGATTTATTGCATGTGCTCAAGTCATTGAAAGAACTCTCTGGTCCCCAGCTATGACTTCTATCTGGATTGGTATTAACATGTTCAGGAATCTTCTCAGTAACAATAAGATGTATGGTGATAGTGGTGAGAAAGAGAATATTTGAATTCTGTAAGTTTAAAGATCATAGAGAAGGACAGTTGTAGGTTTGTGTTACTCGTGGGGGAGGCGGGGAAGACTCCCTGTTTAATTAGTCCTTCTACAAAATTGTGGAAGTAGATGAGAGAAGAGTTAAGATAGTGTGTGAGCATCTATAGACACAAACCAAGAACATATGATTGTTCAAGGTGAGAAATGGGAGATGGAATGACCCAATGAAGAGTGACCTGGGGGTTATGAGACTGGAAGAAAACTTACGTGAAAGTAGTTGTGCTCTGTGATTAGTGGGACACGTGGAAAAAGAAGGAAAATAGTTTGACTTGTAAATACAAGACTTACTGTGGAGTAAATAAAGAGGGAAAGATCTCTCATACTTCCTCATTGGAATGGAGGTAGGAGGCACAGGTCTAGACTAAAGAAATCAGTAATACAGCGAATATGAGCAAGAGACGGGGACTGCAATGATAATGATACCACCAGAAGAGATCATTTTTATTAGGATGGGGAAGGTCTTGGCATATAATGATGAAAAAGAGGAGAGTCTCCTAGATTCTGAGGAATCTTCAGTATAAATGAAGAGGATTGCAAGCACTGACCTAGAGAGAGGCATATCTAAGAGTGGTGCCAGCACAGAAGAGTGAAAGGGAACAGATTAAACAGGCTGACCCTTCCCACATCCACCCTCAGTCTGTCTTTTTGTGCATGGTGATATCTGAAGGATGTTTGCCTTGCACACAGCTGACCCGAGTTCAATTCCTCCGCCCCTCTCGGAGAGCCTGGAAAGCTACCGAGAATATCTCACCCACACGGCAGAGCCTGGCAAGCTATTCGATATGCCAAAATCAGTAACAACAAATCTCACAATGGAGACGTTACTGGTGCCCGCTTGAGCAAATCGATGAGCAATGGGATGACAGTTACAGTCCCTCTCTTTAAACATCCTGTAGCATTTCTGTTTCTCTTGAGAGTTTTGTAATCCTTTAGATTACAAATGGGTATATTTAGAATTTTGATGCATCACCTTCATAACATCTGCTTAACATGCCCTTTTATTTATTCTCACTGCTTTGGGGAACCAGACAGGTGAAGACAAGCATATGTCCTGAGCAGATGATGGGAACTGGGTAGAGTCATTATCCAGGAAACTTGAAACTTCTCTAATTAAATATATCTTCAGGCTCTGAATGTCCAAAACTGGAATTGTTAGAAAAAGAGATCTTAGCTTATTGTGGACTGTGAATTACATTGCAGTATGGCAAGATGGTTTCTGCATGAAATACCAACAAAACCTTAGCCTTTGAGTCATACATCATAATCAACAAGATTTACTGAAACAGCAAAATTGCCCTCCATTTTCCATAGATTGCTTTCAGTTGGCTTCAACAGAAGTTGTGACCCCTGCTCCCCAGGGCTGTATACAGTAGAGTATTCACCAGCTCTTAGCTGTCAGAAATTATCATAGAAATCTATGTCACTGTCACTGTCATCCC
Source organism: Sorex araneus (assembly GCF_027595985.1). Classification (NCBI taxonomy): domain Eukaryota; kingdom Metazoa; phylum Chordata; class Mammalia; order Eulipotyphla; family Soricidae; genus Sorex; species Sorex araneus. The sequence continues at coordinate 91,078,617 of NC_073304.1, read as the reverse complement.
ATTGGTCATCGATTTGCTCGAGCGGGCACCAGTAACGTCTCCATTGTGAGACTTGTTACTGTTTTTGGCATATCAAATATGCCACAAGTAGCTTGCCTGGCTCTGCCGTGCAGGTGAGATACTCTCAGTAGCTTGCTGGGCTCTCCGAGAGGGGCGGAGGAATCGAACCCAGGTCAGCCACATGCAAGGCAAACATCCTACCACTGTGCTATCGCACCAGCCTGATTTTTCCAGGGTGAAATGCAACAATCTTCACACACTCTCTCTCCTAATAGAAATCTACTGGCAGATAAAGTGTTAGAGTATAGCTACCATTATGTGAATGTTAGGTATCTTGCTAAACTATTTATTTATACCTCATGGTCTTCTTTAATTGTTTTACAATGGAATCTTTACTTCTCGACTCCCAAATAAGAAGAAGCAATTTTACACAGGAATTTAGGAGAAGTCAGCATGCAATTCAATAATTATAATGTTAACATCCTCAAGTCCTAGAAAAGGCTAATTATAAGAGTGATATTGCAATAGGATCGTATTTTTACAATTATCTTAATTACATGTGTGCTTTTAAAATATGCTTATTTAGGCATTATTCATTAAGTACATAATTTAGTTATTTAGATTTCCAGAGATACTAATAATAGAACATCAATTACCCTTACCAATGTCACAAGGTTCCCTCCCATGCCCTAGGTCTCTGCCTTAAATATTTCTGTTTTAATTGATATTATTCATGACACATTTTTCCTTCAATTTTTTTGTATTGAGTTATCAGTTTACAGTAGTACTGATAATAGTGTCCTACACTTGTTGTGCCACACATACCAGCTGATGTCAAGATTTCTTCAACTTCATCCCATGGTCCTTTTACCCCAACTCACTACTTTACCATCCAAAGTTCTCAGTTCTATTGACAGTATTTAAGGGTTTCTTTCCATTGAATATTGCTAATCTCTGGCTTTATTTCTTTATACTCGATATATGAACAAGATCTTCTGGTATGTGTTGTTTTCTTTCTGACTCACTTCACTTAGCATGGAACCCTCCAATTCTGTGCCAGTCACAGCAACCTGCAGGATTATTTTCTTTTATCATAGCTCAGTAGTATCCATGTGTGTATGCATACCACAGTACTATCCACTTTTCCATTGTTGTCACTTGGATTGGTTATTTTGGCTATTGTAAATAGTGCTGTGATGAAAATAAATGTATGTCTTTTCTAATTATCATTATTTTTTTTAATGTTCTTAGGGTAGGAATCCAGGAGTAGAATTATAGGGCCCTATAAAAACTCTATTCTTAATTAAAAGACTGAGGAGTCAAGAAGGGTACTACAATGAGCACGGCACTTCCTTGCACGTGACTGATCCAGGTTCAACCCCCAGCACCCCATATGTTTCCCTGAGCCCACCAGGAGTGATCCCTGAGTACGAGCCAGGAGTAATCCTTGAGCACTGTCAGGTGTACCCTAGAAATAAACAAACAAAAATAATTATGTTTAAAAGACTGTACTTTACATATGGGAGACACAGATTCATTACCCACCTCCCAACCCACTGGACCTTATGGTGCTACTAGGAGTAGCCCAGTGCTACTAGGAGTATCCCTTAAACACTGCTTGTTGTGAATCCCCCTTAAAAAAAAACAAAATTACTTAAATAGATAATATATTTGATTAAAACCATCTCAATTTACCAGGTAAGAAAGAAAAGTATTTAGGTTAGGAAAGGGAGATTTAAAAATGCTTACATGCTAATAGAGTCAGTGAATACACAAAATCATTTTGGGGAGTCAAATCTGGTCATCTAGAAGCAAAATCTAGGCATCCTTGGCTGCCCTATACTGGGTTCAAAACAGGATCAAAACACTTACACTAGTGAGTGAGAAAGCCAAAATAATATAGTTAAAACCAGGTGAACCATTTGGATCAGCATGGATTACTGCGGATTTCAACATCAACAAGATTCAAATGAATATGAGAAAGAGAATTGTGTAACAAGAACATCTTGAGCTGAAATAAAATTTGGGCACAGCAGCTTATTTTTACCCAACACTTGCAGAACCATCGTCTCAGTTTTCATAAGCTGCCATTGGACACAATTTACAGAAGCATTATTTTAGTGAGGACTGTGGGTCTCCTAAATTTCTCCTCCTCCCACTTGTTTTCAAATTTGTATAGAACAGTAAGTGCTCAGTGGAGTAGCTAACAAGTACATTTATTTACTCCCAGTCCTCCTTCAGACTTGCCTTATTCACTCAAACCTCCTTAGACTGCTCCCATGGCTCAGGTATTCGGTTCTCTCTGTTAGACCACATTTTAAAGTAGGAAACAATTTTGTTTTTGTAAAATTATAGCTTCTTGAAATTATAATTTTGAGTAATTGGCCTGGTTTGGCACTTCTGAATTCTTTCTCCCACCTAGCTTCAGTGTGCCACCTCACATACTTTTTTTTTTTTTAAATCACGTACAGAGTTTTCTAAGCACATCCACAGTTGCAAAATATTAAGGAAGAATGTTTTCTCTAATTAAGAAGAGAAAAGTGTTTTAAAACACCTTAGCAAAAATACTGTTACATTTCCTACTGCTGCAAGCATTAGCTCATGTTGAAAGGAAAATAAGCAAAGACATTTTAGAATGAGAGATTGTCAGCACACAAAGTAGATGAGAACAAGAATGCCTCTGGGCCTGGACCATACAACGGGCCCACCTCCCCTTTCTCCTTTTGTTCCAGGATGTTTGATGCTTCTCAGCAACTACTGGTATTGACTTGCAGCTGTGTTAAACTCCAGGCTTAATGAAATTTCTAAATAAAGCATTTAGAGGTTTTCAGTTTATTTGTTTGTTTTATCTCCAGTTTTCCTGGATCATAGATTGACTCATACACACTTTTTTCATTTAGTCTTTTCCTGAAATTTGATTTGTGTGTGGCACAGGGAAGGAGTATAAACTTTCCACCAACCATCAAACCTTCATATGTGGTCCATGCTTCACTTTCCAATTCATCCACTCACTAGCAGTAGTCAAGTACAGTAGCAGTGTTTCGAGCAGACCTATAAGTGCAAAGTATGATTCTTACTTCCACTGTTTGGCAGATATGTTCCCTCAGGGCTTGATTCACCTTTATTCTCTATATCAGTTACTTGGATAAGTAAATCATCAATTCCTTAAGCATTGCCTAATTCTAGTAGGGTGAGGCGAGCAAGGGACATGCTTTTGGTATAGAACGTAAAGGGGTCTCAGAAGCCTTGTGAATCAAATTGTTAATATTTTAAAAACACAAAAGATCAATGCTGAGAAATTTCTTGTTCTGAAATCTCAGAATCCACATTGAATTCGCAGAATCAACTCTTTATCCCCCTAGAATTTAAAAGATAAGAATACTGACTCAGGCTTATGCAGCCACTTTACCAAATTCATATTACTAATCAGTCCTGAAAATGTATCAGTATTTCTCAGAGTAAAACAAATTTTCTCCCTCCCACCCCCAGACATATACAATTATTAAGTCACTAGATCTCCATGGACCTTGTTTATGGGTAGAATCATTGTACCCATTCAGACACAAGTGTTTCTTTTATACATTTTTTACTATTAGGGCATATCAATAAATCCCCAAATTCTCCCTTGCAATTACCCTTGCCTTTTCCTATCTGTAAGTGAAACCATCTAGAATATTGCATCCTGGCAATTTTTCTAATTATTCTCTCCCACAACAGTGCTAAATCATAGATAGTGACAGCTGGAGGCATTATATCTGGGCACATCTCAACCACTCTGAATCATTGATTGGCATGCCAGCAAGTTTTGTCCTAATTCTTTGCCTTTAAAATGTGTCCCTGTTTGGAAGATAAGAATGTCCCCACCCCTCCCCACACAATATTCCCAAAATTAGACCATCTTTCCCATCTCCCACCTTCAAGGAAAATTAAGTGAAGACAACTAACGAGCAGTTTTATTTTCTTTCAGCAAAGGTCAGCAATCCCACAGCAGCAAATTAATCCCAATTAGTAATGATATTTTGTCTTGATAAATGATGACACATTTGATTTACTGTGTTTCCAGGATGCAGGCGGCAAATGTTAATGATTTGGTTTGCTGGGAATTTATCCTCTTGCTCATTTCCCATTTGCTGATCAGTTGCACTCATGAAGACTTGGCTGCTCCCACTAATGAACTGAGGGCCTCACAGGAATAATGGTGTGTTCTGCAGGCCATTTTTTTTTTTTTTGGTTAGTGCCATCTGTAGAAATGCAGGTTACTCTCAGAAAATATCTCTAGCAGCCAGGAAGGAGTGATTATGATCATATCAATGTCACTTGTAATTTGTATTTCACTTGTTTAATGGCATTCCCAATAAATGAAGCTTTCTGTAGAGAGCAAAATTAATTATAGTAAATTCAGCATTTGTGTGTATGCGCATGTGCATGCATGCAGGAAGGAAAGAATTCATGAATAGAAACGTACCTAGTCTTTCCTCATTTTCTTAAAATATTCCTATAGCAGTAATACGGTGATATAGTTTACATAGTAATTTACCCATCCAGCTGGTATAGTTATAAATTAGACCATGAGGATGTTGAGGTCTTCATAACTGAATATGCATCCTTTTGTTTGCAATAAATGCAGACATAGTCAAATGTTTCCTCTTATTCACCCGCAGGCTCCCACTGGGATCATTCAGGCCTCTGGGGATTGCCACAAGGTCTTTGATTTCTCACAGAGGCTGCCACAGCTGTGCAAGCCAGTTTGTTAGGGATTCTGGGACCAGTAGCTGCCTTCCAAGTATCACGAAATAATTCGAGCTGACAGGAAGCTCTGGGCAGGTTGGCTTGCCCACATCTTACAGACCCAGGTGCCTTTCACACTTCAAATGCAATCTTTGCTAAAGAAACTGTTGTGATTGGTTACAACTCCAGGCAGGCTCTTTATTGTTTACTGCGAGAATGAAATATGAGGGCTCATTAACCATCCTCATTTAAGAGCTGGAAATGTTAGAAGCCCTATTAAAATTTCCTTCAGGGGAGTGGATGTTTTCCTCTCATTCTTAATCATTGTTCTTAGTATCAACTAATACAAAATCAATAAACTTCACTCTTCTTGCTGAAGGGGACACTTGTTATTATGGCAAATGACTGGATCTACTTTATGTATCTTATATTCTCCTTTCATGTCCTCAGGCATCTCTCTTCAACTCTACTCCTGACCCAGGTGGTTTTTCTCTCTGGGAGAGAGTTGGCATTCTCTGCTGTCTATGGAATATAAATTATTGGGAATATTTGATAATAATTTCAAAGCCTGATTATTGGACTTTTACAGAGAGGTTTTCTTAAGATGTTGTGGAGTGGGCGAAAGGCACCGGAGCAGCAAAAACCCGACCTTGCAATGCGACCCTGAACTGAAACCTCGAAAGAGGGAGTAACTGGGCCCAAATATCAAAATAGGGTGTCTGTACCATGTGCCCGCCCTTGAACCTCACTCAACCCCCTAGTCATGTATGCCTAAAACATAGTAATTGTCACGTATGCCTTTAGCAAGTCATTCAAACCGCAAGATATACTTTGAAGGGGATTGGATGGGGCAGAAGCAGAGAAGAAAAAGTAATAGGCCAATAGTGCTAAGCTCCATGTGACTGGACTTCCTGTAAGCCAAGACCCTCTATAAAAATGTGTGTATTTAGCAATAAGGTAAGCTGTGATCATCTGCTCCCAGAGGGTGTTTCTCCAAACACTCGTCCTCCTTTGCCCCACCACCAGGCTCCTGCCAGGAACCCAGTTTGCAACATGGCTGGGCATCTTGGGAGTAACTGTTCCCCAACAAGATATCTCTCCGACACTCCTCCCTTTTATAAATCAGGAAATCTGTTTATTTCAGTCACGAGCCCTGCTATTTCCATGCAATGAGGATGCTCTTCCACTGTTTGCCTCACACTGTCCACGGAGTACTTGTAGCTCTGCTTTTCCGGAAGCAACACCAAAAGGGAAGTAAATGTGCAGTAATTTTTACAAGGGGAAATGACTGTGTGAAAAGAAATAGGTAGAGATCCAGGGCATGATAGAAATATTCTACGTCACTGTGATGCTAATATTTTAAAGTTCTCTCATAATGAAGCCAGACTACCCCAGAACCAATAACAAACATTTTGCTCTAAATGATATTGGAATAGAATTGGAAAATTATAAATTTATTTTAGGTTAGGTCATTCTCTATAAGAGAATGTTCTTGTTTTAGGAATCTACTGGAAAATTTGGGAACCTCGTAGCACTGTATCACTGTCCTCTCATTGTTCATAGATTTGCTCAAGCGGGCACCGGTAATGTCTCCATTGTGAGACTTGTTACTGTTTTTGGCATGTAGAATCGGCATGGGTAGCTTGCCAGGCTCTGCCGTGCGAGCAGGATACTCTCGGTAGCTTTCCAGGCTCTCCGAGAGGGACAGAGGAATTGAAACTGGGTTGGCCACATGCAAGACAAAAGCAGTACCCGCTGTGCTATCACTCGTATCTGTAACATAATCAGAAAGGTGCATACACGGAGAATCATAAAGCAAATAAATTTAGAAAAGCAAATTATGGGGAATCTATTTGAAGAGTACTCAACTTTTATGGTCATATTTTGGTAGTTTTTTGAAGTCTAAAATGATTTTTTAAATAAAAACTTTCAAAACTATAGCCAAAAAAAGTGTGTCATGAGCAGGCCAGTTTTTTTTTTGCCCCATTTTAAAGGTGAACGAATCTGACCCAAGAGGAGTAAATGAGTGCCTTATCTTTGTTCATAATAGGACAATGTCAGACTACACTCTTCAACCACACATAGCTCCAATACCACTTATTTTTTAATAGGCCAAACATGACTTTCTAATTGTCACTCGATAGGCACAGGAAAAATAGAATAGGAGAGAACAATTTTATTGACAAGAAAACAGCTTAAGTTCAGAAGCATGTCTAACTAGTTCAGACTGTCCTGCAAACATTAAAGAGAGCTAGTAGGGGGTCTAGTTTTATATTGAATATCATTAGCATGATGTAAGTCTGAATATTAGACTTTATTTTCTAGAAAAAGCCATGCATATTTATGTGAGGCAATGTGGGCATAGGCAGTTGAAGAATATACACAAATATCACTTGTATAGAAAATGGTAATGAAATATCTTCAGAAGCATTTTCCTTTTGTTTTTCTTTCTTTTTTGTTTGTATGGTAATGAGAGAATAGATGACTGTATGTTGAGGAGGGTATCATTCCAGATACTATGACCAAAATCTTCCAGTCTGGAATCTGATGTCATTATCAGTCAAGTCTTTCCCTGAATAGCTCTCCAAGAACCATGCATTTTTTTCTTTTTGGGTTACACCCGGTGATGCACAGGGTTTACTACTGGCTCATGCACTCAGGAATTACTCCTTGCGGTGCTTGGGGACCATATGGGATGCTGGGAATTGAACCTGAGTTGTCCACGTGCAAGGCAAACGCCCTACCTGCTGTGCTATCGCTCCAGCCCAGAACCATACATTACTATGGTATTATGCAATCATTATTATGATTGCAACTGTCTGGGTTTCATGATATCCAGTGAGCACAGTCCCTTTTAATGTACCTCTAAATTTTTACAACTGAATTCATTCCCAGTTCATTATTCTTTTGCAGTCCAGATTCAGTCTGAGATCTGTAAAGGCCTTTGGCTATTCTTTGTCTATATGACATCATCCATTCAAATAATTTACTACAGCATGCAGCTCTTGTACATTAGAGATTATTTGGGGTTAATAGCACTATTTTCCTTAATGAAATTCCTATCTTCTTGAAAAAAAAAGGCCAAAGAGATAATTCTGTTTTTTAATGGCTGACTTGTCTTACATGTAATACCTTTGTTTTCTGATCTCTCAGTAGAAAGTGTTGAATGAAGGACCTCTGAGTTTTTCTATTTCTTTTCCTTAGCATCATGATTTGTAAAACTTTCGTGTATAGGAGTCAAATAGCAAGCATTCCATAAATGTTTAATAATGTAATTTTGACATCTCAAGGAGCTGATCATTATCAGAAGGTCAGGGGACAGAGTATATTTTGTGTTGGTAATTAGGGACCCCTAGCTGAGCTTCTTTTCTTTATATTCTCTGGAGTTCTGACTTGAAGATAGCAAATCCTGTGCAACTTTAATTCAAGGTATCTATATCAGACTCCCCAAATAGCCAGATGACATTCCCATCACATTTCTACTGACAATAGTATTTAGGATATTCTGATGTCACAGGGAATGTCACAACCAATGGAAACACTGAATAATGATGGTGTGTTATAGATCTACTAAGACTGTTCTCACAAGGTAACTATGGTAGCAGTGTTGGTATAATTCGATGGAAAATTGAATATCCAATGCTTGTTGGATTTGATACTTATTCAGAATGGTCCTGTCCTGGTTAAATCAAATATGTGGCTTGAAAGATTTTCAGAATTGATAAAAACCTGTTAGAAATAATGTATGATCTTGGATTCACTCTATACATATTCAATAGAAAGATGAGATTTGTTTTTGTTTTTAATAAATGACCAAATGCTTAATATTGCTAAAAATAATGTAAGTAATTTTTTTATATAATTGGGTTATGATCATGAATCAGAAAGCATGCTCTCTGGTAAGTAGAGAAAGATGGTTGGGAAACTACCTTTAAGAATAAAATGCTACTCCATGAAATAAAAGAGGACATGAGGAAATGGAAACATATCCTCTGCTCATGGTTAGGGAGAATCAACATTGTCAAAATGGCAATACTTCCCAAAGCATTATACAGATTCAATGCGATCCCTATAAAGATACCCATGACATTTTTCAAATAAATGGATCAAGCAATCCTAAAATCCATATGGAACAATAAACGCCCACAGATTGCTAAAACAATTCTTGGGAAAAAGACGATGGGAGGCATCACCCTCCCCAACCTCAAACTTTACTACAAAGCGGTAATAATCAAAACAGCATGGTACTGGAACAAAGGCAGAGCCTCAGACCAATGAAACAGGGTGGAATATCCCTACACACAACCCCAAATGTATGACTATCTAATCTTTGATAAGGGGGCAAGAAATGTGAAGTGCAGCAAGGAAAGCCTCTTTAACAAATGGTGCTGGCACAACTGGACAACCACATGCAAAAGAATGGGCTTAGACCTCAACCTGACACAATGCACAAAAGTCAGATCAAAACGGATTAAAGACCTCAACATGAGACCACAAACCATAAAATACTTTGTAGACAAGGTTGGCAAAACTCTCCATGATATTGAAGCCAACGGTTTCTTCAAAGATGTCACGCAACTGACCAACCAAGAGGAAACAGAGATAAAGAAATGGGACTACATTAAACTAAGAAGCTTCTGCACTGCAAAAGATACAGTGACCAAAATACGAAGACGATGTACAGAATGGGAAAGGATATTCACCCAATACCCATCAGATAAGGGGTTGATATCAAGGGTATATAAGGCACTGGTTGAACTCTACAAGAAGAAAACATCCAACCCCATCAGAAAATGGGGTGAAGAAATGAACAGAAACTTTCCCAAGGAAGAGATACAAATGGCCAAAGGCACATGAAAAAGTGCTCTACATCACTAGTCATCAGAGAGATGCAGATCAAAACAACCATGAGATACCACCTCACACCACAGAGAATGGCACACATCCAAAAGAACAAAAGCAACCGCTGTTGGAGAGGATGTGGGGAGAAAGGGACCCTTCTACACTGCTGGTGGGAATGCCGACTGGTTCAGCCCTTCTGGAAAACAATATGGACGCTTCTCAAAAAATTAGAAATTGAGCTCCCATTTGATCCAGCAATACCACTACTGGGAATATACCCCAGAGAAGAAAAAAAAACTATAGCCAAAATGACATCTGCACTTATATGTTCATCGCAGCACTGTTTACAATAGCTAGAATCTGGAAAAATCCCAAGTGTCCTAGAACAGATGACTGGTTGAAGAAACTTTGGTACATCTATACAATGGAATACTATGCAGCTGTTAGAAAAAATGAAGTCATGAATTTTGCATATAAGTGGATCAACATGGAAAGTATCATGCTAAGTGAAATGAGTCAGAAAGAGAGAGACAGACATAGATAAATTGCACTCATCTGTGGAATATAAAATAACAGAGTAGGAGACCAATATCCAAAAATAGTAGAAATAAGTACCAGTAGGTTGGCTCCATGGCTTGGAATCTGGTCTCACATGCTGGGGAAAAAGGCAGCTCAGATAGAGAATGGAACACCAAGTAAATTGTGGTTGGAGATACTGCGTGGGAAGGGAGCTGAGTGCTGAAAGTAGTCTAGAGACTGAACACGATGGCCACTCAATGCCCCTATTGCAAACCACAACACCCAATTGGAGAGAGAGATAGATCAAAAGGGAATACCCTGCCACAGAGGCAGGGTGGGGTGGGGGAGAGATGGGATTGGGGGTGTGGGAGGGCTTCTGGGTTTATTGGTGGTGGAGAATGGGCACTGGTGGAGGGATGTGTTTGCAAACATTGTATGAGGAAAAAACAAGCTCGAACATGTGTGAATCTGTATCTGTATCCTCATGGTGACTCAATAATTAAAGAATAAAATAAATTTTAAAAAAAGAATTTGAACACTATCTATAGATCTCTTATTTTTCTTGATAGCCACATATAATATAGAGGAAGTCTATTTTTCTTGTTTTAGTTAGCATACATATTCACTATAATTGAGCTAACATGGTTATAATATTATTAGCATTTTTGCTTTTAGCATTAAAAGTATGAAAACTCCATTTTCATCAAGTGGCAAAGATGCCACAGCACTATCTTTATATTGCTTCTCAGGCCCTTCTTCATTTGCCACCCCCAAATCCTCTTTCTGAATCTCTTGGTGGCCTCAGTTATGTCATCAAAACCCAAAAATTTGTTAATGTTTATTTCCTTGCTCTGCTGTCTTCTAATAATAAGCCGTATATATGTGAGGTTATCTGGCATTTGTTCTATTCCCTCTGACTTAAGTTGCTTAACATACACCCTCTATCTAGTCTATCCAAGTTATAACCAAAGGCAAGTTGTATGATTTATTATAACTGAGGAACAGTGCAATGTCCTCACTGGTATAAAGTGATATCACATTGTGATTTTGATCTGCATTTTCCTTATAATCTGTGATGATAATCATTTTTTCCTATATTCCATTGTTCATCAATTTGCTCGAGCAGGCACCAGTCACATCTCCATTGTGAGACTTGTTGTTACTGTTTTTGGCATATTGAATATGCCATGGGTAGCTTGCCAGGCTCTGCCCTGGAAATGGAATACCTCAGGAGCTTGCTGGGCTTTCCGAGAGCGACAGAGAAATCGAACCTGAGTTGGTCATGTGCAAGGCAAACGCCCTACTCACTGTGCTATCACTCCAGCCTGCTCAAGCAAATTGATGAACAATGGGACAACAGTGCTCCAGTGCTCCAGTGCTACTGATTGATCACTCTGTATGTCTTCTTTAAAGAAGTGTCTCTTCATCTCCACTGTCCTCCACTCATTTTTTTTTATGAAATTGATGGTTCTTTGGTAAATGAGTGCACACATATATATATACATACATATATATGTGTGTATGTATGTGTGTGATGTGTGTGATTACATATATATGCACATATATACATGTATATATCACTGTATCACTGTCATCCCATTGCTAATCGATTTTCTTGAGTGGGCACCAGTAACGTCTCTTCACTGTGAGACTTGTTACTGGTTTTGGCATATCGAATACACCACGGGTAGCTTGCCAGGCTCTGCCGTGTGGGCGAGATACTCTTGGTAGCTTGCCAGGCTCTCTGAAAGGGGTGAAGGAACCAAACATATATGTTATTTATATATATATATGAGAGAGAGAGAGAGAGAGGCGAGAGCAGTCACCTTTCTGCTTGGTCCACCTTGACCTTGACCTTTCTAGGGCGGTCAGTACTGGTGAGAGTCTGTGGCAGCTCCTGCCTAATGTTGACTTGAAAGTCCTGCTAGACTCACCTGTAAAAAACTAAGGCTCGTGGGCTTCCGGGTGGCTCTGTCTCACCGCCCGCGTTCGGTGCCCCGAAACTGCTGTGTGTGCTGTCTGTCAAGGGCAGGCGATGGAAGGAAAAAGGCCAAACTGGTTGCTCGATCAGTTTATTTCATTCTCTCTCTCCGCTTCTCTCCCGGCTCTCAGTCTCTCTCAGGATCTCTGGATCTGGCCCCCCAACCCACTCTTACAGCCTAGTTAAATCTCCACAGCATGAGGGGGTTGGGGCGTACACATAGGTGTGGTCACCATCAATAGGGTTGAGGTTCCTTTCCCTTAGGGGATGCTTCTCCTAGGACTTAATTCTCTTTCAGCAGGAGGATCCACCCAAGGGCGGAGTCCCATGAATGTGTTTCTCTTCTCAGCCAGCAAACATATAAGAATTCATAATATTAATCATTTTGTATGGACACAATAAGAGATGCATTAAAGCTTATTTGAAGCCAATTAAGTCTTCTCAGTCCATACAAAAAGGACATTGCTTTAAAGTAAATTATTCAAAAGGCACAAGAAGAGGAGAAAGGCAATATTAACTTATATAATATAAATTCAGTATCCTAGGAAGGTCTGACCTTACAAATTAGTAGAGTCAGATTAAGGGAAAGCCTTGGATTAACTCTTTTGGGGAAGAGAGCATGGAGAAGTGATTATAGCTAAACAAAGGGATGGGAGAGATTCGGGAACACCTTGATGGGTGAGACTGGGGTAAGCCTAAACTCCAGGAAATGCCTGGACAAGCTACTCATGTCAAGGAGGGAGAGGACAAAGTAATGTCATCCTACACTCACCGAGGCCATTGTCAAGTTGTGCCTGAGATCCATTTGTTCTGTATGGCATGAGAGCTGGTCCCTGCCACCAGCATTCTCCAGGATCTATTGATCTCAGGTTGAGGCATGATTATTCTTACCTTTTCCCCTAGGATCCTTATTTGTTCTCACAGAAAGGAATTTCAGGAGAATACAAGTGCGCGTGCCCCTGGAGATCTCTCCTGCCCGCGGAGAGACAACAGTGGAAAGCGCTCCTAATTGGGTGGATTCTGTGAGGGTCCCGACCTGAAATAAGACTAGTGAGGTTAGTAAACAGGGGGCCCAAGACGACACATGCCGATCAAGGGCAACTTTATTAACTGCCACGCTGGTTTTATACTTTTCTTAGCAGGGGGTTGGTACATAAGTTGTCAATCATCAGGGAAGTGTCTTCTCAGACCAAATAAGGAAAGGTTCGGGGTATATTAGGTGGGCTTACAACATTCTTCAAGAGTAGATTGAGAAATAGTGGGGAGGGGAAGGCAAGGGTTTATCTGGCAGGAGCATCTGGTAGGAGGAATGCACAAGGTATTTAGTGTAGAAGAAGGTATTCTACTTTAGGGCTTTATGGTATCTCTTAGTTAACTGCCCTGGGCTACTTTTACCTCTTGAGTTTGGCTATTTTCTTTGTCACAATGGCACCTTTGCCTCAGGTCATGCAAAGCTGGTAATGGAATTTTCCCGGTTTGTCCAGGGTAAAGGTTTCGGGGTCCTCTTTTGTTCAGGGTCCTGAGCAATCCCCAACATACAAGTAGTGGATAGTCTTATTTTTTAAATATTCAAATAGGTAAAGAGAAAGTAACACCTAGATAAGGTGGGGTGGGTCCTGAATGCTGTGTACAGTGACTGCTTTTGCAAAGCTGGTTCTATAGGCCTCTTTCAAGCTTTCATGGCACAGGGCTTTCTGTGCAGACAAGAATCCACTGCTTGATTGTCAAGAACAAGAATTGACTTCTGGTGCTCCTTTTCGTTTAGGCTCATTTGAGCGTTTGTTCCTCCTGAATCTCTCTCTCTCTCTCTCTCTCTCTCTCTCTCTCTCTCTCTCTCTCTCTCTCTCTCTCTCTCTCTCTCTCTCTCTCTCTCTCTCTCTCTCTCTCTCTCTCTCTCTCTCTCATTTTTTTGACCATACCTGTCAATGCTCAAGGATTGTTCTTGCCTTTACTCTTAGGAATCACTCTTGGAAAGGGCCAGGGGAGTATATAAGATGCCGGAGATCAAACCCAGGTCATCTATGTGAAAGGCAAGCACCTTACCTGCTGTACTGTCTTCTGGCCTCCTTCAGAATGTCTCTTGATAATCTCTTACTAAGGCTCCCTGATGCATCCTGGTTTATGGTTTGAGCTGGCATTCCCTTGTTTGAGCCTAGAACTGGGGGTCAGAACTTTTAATATTGTATTTTGATTTCAGATATTCCTGAAATTTAGTGACAAGGAATCCATACCTGGATACCTACATCAAAGTCATCCTCTTCTATGCTATAAATTGTTTCCTTGTCACTCCTCAACTCAGGATTTATACCCCATTTCTTCCTAGCCAAAATAGGACCTGTATAATTATGTGGCTCTCCTATATACATTATTAAATTTATCTGATTCTAATTTTATTGTTCATCTAACCAGAGAAGAAACTAGAGGAAAGGAGAATGCTCCATGTGTCCCCAGTGATATTTACAGAATGTCAGGAGTTGTTTTAGAAATTGCTTATGGATATTTTATTTTATTCTTGTAGAGAGCTCCCTCAAGAGATCAGACGATCAGACCTCTGTTAAATCAAACTTTGATCTTAGAAAATCAAGCATCTTTCCCATAATTTAAGAGCAAAACTATTGTTCTCTAGTCCACATTCTTAAAGATTGTCTCTTATTGGTAAAATTTACATTTCAAAACTCATTACTCACCAAAAAAGCAAAATTAAATCAAGGAACTGAGATGCTAAACTATTGTAATAAAGCCTGCATTTAAGGAGGAATAAGTATCTTCCTGTCTTTGCTATCTCATCTTGTAGTGCAGTTTTATAATCCCATCAGGCCAAAGGCAGATTTGACTATTGCTCTTTTTGGCAGTATTTTCACTCTTAGCTTGATGCTTGAGTTAGCCTTAACTTGTAAAACTCAAAGGTGAATAGATCTTTCTAACAGCCAATACACACATGAAGTAAATGTGATCTGCCCTTTATTCTGTATGAATGTACACAGTGTCCATTTTTTTTCAATTCTTTGCCAAAATAGTTGTTTAAAACATAAAAAAGTTTCCCATTATATGTTGCTATTTGGAAACATAAAAAAAAAGTCCTGAACCAATAACAAAGATTACAAAGAAAAGTATTGCATGTAGGAAGCTAAAATTAACTCTTTGTTTTGATAAGGAAATGAAACTGGTTAAAGATCAATTTCAGATATAGGTTGCTGTCCTTGACCAAAAAGCTTAAAGACAAAAACAATCTTTCATATTTTTATCCTTTCCCCAAAGTCTAATCTTTATTTTGTTTAAGATAATAGATAAGATGGAGTGTATCTCAGACACATGACTATGAAAGGATTTTATTGAATATTTTGTTGCCCATTGGTATGGAATGCATCCTTTCTAAAAATGTGCTTCTCTGTCCTCTTTTTCAGTAAAACCCCCCATTTCCCTCTCATTGACACAAGATACTTCCTTTAAGGAAAGAAGTCTGGAATCTTCCAACATGCCAGCTTGTTGTCAACAAAGCACTTTCTCTACTTGTCATGGCACCTCTTGTCTAATTGGTGCTCCAGAAGAAGTGGAACTCAACCTTCTCAATTACAGAAAGTGCAAAGCAGTGCTTGTGTCATTAAAAAAAAGTATATATATATATATATATATATATATACTTTTATATGTATACACACATATATATTATATATATGTTTCATATATATATCACTTGTATCATTTGTAGTCCCATTGATCTTCGATTTGCTCGAGCGGGCACCAGTAACGTCTCCATTTGTCCCTGTTGCGAGCTAGTGCAGCCCAATGATATCTGCTCACTTCAGGAACAGGAAGAACCTCGAATCATTCATTCAGAGATTTGACAAAGAAATCTGACCATCTAGTTGGTGGGCGGCCACAAGGTCTTCTGACGTCCCGTGGAATCCAGTCGGTAACAGATCTAGTCCAGTGGTCGTCTCTGAATCGCAATACATGACCAGCCCATCTGATTTTTGATGCCCTGGCAAACGAGACAGCATCCCTGATTTTTGACCGTCGATGAAGGTCAGAACTCCAGATTCCTTCTTTCACTTGAGTAAGACATGATATTCCCAGCATAGGTCTTTCGATTCCTCTTTGGGATACCCTAATAGCATTCTCATCCTGTTTGCGTAGGGCCCAGGTCTCTGAGGCATATGTTAGTGCAGGAAGAATGGTGGAATCAAAAAGATGTGCCTGGAGTAGGAGGTTCTTCGTTCTCTTAACCACCTCTTCGACACTCTTGAATACATTCCACGCTGCTCTCTTCCGCCTGTGCAGTTCTGGCACCAAGCCGTTCCTCATGGTGATTTCTCGACCCAGGTACACATAGCTGCTGCATTTGGAGTTGTTTGTTCCATTGAGAGCAAATGGAGCTTCAGGAACCAGTTTGTTTTTCATGAACATCAACTTGTTGAGATTCAGCTGCAATCCAACCTTTCCACACTCGTGGTCGAAGTCGATCAGCATTTGTGCTGCTTGGCTAATGTTTGGTGTTATGAGAACGATGTCATCAGCAAAGCGGAGGTGGTGTAATTGCCGACCATCTCTCTTCACTCCTATTCCTTCCCATTCCAGTCGTCGCATGATGTTCTCAAGGGTGGCACTGAAGAGTTTTGGTGAAATGGTATCACCTTGCCGCACCCCTCTCTTTACATCAATGATCACATCCTTGTAGAATGGTGAGATCCTGGTGGTGAATCCACAATACAGCTCGAGGAGGATTTTGATATACTGAGTTTAAATGCCCTGTTTGGCCAGGGCTTCGATGACTGCCTCAGTCTCAACAGAATCGAAGGCCTTCTTTAAGTCGATGAACATTAGACAGAGCGGCATCTTGAACTCTCACGAAACTTCAATGAGTTTGGTCACTGTGTGGATATGGTCTATCGTGCTGAATCCCCTTCAGAACCTGGCTTGCTCGCATGGTTGTCCTTCGTCTAGTGTTCTGCCTATTCTATTCAGGATGACACGAGTGAACAACTTGTAGACGACAGACAGCGGGCAGATTGGAGAATAGTTGCCGATGCTGTGGATGTCTCCCTTCTTGTACAACAGAACGGTCCTACTGGTTTTCCACTGGGACGGAACCTTGCATTCAGAGAGGTAGCGTGTGAAGAGTCGGGCCAGTGTATTGATGAGTACTGGCAGCAGATCCTTCAGGTGTTCAGGGCTGACCTTGTCCGGACCAGGTGCTATACACTTCTTTACCAGCAAAATGGCGTGTCGAATTTCAGAAGGGAGAACGTTGGGAATGACATATTCATCCTGTGGAATTTGTTATGTGGGCAGGTGGACATGGCTGTCAAAGAGATCCTAGTAGAAGTCGTAGATAATTTTCTCCATTGACTTTCTGGAGGATGTGATAGATCCATTGGGATGTCAGAGGGCAGTCATCTTCATCTTGTAGTTGGCGAAGGACAGGCGAGCGTTGCAAATTCTTTTCCCAGCTTCTGCTGCACTGGCCAACACTGTTGCTCTTCTCTCTTTGAGTTTTTCCTTTATTGCATCTCTGCACAGCTTTGTGAGCTCGGTCATTAGCTTGTGGTTGCCTGAGGCTCATGCCAAACCACGTTGACGAATGAGCTTGAGAGTTTTTGAAGACAGGCGTCTGTTTGTGGCTATATATACTGGGGCGATAGCACAGCTGGTAGGGTATTTGCCTTGCATGCGACTGACCTAGGTTTGAAATCTCCATCCCTCTCAGAGAGCCCGGCAAGATACCGAGAGTATCCCACCCGCATGGCAGAGCCTGGCAAGCTACCTGTGACGTATTCAATATGCCAAAAACAGGAACAACAAGTCTCACAACGAAGACATTACTGGTGCTCACTAGAGCAAATCAATGAAAAATGGGATGACAGGCTGGATTTCTTCTGGATAAATTTTTAGAACTGCTTCCGAAATGATGGGCTATCAGATAGTTTCTAGATATAAGACTTCTATTTCACTCAGTCAGTGTAATCAACATGTTGTTTATATCTAAACTGAACTTGCTGAACTTCACCATCTGAAAGAGGCCAGCACAGTGGCCCTGGGTCCTTACCTTCAGTGTCTGCATGTGAGGTTCCTTATTTTCCTGAACGATGGCAATTTTATTATTCTTCAAATGAGTCATATAAAGAATTGAAAAATATTTATTTTTAAAATCATATTTACACTTTTCTTTAGAGAATATAAGATTGAAAGATTGATAGTTAAGTGTATGAAGAATGGAAAAGCAAACATCAGTGGAAAACAACTGTTCTACTGATTTGACTTAAAACCACTGAAGAATTTCATGTCTGGGTGTTGTGTGTAAGTCAGTAGGGAAAGAGAGAAGAAAACTGTAAAATGAAAGGGTCTATCTGTCTGGAAATGGAGATCCCCAAACCTGCTCACAAGAAATGCAGATAAGTAAAGGTTATCTGAGAATTTTGCTTTTAAGTAGATCTTTAATCATAGTGACATGGAAAAGAAATGACACAAAAAGTGAGAAAAATCAAAATAAGGGAATTATACCCTGAGCAAACTTGAGCTAGAATGGTTTCTAAAACAGATGATATATATATATATATATATATATATATATATATAAAAGCATAGCTACTTTGCTGTTACATTTAAGAAAAATGACAATTATGTAAGAGGCCTATAACAATTTATAAAATATTAAGAGCAAAGGAGTTAGTAAGCTAACTTAATTCTATAATACAATAGCTCACTCATGTCTTAAAGCTAGATCTTTGGAGAAACAAATGTGATTGGTGGTGGTGTGAACACAAAGGATACCATTTACTGTTGGTAGAATATTATATATGGGCTTTCAGAGACGGGAAATTGGGAAGTTATTCAACAGACTAGTGTTACTCTATTATCTGCTTCGACATGAGTTAAATGTCCTAGAGAAATGTCAAGTAGTGATTTGGATAGAAGCAGCACTGGATTTCTTTTAGTATATGAAGCAATCGACAAATTAGCATATTATCTCTGAGAAATAACAGCATAATCCTTGCCAACCAGAATTATTTAAGGACCAAAGCAGCTAAAACAGATTATACATTTAAAAGAAAAAAAAAGCATCAAGACAAAATTTCTAGAGGTTATGAACCCAGACAAGCGCAGTTTGCATTCTGTTTATTTGCTTTTACTACTGGAATGAAATTTGGGCAGAGGTGAGGCTTCAAGGAGGCCTCTTTTTATAGTTACACATGGAGGAAATAAATTTCCCTTTTTTGGATTACAAAAAGCTCCACGTTGACTCCTACCTGTCTGCAGTCCAGCCCCTTGCAGAGACACAGTGGGAAAATAGGCCAAGGATTAACAGCTGTGAGACTAGGACGGCATCCTTCTTGCAAACTGTCTTATGAATGATGAATTCTTATTTCTTGATTTACATTTCCTCACACCTACAATGTTTCCTGCCTAAGGTAATAGGATCTGAAAGTCCAAATACATTTTTTTTCTTATTCAGCCAGTCTGTTGGAAATTGCCATGAGCTTGTCAAAAGACAAATGCTTTGTGTCCTTCTGACTATTACTTCAAATGTAAATTTTCCCTCTACTGAGAATGTTCCACCGCCAAGATGATATAAAACCAAAGACTTCATGGGGGTGAGGAGAGAGCTGCTGAACCAAAGTTTTTGTTTCTTTCTCAAGGCACACCTAAACTTCAAACCCTCGAAAACTCTTTTTATTCTAAAGGGTATTTATTTATTTTATATATTTATATTATATATTTATATTAATATACTTATATGTAAATATATAAATTTTATATAAAATATATAAATTTTATATTATATTATTTTATATTTATATTTCACAGCAGAGCCTGGCAAGCTACCCATGCGTATTGGATATGCCAAAAACAGTAACACTGAATTATTTTTGGAACCCAGCTTGCTCACATGATTGTCCTTCATCTAGTGTTCTGTCAATCCTATGCAGGAAGACTCAAGTGAATAACTTGTAGACGACAGACAATAGGCAGATTGGACGATAGTTGCTGATGTTGTGATATCTCCCTTCTTATACAACAGGAAGGTCCTGCTGGTTTTCCACTGGGATGGAATCTTGCATTCAGACAGGTAGTGTGTGAAGCGCTGAGACAGTGTATTGATGAGTACTGGCAGCAGATTCTTCAGGAGTTTGGGTCTGGCCTTGTCTGGCCTGGGTGCTATACACTTCTTTACTGAGGAGGTGGCATGTTGGAATTCGGAAGGGAGAACAATGCCAATGACATATCCATTCTGTGGAATTTGGTATGAGTGCAGGTGGATGTGTCTATCAAAGAGGTCCGAGTAGAAGTCATGGATAACCTTTCCCATTGCCCTTCTGGATGATGTGATAGATCTATCAGGACATCAGAGGGCAATCATCTTGGTCTTATAGTTGGTGAAGGACAGGCAGGCATTGCAAATACTTTTCCCGCCTTCTGCCGCATCAGCCAACACTGCTGCTCTTCTCTCTTTGATGTCTTCCTTTATCGCTTCTCTGCACAGCTTTGTAAGCTCAGACATTAGCTTGTGATTGCTTGAGGCTCGCACCAAACAACTCATTGGCAAATGAGCTCGAGATTTTCTGAAGACAGGCATCTTTTTGTGTCTTTCGGCATTCCTGGCATATTCATGTAGGTGCTAAACCAGCCAATCATTTTCCTTGTTGATGTTGTCAATGACAGCATCTTCCCATATTGCTGCAATAGTGCTAAAGAGCTCCCAGTTGGTGGTCATTCTCTTCTTAAACTTTGCAGCCTTTTCTCCTCACTCCATGAAGTAGAATTTCGCTTGAAGGAGACAGTGGTCTGATCCCGTTTTGAAATTTGGGATAACAGCAACCCGGGTCAGGCAAAACCTTTGATTGAATATGGTGTGGCCAATTTTGTTGTGGAATTATTCACCGGGAAACTCATATGTCCGACGTTTAGATTCGGCCTTCTGGAACTGCAAGTTACCATGGATGGTGTAGGTCAACATGATGAACTCAAACATTCTCTCACCCTGTTTGTTGCATTCTAGACCATGGATCCTGATGTGAAGTTCTTTGGGTGACCTTCTCAGTCCTACATTGGCATAAAAATCACCAACAACGAACTTATAGAAGGCATGGTCTTCTTTATAGAACTTCTGCAGCCTCATATAGAGCTTCTCAATTTCTTCTGCATCGTAGTTGGATGTTGGTGCATAGACAACGAAGATAGAAACTGCTGGCAGTGAGCCAGATCTATTCATTCAAATGTAAGCGTCCAATTCAGGTTGTTAGGCATTCAAAAGAATCGACCTGACTTCAATGTATAAGCAGATTAATCCATCAGTGGTTTTATGATGATTATCCCCGCAATACTATAATGACATTAGTAATCTGTACTTGAGGTACATTGGATATTAATAGAAATAGTAAAATCACCTTGGAAAGACGTTTGGCATTTCCTTAAAATATTAAGAATGGTATACTAAAAAATTATCTTCTTATGTATATATATCCAAGATAAGTCCACTAAAATCTTTACCCATATTTTAATACTAATTGTAACTAAAATTTCGAAAAGTATGGTGTTCAATGGAATATTTTCCATTCATACAAAGGAATATAATTCTAAATTAGCTATAGTATGAATGAACTTTGAACATATGCTAAGTGAAAGAAGTCATTCATAAAACAGCACCACCCATTATATGGATCCTGGATACAAAATGTCCAGAATAGGCAAATCTATAGTGGCAAAAGTATATTAAAAATTATTTAGACCTGTTAGAGAAAGACGGGGAGTAACTGGTAATGTGTATAGAATTTATTTTGTGAGTGATGAAAATGTTCTAAAATTAGATATTAATGTTGATTTTAAGCTATAAATATTTAGCTAAAATATGAAAAAACAAACAACATATTTTAAATGTATGCATTTTCTTAAATTAGAATATTTTATCAGTATGTCTACTGAAATAATAAAAATCAATACCGTTCTACTTATACCACAGATGGAGTAAGTTGCAAAAATCTCATTCTTGAGCAAAGCAAAGATGAATTGGCTACACAATTATAATTGTTCTTCTGATGAAAGACCTTATGTCACAGGCCAACAAAGTTACCTGAAATACAAAGAAATAAAGGTTGTGTTCAAAGGGAGATGGGACATAGCACTGTCTCCCCTGTGTCAGAGCAGCATATAAGGGATCCTTGATACAATCCAAACAGCTAAAAGAAAACTAAGGTTTTGAAAATACCCCAATGGTTAGAATACATTGAAGAATATGTCTGGGAGAGTATATTAGAGAAATTACTTAAGATCTTGGAGTAATAAAAAGATGTTTAGAAATGATACCAGATGTATGAGCCATAGAAGAAAAATGTGCTGAATTTATCTTGCAACAAAATTGAGGTAGGAGGAATTGACTGAGTCAGGCAGCTGGAAATGTACACTGAAGAGATGGGTGTTGGGAAACTGTATGACTGAAATCCAATCACGATCAGCTTTGTAAAAATATAAATAAAATAAAATAAAATTTAAAAAAATAAAATTTGATAAAAAATATAACACTAAAAAAAGAAAAAACTAGTAATAGTTGTATCATAATGCAGTGCTTTGCATGATTAGATTAAGATGTTTTACAATTTTTGTGTGAACTGCATTTTTATCAAATTATTTGATAAAATATAAGGTACATTGAGTCATTAAAATAGGAAAAAATAAACAAGAAAAGAAAGAAAATATCTATAGATCTCACACAACATGCACAATTTATCAGCAGAAGACTTCGAGGTCACTAGCATTTTTGAAGAATGTGCTGACTGTGTGATGTTAGCAGAATAGCAAGACAACTCTGGAATTCTTAATGCTGTGTAGACAATGCTACTCAGAGTATCACTGCAGTGAAAATTATAGGTGAAGAAGTGGGTACAGCAGACTCACAAGAGGAGGGATGCTCAATTCACTAGGACCCTGCAGAGGGAAGGAACCATTTTGTTATTGACTGGATGCTTTTACTAATCTCTGTAAATGGAGAATTTGGGTAGACAACTCTGCAGGCAGAGTCCCTCTACCATCTCTGAGCCATCGGTTCTATGCCTATGTGTTGATCAGGGTTCCAAGACATAAACCCATCTCTGCAGCTTGGCCCAGCAAAGAGGGTCCTATTAGTAAGCTTTATATCCCAGCAGGACAAGTGTTCAGACTGGGAGGATAAACATTCAAACAGTAAACTAGGCATAAGAGAAAAGCATCAATAGAGCTGCCCAAAACGGGAAACCATACTAAAAATAATAGTATTTTCAGAATTGTACTATTCTCATATGATGGCAGGGAAGCCTCCTCCCCACACTTCAGTGGTAGGACTTTGCATTTATCCGATTTTCAGGCTACAGAATCCTGCTACCCTTCCCTTCCAGCTCCTCCTCAAGTCTTGTAGCATAGCCTGGAATACCAAGAAATCTTGCTTCACTGGAAGTCCAGTTAAGACTAGTATACTCTAGAGATACCCCTAACTGGGCCTAGATAAAGAATTTGGAAGATAAGACAGAGAACAGGTCTGATTAGAAGAGACTGCAAGAGATTTTATACCCTAGACAGGTTTTACGCAAGAAAGCAACTTAAGGAAAGAAACAGCCCAATCCATTGTTATCCCAAGGCCTTGAAAACATAACAACAAAAAAGCATCTTTAAGCCAGGAGGCACAGCACCTGCTAATGGAAAAACAAGTCACATGCTTTCCCCACCAACCCTGCGCTGTACCCCTCTCAAAAAGATGTTAAAGCTAGCAACAAAATGAATGACAATTTTTTTCTTCAGATATCCAATTTAATAACATAGAATTAGGGAGTCAAACAGAGAAGGGGACAAAAATAACTTGTAAAGAAAGCCTGTGAGATACAGCAAATGCACAGCAACACAGAACAGAACATTAGTGAAACAGGAAAGGAAATGCAGGAGCAGATTTTTTTTTTCCAAAGAGAATGAAACTATAGATATTCCAAACTGAGATGCTAGATATGTGAAACACAATACATTGAATTAAATTTTCATTAAATACAATCTAAATATATTAGAGGGGAAAAGAATGGAAATTAAAGTTAAAAATGCAATAATGATTCAAATGCAAGAGGTTAAAAGTATAATTTAGGAAAAATAAGCCTCCCTTTAAGAACTCTCAGATTCCTTTAAAAGATGAAGCACATGATAATAGGTAAAGCATACAGTGAAATCTAAGTAAATAACCAACCATAGAAGTTTAGGTAGCTGACAGAATACCCAGATTTCTAAATTTTGAAATCCATATACTAAGACACTTCATCATTAAGTAAAAAGTTGGTAATAAGTAGAAGATATTACAGACTGCTAGAAAATGAAACATACAAAAAGGCATACCAATCAAACTCATTAAATTTTTCAGAAAAACTTCCAGACGGAAATGTTCTACCCTGATAAATTACCATCTAAACATTGAGGAATGAAAGCAATACTCCATAAACAAAAGTTAATATTGTTTACCAACACTAAGGCCACGTTGCAAGAAATGCTGAAAAGAAGAAAAAAGAACATATAACTTTGAATGAGGTGATAAATAGTAATGCTTAAGATTAAACATAAAAGTGAATAAAATACAGACAAAACATAAAAAAGGATGAATAATGGAATAGAATCTTATTGCTCTATAAATATGAGTTGACAACAGAAAACAGAAGACCTCTAGATAAAGATAAACTGATTTCAAATCTTTGGTAAACACAAAAGAAAAATCTGGAAGGAGACTTACATGATAGGACTAGAAAACTTAGAAGGAAAATTGAAAAGAAAGTTAATGTAATATCTGGGAGGGAAACAATCCAAAGCAAAAATTAGAGACTTCATAATGAAAGAAACAAAAGTATTAAAAAACCAATAAAACAAACGGCCTTCATGACAAGAATTAAGAACTGTATAACAGTAACCACCCTAATTGTGAGCAATCTGAACTCACCAATCAAAAGACATAGGGTAGCTTGGTGGATTCGTTTAAAAGCAGAGCCCCTCTATATTATTCACGCAAAAATTTCATCATGTTTTATATTCATAGTGAAAGATTGAGTAAGGACCTTAAACCAGTAACATAGAAAAAAAAGGAAATAACACATTAGATTTAAAAAGTTGTAGTATATATACTCAAAGGTATACTATACAGTTAAAAAAATAGAGACAGGGGATATAATTCAAATGACTTGACTGCATAATCTTTCATATCTCTAGACTCTAAATTTGACCCCCAGCAGTTCTGCCCCAAGCGTATCAAGCGTAGTCCTGGTAGACCTTAAGAATCACCAGGTCAAGCAGATCCCATACATCAGACCATCAGTCCCAGATCCCTGGACTGCTGAGCATCATGGAAGGTGAAAAATAAAAAGAAAACATTTTTTTCAAGGAATCTGTACTTTTTAATACCCCATGTTTGAGACTTAGAGAAGATTGTGCTAATAAAGTTGGGAATAAAAGGCAAGTATTAGATGATTTTACCCATGTAGAATTTAAATAGCCAAAGGGAGGAGATAGATGGCAAAACACAACAAAAATAACTCTTAGGTTCTGTGAAAAATATAACAGTTGCCAGAGGAATACAATGTTGGGAATACATAAAGGTGAGTAATTGTTGAAGCATGATAGCAGTGGAACCTGGGTGGTAGGTGCAGTGCGACTTACACAGAGAGGTGTGACTCTGAAACCTTAAATGATATAGTATTGTAAACCAATGATAGGTAAATAAAGTGAACTTAAAATTAGCAAGGTTGGGAATTTCTTCCTGTAAACTTGTAAAAGAATAAACAGACACAAAGTGGGAAGAAAATATTTACAGATTCCAAGTCATCCTAGAGATTTGTAGCTAGTATACATATAGCTCTCCTGGGTCTTAGTAATAATGACAAATATCACTGTATCACTGTGTCACTGTCATCCTGTTGATCATCAATTTGCTCGAGTGGGTGCCAGTAATGTCTTCATTCGTCCTAGCCCTGACATTTAAGCCACATCTCCTTACTCATTCTCCCAGAGGTGCAGTATTGGAGGCTCTTTCAGGGTCAGGGAAATGAGACCCAGCATTGTTACTATATTTGGCATATCGAATGTGCCATGGAGAGTTTGCCAGGCTCTGCTGTGCAGGCAGGATGCTCTCAGGTTCTCCGAGAGGGAGAACTAGCTATAAGAGGGAGCTTTGTTTTATAGTCTCTGAATCTTGGTCATTGATGGGATTACACGGCACTGGGGGCAGTTTGTGGGTGTAGCTGCCAAGCTACTGGAAAATGGGGGATCTGGGTGGAGGAGGGCAAGTCCTGATCTGAGCAGGCTTGGAGATCTCAGCCCCCAGTCCCACACACCTGGGTTCCTCTGCTGGTTCCTTCATGTGTGAGGCTTGTCTGAACGTGTGGAGAGGGGCCTTGAGCATGGTTGTGGCTGGGTTCCGGAGGTCTTCAGCTATCGGGACTCTACTCTCTACTCGGGGTGGGGAGGGAAACTCAACCCACCCTTCTTTGAGGGGCCCCAGTGAAGACAGCCAGGTGCAGAGGTAAGAGACTCTGTCTTAATGACAAATAATAAATTTTAAATAAAGTACAACACATTTCAACCAGCCCATCATGAAAATGAATACAAGAAATAACAACTAAGAATATAAGAATAAGTGCTCCACATTATTAGCAAACCATTTTTTTATTTTAATAAGAAAAAAAAAACACAGAATTTCAGTACTCAGTGATGTGACAATTGGGAACCACTGAAATTTCATACTTCCTTCTAGTGAGAATTTAGCTAATATAGCAACTTTGGAAAATAACGTGGGGCTTCCTAAAAAACTAAATATATACTTACCACAGCCCAGTCCTTCCACAACTATTTGTCACTGAAATGAAAACATGTTTGTGCAGGATTCTGCATGAGTGTGTATAGTCATTTTATTCATAGTCACTCAAAAGTAGAAACAAACTAATTTTTTAAAAATTTGTCACTGGACTAATTATTTAATGTTCTGGTCCAGTGGAACTCAGAGTCCATCAAGACCAAGCCTGCCAGAGCTGGTGGTCATGGTAATGGAGGAATAGATGCCAGGGATCACACTCAAGGCCTTGTACAGCATATGCTCTCCCCAGTTATCTCCCTGGACCTACCATAGATTTAAAAATAGTCATTAGTAATTTGTCTTACTTTTAGAATAAAGAAAAAATAAAATAAGTTAAAATTAATAATGAATAATAAATTTTACAATTTGTTATGCAAGTCATACAAAATGCTTGGTTTCAAAAAGGTAGCAGTTCCATCATAATCAGACCTTGTCAACTTCTCCCTCCTGTACTCGGCATATTTCCCAGACACGCTGTTCTCCTAGACTTGTTCATTTATTATATCATTTGCTTCAGGGACTTGAACAATTTTTCTATTTTAACAGTTTTTCCTGAAGAATATAAATAATTCTGCATATTAACACATTACCACTTTATGGTGAAATTTATGTTTTTAATTTATCCTTTTACAATGCTATAAATATTATACTAGAGTACAAATATTATTTTATACTCAAAAATGCAGGTAGGGTGTTTGCTTTGCATGTGGCCGACCCAGGTTCGATTCCTCCATCTCTCTTTGAGAACCCGGCAAGCTGCCGAGAGTATCCCGCCTGCATGGCAGAGTCTGGCAAGCTACCCATGGCATATTCGATATGCCTAAAACAGTAACAGCAAGTTTCACAATGGAAACGTTACTGGTGCCTGCTTGAGCAAATCCATGAACAATGGGACGACAGTGCTACAGTACTACTTGGAAGTGCTGCTACATTATACCCACCATCAGCAGTCATAATCCACTATTATCCAAAAGTACATTCTCTACCACCCTGCGCACTCAGATGATGGTATCACTGGGTTGTTTCTACTGGTGATTGTCTAATCCCTTGTTTTGTTTCCCTATAATCTGCAGATAAGTGAGATCACTTGTTATTTATTGGTGTTTGTTTTGTTTTCTCTTTTATTTGGGGGGCAGTGTATTGGGTCATGCCCAGTAGTGTTCCAGGGCTATACCTGACTTTGTTTCTAGGAGTGACCCCTTGGCAGTGTTCAGGGGATTATATTCATGCCACAGAGAGAACTAGGGTTGACCACATGCAAGGCAAGGTCCTTAACCTCTATTATATCTCTAAATAAAGTCTTTTTACTTCTGACTCACTTCACTTAGCACAACACTGTTCAATTTTTCCAAGTCACTAAAAACTGTGAGACTTCATCATTTATCATAGTTGAGTAGTATTCCACTGTCTATATACGCTTGACTTCATTTGGACACTCATTGTGGGAACTTGCATTGTTTCTGAATATTAATTATTATAAATAATACCGTGATGTACATAAGTACATATATGTCCCTTAGAATTGATGTTTTATGTTCTTGGCGTAGGTGCTCAGGAGCAGAATTGCAGGGTAAAATGGAAGCTCTGTTTTCAGAAGCTCTAAGTTTTTAAAAGTCTCCAAACCATTTTCCACAAAGCCTGAACCAAGTAACTGTCCCACCAGCAAGAAATGACAATTTCTTTTTTGCCATATTTCTGCCAGCACTTGTTTCCAGACTTTATTTGTTGCTCGTTCTGTTTATGGGCCAGATTCAGCTATGTTCAGGGCTCACTCTTGGCTCTGCACTCAAAGATCACTTCTAGTGGTCTCAGGGGAACATGAGATGCTTGTGATAGAACCCAAGGCAGCTATGTGCA
Source organism: Sorex araneus (assembly GCF_027595985.1). Classification (NCBI taxonomy): domain Eukaryota; kingdom Metazoa; phylum Chordata; class Mammalia; order Eulipotyphla; family Soricidae; genus Sorex; species Sorex araneus. Next base: position 91,049,851 of record NC_073304.1, on the reverse strand, counting down.
AGACAAGCATCCTACCTGCTGTACTTTTCTTTCAGCTCTTCTCCCAATTTTCGATGTAGACATTCTTACTACTTTGATACAATACTGTTATACCAGAAGAAAATTCCCTGTATAACAATACCTAACTGCTGGTTTAATTTTTATTCCAGTGATAGTAATGATAAATAAATTTTCATAATTCTGCTTGCTATCTTTATAACCTCTTTGTGTATCTAGTTTTGTTTCAAAATATTTTAATAGATACCCAGAAAAATATACTTTGCTAAGGGCCTAAATTCAGTACAAGACTTGAAGCTGTCAATATGTCAGAAAAATTAAGAGATATGACTGATGATTGATAGAGGGGAAACTAGATATCCACTTAGGCAACATTTTTATTCTACCCCTTACTTTAGCTGTAAGTCCTTGAATTTTCAGATTCAGTGTTCACATTTTTGATGGTCCACAGGAAATTCCCTTGCACTGACACTGTGCTTGGTACTTATTTTATTGAGTTTACCATTTCATGAATTTATTAGTTGTTTATTGAGATTTTTCCTATCCTTGGTCACAAATCCTTTTGATTTGGAAGGAGAAAATATATCAATAAAACATGCAAGATTTCATTAAAAAACAACCTGAGATTCTGGACCAGAGAGCTAGCTCAGTTGCTGAAGTACATCTTTTATATATAGGAAACCTAGCATGGTCCTCAGAGCTTTGCTCAGAGTGACAAACTAGCAATGTGTTAGAAGTAGACCCTGAGCGCTGTCCCCAAATAAACTGAACAAATGTGAGATCATGTTCATATGAATGCTAAGGCACTATCACACTGGATAAACTGTTCAAGTAAATACTATGATTCTCTGGGAAAAAAAATATCTCTGCAAAGGAAGATTGTTCTAATTCATTGATTAAGTGTCTCATAAGATTGCTAACTATATGTCCAAGCTGTAAAAGCACTGCTTATCAAGTCCCAGCTGTAGCTCGTGTATTTCTGCCAGTTGATAGAAATTGTAATATGGCAGATATTATAGAATTAAAGGCATCTGTGATAGGAGAAAGTGCCATGTAATGTTTATATCTTACTCCAATATGAAATCACAATGCAGGTTCTTGTTATTCTAAATCTAGACCAAGGATGACTCATCTACAGACAAAAAACAACTCTTCTGATATGCTACTAGATATTTCTCAAGATAGAGCATCTGACCATATATTGATTTATCATGAGTCATTTCTGTGAGACTCTCCAAGCCATAAAATGAAATAAACTTAGTCACATTGTTTTTTGTACTATGAATGATTGATTTGGGATTAAACATGATCAGAGCTAATATAAATAAGTAAAACCCATAAACAGGAGCTGGAGTGATAGCACAGCGGGTAGGACGTTTGCCTTGCACGTGACCGACCTGGGTTCGAATCCCAGCATCCCATATGGTCCCCTGAGCACCGCCAGGGGTAATTTCTGGGTGCAGAGCCAGGAGTAAACCCTGTGCATCACTGGGTGTGACCCCAAAAAAAACACCCATAAACAGATAGCCTGATCTCATGTCTTGTATGGTTGGTTCTCCCTTAGGTCAGATATTGTCTATGTGGGACCTTAATGAGCAGCTGAGTGAGGAGAAAATAAAATATAGACATGGTTTCTGAACATACTGGCATAATAGTGTGAATCAAAAGTTGAAAACTGCTACACTAAACCTCATTCAGGTGTATCCCAAAAATGCAGGAAAGCAGAAACTCTCGCAACTTGTAGAATGTGGGGCAGTGAACTCATAAGCATCTTTGTTTATTTAGAGAAATGGCCCCAAACAAGAATATTCCCAAACTTCTAATAAATGGGAAATTGCCTAAATGATTGGTTAGGGGCCTTGTAAGAGAAGCTTGAAGATCAAGGTTGGGCTGGAGCGATAGCACAGCAGGTGGGGTGTTTGCCTTGAATGCTGCCAACCCGGGTTTGATTCCCAGTATCCCATGTGGTCCCCTGAGCACCTCCAGGGGTAATTCCTGAGTGCAGAGCCAGGAGTGACCCCTGTGCATCGCTGGGTGTGACCCAATAAGAAAAAAAAGAGATCAAGGTAAAGATTGCATGGGTCAGAGGCATATGGAAGAAATAAATTGAGCACATACATTATGGAGAATTTTTTGAAGCATGTGTTAAGTCACACCAAAAAGTATCTATTATTAAAAGAATCACAAAAAGTTTGAGAAAAGCCATATGAGTTCATCATTATTGCAATCATTATGCCATCATTATTGGCATGATGAACTCGTGAGCAGTGATAAAATCAGTGATGAAAGCCTGTTTATGGACTTGAGGGCATGAGCTCCAGCTCATCCATACTGATCTAGTCACTGTTCCTGCAGAGTGTCTCACATTGCCAGCTGCAGACACCAAGCCTGCTTTCCCGATATGGCACAGATATTTGAGGTGATCAGCCAACGATTTAGTGGCAAATCAACTAGGCTGGGCACTTTGTACTCAGTGAAGCAAAGATTCCCTTTGCCTGTATGTCATTTTACCTTTTCTTCCCTTGGGACTTTAGCCAGCACAACCTAAAAGGACTTCAGGAATATTTGTTACTCACAGAATCCCTCAGAGAATCATCTCTGACTCGGGGGTGTATGTCATAGAAAAAGAAATATTGACACAGCCAACTTCTTCTGGAATCTAAAGTGAAGTTTCACAAAGCACAACCAATACCAAGCCCCAGACCTGCCAGATTAGTTATGTCATCTCTTAAAAAAACTGTTCAGGTATCAGTCTAAAAAGAAAAATATAATCAAATTGAGCATTGTTCTTTAGGATATGATAACCACCATAAATTAAGCAATGTAGTCTCACTAATGCATGTATCATATACATGGGATGGCCTCACATCACATTACCTGGAAATGTGAAGGTAAAATTACTTGAGGGTATGCGCCTCATTCCTATATATAACTGTAAACTGTTTATAGCTGAAAGATCTGGTTCCAACTTGCAATCACTTTCTCTAGGGTATTTGATGAAGTTTGATGGATAATTAATTACCGTTATCATTTGACCATTTACAGCACAGACTAGCTACCAAGTTAAAGAATTGCCATCCTCATCTGTATTTCTATGTTCATTGCAGCACTGTTTACAATAGCCAGGATCTGGAAAAAACCAGAGTGCCCCAAAACAGATGACTGGTTAAAGAAACTCTGGTACATCTACACAATGGAATACTATGTAGCCATCAGAAAACATGAAGTCATGAAATTTGCATATAAATGGATCAACATGGAAAGTATCATGTTGAGTGAAATGAGTCAGAAAGAAAGAGACAGACATAGAAAGATTGCACTCATATGTGGAATATAATGGAACTGAGAAGTACAAGTTGGCAATGATGCAACTTCTGGCAGATATCTCTCTGGACTTGGTTACTAAAGTACTAAAATACAGAAACCCAAAACCGAGAGGCCGCTAAGTGTGGTCACTCGACCTCATACCTCTTCATCCTCAGCAATGGAAAACAAATTATCTAATGCTTCCTTTTCAGCAGGTCTGACTTTAGGGGAGAGACTCTCCAAACAATAATAGTGAGTTTTGTTGAAATATTGAATGCAATCAAAGTGAAAGTAAAGTGAAATTTATTAGTTACACAGGCGGGGGGGCTAAGGGTGGGGGGGGCTAGGGGCGTGGGGGGGTTAGGGGTGTGGGGGTGCGAGGTGGAGCTATACTGGGATTCTTGGTGGTGGAATATGTGCACTGGTGAAGGGATGGGTGTTTGAGCATTGTATAACTGAGACTTAAACCTGAAAACTTTGTAACTTTCCACATGGTGACTCAATAAAAAAATTAAAAAAAAAATTGCCATCCTGGCAAGGATTCCTTAACCTCAGAAAATAGTATGTAAGAATATGTTTGGCTCCACGGGATGCTCTGGGATACTTCTCTGTGATTCCATGCTTAGATTTAGTGAGAAATAAATAAGTGAAGAATCCATCTATGACCAGGAAGTATGATAGTTCATGTCACTGAAGGACAAAGATATTGACATGCGCATCAAGACCTACGTACTAAGAAGTTTTGTGAAGGGATTCGAAGAACAGTAGAAAAGAAATTGACAAGCATAAGTTTTAAGACCACTAATAATGGTGGTGGTGTCTATAATACTTATGACTAACTTCTTAAATAAGAATAATCTAAATACTGAAATAGTTGTTCCTGAATAAAAAGAATTGTAAGGAAAAGCGGGTGTGTACCAAAGCAGTAGTGCAGTAGGTGCATTGTTTGCCTTGCATGAGACTAACTTATGTATGATTCTTGGTACCCCATACGGTTCCCTGAACCCCACCATGAGTAATGACTTCTGAGCACAGAGTCAGGAGTAACACCTAAGAATAGATTGGTGTAGCCCCATATTTTTTACAAAGAAAGGGAAGGGAAGGATATGGAATGAAAAGTAGACTATTCTCTGTCCACATTTCTTCTTCAGAGTGAGGAATTCATCTTCTAGCTGCTGTGGTTATTAGATATTCCACTTATCAAAAATTGCTCTTATCATCAGAGAACTGTACTTTCCATCTTTAGGGGGTGACTGGCATCCAATAATAATGTATATGCTTGACAGTATAAAGGCATGCTCTGAGCCTTCCCCTCAAGTTTACATAGTTAAGGAACTGTTCTAGCTTCAGGTTCCTCTGCACAAAGACATGCGCACACACACACACACACACACACCCTACTTAAGTTTCAGGTACAATCACACTGCAACTAAGTTTCTCCAAATTACCAGTCCTGGCTTCCATATAGGTCTGTATCTCATAATAATTCCTCCCAAACCTTCACCTAATCACTTTCTGAAATTAGAGATTTAATCACAGCTTCCATCATTAGTCATTTATCTCACTAAAAACTTCTTTTGATGTGCAACCCAATCAAATCAATGTCAGTGATAAATTTCATGGGAAGCAATAAAGATGCACAAGATAATTGAAAGGTTGTCAAAACAGGCAAAGACAATTTTTATGTTGCCTAATGTACCATCTGATACCAACAGTCTCAAAACTGTTGGGGTCCAGTGACTCAGTATAAACAGCAGGACACTTTGTTGAGGGTTTATTTAGGAGACATTTTTCTTTGCTTCCTAATAGATGATTTATTTAAAATTCAATGACAAGGGAGCTGGAGCGATAGCACAAGCAGGTAAGGCATTTGTCTTGCATGTGGCTGACCCGGGTTTGATTCTCAGCATCCCATATGGTCTCCTGAACACCGCCAGGAGTAATTCCTGAGTGCATGAACCAGGAGTAACCCCTGTGCACCGCCAGGTGTGACCCCAAAAGCAAAAAAAAAAACCCAAAATTTCAATGACAGGATTGGTCTCCTTTTATAGAAATCCATTTTCATTTCTAAATCAAACACTGTAATTTATAGATTGAATAATTGGAAAAGCATTGGTAGTCCCTCAGATATATACAGTGCCATCCAGTTAGCCAGTATCAGATTAAAAAAAAAAGGTTGACATCAAAAAAGTTGGAAATGCTGGCCTTGGCAGCAACCTTAGAAGTGGAATAGAATATGAATACAGCACTGGAAGGAAATTTGGAGGCAAAGAAGAAGTAGAATTCTATATTCTAATTTCCATGGAATTTGTACAGACCCATTTTGGATCTTAAAAGAAAGTTGTTAGGGATATTTCTGAAGTTCAAAGTGACCTTTACTTAGCTCCTAATATGTGAGGTGATTTCACATAAATTTTATGCCTGAAAGACTTGACAGAGAAATGACGAGCTCTCAGTGCATGTCTTGTCACAGGTATAATGGATTACAATTATGACACAAAAGGATTCTTAAAGACCTCATTGAATTCATGGCAGATGGGTTCTTTGAGAGCAGTTTTAAATCTGAAGGGGTTACAAATTTATCATACTCAAGCTAAGATTCGCCTCTTGGAGAAGATGTCTGTTTAAATGAGATTTGTTGACTTCAATGTGCAAAATGAAAACCCAGGAGCATTTTATTGGTTTCATAACATTGGAGAAGACGAGGGGTCAGAAACTTTTTTAGGTCATTTTGTCAGTGCTGACAATTGATAAATTGACATCTATTGTTCTTGGGAGGCTGATATCAATAAAGATAAGCATATAGTGAAAATTACAGGTAAATTAAATTTTGGTATTAAGAACTTTTCTTATAAATTATAAGAAATTATGTTGCTACAAAACCATGAGTTGTGGTGCCTCTTCTCATCTATAGTAATTCAACTCCTCAGCACTTTTTAAAATTTTTTTTCCATTTTTTCTTTTTCTTTTTTCTCTTTTTCTCCTCAGCACTTAATGTAACAAAAGGGGTAAAAAAGAATACCTTTCTTTCATTTCTTACAGAATAGTTAAGGAACAAAGAATAAAGAATTTACTCAGAGTAAAACAAGGCTATATATTATTTTTAAATGATGATTTTTTTAAATTTTATTTTTAAAAAATTGTTTTAATTGAATAACTGTGAGATACATATTGCAAAGTTGTTCATAATTAAGTTTCAGTCATTTAATGATTCAACACCCATCCCCTTCACCAGAGTACATTTCACACCATCAATGTCCCCAGTTTCCCTCCTGACCCCCAACCTCTATGGCAGGCTCTTCTCTCCTCCCCTCCCTTCGTCTCCCCTCTCCCCTCCCCTCCCCTCTCCCCTCCCCTCCCCTCCCCTCCCCTCCCCTCCCCTCCCCTCCCCTCCCCTCCCCTCCCCTCCCCTCCCCTCCCCTCTCCTCTCCTCTCCTCTCCTCTCCTCTCCTCTCCTCTCCTCTCCTCTCCTCTCCTCTCCTCTCCTCTCCTCTCCTCTCCTCTCCTCTCCTCTCCTCTCCTCTCCTCTCCTCTCCTCTCTTCTCTTTTATACTCCTCCTATTCTCTCCTCTCTCTCTCTATTTTGTGGCATTATGGTTTGCAATACAGATACTAAAAGGTTATCAGTTATATCCTTCTACCTACTTTCAACACTTGCTGTCCAAAGTGATCATTTCCAAGTACTACCGTCCTACTAGTCCCTTCTCTATCCTAATTGCCCTTTGTCACTTGTGGCAAGCTTCTAACTATTGACCAGTTCTCCTGGCTCCTGTTCCATTTATAAGAAAATGTCATGACTTCTTTTTTCTAATGACATCATAGAAATCCATTGTCTGATATTATTCATGTAGCAGAACCCTAGGACACAAATTCTGTGAATTCTTCCACTGTATCTCTATTTGACACACTTTTCTGAGAGTATATTTTATCTAAATTTTCTAATTTTTTGAAAAGGGTAATACTATTTGCCCATATCAAGATCTTGAAGACAAAGTGATGCAAAGGCAGCTGGTCTTAATCATTCAAGCCTTGTAAGAGTTTAAAAATAGGAAAAATTGATATTTAGCAAAATCAGTGGCATGAGCTTGAACTTAAGGGATGTTATTATAATAGTTTTTGGAATGAAAATAAAAATTTCTGCCACAGACTTCAAATTAGTTGTTATGGACCGAATTGTATTCCACTTCAACCTAAAACTCATGTTTAAATTTCGATTCCAAGAATCTCATAGTATTATTGTTTAGGGTGTTAGGGCTGTTTGTTTATTTGGGGTTTGGGATCACACTTGTAGGTGCTTGTAGGGTGCTTGGTTCTGTTCAGTGAGCATTCCCCCAAGGTGCTCAGGGCATCCTGTGATACAGGGAATCAGACCTAGGCCTCCTGTATGCAAAGCATGTGTTCTATCCCAGTGAGATAGGGGTCCTTAAAGGTGTAAATTAAATGAGATCATTGGAGTTTTCAGTAATTCATATAACTAACATCTTTATGAGAGGAGGAAATAAGGACACAGATACAAAAAGAGGAAAGACAAAAAGAAGACATAGGGAGATGTTAATTTATAAGTTAAGAAGAGAGATCTCAAAGAAAACCAAATTTATGAGCATATTTATCCTCCTTCAGAACTGTAAAAAAAATACATTTTTATTATTTTTACCAGAAACACAGTGTTACTTTGTTGCAGCAGTTGTAGCAAAACAATACAACATATGTCCTATAAAATCTTAGTGTCCTTTTTCTTGCCTGGACCCTTATGAAATCTTAAACTACAGCATTGCTTATTGAAGATTTAATTTTACTTAGAGTCATCATTTCTTACATGGAATGGTAAATGGAATTCTCTTTAAATTAGTCTCAAAGACAGAGCATTCAGAGTTCTTTTATGGAAAATATTGTAATAAGTTATTCTAATTTTAAATGGCTTACATTCTAATTTGTTGCCATGCCAGAATTTTTCACTTTTGCATGTAAGAATACATTATTACAAATTCAAAGTATATTTACAGACTGTGTTCCAGGATTTTTTTTAAAATTTTTTCAGAATATGAGCTTAGTCACCAAGCTGAAGACAATGGGTGTTGATTTTGTAAGATTGTGATTTTCCCATAATTTTGATTTTTATATGCTTCTGATTGAACTGCATTACACACAATTACAAATATTAATGAATTTTTCTAGCCAAGCATATATGGGAAGATATGTATAATGATGGTTTATATACTTTCCTGAGAATTTATGCACCTTAAGAGTCCCTGAAGTCTTAAGTTCTTAATCAACACCAAATATAACTACCACTGTGTTGCCCTATAGCACTATAGAGTATTGTGTGATAACGAATGTGGCCACATGATATACACTTTGACTCCCACTTTTGTCTTTCTAAATGTAAGTATGATTGTCAATTATGTCAGCACTTCACGTGTATTTATCCCTTCAGTGTAGGTTAAATTTGGACCAGTTTGGCCAGCAATAACATGATACTGATAAAAAATATTTTTATGAAATGGGAGTAATTTTTATGGGGAGTATGAGTGGAAGTAAAATAACTGGGTTTTCAGCTTTGGTAAGCAACTGTTGAAAGGTTTTCAAAATTGTGTGAATTTGCAGACTTAGCAGTAGTGTTGTGAGAGTTTCAGTTGCTCTATATTGGTATCTCAGTATCTTTTCTCTTTTCCTTAAGCATTCTGGTGGTCTCAATGATAAGCATTCTTTACCTTTAATGTGTATCTTTGTTATTACTAATTAAGTAGACTATTATGAGGTTCAATGAAAATTATCTATTAATTTTGGAATAATCCTTGCTGTAGCATCGTCGCACTGTTGTATTCCTGATTTTTTTGCAAAATATTTTAATGGACTGTCTAGATTCTATATTTATTTTAGGGAGTTTTTTTCCTTCCCCACATATTTTGAATATTAATTTGATGCAAATACTTAGAGTATAATATGTTAAATTTTTATTTTATTGGAGTTACATTGGTTTATAATGATGTGCATGTTTTAGGGGTACATTAGCACAGCTCCTTAAAGTGTATGTCATTGGTATATTCTCCATCTGGGGAGTTGACTGCATCTCAACCTGTGATGTGTACTCTTGGCATTTTCCCCCCTCTCTGGAGAAGCCCATGTTCTCTCTCGAATAGCTCTCTCTTTCTCTGCTGCCTCCCTGTATCTCCTCTAAGTAAATATTTTCACTTCACACTCTGCACTGTAGCACTGCCATTCAGAGACCATATTGTGCCTCAGACCAAATTCTAGTTAGCCACATGCAAGGCAAGATCTTTAAACCCTGTGTTATCTTTCTGGCCTTAGTGGTTCTGAAGACAAAATGTTCTTAAATTTTATAAAACTTAATCTATTTCTTCTTTTTGATTAGATCATATTTTATGTTTACTTACCTCAGAATCATAAAAATTTCTTTTCTCCGTGAATTATGTTACCTTTCAGATTTATATTAGTGATCCATTTAGAATCATATTTTGGTGTGCTGCACATATAATTTAAGATTAAATTTTTATACATGAGTTTACAATAATCCCAGAACCATTTATTGAATAGAACTTTTCCATCCTTAGCAGTGTCATCTTTAGCACAAATCATAGTACAATCTGAACTCTTTTCTATTGCACGGTCTGTTTTTAATTTACTTTACTCTGTTTTAAATGTAATAGCTATATGATAGATATAAATAGTAGTTATTATGAATACTCTTTGTTCTCTTTCTTCAAAACTTGCCTCAATAATTTTTGACTCCTAGATTTCCTGTATAAATTCTAAAGCCTAATTTTCAATTAAATATATTTCAAATTAAGTAAATTTTAAAGTAAAGAAAGTTAACAAGAGTTAGGTGACATTTTCATTGTGCTTGAGTTAAATCTAGAGTTTAGTATAGAGAGCATTTTTTTTTTATAATACTGAGTTATTAAATGTGAGCTCTTGCATGTTTCCTACTTTGTTGCAGTAAGGTTTTGTAATTTTTTTTGCTTTTGCTTTTTGTGTCAGGTCACACCTGGCGATGCACAGGGTTTACTCCTGGCTCTGCACTCAGGAATTACTCCTGCTGGCGGTGCTCAGGGGACCATATGGGATGCTGGGAATCGAACCCAGGTCGGCTGCATGCAAGGCAAATGCCCTACCTGCTGTGCTATTGCTGCAGCCCCGGTTTTGTAAATTGTTACACAGTTTTGTGATTTACTTTGTCAAATTTTGTGTCTTAAACTGAAAATCAAAAATCTTTCAGAACTTTGAAATGTAATTATCATCAAAAAGCTTTCCTTTTGATTGAATTTTATTTTAAAAATCAGCTTTAAATGTATTTTTATTTATAAAACTAAAAATTGTCCTTATTTACTTTAAAAGTACATATCTCTGTGTTTCCGGTCACTTGGCAGTCATGCCCAGGAACTGCCTCTGGAGGCATATAAGCTCATTAACAGCCATGATCCAAAGACTCCCAAATAAATCTCTCGGAAGTGAGCAACACAGGATTATACTCCATAGAGATGCCTCCAGACCCCAAAGTCACCATTTATTTAAAAAAGAAAAATGTAATTGACCTCTATTCCTGGAGTGTGAGGCCATGACATCTCATACTCTACACCATGGATGTACCAAGAGTAGTACACCATATTTAATGGAGTGTAAAATAGAAGGCAACTCATCTCATGGAGAGAAATATTCATATATGTGTACATATTAGCACTGTAGCACTGTCATCCCGTTGTTCGTCGATTTGCTCAAGCGGGCACCAGTAACATCTCCATGGTGAGACTTGTTGTTACTGCTTTTGGCACATTGAATACGCCACGGGGAGCTTGCCAGGCTCTACTGTGCAGGCGGGATACTCTCAGTAACTTGCTGGCTCTCCGAGAGGGATGGAGGAATTGAACCCAGGTCGGCCCTACCCGATGTGCTCTCACTCCAGTCCATATCAATGACTCATTTTAATTTTATCTTTGCACCAAGGATGCTATTTTGAAGGAAGCCTAAATTCTTTGTTTTTACCTGTGGGGTATATTTGTTTACCAGTCAGATAAATTACTTGTGGAGATCCTTCCCTATGGAAACTTAAAACTTAATCTTTTGCTTTTTTTTTTCTTTTTGGGTCACATTGGAAATGCACAGGGGTTACTCCTGGCTCTTCACTCAGGAATTACTCCTGGCAGTGCTCAGGGGACCATATGGGATGCTGGGAATCAAACCCGAGTTGGCTGCTTGCAAGGCAAATGCCCTACTTGCTGCACTATTGCTCCAGTTCCAATTTAATCTTTCTTAAGGTGAATCCTTTTTGCCCTAAAACTATGTAAAATCTCTTTGGTTTTAGGTATGATATTTAATTCAAATTCACAAAAGTAAAATCTATTTACCAAGTCTTTCTAAATTGATTCAATTGAAACATATAATGTCTTCTTTCATTTTACAGCTACTGTAATTTTAGATAACATACTTCCTTTTTCCAGCTAATTTTTTCCTTAAAATAATTGATGTCTTCTCTAGTATATAGAGAGCTCAGGCATCATCCATGAATCTAGGCAGAATGGATGTGATACTGTTGGGATTTCTCTCTGTTTAGCCTTGAATACACCTGTTGCATGACTCTATAGCATCTATTATTTTTTCATCAGATTTTACACCTGTTTATGTTACACTACTGAAGTCATAATATCCTCTTTTTATTATTGAGTGATCTTGTTTTGTCATGGTTAAGCTACATTTTGAATTCATAATTTTTTAAATCTCCAATTGAATCCTCAATCTTATATGGATTTTTAAATGCTTCAAATCATTCAGATATTTATTCTCCCATTTCATATAAATTTAAGTTTATATTATTATGTTTTATATTTATCTTCCCTTGTTGGTTGTAAGTATGAGAAATAGAGTTTTGTATCCTCTTCTATTTTTGTTAGCATGTGTAATTGCAGGATGTGGGGAGAAATTAAAATACAAGTAACCATTTTTGCACTATAGAAACATAAATTACAACATAGAATTAGAAAATATTTTTGTGCTCACAAGTGAATAGGACTGCAACTACCATTATCTTCTCCAAATACTGTCCAGGGGATAGAAAAAGGATTTCTTTCTGACTGAAGGCAATGTTTGTAAAGTTTAATAATCATTTCCTGTCTAGACATTATGTCTAGTCATTTTAATAAAGTAATTACAGATGGATAACATATGTTCATTGTTGAGTTAGGCACTTCAGGAAATGGGAAGCATAAAAATGGATCCACCTTTAAAATATATAGATTATTTCTGATAGAACATAATTTACGTAAAGATAAGTATTAATGAGTTAGTAATACAATAATTCAAGAAGTATTAACTAAGCATTAACTGTCAAATAATTTTAGTGGCAGTAACCACACATTTGGAGAAATGTCTGTGAATTTTAGTCTAGAAATTTTGCATTATGGTAACTATAGTCAGGGCATTTCACCATCTATATGTTTTTATTTATTTATTATTGGCTCAAGCATTTACATTTACAAGGTTTTGTAAGTAATTTGCCTTGCTCAAAAATCCTTATTCTTGGGGCTGCAGTGATAGCACAGCGGGTAGGGCATTTGCCTTGCACGCGGCCGACCAGGGTTTGATTCCCAGCATCCCATATGGTCCCCTGAGCAAGGCCAGGGGTAATTCCTGAGTGCAGAGCCAGAAGTACAACTTTGTGAACAAAATATCTGGGTCTTTTCAGATAAAGGTAAGGGATGAGAATGGGGTCACAGCCAGAATTCATAAATACATTTCCAGCATTCTTATCCTTACAAAGTATTTTACTTTTTAGCAAATTATTATGGTTACATAACCACTCAGAAATTTAACCAGAATTTCATTCTGTTTTATAAACAAAAATTCTATTTTACTTATGCTGAAAGTAAGGTACAGTAGAAAAAAGTAGCTTCAATATAGCTCAAGGTATCCAGTGAAATATAAATACTAGTCATTGAGATGATTTAATAGGAGACCTCTTTAAAGGCAACTGACTTACATAGCTGCCTTCTAACTGTTGCATAACCTGTGATTAATGGATTCAGAGATTGTGGCTCAATCAAGATTTGGGGGAGCATTTACTTACCATTCTTAAGACTACTTGTGGGGGTCTACCTTTAATTTTCCACCTCTTGACACTTCAAAAATTGGTAGTCTTCTTCATCCATTTTTATATTTTTCACCAGTTTCTCCTCCTAGGATGAATCTTGTGTTTCCTTTGCTAAATTACCTTTTTTTCCCCATGATCATAATTTAGGTTTTTTTTTCTTTTTTCTTTTTTAATATTTTTGCTCTGGGGGTCACACCCAGTGATACACAGGAATTACTCCTGGCTTTGAACTCAGAAATTAATCCTGGTGGTGTGTGGGGTTCCTTATGGGATGCTAAAAATCAAACATGGGTCAGCCAGGTGCAAGGCAAATGCCCTACCTGCTGTACTATCTCTCCTAGGCTTTTTTCCTAACTCTTGTTTTCATCATAATTTCCAACTGAATCTGTAAACTTTTACATGATCACCCTGTTTACATTTTTTCTCTTCTTTCCTTGAAACTGAAAGATCTATCATTCATCTTAGACTAAAGAGCTATAGTTACTGCTCACATAGTTGGTGCCTTATTGGGAAGAGTGAAAAATATGAGTTTATTTGGGTTCTTTCCCTTTTCATTTGGTCTCAGAATGTCTCCACAAAGGTCATATAGGCTGTTAAATGGAGTCTCGGAGACCAAGCGGAAATGTTCAAGAAATTTAGGCATAAGCTATATGACATTTTAGTCTCTGGAGCCTAAAAGTAATTTCTGATGTATTTTGATTTTTAATAACTCCTGTGAAAAAATCAAGGGTAGAAGATTAGTTTCCTTACCTTTAATTGGAGAAGTAGCTTGAATTTGTGGCCAATCTTCATTTGCCACAAGTTATTAATTTTTCTCATTTTTATAAATCCTTAAAGAGGTAAAATTATTTCTATTTGATAAATGGATCTGAAAATTAATTTGAAAAAAATTATGAAATTTCAGCCAAGCAAGAAAAACATCTATTTAAAAGGAGGACAAAGCTGGATTTGAAATATTATGTGGATATTTTGTTCTTGAAATAGTGTGGACAATAAACGGGGGAGGGTAGCCTTTACATACTACCAGAAACCTTGGAACTTATATTTTCAGGGATCCAAAAATTTAGTATTCATATCCAGACTAACCCTCAGAGATTTCCTGGCTCTTCAACTTGAACCCTGAGCAGAACTCTCAAGCTTATCACACACAGGTCAGCAAAAGCCATGAAGACCATGACCATCCTCTCCAGGGATACTGCTGGTATTGAGAAATGAAACTTTTCATTGACCAGACACAGGGCCTAGTTGTTTCCAGGGTTCTCACAAACAGTCCTATCTTAAGCCCACCTGTCATTTTTGTAATTGTCTTCTGCTGGAGCAATAACACAGCGGGAAGGGCATTTGCCTCGCATACCGACCTGGGTTCAATTCCTCTGTCCCTCTCACAGAGCCTGGCAAACTACCAAGAGTATCCCACCTGCACGGCAGAACCTGTCAAGCTCCCTGTGGCATAGTCGATATGCCAAAAACAGTAACAACAAGTTTCACAATGGAGACGTTACTGGTGCTCGCTTGAGCAATTCAGTGAGCAACAGGATGTCAGTGACAGTGACAGTGACAGTCTTCTGCTGGGCAACTTTGATTGATTGACTCTGTCACACTATGCCATTGGATCTTTAAATGTGTTTCATTTTCCTGGAAAAAAAGGCATAATTAAAATGTTTTAAAAATTAAAAAGTATAAAAAAATTTAAAAGTATAATAAGTATACTTTTTATGTTTGTTTTATTCACAACATCTGTTCACTCCTGCTGAATGAACTGTCCACTTAAGAAAAGTAAAATATTCACCCACAATCTGAGAAACTTGCTTTCCTGACTGTTCTGAAAATGACCCACATGCCCTCTCTCGAGCCTCGCTATAACAGCCAAATATTTGTATTATAGAATATTATATTAATTCATAAATGACTACAAGATGTCCCAGAATCAAAATAATGCCCTTCCCCAACAGTATTGTTTGATTAAATACATGAGACCTGGTTTATTTAATCACCTTAGTATAAGATATTCCAGTTCATGTTCCTTCATTAAATTTTTAAAATATTCTCTGTAACAATAGATTTTATTCTGCCTGAGGAATAAACCACTCATTTTCCTTTTCTCTCTCTCTAGGGTAAATAAATACCCTAATTAAAGAATACTCAAAATATTTTAAAAACTATATTGTA
The DNA here is from genome assembly GCF_027595985.1 of Sorex araneus. Taxonomy (NCBI): domain Eukaryota; kingdom Metazoa; phylum Chordata; class Mammalia; order Eulipotyphla; family Soricidae; genus Sorex; species Sorex araneus. The sequence goes on along the minus strand of NC_073304.1, from coordinate 91,034,277 downwards.
TTGAGTTTCTTCTATAATATTTTTATTAAAAAAATTTTCATTTGGTTTTATTATTCCTTCAAGGCATTGGCTTTAATTGATCTAATTTTAATTGTTTCTCACTTGATGCATATTCCTGGCTTATATTAATATTCTGTCACCAATTAAATAAATAACTTTTCCATGATATAGTTTCTGCATAGTTAAGATCTCATCTATAAAAATGTGCAATTGGGGATGCAGGAGAAATAATACAGCAGGTAAGGGTGCTTACCTAGCATGCATCCAGGATTGATCCAACCCAGGATTGATCCCCTGTTACCATCAAATTTAAATGTAAGGGAAGTTTTTCAATCTATATTTTTTTTAAATATTGTAAGAGAATTTATTATTTCCTAAGTATAGCTTTCTTTCAAGTAACTCGTATAGGTATCCCAGAAACGGCATATTACCAGTGATCTTCATTATTTTCACTATTCAAGAGACAAATGTTTATAGATTGTCATTAGGAAGAAATCCTTGAACCCTTAATCTATGAATTCTGCTAACTAGAATGTTAATATTTCAGAACATAATACTTAAAAGACAGAGGTAAAAATTATGGTTTAGACCCTGAACTCTTTCAAAACTTGAAAAAGCAGAACAAGAACTCAAATAGTTCTCAAAACTTTTCTACTCTGTTCGTAAGCCACCAAGTAGCCCTTCCCTTTTTCTGTGAACAGACAGAATAGGCATAGTCCTTGTTTATGTTCAAAAAGTGTTGGGCTAAAATAAGGAATAAGGAATAAATAAATAAGGAATATTTCCAAGAGAGCAATTTATTAATTTACATTTTAGCTACAGATTTCATCTTGGTCTCACTTGGTTTCTCATTTCCACCTTCTTAAGTGGTAGCTAAAAAGTCAACATAATTGCTCAAAACATGATAGAAAGGACTTATAATTCAGAATAATATCTTGTGTTGTGAGAGTAAATAATATGAAGTCCTTATCCTTATGGATCTTAACTTGTTAAGATAAATTAAGGGACTGCTAGGACTGCCCCCAGCATCGTGTACTCCCACCAACGGCCAACATCCAGAGACTTAAAGCCAAACTCCCGGAAGAGAGCAACTCAGAGAGTCTCTTGTCTATACGCCTGGCTGTCTTCCTGAGGGGCCCTCAGAGGGGGTGGGCTCCAGCTTCCCTCCCATCCTAGAGCAGAGCTCCCGCGGCCAAAGACCTCTGGAGCCTGTCCACAGCCATGCTCAAGGCCCCTCTCCACACATTCAGACGAGCCTCACACATGAAGGTATCAGCAGAGGAACCCAGGTGTGTGGGACCCAAAATGAAGACCTCCAAGCCTGCTTGGATGGGGACTGGGCCTCTTCCGCCCAGATTTTCCATCTTCTAGTAGCTAGGCATTCACACCCAGGGACTGCTCCCGGCGCCATGTAATCTCACCAACGGCCAACATACAGATACTTAAAACCAAGCATCCGATAGCCTACTTCTCCCTTTGGGAAAACCTGGCAAACTACGAGAGTTTCCTGCCCACATGGGAGATTCTTGAAAACTCCCCATGGTGTATTCATATGCCAAAACCAGTAACAGTAATAGGTCTCATTCCCCTGACCCTGAAAGAGCCTCAATGTGACATCATTGGGAAGGACAAGTAAGAGAGGCTTCTAAAATTTCAGGGCTAGGACGAATTGAGACGTTACTGAGACCACTCAAGAAATTCGATGATCAACAGGATGATGATGACAATTACTTCGTTTTCCTAATATTTAACCATGTTATAGTTTACATCACAAACTTTTCACATATATTTTCTGGTTTAGATATTCTGCTTCCAAGCTATGTTTAGAAGCAAATTGTAGGTTCTAGTTAATCTTTAATATAATTCGGGTATCAGAATTAAATTATTGCCAAATTCTTCAAATCCAAACTAGGTATTTCTTCAATATTTATGAAAGTTTTGGGGTTAAATTGAGTGGTTCTTGGCCTTTATTCCTGGTTCTGTCCTCATGGATCAATCTTGGCTACTTAGGAAGAAATACCTTATGTTATCACTTTAACCCCTTCTCCTATAATTTTAAAAGCACTTAAAATACTTTTACACCATCTGTTTACATTGCTTGTATTACAAATATTCTCAAGTATCCTTCCCATTGAACCCATTTTTCCAGATCTTATCTCTGCCCCTGTAAATTTATAGACTGCACTGTAGTACTGTCATCCCATTGTTCATCAACTTGCTCGAGCTGACACCAGTAATGTCTTCATTGTGAGACTGTTACTGTTTTTGCCATATCGAATATGCCACGGGTAGCTTATCAGGCTCTGCCATGTGGGCAAGATACTCTCACCAGCTTGCCAGGCTTTCCAAGAGGGACAGAATAATCGAACCCAGTTGGCCACATGCAAGCCCTACCTGCTGTGCTATCGCTCCAGTCCAAATTTATACAAAACAATTAAAATATAGTTTAGGGGCTGGAGCGATAGCACAGCGGGTAGGGCGTTTGCCTTGCACGCGGCCGACCCGGGTTCGATCCCCGGCATCCCATATGGTCCCCCAGCACCGCCAGGAGTAATTCCTGAGTGCAAAGCCAGGAGTAACCCCTGAGCATCGCTGGGTGTGACCCAAAAAGCAAAAAAAAATAAAATAAAATAAAATATAGTTTAGTAGATAAGTAATGAGAGACAAAAATTTAGACTTAAGCAAGATACTATTTATTAGTGGATATCTGTAGAAGATGAGCTTATACACTTGAACAAATTATAACTTCACACACTTGTCTTTTCCCACAATAATGATAGCAAAAATCCCAACTCCAGAGAAATAATAACTATTAATTTTACTAATACTATATGAGAGGAATACAAAAGAATTAGAAATGAAAGTAATATAATGACTTTCTTGGAAGTCTTTTAAAACAACTAAACTTGCATATCATGTATTTCCCTCCCCTACATAGGCCGATATAGATTTAATTCATATTCAGTAAGTTATTTTCAGAAAATGTATTATTTACAGATTATAATGATGGACACAATGGTGACTTTAAGTTATTTCTGAAATGACTTATGTTTAGAATTCTACCTGGAAACTATCAGTCATGAAAAGACTTAGGAGACAAAAGATAATTTCTACCTAAAAATTACAGTTCTTCCAAAAGTAGTTAGAACTGAAAAAATATGATCTTGGCCCAAGAAATGTTTTTTAAAAATTTATGAGTTTATTTCTCCCAGGAGATTTTACTACCTTCTCCATAAGATGAAGGTGACTGTATCTTATCAGATAAAAGTTATTTTGTCAGTATTACAACAAATGAGTTGATATTGAATAGTTTGTAAATTTAGAGCTAAAAGCAAATTTTTCTTGAACTGTATGGTTTGTTATTTTTATGCTATTATAAAAAGGATTTATAGTATGGAAATCTATACCCGAATCTCCATTAAATTTTCTGAGATGCTCTGAGATGCAGTGTAATGTGCAATACCTCGATTGGCAATGGTAATTTAGCTACTACAAAAAGAAAATTTGCTGGCCCTCATTCAAAATGATTCAAACTTTGAAGGCAAAGACCATTGACTATTAAGCAAAGTATAGGGCCTCTGTGACTGCACATGCTGTGGGTTCTGACTCTAACTGTTTAAATCAAGCTCCTTGCTATATACATATAGTTACAAACAAAAGGATCCATCTTCTGGAATAGGATTTTGCACAGAAAGAAACTTTAGCACAGAAAAGTCTAGTGTGTCTAGCTATAGCTTTCCCAGAAGTCAGCGAAATAGGCAATAACCTAGGTATTTTCACTCCAGTCTAGCTCTCTGTTTACTTTATCAAATTTCATCTCCAAATCGAACTCCAATTTCAACAAATGGCAAAGACATTTATGACCAATATATTCTGTTTCCCCTCAGAACATCACCTCTAGAGTCAATTCTAGGAATTTAATTGTATGAGACTAAACAACTGTTGCTTTTGTAAATTACTTTTTTGCCCCATTCCGACTCCAAAACATTGCAGGATTGGGGAAATGAGAAATCTCATAACGTAGCTGCTCTTTTTTATCCAGTGCTGCTGAGAGATGCAATTAATATAAAAGGAGAGATTCGACAGTCTATAAGCACCCAAAGTAATAACTCCTTTTATGAATATCAGACACAGGTCCCAGGGCATCTTGAGTAGGTTTCTGCTCTATTGATTACATTGTCAGACAACACATTTCATATCAATGAACATGTCCTGTTCTGGGAGCTGTGGGAAAGGGACATTGGAGGAAACATAAATGTCAGAGGAAACAGGAATACCTGTGAATCCTAGTACATGCCTCTCAGAGCAGAAAAGGTGATGATTTGGCTTGGGAAGTTAGTCCAAGAAATCTATGGAGATTAGAAAATCATCCATAGTTGGCAAGAATTTGAACATGTGCAAGTACAGAAAACATGGCACAGAATTCCAAGCAACTTCAGGTACTTATTCCCTGGGACCTATCAGCAAGATATCAATTTCTTATTCTTGCTTACATCTATTTTGCAAATTTGTCTGTGTCAGATCATATATTTAGCCACATGGACACAAAAGACTTTTTAAAAGTCCTTTTGTTCATCATATGTGGACTAATATTAATTCAATCATCATGTTATTCTGCACCCTATTTCCAAAATTTGGGTATTTTGTTAATCTTATGAAAATGGTAAAACTTCAAGTTTAGAGATTTCTTCTGTTACTTATTAGGAAGCCAAGCTCTTTAGCATTCACTGTATTCCTTTCAATATTTCTTCTTTATGATTGTCCTTTTGAACTGTTTCCAGAACATCTCCATTTTTTTTTGGCATTTTGGGTCACACCCAGCAATGCTCAGGAGTTACTCCTGGCAGTGCTCGGGGGACCATATGGGATGCCAGAGATCAAACCCCGGTTTTGTCACATGCAAGGCAAATGCCCTACCTGCTATACTATCTTCCAAATGCCATTTCCCTTTCTTTCTAAGTCCCCTCACTTACCTCTCACTCAACTCTCTGTTTTCCCAATCCTCAGCGTGGTCTTGTATGTTTTTAACTGAAGGGTTAATGGGACACTTGTTGGGCAACAGTTATTTTTTAACCAAAGAATGTTTTTTTCTGATGTAAACATTATGTTCTCATTCAGAGTTACTCTTAGTTTGACTAAGACCCTTTTAGTGAATTACAAAATGTATTGATTGAACACATACTAGTTGTTCACCTTTAGTGTATATGTCTATATATTTGAAAAGCTGCACTTGGAAATGCCATTTGCATTTCCAAAAATCAGTAGGATGGCCATAGATTTTGAACACAAAAAATGTGCAGCAAGGGGTCATGGAAATAGCACAAAGAGTTGGATCACATATACATATGTGGGTGAGTCCCTGAGTTCTGCTCACAGAGGTGCATGTACCATACAGAGTACAATTGCAGGTGACTGTGGTGGACACCGGAACCCCCAGACCAGAACATTATGATACTACCAGGCCCAAAGCTTTCAGGCTCATGGCATTGGGCCAAACAGAGAGTGATCCTTTGCTCCAAGTGTAACACTGGAGAAGCTTCTCCCAAAATATAAAGCCTGAGCTGTAGTTTGCAACTGTAAACAGCAGTGTGTATGGGGCAGGGGTGGACAGGGAGTAGAACACATACATTAGCAGTGCCCAGTTTCCCGAGAAGGAAAAAATTAAAGATGGGACTTTTGTGTTCTTGGGTATTTTGAAAATAAAACATGTCTTTAAATTGTTTCCTTTTACAATAATAAAAGGCAACAATTTTCAAATGAACAGATGATTGTAATGGACTCTTCCCTAAAGAGGATGCACAGATAGCCAACACCTACCTAAAAAGGATGCACATAATCACTTATTATTAAGGAATGAGATAGAACCACAATGAGATATGTACCCACACCTGTGAGAATGTCTTATATAAAAATGGATAACAACTGCCTAGGGCCAGAGCAATAATATAACAAGATGCTTGCCTTGCAGGCAGCAAACACAAGTTTGAGCCCCAGCACCCCAAATGGTCCCCTGAATCCTACCAGGAGTGATCCCTAAGCTCAGATCCAGGTATAAGCCCTGAACACTGCCAGGTATGCCCCAAGTAAATATAAACACACAAACAAACAAAAAACGCATAATAACATCAGCCAAGGATATAGAGAATGAAGTTCCTGTAGTCATTTTGGAAAACACAATGATGATTCCTTATGAAGCTAGACATACACGTACCTTATGATTCAGCAATCCCACTCTGCATATATAGCCAAAGAGCATAAAAAATAACCTCAACATATATCCAATCCAATATTTATTTCAGAATTATTTGGGCTGGAGTGATAGCACAGCTGGTAGGGTGTTTGCCTTGCACACAGTATATCCGGGTTTGACTCATCCATCCCTCTCGGAGACCCTGGCAAGCTACTGAGAGTATCCCGCCCGCATGGCAGAGCCTGGCAAGCTACCCGTGGAGTATTCGGTATGCCGAAAACAGTAACAATAAGTCTCACAATGGAGATGTTACTGGTGCCCGCTTGAGCAAATTGATAACAACTGGATAACATGCTACTGTGCTGTAGCACTGTAGCTACATGCATGTAAAGGACTGAAGGCCCTGACAACAACAAAGACTACCCAAGGATACGGGTGTGGATGGTAAAAGAAAGGATGGAGGTTTGAGAGAGGGCAGAGTGCTTTGGCAAGGGGGGAGTTCAGAAAACTAATGAATAAAAATGTTCATTTTCCTCTTAAATTAGGCAAAATATGTGGCCTATGATACTATAATTCTCTAATATTTTACTGAGACACAACAACCTTTATATAGGTCAGTTACATAACAGGTTTTACTTATAGCTTAAATGTCTTTCCCTATCTGTTTTGTAACCTATTTCTTAAACGAGAAAGCATATGCTAATTATTGTTTCATGGCAAATCCAATTAGTAATAGCAGCAATGATTTAAAATGTGTTATATCTTATATTAGGCATTGTGTTAAGTACTTGACATAGTTTTTTGTACTAACTCAGTAATTTGAATATTTGTTATTATTTTCATTTTATTTATGATATAGTGAGGCTTAAAATTACATGCACATTAAATGTAGACTCTACCTCTAAAAACTGATCAACAACCTGAAGCCCTTCCCTAAGTAAAAAGACCAGCGTATGGCTCTGTCTGTGTCCCTTTGATTGTCAGCAGAACCCGCAGAAGTTATGTTGTCTGTTTTGATACGACTTTAAGGCATTGTTGAAAAAAAAAAAAAAGACTTTCTTTTATTCTCCCAAAGTGACAAGTCCTATTAATCTGTGGTGTTATATTCATCCTTTCACTTCATTTCTTATCTGATTCATTTTTTAAAATTTCATAACAATAAATTTGAATTTCTTCTTGGTAAAAACAAAAAGTCTGGCTTAGCTTTCCTTCAATTCCCAGAAGCAACAAAGTACTGAAAAGTAAGTGGAGGAAGGGTCAGGAGATCAGAGAGATAGTACAGGTGTTAAGTCATTATCTTTGTACATAGTCTATTCCAGCCAGTAAATAAGAGTCCTTGGTCACCAACAGAAATGATTCCCTGAGCACAAAAACAGGGGTAAATCTTGAGCACTGCATGGCATGGCCACAACTACCTCCAAATAAGAAGGTAAACAGAGGTAAGACTCAAGCTTCTATGAGAGACTCCAGAAATACTAAGACAACCCCAGTCATTCAAGGAATGTTTGTTGGGCTGCAGCTAGCAGTCTCCTGAATCACAGAGCACCCCTTGTGATAGCATGCATATTGTTTCTCCAGTGACTCAAGAATTGAGATATGGTGAATGCACTTCCAATGCATTTTCCTTGAATCCTTTCTGTTGTTACTTCAGGTTAAACTATAATGGGTTCTATTTTGTGCCATTGTGAAGTCCTTTTTTAAACGTGTCTTCTTGTATTACTGCTTGTGGAAGGGGATCAGATCGCATCAACAAGTAGATGTGTGACCCTTGTTTGTTGCACTTCGTTCTCTCATACCTAGTGAATCATTTTGTCCCTCTCTTTTTATAATTTGAAATAAAAGCAAGGAAAATCCCATCTCTTTCAGAAACTCTGACTAGTGACTGGTCAGAGTTGAGTGCTGAATGCCACTGAAAGTACACCTGACCTTTATTGATCTTTGCTTCCAAATGAAGACTTTTCACATGTGTCTAGAATTTATAATGAATGTGCACATTGGGCAGGACTAACCAGCCTCTTCATACTTCAGTTCCTCCTGGATTGGGAGAACAAGAAAATGCAGGATGCACACTTCCAATTCTTTTTTTTTTTTTTGCTTTTTGGGTTACACCTGGCGATGCACAGGGGTTACTCCTGGCTCTGCACTCAGGAATTACCCCTGGCCGTGCTCAGGGGACCATATGGGATGCTGGGATTTGAACCCGGGTCGGCCGCGTGCAAGGCAAACGCCCCACCCGCTGTGCTATCTCTCCAGCCCCCACACTTCCAATTCTTGTGTCAGAAACTTGAAGGATAAAAAGATCCCCCAAACCACCATTCCCCACAGATAATGGAGCACAGGCTGATTTTTCCAGAAGAAAAAAATAATAATTTTTTTTAAAAAGCCTATATCCCATGAGAATTGCTCCATGGTTTGTAAGTCTGCTTCATGTGCTGGGGGAGAAGGCAGCTGGAATGGAGGAGTCAATGGTGGCTGGAGGGATCGATCTAGATGGGAGATGTGGTGCTGAAAGTAGACAAGGAACAAAATATGATGACCTCTCAGTATCTGTACTGCAAACCATAACGCACAAAAGTAGAGAAAGAGTCAGAAGGAAAGTGCCTGCCACAGAGGCAGTGGGTGGGGTGGGGTTGGGGTGGCAGGAGGAATACTGGGGACATTGGTGGTGAAAAATGCACACTAGTGGAGGAATGGGTGTTTAATCATTGAATGATTGAAACAATCAGGAAATCTTTGTAACTGTATATCATGATGATTAAATTAAAATAAGCCTATATCTGTCTATAACTGTATGTTACATTATTTCTCCTTTACAGTTCCTGAAAGGCAGTGAGGGCAAAAAAAGTCAAAGGGAGGAGTCAGGAGACTGTGAAAACCCCAACTTCACTGATGTTTGTTAGGGACCTGAGTGAAATAGATTTGAGCAGATGCCCACCCATCTCAGACATTTGGTTAGAGTCTCAGCTGATCAGATGATCATTCAATAAAGAATTCTGTTTCCCAGATCCCTCCTGGTCAGATGACCAAGTTGCAAGCAGTAGTGAGCTAGGATTGACTCTCTGTCTTGTTCCTCATTGGAAGGAATCTACTTGCTCCTCTTCCTCTTCGCTCTTTTGGCATTTGCTGGCAGAGGTCAGGGATTTGAAAATGTGCCTCAAGGATGGCAGAGTTCCCCCTAGTAGCTACAAACATCTTATTTAATTATTATGCAAAAATAAATAAATAAAATAATAAGCTCCTGTGCTGGATGGTACAGCTGGTAAGGAGCTTGCCTTGCATGACGCTAACCTGAGGCTCATTGCTGGCACCCCATATGGTTCCCTGAGCTCTACCAAGAGTGATCCCAAATTCAGAACAAGGAATAAGCATGGAATACAACCAGAGGTGGCCCCAAAACCAAAAGGAAAAGATCCTATATGTTTAAGGGATTGTGACCTGTGTCTTTTTGTTACATCAGTTTGACAACGTATGTAGGAGAAGGCTTTCAGAATCCTGGCCTATTTTTCCCTGCATTTCCTTTTCCACAGTTCCCCAATTATACAGACTGCTGTGCATGTTACAGTTTTGTTTGTTTTTGAGACATACCCAGCAGTGATTAGGGGCTACTTTGGCTTGGCACTCAGGGATTTTGCTCCTAACAGTGCTTAATGGACCAGACAGCGCTGGGAGAAACCAGGGCTCTCCCAGGCAAGCTTGCACTCACCAGTTAGAGCTATGGCCCCCAGCCTAAGACATCATTCTCAAGATGTCCATTGGCCAAATGCATTTGAGAACTTGAAATATTACTTCACCTGATGAAATCTTCCTTTCATTTTAAACTCAAAAATACTCATGTTCCATTTAATCCTCCTATTTTCAAAACCCTGGTTAGTTCTGACTTCACATATGCACATCACTGTATCACTGTCATCCCACTGTTCATCAATTTGCTCGAGCAGGCACCAGTAACGTCTCCATTGTGAAACTTGTTGTTACTGTTTTTGGCATATTGAATATGCCACGGGTAGCTTGCCAGGCTCTGCTGTGTGGACATACAAGTGTACAATGATGGATGGTGCCTGACTCTCATCTATTAGCTATTTCAACATTTTCCCTGACTTTTCCATAGTAAACGCACTTGCTCTTTTGGAACATTTTTCACTAGCATGCATAACATAGTGTCACTCCAAAGAAGAGGGGAAAACTCCAAAGTTTAATTTTTTTGTTTGTTTGGGGGCCAGTTTCAGCAACGCTCGGGGTTTACTCATGACTATGCTCAGGAATCACTCCTGGTGGTACTCAGGGAATCATAGCTCAAAGAAGATTGGACCCAGGTCAAGTCTTACCTTCTGTACTATCTCTCCAGCCTTACCTGATTTACTATATCTCTAGCCCTAAGTTTAAAGTTTTATTTGTTGCAGAATGTTTGGGAAGTAAACTTAGCTGACCTGGATTCAGATATAATTATTGTCATTAAGTTTGCCTCTACAGCCGTCATTCTCATCTATGAAAGATAATAGTAATAGATGTCTTTTACCTATTAAAATTATCTATAAAGTTTAGAGTGAATAGCACATTGCCGACACATGCTAGTCACTCACTCACTATTAATTCTTCTTGTAGTTAATGTTTTGATTCTTTTCTAAATTCATCTTCAAGTAATTGACAGTCTTTGTATTTGGAAGCAGTGTCTGTAGCCAAGATGTTCGCCTGGTTTAGAGAGAGTGAATGTTTTGTCAAGCTATTGGGGCTTACTCCAAATTCACAAAACAACACAAAATGCTTACTGAACTGTAGAACACTAATTATGCACCCTATTTATAATAATCTTACAAAGTCTCATTACCTACAGCAGTCACAATGCATTCATCTCCTTTCTGTTTAGACTGGGAAAATTACAGGAAAGCCTTGTCATTTTTTTGGGGGGGGAGTTTTCTGTATTTGGTGACATTTCCCCAGCTTGCAGCAAAACAGCAGCTGCAATTAATTACTTTTTTGAATCGACTAGAGGACAGCTTGTAAGTTTTCTGCTGCCCTCTGTCAATTCTGGCACAATAAATTCTCTTTTAGACTTGCATTTTACAACTTGCATTTTAAGCATTTCAGAGGTTGCAGGAACTAAACATAAAATGATAGGAAGAAGGCCATTTTATATTTAATATGTTCCCAGAAAATGAAGCACTATAAGGAAATCAATGAATTTAGGATCCTAATGTGTGTAATTAACAAATACTTTTTAACTTTTTTTAAAAAAAAGTCTAAACCTTTGGGGACAGGAAGATATCTCAGAACTCAGGACCACATTCCTTGCATGTATATAACCAAGTTATACTCCTGGTACCACATGGTCCCTCAACCACCACCAGATATGGCATTTGTACTTTCAAGCACTGTTGATTACTAGATACCCAGCACGATTTGTCCCAACTTGCATAGCATCATTGGCCCAGCATTGAAACAGCCAGCTAGGTTGGCTGGGTATCACTAAGAGTAGCCCCAGGCTCCCTGAATGCTTCATATAGGCCCTACACACACACACACACACACACACACACACACACGCACACATGCGCACGCACGCAGACAAAGCCTGAAACTTTGTAAAAGTGCTTTACTCGTTGAGTTGAAATTATCTTGGACACCTAAAATGTTACTAGGATCATAGAATTTGGACTTCCCTAAACCAACATCATTTTATTTTACAATTTTTTTGTTTTTGTTTTGGGACCACACCTAGCTATGCTCAGGAATCACTCTTTATGGTTTGTAGAGAACGATTTTCAGTGCTTGGGATCAAACCAGTGTTGCTCAAATGCAAGACCTTAACACTTGAGCAATCTTTCCAGTCCGAATTATTTAAAGTTCTGATCAACTTAAAGTGAAATGCAATCACTGTCACTATCACTGTAAAATAGTTGCTCATTGATTTGTTCAAGCAGGCACCAGTAACATCTCCATTTTGAGACTTGTTGTTACTGTTTTTGGCATATTGAATATGCCACGAGTAGCTTGTCAGGCTCTGCAATGCGGGCGACATACTCTTGGTACCTTGCCGGGCTCTCCAAGTGGAAGTGAAATGCAATAAGCAAGGAAAATCAAAACCTGAAATTTCTTATTAGTTCCATTTAGTGTTTATGTTCTGTTCAGAGACTGTATTAAATGAAATGTCTTGCATTTATTTCTTTTAAATTTTTAAGTCATGTGCAAATATTATAGTACAAACTTTAATATTCCCAAAACAATTGATATTAAAACAAAGTGATGGGTTATTAATTATATAGAAATTTACATTAACTCCAATCCTTAAGCGAGTTCCTGTTTGATCATTTAGGAATAATTTCAGGAATCTAATTTTAAAATAGGTTTTACATAGGAAATCTCATTTTCTTCCAGTGTATTTTAAACAAAATGATGTAGCATTTACAAGAAGGGAACATGTGAAGTGAGGTCACTGTCTTTAATGACCTTGCTCAGAACTTGTCTTTCACAAACTGTGATCAGCTTCACAGATCATGAAGGTGAGACCAATTCATACTGACCTCTTTCATAAATCTGGGCATGAATTCTATGAAAACATGAGGGTCAAAGAATACCACCAAGTATATCCACATTGAAAGCAAAAAGAAATTATTAAAACGGTGTTGCAAATGTGAAAACTTTGTCTCCTAAAGGTCAGAGGCAGTCATGTTTGGGTTTGTCCTTTCAATTTGTTCTTTTAGTTTAATAGTAGTAAAAAATATATATGTTAGTAAGTGACTATATGAGTCTTATATCAACTGAAGTGTAACAGAGAGTCAAACATAAGTGACAGATAACCTTCCATATGCCAGTTTCTAAAAGAAATGTTCGAGGACCTATTCCTGGAATTTTTTCATCCAGTTCATTAATATGATAAGAGAACAGAGTAAGAAAATATTTTGTGAAAGAATTCTTAGAAAGGGCTATTGCTTTGCTAAACTCTTACTACCTCTATTCAAAGAATATACTGCTTTATAATGTGAAGACTCCTGGTTTCAAGAGAACCGAAAGTAATATTTAGAATCATCTCTCTCACAAATAATCAGTGAGTCAATTTCTTGTTTAAATTATGAATGAGCAAACCACCCATCCATCTATCCATTCATCCATCTGTCCATCCACCTATCATACACCTACTAGTAATTGACCTAATGTACACATTTTGTAGTAAAAAAAATGCCAGATTAAATGTTAATATTAAAAAATTGCATAGTGTCATAAAGGCTAGAAAAATAAATATGCAAATCATAACCATTTTCATACCTGAAATAATTTTGATATATGTTGATAAAAATAATTTCAAATGGATAAATTTTATAAAATCACCTCTAATTTTTTTAATTTTTTTTAATTTTTATTGAATCACCGTGTAAATAGTTACAGAGCTTTCAGGTTCAAGTCTCAGTCACTCAATGATCAGACCCCCATCCCTTCACCAGTGCACATGTTCCACTACCAAGAACCCCAGTATACTCCCCTCCCACACCCCCACCTGTGTGGCTAATAATCTTCACTTTATTATCTATATACTTTGAACACATTCAATATTTCAATAGAAAACTATTATTATTTAGAATTTCCCCCCAACAATCAAACCTGATGAAAAGGTATCATTTGATAATTTGTTTTCCATTGTTGAGAATGAAGAATATATGAGCTCGCATGGCCACAATAGCAACCACACGGTTTTGGATTTCTGATATTTTAGTTCAGTTCACAGTTTTGTGTGTGGCTGCTCCATCTCTCGTCTGGGCGGAGAGCATGCCGGTAACACCCGCATCCCAAGATCTCCTGCACACCACATCACTGCAAGTTCGTACCTCTGGGTAGTGGGTTCTAGAAGATGGTGGTCGCCACGAAGGTGCTGCCACCGCTGCCACCACCCCCGCCAAAAGAAAAAGTCGAGAGAGAAAAACCTTTCTTCTCCCGGGGCGGCATGGGGTTGTAGCCCACTTCACAGTCTAGATGCATTTTTATAAGAAGCCACTGGGTGCCAAAAGTAGTTAGTAGCCCTCCAGGATCATAGTCTTTAAGGAGCAGAGGAGCCGTTTTGCGTGTGGCTGCTCCGGATCTCATCTGGGCGGAGAGCCTCACCTCTAATCGTATAGAGTCTGATACCTAGTTTCATTAAGTAGTAAGTGAAAAAAAGTATCTTTCACCTACCTGGTAGGTAGATAGGCTAGTCAGATGATGCTCTGAAATGAGCTCAGAAGGACATTTAATTGTCTTTTTTTTTAAAGTGTTGAATAATATGGTTAAAAAGGAGATCTCCTAATGTGCTTTGATATATATCTCCTTCTGTTCAAAGACAGAAAGGTGCTTGACTTCTTTATAACAAAACGGTTGTATGCTAGGACTGGGAACCAATTGAACCCTGAAAATCTGGAAGGCAGTAGTCAAGTCTACTAACATTTGTGGGAGAATCCGTTTTGTGCACTGCCCCAAGATCATTCTGAAAGTCCAAGTGTTGTAGGAGTGTTCTTCACACACCAGTTTGGGCCTGTGCTTGTCAGAAAAAGTATAGAATCCTCTTGATCTTGTTCTTTTGATCCTTGAGAAGGACATAGGTAGGTCAGTAAAAAGAAAAGGGGGCTGCTGATTGTCCAGCAGCTGAGTTAAATGTTAACAAAAAAAGCCCTCTTGGAGATGGATACAGATGGTTGATAGTGGCAGCTGCAGAAAAGAAAGATCAAGTAGGTTACCCAGAGGTGCTAACAAAAATCACCCACAAGAGAAGAGTCTTCACTGGCTGCTCTCTCAGGGTCACTGACATTAGCCGCTTGGCAGGCCCACAGTGCTGACAAGCAAAATGAATAAGAAGTGTCCACTCACTTGGCCCAGATTTCACCCTTGCAAAACATAGAGAATGTGACAAGAAAAAAGAGTAGAGAAGTATTTCACGCACCCTCCAGGCAGACATTTCTGTGGAAAAGGGTTAAATCAGAAAGTTTTTTTGGTGGTGATTATTCATTTCTCTAACATATGCTCCTAACATATAGGAATGCTTTAAAACTTTTAACTGAAACTAATTATCTTTTTTTAAATTTTAATAGTTTAACCAATTGCCAAATGACTTTGTAGTTAGTATGTAAAGTGATTATTTGAATATGTATATGTATATATTGCAAAATGATAGGCACAGTAATTTTAGTTAACATCTATTACCTCCACAGTTACAACTTTTACTTTGATGATAATTGGTATGCTTTACTCTGTAGGCACTTCCAAATATACAATACAGTATTTTTTTGTGTATTTTGTTTCATTTTGCTAGTGTTCACACATGATAATGCTCAGTGCTTGCTCCTGGCTCAGTGCTCAGGGATCACTCCTGGCAGGGATCAGGGAACCATATGTGATGCCAGGATTGATCCAGCATCTGCAGCAGGGTAGGCAAGGGTCTTACCCTCTGTCCTATCTCTCTGGCTCCATAAAGTAATGCTTTTAACTGTCACTGTGATATATAATACATCCCAGTACTTACATTTATCTTCAAATTGAAAGTTTACACCTTTTCAAATTTTTCCACTTAACCTATTCCTTTACTGTATGACTGAATAAAAATAAATCAAAAACTTCACACTAAGCTTAGAACTTTAACTCATGATACTGGAAAATTAATTTCATTGAACTTCTAAATTACGACTCTGATTTTTGTTTTTAATAAAAATAGGAGCAAAAAATTCATAGCCCAAGGTGTTTGTTTTTGTTTGTTTTGTGCCACAACCTACAGTGCCCAGGGATTATTCCTGGCTTTGTGCTTAGGGATCACTCTTTTTTTTTTCTTTTTTGGGTCACACCCAGCATGCTCAGGTGTTATTTCTGGCTCTGCACTCAGGAATTATTCCTGGCAGTGCTTGGGGGACTATATGGGATGCCAGAGATTGAACCCAGGTGGGTCTTGTTCAAGACAAACACCCTACCCACTGTACTAATAGGGATCACTCTTTGTGGGGCTCAGGGGAACATGTGGTACCAGGATTATACCCAAGAATGATAAGGACAACACAAGTGCCTTATCCACTTCGGTCTAAATAGCCAAGTTTTAGTCTGAAAGAGAAATTATTAATTAAATAAAAAATTTAAAGGAGAATGGAAAATAGAAATAAAAATGAACTGTGGTCACCATGTACTGTCATGCTTTTTCACTAGTAATAGAAATTTTCTCTCCTGTGCAAGGAAACCGGGAAATGGAACTTACAGGTTGTTTCTTTATGTTTCTTTATGTCTATTCTTCTCAGCAAGACACCTCAGTCTAATTTTAAGATTTAGGAATTGAAAATACGACTTCACCATCAAAGTGATAAGGAACCACCGTTTAAATAAATATAATAGTAAAAAATGATACTTTATTGTTTGCCCTCTAATTTGAGTATATTTTTTTTCTCTTAAAGTCATCTTTAATGAAAGTCATTTGATAATATTTAAGTGAAAATACATTATTCTCCTGGATTGAAATAATAATGCTTTTCAAAAGAAAATTTCTTTTTTTTTAAAATTTATTTTATTGAATCACCAAGTGGAAAGTTACAAAATTCTCAGGCTTATATCTCAGTTACACAATGCTCAAACACCCATCCCTTCACCAGTGCCCATATTCCACCACAAATAAAAACAAAAACAAAAGCAAAAACAAAACAAACAAACAAAAAAAAAACAGTATACATCCCACCCCTCACCCCCCAACCTACCCCGTAGGTGAGTGATAATTTCACTTCCTTTTCTCTTTACCTTGATTACATTCCAGATTTCAACACATAACTCACTATTGTTGTTAGAGTTTCAAAACAGACTCACTATTTTTGTTGGAATGTATCCCCTAAGAATACAGCTCTATTAACAGGGAAATATTTGATAATAAGTTTTCCACTGATGAGAATGAAGAGATTTTTGTATCTGTAATATAAAAGAAAATGTATACCATTTGATTGGAGGAAAACACATTTTTAAAAATTATTTTCAGTATGACATGAATTTGACTGTCTGTAGATCTGTTAGGTTCTCCAACAGGAATATTTTGCCTTTTGATTTTTTGAAATTATTTTTATTATATTTTACAATTGCAAAGTTACTGCACCCCATCAAAGTGCCCATAATCCTCTCTCTACCACTGTTCTTACCTCTTAAGGTAACAATAAGCAATAAGTTGTCACTTGAACAAAAAAATTGTTTGTTTTTGGCTTCTTTTGACAAGTAATATTGCATAGTATTGTAGCAAAAGCGAAGTCCACTTCTTCCATCTTTTAAGTCTCTGACTTGAAATAAACTATTTAATCCTGAAGAGCTTGAGTTTCCTTACAAATGAAATAGGGATGATGTTACCATTAATACACACTATGCAATTTCATGTTCTCTTGTATTATAAATAAAGATTGGGTAGCATGCTAATAATTCCATGCCCTATAGGAAAATGTATTCAACTTTTTGTAAAAAGTAATCATTTGTAAGTGTCAGGTTATATGTGTGAACTCTGAATAGTTTGTCCATATAAGTTTGACGTGGATGGCTTTAGATTTGAACTTCAAACTGAAATGGCTTCCTATTAGGTCTACTATGCTGCGTTCTACTCCAGGGACCACCGAAAGGTCATTTGTTTTCTTCAGATTTCTGAGCAGCCTGGCTATAGCACAAGAACCTTAGGTTCTAAAGCCAAACACATCGATTACAACTTTGCTTCAGGTCATAATTCAAAGGGTTGAATAGGTCCTGAAAAATCTCTAAGCAATTTAGGTCCTGGAATAGAAATACTAATTTCAAAAGTCAGTTGGTCTGAATTCCCAAACTCATGGGGCACAACAATCTCTGCAAGTTATGTGTAAACCTAGATGCTAGGTAGCTATGAAGTTTTTAGAAAAGTTAAGTTTAGCAAGAGGATTTATGAAGTCAATGAGCTTTGATTACTCTAGCGTTCATATGAGAACTCAGTGAAGAGACAATAGTGGGTGAATCCAGCTCTGGAGTGGGTAGGAAGGGGAGGCATTTCTGCATCTCCACAGATTTGTTAGTGGGGAGCAAGAATTGGCTCCAAGCTTGTCAGAAAGGAGAATTGGGATATGGATCTGAAGGCGGAATCCAATAAAAGACAAAGATAAACAGTGAAGATCAGCTTTCAATTGGCAAAGGGAAGAGCAGGGTAGGATAAGCTGTTAAATGCACTGTGTCTGAGGACTCAAAAATCCACAGGATGGGGCTAACTTTCAATACACACAGGGACCTATCTTAATTGCATTTAAGAAGAAAACCAGGGCTTTTCCTGCATGTGTGTGAACATCTTTGTGAAGACAGAGAGATAAATGGACTGCATTCACATTTACACATTGTCTTTGGCATCCCTGATAAGCCTCTAAGTGAGAGGATTCTTCCACTAAGCTGGACCATAACACATTTCCCTTAGTGGCAAAGCAACCTTGGATGTAATTGGATGAAGTTATCCCAAAGACATTAACTCCATGCATTCTGGATTGAAACACTTCCTGGAGGAGTGACTCCCACCTATGTTGCAGCTAGGAAAAGCTCAGGGGCAAAAGTGAAAAGCCCCTGAAGACAAGATACTGTCATAATTAATTAAGGAGTGGCTAAAATCAGAAAGGAGATTGTTCAGGTAGGAAGGTCGGCTCTGAAGGCAAAGTTGAACAGAATAGAAGACATTAGACACTAGCAAATTAAAAATTGGGGACTGGAAAGAGAATATGGCAGATAAGGCTTTGTCTTGCTCATGGTGACCCAGATTCTATCACCAGCATCCGCTATCAACCCCTGAATGCACCAGGAGTGATCTCTAAACACAGAGCCAGGAGTATGTGTTGAGTGCCACCCGGTATGGTCCCTCCTACTAAATAAATGAATGTTTGTATGAAACATTAGAAATAAAACAAGTCGATTTTATGATAAAGGAGCCAAATGAAAAGGAGATTGAACTTGTGAAGTCAGAAGAAAATGTCTCTGAAAAGCTGACCAAGACTCAGATCAAATTATAATATGACAAATATGATGGCTTTCTGAGGGCTCTTCCAGTTTTCAGTCTATAGAAAATTCAAGGGAAGGGATGAAGAAGAATAAATTTCTAGCCACAGGGAGGGATAAAAGATCCTTGAGTGTCTGAGTATTGAATGAGGCCCTAATACAAATGAGCTACTTCACTGACTATCAAAGTGTCTAAAATGACAGTGTCTACTCCATTTCCTCCAGTTCTGCATTACACTACCAAAAAATTAATTTTATTTGTCTAATAGTTTAGTTTGGTAAAATGGTAACAACCGTTAAAGTATAAGGAATTGATGTACCAGTGCCAACTCCCCCACTTTCCCATGCAATTTATTTTTAAAAGAAACAATTACCATATTACACTGAATTTAGTTAATATAATTCTTCTATATGACTAAATTTAGTTAATATAATTCTTTTATATCATGACTATTCCTTTTAAAACAATATTTTAACAGGTTATGCTGTTTGATGACAGGAGATAATATCAGGTCTTTTTCTCGGAAAACTGATTCCTTCCATTTCTTTCCCTAAAACTCACACTTGTCCTTAATTTTGCAAGACACCACGACAAATGTGAAGAATGTTCATCTTCAGTTTTTCTAAGCACCACAACAAATTTTCTATTATTTTGTGTTTTAAAAAATCAAATACAAAGTTTTCCAAACGTATTTACCCTGATGTTTGAAATATGTCTTTGATTTCTTTTCACTCAGTTCTGTTGCTTAGGAAAAGCCATTTGATATCCAAGCCAAAATTTCAAGATTATTACATTTTCCCTTTAAAAAATTTAAGAGTCCATTAAATTCTGCCAGAAATAAATAACTTAAATTGTGAACAAGACAGAACCAATAATAACTTTGGTTCTGTCACAAGCAGGAACTAGAGTTTGAAGGAGTTTAGGAAAAAAATAGAATTAAATGCCTTTGATTAGTGCCTACAGAAACTAGAAAACTTTAAAAAAAATAAAAAATAAACATAAAAAAGACTGTTAATTAGTGAAAAAATGAAAAACAATATGATTCCAGTGAAGCCAAAAGCTTGGTTTTAGAAAAACATATTAGAGACAGAATTTAGTTTACAAGTTTACTTTGCAAAACACAAAATAGGTTGAAGACTTTAGTTCCAGCCAACTGGCTTGCTTCTTGTGCCCTGAGGAAGAACAGATGGATAGAAGATATTGAAGGGGCTGGACTAGCCAAGGAAAAAGAAACTAGGTCTGGAAATAGATCACTTAGTCAGACCTCACATTATTTTAACTACAACTAAGCATAGAACTGCACAACGTGTGTAATAACATATCACGTTCCCAAAGGCAGCATCATGAAAGGCTAGCCTGGCAACTGTTCATTTCACCTGGAAACTTCTGTATTGCAGCAAATAGAATCTGGCATGGAGCTATGAGAAGTTTCTAATATAACAATCAGAGGCCAGTGTTAAAGGGACAGTTTTCTTTTCTGCTCATAATACTTTAACAAAGGTCAGAATCAATTATAGTCCCCCTAAAACAAGTAAATAACTTTGATTATACAATAAAGCAAAGCAAAGAATATTCTTCTTCACACTAATTTGTACAGCTAATGCTCCAAAATAAAATCACAAAATTGTGCAGCATTTTTCCTTTGTGTTCCTTTCACCTTGAAGATCTGTTTCTCTTTTTCCCTTCCTGGCCCCAAACGTTTTTCTGGATATCTCAGTAGTGATAAGTCATTGATGCAGAAAACATCGATATGTCCTCTGATATTATGTTGCCCAGAGCTGTTTGCTAATAGTAATTTTTAATCATGTAAACTACCTCAGCAATGAATTTTGCCAAAAGTTTAGCCTAAAGAGTCAGCTGCTGTCTAAGATTTTCATTTGCAGTTTCAATAGCAGTTTGTCTAAAAACACACACACACACAGAAATAAACCTTTAATTAAATCTAAAACTAATAAACATGGGACAATATCTTAATTCTAAATAGATTTATCAGGTTTAAAAAGCTCAGTCATCTGAGGATTGGGCACCATTGAGATAAATCTTGGCATCTAAAAAGAAACCCCTGGGTCAAGATTTAGTGGTTGAGAGCAAGCATATTTTTCTTGAGTTTACGCATATTGATATCATTTTTATTAGATTAAGTAGAATCAATTATAGGTTTATATCACATAGAAAGATCACATTTCTTGATCTCCAGATCAAGTCTCAGTAGGGACCTCAGATTTAAAAGAAATCCATCACCACCTTAGTTTCTCAAAATCCAGAACTCCATCTTTTCTCTCATTCTTAGTATGTTATTATTTCAGTGATATTTTGGACATAATGTAACATCTTTATTCTCCTTTCTTTTCATCACACCCCAGCAACAAACCTCATCCCACGTTCAGCCTTCTCTGCTGTATTCACGCAAGTGACTAAGCTTCCCACAACATCACCTGATATTTTTATTATAAATTTGAGTTCACTGACAAAGTTGCTTACCGATCTTGAATCTCTCTGTCCCCTGGCCTGTCAATTTACCACAATCTTGCTAAAACACACACAAACACAAACACACACACACACACGCACGCAGGTACACATGCATATATGTGCCTCATGTGTTAAAAAATACTAATAATTAAACTTCTTGGCAAAGGACTGCGTGATATAGTTGCCTACCCTATATTTTAACTTAGAGGAAGTTAGTTCCAATATATCAGGGCTATATTTGTAACATCTTGATCAAGCATTTCTGGAGCTCCTAGTTCAATGAATTGGGCCACCATTCATGCAATTTTATAAGTAAAAGAAAAAGAGACATTCTTGACTCTTCTCCCACAAATCCTTTCTCAATGTCTAATCCATTAGAAAATGACAGTGTGGTAGCTATAGAGTGGTGTGATAGGCCTGTAACACTATAGCACTGTCATCCCGTTGTTCATAGATTTGCTTGAGCGGGCACCAGTAACGTCTCCATAATGAGACTGATTGTTACTGTTTTTGGCATATCAAATACGCCACAAGGAGCTTGCCAGGCTCTGCCATGCAGGCGAGATACTCTCGGTAGTTTGCTGGGCTCTCTGAGAGGGATGGAGGAATCGGACCCAGGTCAGCTGCATACAAGGCAAACGCCCTACCCGCTGTGCTATCACTCCAGTCTGGGATAGGCCTAAGATTCATTTATAAGACTTTATCCCCCATCTTCTAGTCATATTTTTCTCCTTCCATTCTTTACATATTGAAAGCTTTTACAAATGTTGCATCTTTTTTCTAGGTTGCTCTTGGTCCCCTTGCTCCAATCTAATTTTATTTACATCCATCCAATACTTGGTGACAGCTTTTTAAGTGTTATATTCTCTTAGAAGGCATGCCTTTTCTTAGAAACCATTAGCAGTTTTAACTAAGTATTTGCTGTTCGGACAAAGTAGTTAATTATCTAGCATCAAGAGACATAGATTGGGAACCCTGTCATGTTTGCTCTGCTGCTGAACTACATACCAGCCTCTGTGCTTGCCTAGAGCTGAAAGGGTTGGGAGAACATGGGTAGTGAATGCTATTGAGAGCATGCTTTCTCTTGAGGGAGATGATTTTTTTTGGGAGGGGGAAGGACTTCACCTGTTGATACTCAAGTGTTTCTCATGGTTCTTCACTCATGAATCAGTTCCAGCAGTGCTTCAAGGACCATATGAGGTGCCAGGGATCAAACCCAGGTCTGCTATATGTAAGATCAGTTCCCTACAAGCTGAGATACCTCTTTGGCCTAGAGGTTGGTGAAAGTTTTATAATATTATGCTGACTGGTGGCGGAGATCTTCAGGAACCTAAAGAAATCAGCTATCATTTAATTGAGTAAAGCATGTGCATTATTATTGCAATAAGTATGTGTAACATTCTGTGATTCCCTGCAAATTATAGCAATGCTATTCTAGTTCCTTGAAAAATGTAATTGGGGTTTTGATAGAGAGTGCACTGAATTTGTATAATGTTTTGAGTAGGATGTTGACCTCTCCCAGTACTCATCCAATGCAACAAACAAGCCACACAAGTACGGTCAGAAAGCATCTTGCATACTTGCCATAAAGGCAGGCTGGTGGCGAGAGGGGAAATCTTGGAGATGGTGGAAGGGAAAATGGGGACACTGGTGCTGGGAAGTGTACACTGGTGGACGGATGAGTACTGCAACACTGTATGACTGAAAACCTATACAAAAATTTGTGAAGATCTACTATGAAAGGAAAAGAAACTCTACTCAGATGTAAAAATATACCTAAAATATTAAATATATAAGAGGAGGATATTGATGTCTCTTAGAAAAAACACAAGATTTACTTACTTTAAAATGGTACATATATGTTCACCTTATGGTAAACTTCAAACTAAAATACTTAAAACAAACATGGCAAGTCAGTGGAATCCTGAATACTAAACAAAAAACAGTATCATGGACAATGGGGTGGAATAAGATTGAACCAATAGAGATAAACTGCAAAAGCAATTAGAATCTACATAGAGAAATGATAATAAGTTATTTACATCTATAATCACCTGAGCTCACTAATCAAAATGTAAAGAGTGGCTGGGTGAGTCAGGAGAAAATACAAAACTACTAGTGTCTACAAAAGATCCACTTGAGTTCCAGTAATAAGCAGAGGTGCAAGGCAGAAGATTGTAAAACAACTACATAGGAAAATAGTAGCCTAAAATGTGAAGGATTGCCATACTTGTATCAGAGAAAATAAATTTCAAAATGAAACAGGTAATAAGAGACAAGGTTGACACTGTATAATTATTGAAGTATCACTATGTCAAGAATAATTAACATTAATTAAGATATATGCAACAAATGAAGGAGTATCAAAATATATAAAGCAGCCACTTAAGAAGGATGATAATGCACAGCAATAGTAAGAGAAAATTTCAACATCCCCCTATCAATAATGAACAGAATAACCAGGAAAAAATAAACACAGCCTTAAGTGAGGACTTGGAAGAGCTGTGCTTAATACACATTTTCAGATCTCTATATCCCCCCCAAATACCGAATGCACCTTTTATTCCCACTAGTACAGATGGGTCATTCATGAAGCTAGTCCATATGTTGGAGCCCTAAATAAGTTCCAGAATAAATTCCAGAACTATCAAAATCACATCAAGTATATTTTCAGGTAAGAATGAATTAATGCTGTAAATTAGCAACACAAAGAAAGCTGTAAGCAGTACAAACTTTGTAATATTGAACACTGATTAATATCATAGCATCAGCTAGTAAACCAACTTACCTGAGAGTTACTTAGCAAAGAAGGTGAATGATTTATACATTTAATACTCTTAACTTATTATTTAAATAATTAAGGACACAAGGGAGCAAACAAACAAAAAAAAAACCTTTATACTCATAGATTTTTTTTTTCTTTTTGGGTCACACCTGGCAATGCACAGGGGTTACTCCTGGCAGTGCTCAGGGGACCATATGGTATGCTGGGATTTGAACCTGGGTTAGCCATGTGCAAGGCAAACACCCTACCTGCTGTGCTATCACTCCAGCCCCTATACTCATAGATTTAAAAAACATAACATTGTTGAAAATCTTTTTACTTTTAGAAAAATGATAGAATTTTGAATGTGTTTCGTCTAAGTAACCAAGTTAGATTGCTTGTTAATATTACTTCTATTTAAGATAGTAGTCTTAACCGATAAGCAAGATATAAAGTAAGAACTATAAACCTTTCTTATTGGGCCAGAGAGATAGCATGGTGGGTAGGGCATTTGCCTTGCATGTGGCCGACCTGGATTGGATCCTGTCATCTATATGGTCTGCCTAGTCAATCAGGAGTAATTCATAAGTGCCGAGCCAGGAGTAACCCTGAGCATTTCCAAGTATGGCCCCCAAACTAATAAATCAATAATAAGCATTAAAAAAACCTCTCTGATTAAAAAACTAATGAAAACTTCTTAAAATCAAATGTAGCATAATTTTTACAAAAAAACATCTGAGGGGAGCTATTAAAATCTGCAAGAAACAAGAAAATAGCTTTGGATATTTTCAGAATACAGTGATAATATTTTAAAAATAATTTTATGTTAGTGAAAAATCATTAGTAATAATCTTAAAATAATAGCAAAAACATTAAAATGTAGGTAAAAGTGTACAAGACATGTTTAATATAGATAATAAAACATTTATGAGAGTAGTTAAATATTAAAGGTCTATCATATTCATTAATTGTTAATATGTCACATCTACATTGATGTATACATTCAACACATTGCAGTCAAAATCCAAATAGATACTTCATAAAATTGAGTAATTTCAAAAGGAAGAGAAAAACCCAGAGCACTTGCATTACTTATTATACCGTATTAAGACAATTTGACATTAACATAAAAATTAAAAATGCGTTGAATAGAGAATCTAGAAGTACATATATATTCACGTAATTTTCCACAGGATTCACAGGTAATTAAATGGAGATATAAGAGTTACTTCAGCAAAATACAGTGGAGCAATTAAATGTCTAATGCAAAATAAATTATTGTACTCTATTAAAAATTAATGTATTTGGGATTACAGTTCTAACTGTAAAACTAAAATTATGAAACATCTAAAACCAGGGGCTGGAGCAATAGCACAGCGGGTAGGGTGGTTACCTTGCACGAGGCCAACCCAGATTCGATTCCCAGCATCCCATATGGTTCCCCGAGCACCACCAGGAGTAATTCCTGAGTGCAGAAACAGGAGTAACCCCTGAGCATCTCAGGGTGTGACCCAAAAAGAAAAAAAAAATCAAAAACCAGCACTGAAGAAATATTATTGCAACTTTGTATTAGGCAAAGATTTTCTACAGTACCCAAAGCAACTTATAATAAATTTAATGACTTGGACTTCATCAAAAAATTAATATTTTCTCTTTGAAACACAGGTCACAGGATAAGAAAACAAATTTGTCTATCATTCATCAGATAAGGGATTTAGCTAAATCAAATAATATATAAACAACTCTTTATAACGCAGAAATAGTATAGTACATAGGGCACAGTGTCGCCTCCAGGACTATGCCACATGCTGTTTGAGTGGTGCCAGTTCAATCCCTGGTACCACTCAGACTTCTCCAGGTATACCTCAGAAGGCACCTGAGCACAGTCAAGGTGACCAACTACCACAGTACTCTAACCAGTAGAGTACATCAGTCAACTTTGAGTGAATATGAAGCAGTATAAGAGGGAGATATCACAAAGGGCACAAAGAAATGATGAGTGGTGTGTTTATTTTCTTGATAGTTTTGCTAGTTTCACAGGAGCATGTGTATGTCAAATATTATCATACTGTATACTTGTTAATGTTTGTTTTTTTGAATATCTATTATGTCTCAATAAAATGGCTTAAAAACCATCATGGGAGTTTTGCTGAAAGTTTGTATCGGGTATAAATATTACAGACAAAACTATTATTTCTATTGGCTTAATCTGTAGAGTATAGGCACCAAAAAGACTCACTTTTAATAGAGATAATTTGCCATATGAATTTCAGAGTTTGTCTATCCTAGTAGCTATTATTTTTAACTATAGTTTTAATTGGCAAAATAATTTTATTTGAACTGAAATCTCTCTTTCCAAATGTGTTTTTTTTTTTTTTGCCTGTATGTTTTGTTAGAAACAAATCTACAGGTGTGCTATTGAGAACACAAATCACAATGTTTGGTAGAAAATCTTGCATAAGCCGTATTAGTCTTGAGAGTACAATACTAAATAACAAGAGTTTGCTCAATAATATTTTAAATATACAGTTGAGAAATATTTTCCTTTCATTCTACAGACAGGAAATCCCTCTCACAGTACTGTGAGTTTTCCTTGAAATGTAAATAGTAATATTTATTGATCATGTAGCCCATGGTTGTCTTTAATAACCTGCACATTTATTGATTTCCTTCTCACAGAGATATTATACCTACTAATAAAGAATTTGGTTTTGAAATGTTTTTTTAATGACTATTAACACAAAATACGTTCACACATGTTCCACACAAAAGAAATAAGCCACATTATCAGAAAAAAACATGATTCTCTGGTTCTTGTCCAGGCAAGAAAATGGGAAGGAGTAGACTTTGCTGTGATGATAGAAGTGAGAAAAAAAATATAAGACTTGAAGAAAATATACTGTAATATTGAGTTGTTATAACCAAGAGGAAGAATTGTTTTATTTAAGTTTGGCTTCTAGTTTTCTGACAATAAATCTGCTATTATATTTCAACAAGAATACCTTTTAAACAGAAAAAGCTATAGAAACCAAGACATATTTGTAAGTGTAGAAATTTTTGTGAGTTAAAAAGCAAAAAAAAAAATATTGCTGAGATACAAGTCTTGAAATCAATGATGGTATCATTTTCTTGTCAGTAGTACTGAAACCATTTGTACAGCATCAGCCATCTCTACAGGATACAGTGATAATAGGAGAAGCCTTAAAACACTGGTAAATACCCATGTAGCCTTCAAAATAACAGCCAGACAGGGGAGATGGACACAGACATGAGAGTACAAGCTGCTCCACTGTCTTCATATTAGGTTCTAAAAATTGGTCCTCAAATTCAATTTCTTGGTTTAACCAAAGTGCTATATAAGCAGACACTAACACCGTCTGCTGGAGGTAGTAACACTTGACTGACTTTTAACTTGAATATAGTTTCCTTTTTGAAAATGAGGGTTCACAAGTATAAGCATTATCCTGCCGCATAACAGCTGTGCTTTTCCAACCTGTAATGTGATGGACAGAAGTGTACTAAACACCAAGAAGACATGGAAAGAGGTGAGATATAGGGAGAAATATCCAATATTTCTCTCTGTCACTGTCACTGTCATCCCGTTGCTCATTGATTTGTTTGTGCGGGCACCAGTAACATCTCTCATTGAGAGACTTATTGATACTATTTTTGGCATATCCAATATGCATGGGTAGCTTGCCAGGCTCTGCCGCTCTGGCTCGATACTCTTGGTAGCTTGCTGGGCTCTCCCAGAGGGGCGGAGGAATTGAACTCAGGTCGGCTGCATGAAAGGCGAACGCCCAACTGCTGTGCTATCACTCCAGCCCTCAGGATTCTCAATTCCATGACATAGCACTAATAAATAGGCAGAAAAATACTTGAAAGCGGATGGGTTCAGTGCCAATGTTTTGAAAATCAATATCTTTATTCAGCAAAGGTGAGTATAGATGTAGACAGTAGTTGTTAAACTGAATTTCTAGTCATCTGTAGACTGCACAGAAAATTATTAATGTCAATATAAGCTTACAGATTTATAGTGATTTTTGCAAATTTCTCTTCTGCAATTAATTTATTTTTAATTTTTTGTCCCACTTTATTTAAATACCATGATTTACAGAGTCATTCATGATGATTTGTTACAGGCATCTAATATTGCAACACCAATCCCACTACCACTGTCACTTTATATCTTTGTCTCCATTTTCCCAACCACTCCTCCAGCCTGCCCTCATAGCAGACACACAATAATTTATTTTATATTGCTTGTTATGTTAAATGGCTAACATAATTATCAATAAGTTATTTCCATAGAATAAAATTTGTGAAAATTGTTTTATATCATCATGAGGACATTAAGTCCTTAACTGTGGTTTTACTAAGCTGTTGTTACAAATTAAGCCTTCTGTATAAATATTTTTGTTAGTCAACATTGTTTGGCTTCTGTGTTACATCCCATTCAATCTGGTGTGCTACTACTGGAATGTCAGTGTTGTAGAATTTGAACATGTCATGCAACTGTGAATGCGGCTACCTGCTCCAGAGAATTCAGAGTATTTGACTACCCTAGATGCCAGGTCTTCCAGAAGTATGGGGAAATTGGGAGAGGTCGCCCACCCTGCCTCCAAGAATGACTGGAGTTTCTCAGTTAAGGGAACTTTGAATCAATCAATACATATATTTGGAGTCAAATAAGGTTATAATCAGTTCTCATGTTTCAGTTTCCATTGTGTAAACAAAAGGTCAATAATCTTTAAACAGCAATCAAAAATGTTTGTGGTTTTTGTTGATCTGCTTTTTAAAATAATCCCCAAGTAAAATGCTGGAGTGCTGTCTAGTGTAATTAAGTACAAAAAGGCTGTGCTGTGCCTCATAAAGAAAATACATTGTTAGATAGCCTTCATTCAAGCATACATTAATGCTTTCAGTCTTGATTTTAGTGCTAATGATTTGGCAATATATATTAAATAAGGTGTCTTTGAATAGAAATACACACTAAAAATGGCTTTGTATTGATTAGTTGAGAGAGAAATGTGGCAGGAGACTTGCGGGTACTTGTATTTTTCTTAAAAGCAATCATTCAATGCTTGCTAACTGGTATTTGCAACAGCCTCATTAAAAAAAACAAATTCAAATGAAAATAAGCTGTATATATGTGTAGTTATATTTGTTTATATGTGTGTACATATAATGAATGTTTATACATGGACATAAACAGTTTTAAGCACACATGTATATATTTGCCTAAGTGTATATAATTTACATATATAACTATAACTATATATCAATGAATATTTAATATATAATATTTGCATTAAATAATTATAGATAAACATACATTGGTGTTTCAGACAACTAATACCTTGAGGAATGACCTTATTTTTCCAGTTCCTTAGTCAATGGATAGGTATCAATTACATTTTTATGTTTACAAAAAAACAATAGATGCTGTTTGAGATTTGAATTGCCCCAGGAAATCTATCCATCAAATATGTTGCTCAGTCACACCAAATCTGACTGAGGAACAGTAAGAAGTTACTAGAGAAACATAGTGGAAGGAAATCAGCCTGTTTACTTCAACTTCAGCAACAACATCTTGACCCAAAAATGTTTTTCAGTATCTGAGCAAAAGGAATTAGTAGCAGAAGAAGGATAACTACCAAGAATTAATTACTTAATTAAGCCTCTGAGAACAATCTCCCAAATCAGAATATCTTTACAACATTCTCGTTATATTCAATGTATTTGTTACTGTCTTCTGGGCCTCATTTTTTTATCTTTCAGATGAATTTAATTGAATTTTCTGGGCTAAAATGTAAACATCAGGGAAGATTTTATAGAGAGAGATATATGTGCCCCTGAATCACGTGAAAAAGATACATAGAAAAACTGAATATGAAATATGATCAAGAATAGGTAGCTCAGACTATGAGCAAAGAAAACTAGGAAAGAAAAAGCAGTTATAAGAGCTGAAATTATGTAGTTTCCTTTCAACCCAGAGGTGGATGATTATCAAATTTGGTTTTCTATTTAAGCTAGCCTTTCCTTTTTTAATGCCAGCTTCCAAAAACAATTACCTTCTTGTGAGTAAAAGTGTGAGTGACCATAAAAAAATGAGGGCTCCTAGAGGTATCCAGTTGAATATGAAAATCACATCACATTTTGTTAGGATGAATTCTGATTCTTTTACCAATGAGTCAAAATTTAATCTGGCAGCAGAATTATACCATATATTTTAGGTAAATTTAAAATGTTATATGTAAATTATGATGGCCAAAACAATTGCTCTCAGTTTATGCTCCACCTCCTTGGAGAATGAGGAAACCATCTATGTTCTTTATATTTATAGATATAATACATGAATTAATTACATACAATTAAATATATATTAAACCAGAGACTTATATATATTTATGTTTTATATATTCATATATATATATATTAAGGGGCTGGATTTTAATTGCAAGTGTCAAGAGAATTGGTGAAATTGCAATTCTACAGTACAACTGTTCTCAGCTACATTAACTGACAAGAACAAAAGTTCATTCAGTGTGTGTGGAAACTACTGGTTCCATGACAAGCTCTGCATACTAACAGAGGAGCCCCTGCCTCAGCAGCTAGAGAAGGACACATAACAAATGATGTGCACCAAGAGACTGACAGCTCATCCCCTCTTGTGCTCATCTGCTGCATTACACTGGGTATAAAGATGTGTGTAGCAAGCTGGAAACACACATAATCTCTCTCTTCCCCACAGCATGTTCTCCATTGTTCCTCTCATTCCACTTTCTGTAGCAATTGACCTTGTCCAATATTTGAGACTCTTTTAAACTTAATGATCTTGGGCTCTGGAAATAGCCTTTAAACATGTGAAAGGTTATTATATAAAGATTGATAGCCAGCTGTGTCCCGGCTCTCCCAAAGATAGACTTTGGGCTGCTGCCATTCATTCCAGAAGGACCAAGTACATGCTTACTGATGATGCAAATGATGATTTTTGCGATGATGGTGATGTTCAAACACCAGGCATAGAGAAGCTCTGTACTGCAATGTGAGGGACCTCATTTTGATAAAAGAAAGATCCTGACATTAAAAATTATAAACTCATTTACTGATTCACATTTACTCTACATGCAACAAGAATTTGCTAAGCATCAGTTGTGTAAATACACAATTATGCTATAGTAGATTTCAAGAAGTATATAAAATTTGAGCCTATCCCCATCTCTCTTGATTTACTATGTTCTATAGCTAGTGCCAAAGATTGAACCCAGAGCCTTATATATGCAAAGGCAGTACTTGACCATTTTACAACCAATTATATCCCCAGTCATTCCAGCTTTTTTTTTTCTAAAATATTTTCAACAAGACCTTATAATGTATTCCTCATCTCTCCCATATCTTTTATTTCAAATGAGAATTTGTTTTCCAGGTCTAAACACCTAAGTCCAAAAATCCACATTGTAAACTCAATTGTGCCATCCTGTGTCATGTATGTAATTGAGAGTTACACATGCAAGGCAAGTCTTCTACTAAGGAGCTACAGCCTAACCTCCTTATAGTTTACCTTAAAAGAAGGACTACCATATGTGATTTTCAGCAGTGTTTAAAGGTAACATATTGTTGCTGTACTCTCTGTGAATTCAAACCATTTGACTAATTAAAGACTTCATGAAAAAGCTGAGGCTTCAGCCAGGCCTTGAAGAACAGAGCATTAAGCATAACTTAAATACAAATTATCATTCTCTGAATATGTACATTTGGGTGTTGTAGTGTTACTAGAACAAAAAGTAGCCATGTACAAAAAGTCATGGTTGGAAGATATGTGTGAGATTGTGAAGTATTCTCTGATCATACAAGTCAAAGAAATAGTCCCCTTCTCTCTGGGATGGCTACGGAAACAACTAAACGGTAGAACAAGCAACAAAGTAACTTTAAATTTTCACTCAATATTTCTACATGAAAACATAACACATCTCCTATCTTCATTATCTAAAAGCAATATATACTTGGGAAAAAAACTGAAAATACAGATTACCATATGAGTTGAGCATCTACATATTAAAAATAAGAGCAAAAAATATCCTCCATGTACCAAAGTTATCATTATGATGATGCAGAAAAAAGAAACATTTCCATTGTTAAAAACTTAATCTCCATATAAAATGGATTTTAAGATGTTTTTATATAGAAATAATAATATGGTTTGTTAAACATTTTCAGGGTTCAACTAATCTTTTTTATCTGTGTGTCACCTTGAGTAGAAAAATCCCCAATTTAGAGGATTCCAGTTTGTATATTAAAAAGTTATTATATTACAAATAATTTTATACTAACTTTATAGAAATTATTAAATCTTTAAATCTTAGACTATAATTTAGAATCACTTTTGCTTGCTACTTCTTCCCAATAATAAGAGGTAAGACATAAAACCAAACATGTTTGTGAGAGGGATGAAGAATGTATATCAGAGAATATAGCAAGGATGTTAAAACCAAATACCTGTGTGCTGCTTTAGGCATATCAGTGGGCTAAACCTTAAGTAATAACCCATTTCAAAACAGGAAAGAAACGATGTCATTTTACACGTGTGGTACACACTACCACCTTTTCTGTGATGAACGCCCTTACGGTGATTCCTCTTCTGCCTCAGCAGCTCCCAAACTGTGGGAGGGGGTGTGAGAGCTGAACACGAGGCACTCTAAAACAGGAGTCCTGTGCACAGGTGCCTGGGAAGCAGCCCACAGGTAACATGACCCTGGACACAGTCATGCATTTGAGCATCCTAGTAGTTCTGTCTCAAAGAAACTACAGATTTGGTCTGACTTCATCTCCCCCAAATTCCCTTCACCCCAAAGAGTCCTTTCTACATAACTCTTGTTCTCTCTAGTCCACAGAGCTGAGACCCTAACCAGGACAACTCCCATCTCGCTAGCCATGTCAGTCGCACCTTCTTTAGTCCTGGGAGATCAAAAATCTTCTCCCTCTTCAGAGAGACTGGCAAGCTGCAAAGAGTATCCCACCCACAAGGAAGAGCCTGGCAAGCTCCCCGTGGCATATTCGATAATGACGAATACAGTAACAATAACTGGTCTCATTCCCTTAACCCTGAAAGAGCTTCCAATCTTTGGGAAAGATGAGTAAGGAGAGGCTGCTAAAATCTCAGGGCTGGCTTTCCTTGCCGGAGGTGGGAGAAGGGCGTGGCGACCACCATATTATGAGGACCACAGATGAGAGGTACAAGCAGCAGCAAAGGGACGTGAGGGTGCTCTAGGGAACGTGGGCGGCACCAGCCCCGCTCTCCACCAAGATGTGATCCTGGGGGCCACACGTGTGCGGCCTCACCGCAGCTGCACGAGCATGATTCCAGAGGCCAGGTAAACTACTTTTTATACCAGCAGCTCCTTGCAGAATGTCTCCAGACTGAGAACTAAGCCGCGGCCCCATATGATCCAATTTCTGGAAGAAATTTCCCTGGACTTAGTTGCTAAAATACAGAAATCCAAAACCTCGCAGCCGCGATCTCTTCACCACAGGTCTGATTCTAATGGTGAACTCCTAACAATAATAGTGAGTTTTTGGTTGAAATGTTGAATGTAACCAAAGTAAAGAGAAAGTAAAGTGAAATTTATCAGTTACCCAGGCCCTGGGGGGTGGGGGGGAGGGATGGGAGGTATACTGGTTTTATTTTATTTTATTTTATTTTATTTTAGTGGTGGAATATGGGCACTGGTGAAGGGATGGTTGTTTCATCATTGTATAACTGAGACTTAAGCCTGAAAGCATTGTAATTTTCCACATGGTGATTCAATTAAAAACATAATAATATTTTTTTAAAAATCTCAGGGTTGGGACAAATGGAGACATTATTGGTGCCTACTCGAGCAAATTGATGAACAATGAGATGACTCTGATACAGTGATACAGTTATGTTTGGGAGAAAGTGTACATTTAACAGAGGTTAATCTTTAGTCTCTGATACCTAACTTCAGTATTGGCTCTTGTGTAACTATGAACAAATTCATCTCAATAAGCCACTCCTTCCTTAAAATTAGTACTCTTGTATCTATTCCACTGAATAATTAAAAAGATTAAAGTACACAGTGCAGGGACTAGAAAGGTAATACAGGAGGTAAAGCATTAGCCTTATACACAATAGACCCCAGTTTATTAATTCTACATCCATATATGGTCCCCTGGACAGTACCATGAATGATACTTGAGCACAAAGTCAGATGAAGTCCTGAGTACCACCAGGCATGGCTACAATACAAAAAATAAAATTGAAATGGTAATGTTAGTAATGTCAGTAAAATTACTAATTAATAATGTTGAACATCCAAAATAATGTTGGATATTTACTATATTCTTAATAAAATAAAGGAAAATCATTTGTTATATTGAAAATGAAGATATGATAAGTCATGTTTGTTTCTAAATTGATGTCAAGGTTGGTCACCAGTTACTTATACTCACCCACAACAAAAGATGCACAATACCTGCATTTGCAAAGGAATCTCACTTAGATTGGAATTGTCAAGAGAACAAAGATGAGCTGGAGATCATCTGGTATTAAGGATAGTTTTGTCTTGAATAACTGTTAATTATATATATATATAAATCACTTAAACAGACTTTTATTAGATTTTTTGATTTTGAAACCATTTAATTCTCATAAAAATCTTAGAAAACACAAATACATACTTCAAAATATATCCTGCAGTAATCCGTTTGAAGTCAACAAGTTTGGTCAGTCTTTTTTAAGAGTTTTTATATTTATGAGAAATTTTCATTGTGTGTAGTTATATATATATATATATATAATGTATATATAAGTAAGGGGACAGAGCGATAGCACAGCAGGAAGGGTATTTGCCTTGCATGCGGCCGACCCGGGTTTGATTCCTCCTCCCATCTCAGAGAGCTCGGCAAGCTACTGAGAGCATCTCGCCCACATGGCAGAGCCTGACAAGCTACCTGTGGCATATTCAATATGCCAAAAACAGTAACAAAAAGTCTTACAATTGGAGACATTACTGGTGCCAACTTGAGCAAATTGATGAGCAATAGGATGACAGTGACAGTGACAGTGTAATTATATATATATATATATATATGTAAAATGTATATATGAGTAAGGGGGTGGAGTAATAGCACAGCGGGTAGGGCATTTGCCTTGCACTCAGCAGACCTGGGTTTGATTCTCTTGTCCCTCTCGGAGAGCCCGGCAAGCTACTGAGAGTATCCCACCCGCACAGCAGAGCCTGGCAAGCACCCCGTGGCATATTCGATATGCCAAAAACAGTAACTACAAGTCTCACAATGGAGATGTTACTGGTGCCCACTCGAGCAAATTGATAAACAACAGGACAACAGTGCTACAGTGCAGTGCATATATAAGTAAAAATATAATCCAGCCACATATATTCTGTTTTTTACATAGTATGCATTGTCTAGACATTAGACAATTATAACATTTAAAAGTGCCATATATTGCAAAATATTCCATTAAATTATTTTTATTGCCTCTTTTAGAGATTCCTAAAGTTTGTCTAGAAATTATTATAGAACTAATATCTTGACAGAAAGGTCACTATGCTGATTTTCTTATGATGAATACTATTTTGAATGGGTCTTCTATATTAGGGAAAAATATTTGTGTGCTTCCAAGAAGTGATTAGGGAGCCTGGAGCTGTTCTCAAGATGCTAAGTCAATGTTCATGCTAGGGGTGGTTATGATGTTGTTTAGGTTCAGAGGGCTAGGGTCTACTAATGCCACACTTGGCAATACTCAGGGGTACCAAGCAGTATCAGGGAGTGAACCCAAACCTGGAATCTTTATAGTGACTGAAGCCCTTTGAGCTCCTAAAAAAGAAATAGAATCACTATATACATAATAGAAAATTTGGCACCAGAAATTTTATACCAATTTATTCTTGTTACATTAAAAACGTATTCAACATTCAGCTTATTGCACTTTTCACAAGAGGATGTCATTATTCTTCATAGATGTAAGAAGAACTGCTCACAATTACTAAGCCCTTACCATGCAGTGATAGCACAGCAGGTAGGGCGTTTGCCTTGCCTGTGGCCGACCCGCGTTTGATTCCTCTGTCCCTCTCGGAGAGCCCAGCAAGCTACCGAAAGTATCCTGCCCACAGGACAGAGCCTGGCAAGCTCCCCGTGGTGTATTTGATATGCCAAAAACAGCAACACAAGTCTCACAATGGAGACGTTACTGGTGCCCACTCGAGCAAATCAATGAACAATGGGACGATGGTGCTACAGTGCTATCATGCAGCAGATGGTTCTAATTTACAATCTTCCAAATTGGGAGTTACAATTTTCTCCTTTCAGTATTTATTTAGACACGATGATTTGCAATACTGTAATGAGAATCAAGTTTCAGACACAGTGTTCTAATACCACATCTCTCACTAGGATGTTAGGGTCACTCCTCCAGTGCCTCAATGTTCTCTTCAATCCACCGTACACCTCCTTGAACAGCCTCAGTACTGTAGGCCAACTCTTAGGGCCTGTTATAATTGACCATTTGCTATTCCCCCTGCCTCTCTATATTCCACATGTTACAGAGAGAGTGAGCTATCTGTCCTCTACTTCTGACTTTTCTCAGCTTGATACCCTCTAGATCCATTTACACAGCAACAGATCACATGATTTCATCTTTTCTTATAGTCAAGCAGTATTTAATTTTGTATGTATCCCAGTATTTTTATCCAGTCACCTGTTCTTGTTTATCATTTATTTGGTTGTTTTCCAAAGCTTTGCTACTGTGAATAGTGCTTCAATGAATATAGGAGTGCAATGTGTTTTCAAATATCCTTTTTAGGCTCAGAGTGAATGCCAAAGGGAATTTTTGGGTCATTTGGAAGGGAGTTACTTCTTATGCATGGTTTATCATTTGCTGTTTTAAGTTACTTATGGTCAATTGAAAATGTTAAAAAAGGTATTTTGAAAAAGATTTATGGGGGAGTTGATGTACCTTTCATCATAATATATTTTATAACTTT
The DNA here is from genome assembly GCF_027595985.1 of Sorex araneus. Lineage (NCBI taxonomy): Eukaryota > Metazoa > Chordata > Mammalia > Eulipotyphla > Soricidae > Sorex > Sorex araneus. The sequence continues at coordinate 90,996,862 of NC_073304.1, read as the reverse complement.
TCTATTTTATAATTAGTGGTGGTTGCTAGTTCTATTATTCTGTCCAATGGCTAAATTAAATTTTACAAGAGGGTGTTTATATATAGGAACAAAAACATAACATATGTAGCTTTCAAAACTCCTAGTGGATTTAGTCATCCACTGAGATCTTGGAACATAGCTCAAATGGAAAATGGGGAGGACACTGGATCCTTATTTAGTAAATTGAAAAACTAACAGAGTATGTTACCTTTCCAAAGTCACCTCAGAAATAAAGTATAAAGTCAAACCCAAATAGTGTGTCCTCAGAAACCAAACACAATATTATTTTCCTGTAACATTTGTCAATATATTTTTAAATTTTACTATTTGAAAGACAAAAGATTTGGTTATTTTATTATTTGTACTTTTATTAGTAAAATTAGTATATCTTAGGATATCTATCAGTATATCTGTTCTTAGTAAATCTATTTTTTATATTTTTAGTGTGAACTTTCTAGTTTTGTACATTGCTCTACAGCAAACCATTTTACTGGGTAAATTTCTAAAATCAGATTCTGATTGACTCTTTAGGAGTTATAATAAATAGAGATTTTCAAGATGGTTACACAGTTTATTCATTTACATGAATTTGGAGAAATTTTGTTAATTGCATTCTCTGGTGAGCTTTGGACTCCCTGCCTGCCAATGTGTATTACAATTTACAGGTCCTTTTAGATGTTCACTTTGGTTTATAATTGATGGATTTCCTGAAAGCAAAAAGTCACTGGAGATTTAGTGAGCATGAAATGGTGAATATTGAAAGCATTTTAAATATTAATATGAAAATAGATCTCCTGGCTGGATATCTTTTTGTTCTGCTGTTTCTGGAATAAATACATCAGTTTGAATTTTTTAAACATAACAGATGTGAAAGTACTAGTGTTTAGTAATAAACTCTCCTCTTCCAAATTTGCTGGTGTTCTTCCTACGTTCTGGAAATACCAGAGACATGACAGCCATAGTTATAATTCTGGACACTTTAACAAATCTAGGCCACTCATAAGATTACTTGAAATTGCAGAAATATGCCAGGACTAGAAGACATTGCTATACTTAATGGGGCATAAGGACCAACTGCTATAATTAAGAATAGAGAAGAAAAAGTACTTGAGGTTGACACACAGTAGAAAGAGAAAGGAAGTCTGAATACAAATGTTTTTTGCAATTAAAAAAATTTTAATGACATATTTGAATAGCTTAGTGAGACAAAAAGGAATAACACTGCCACATAGAAAACTAAGATCTCCCCTCTGAAAGAAAATCAGGAATCCACCTAAATGCCATCACTTGTTTCAGAGCTGGGTTTGCTAGAAAAACCTGCCAGCAATGGGAAAAACAAAATAACCTCTCTTAAAACATATACTTAAATTGTAATGTTAGTAATGTATAAAATAGGGCCGTAGGTGATTCGGTGAAATGAAATAATTGAGAAGTATTTTTTTGTTGTTGTTACTGGTTTGGGTTTTGATTTTTAACATGGAGGTGAGTTTAGATTGGGGAAACAACAGGATTAAGTAATCCTATCAGAGCTGGTAATACTTCTAATAGAATGAAACTGCTTTAACGACTTCTGGGAAGAGGTTGGGTGATGGGAGAGGAAGGGTACTATGGAAATTAAAGAGAGCTGTAGCCATTGGCAGAGAAACATTACTAAACTGATTGATCTCTTCTTTCTTATCTCCTGTTGGTGTCTCCTGCTGAGTAAACCCAATAGAAAAGTTGAAGGTAAAGGAGTCTCAGTATGCATTCCTCAGAAGTCAGCCTCCTGGGGCTAAGAACAGTTCAGAAAAGAGAAGAAGGTAGATCTGGAAGGGCAAATAGAGCAAGTAAATTTGACTTTGATCATCCTTAATAAGATCTCTGAGGCCTGACTGAGATTTGGTGCCTTCTCTCACTGATTTCACATCTGAAAACAATATTGTCTGAGTACCCAAGACCATGGAGAGACCTGCTTTACCTTTAAATAACAATTACCCCACAGGGAAGTTATAAGAACTGTCTTCCAAGATTCCTCAGTTTATCTACCACCCCAGTTCTCGCTCAGTGTATTCGGTGTCCAGTACAGTGTCTTATGCTTCCCAGCCCTTTGTTCTGTTTGGATAGAAACACTGAAACGTTCTCAGGATGACTTACTAAGAACAGATTAAAGAAAAAAAAGTTCATGAAATTATTAAGGTGATCTATATGCATCCTGTTAACTATTAAATATCTGTGGTGTTATAATCAATCTAAGTATTATTTTAAAAGAACATTTTGAATCTGAATTAGGAGATTTTTGCAAGGTAATGTGAAATCTATTCTCTCAAACGCAGATTAACTAGTACTTTGTAAAATAGGGGAAAGTCCATTTCAAAAATTAGGAGTTTGGGAGAAGTAAAAATTAAATTTGAGAAAATTATAAAGAAGAAAGGAATGAAGATCCTTGCCTTTGGGACCTAGACAAAAAGGTCTCCTCGAAATCTTCACAATTTATTCAGAATATTCTGTCTGCAAAGGCAGAGAGGTATACTTACAAAAGGAAAGAAAAAAAAAACTCTTTGGGAAAGCAAATAAAATGATATAGTGAATTTATTTTCATTTCTATTGTATACGTTTTACATTGTGGCAAAGTTGATGTCACCAACATGATGTCATTAAGCTGATGTTGGAAAGAGTTCAATCAATAGGCATGTGACTGAGGTGAGTTGGTAAAAGGTCCTTTCAGCACACCACTGGGTAGAGGCTTCCACAAGCTGAACATAGACACAGAATAGCCCACTTGGAAGACTGCAATAGTTCTTATTAGTGTTTCTTGAAGGCAAGGCTATTTGTATTTGGTATATATTTTATCTGGTAATGCCCATTTATTCAACTGGATAATATAGAACTTCAGAAATGGTAATTTAAGATTAGATTTTAGACCTAAACAGACCTGGCATCAATGTTTGTTTAAGGCCTTACTGGGTGCAACCTACAGTGTATTGCTAATTGCCTCTTTGGAATAGATTAACAAAGCAGTTCCCTAAGGCTTGGCATTATGCATGCTACACACACACACACACACACACACAGGGGGTGGGGGGGGAGGCAGGGAAGGAAGGCAGAGACAGAGAGACAGAGAGACATCTAAAACCAGAATTCATAAATTCTGAGTCCTGTAAGCTGGCATTACAACTGCGAATCTTTGTTTTTTGAGAATGCCCATGGAAACATAAAGAGACCAGTTTGAGCTACAAACAGAAGGCTGTTTATTCAGTTGTGCAAACAAGAAGCAAGGTGGTCTGAGGGACCAATAAGCCAGGCTCCCCAATTTCAAATGGGTGATTGTCTTTACAAGCAGATTATAAGTGTTTATGGGAAGGTCATACATACTCATCAGGTTACACAGAAATATTGTTTCAGCCAAAGGGTAGCTAGGCATATTGTTATTAATCACAGTAGTTTATATGCCCTGTGATCAGTTAGTTGTGGAGATGGAGAATTTAGCATTGTATTTGGGGTTTTACATCACAAAGCAGAGTACTTCACCTGTACACAGACTGACAGTTGGCAGGAACCATTTTGGGTTAAAAAGATGCTGCTTATCTGTAGGAATATTTTTATGTTGAACTTCTAGGAACATCTGGCAACTTAGAGTCATCAATTTTCTGGCAACCCAAACTGCAAAGGGGTGGTATCCTGGAGCTAACCTCCATTTATACCTCCAATTCTTGCCACTCTATTCTTTGCCTTTTAAGTCTAACCCAGAGGAACTAGTCTTCCATGTGTGTCCACATTCCACAGCCCTGCAATCAACCAGTCCTGAGTCAATAATAAGTATTATGTAATCAGGCCTTTGATGATTAATGTTTGTGGTGTACTAACTACTTCCCCCACACGACACTTTATCATTATTCCCTAAAAAACACCACTTAGCAATTACTTACATTGCATTTACATTGTATTGGGTATTATAATTAATTTGGAGGTGATTTTAAGCAGTGATTTTCAACCTCTGGCTCCATCCAAAAGAAGTTTCCTGCTGTTCCAAAAAAGAGAAGTTTCTGAGCCACTGGTCTGTGCACTGGAACCTTTCCATAGGTATTAAAATAATCAAAATTACCAATTTAAAGTATAGAGGAGGATGTGAATACGTTATATGCAAAGACTATTCCATTTTGCAATTTGCTGTTTACAGAATTCTGCAACCAATCTTCCACATATACTGTGTTTCAATGGGCTCCCACACTTTCTGACATGGACAAATGGTGGAAATGAACAGGTTGTTCAAGTGACTTCAGGGTATTATCTCTGAGGGTTTCCTTAGGCTGACTGTTCCCCTCTTCCAATGGGCACTAGCGAATTAAGTTCTCTTTTACACAACTGCTTTGTTTCTAGGTTCTGGTGATGAATCCCTTCCCATTCTTTAAAGTGAAAATAGTCAGGGCTCTCTACGATTATTTTCACTGTTCCTTTTATTGTCTATTCACCATGTCCTAAACCCCAATCAAAAATTACATTTTCAAGTGACTTATATGGCCTTTTGTGATCCAGTCCTGCGATATTGGTACTAAGTAGGTAGAAGTATAGCCAGTTCTGCTGGTGGGAATAGTTTTGTTGGTACAGTATCACAGGAGAGAGCCTTTCTGATATAGACCGTTGTGCCAAATATCTTTTGTCATATGAATTCAAACTGTTCCCAATTGTCAGTAAGCAAATGCTCATCAACCAGCTCTAAAACATAGATTAGACAGACAAACAGACAGATAGATAGATAGATAGATAGATGATAGATAGATAGATAGATAGATAGATAGATAGATAGATAGATAGAAATTTGTATCCCTGATAATATATCTACTCTTCTGCCAAGTCTGAGCCAGATTATTTATGGATAAAAACATGAAGACCTTTCTACCTTAACTTCCAAGTGTCCAGTGGGCTAAGTCATGCATTTCTCTCTTCCCCTAACTCCCTGCTGTTTCTGACTACATTGTTTTGGTCACTGGGATATCTGAAATCCTGAATCTCCTGTGGGTACCAGAGACAAACACTTTATAAATCAAAATAAGTGGAAATGTAACAATTAACCATTAAGCTTGGCAGGTGATTTGACATTTGGGGAAAGTTCCAACAAATGGATATTATACACTCAGCATATGCAATGGCAGAATGGTAGCTGCAGGCTAGTAATAGTTCCTTTATGGAGTAAATCTCAGAGGAAAAGCAAAACGAGAACAGCATCTTTCCCTTTGCCTGATCGGGAGACTGGCATCTTTGTGAGGGGAAATAAATGAGAAACACATATCATATGGTTTGTTTCATAAAGCACATGAATGCGGAAAGCTCATAAAGTCTAATTGGAGGCACTTCCTCCTCCCTCATATACCCTAGTGTTGCAGTCTCGCCTAGAGGCTCCCATGCAGCCAGCATCTCCTGGGGTTTTTGGAAACAGGGTCACAAAAAGCTTAGAAGAAAAGCTTAGAAGATAGTCTTTGCACCCCTAAGCATAAAAATAATAATGTCACTGTCACTGTCATCCTGTTGCTCATCGATTTGTTCTAGAGGGCACCAGTAACGTCTCTCATTGAGAGACTTATCGTTACTGTTGGGCATTCGCCTTTCACGGGGCCAACCTGAGTTCGATTCCCCAGCCCCTCTCGGAGAGCCCGCGGGGCAGAGCCTGGCAAGCTACCCGTGCGTATTGGATATTGAAAAATAATAATAGGCCCAGTAATTCACAATAGAGACAGTAATCCTGAATGTTGTGAGGAAAGGAGGTTTATTATCCTTAGAACCATTTCATACTAGTAACATACTAAATTCATTCTAAATAAGTATGTTACTTCCTTCACTGGTTCTTTCCTACAGTTATATCAGTTTCTTAAAAAAAAAAAAAAAAAACCCTTATTTGGGCTGAAGTGATAGCACAGTGGGTAGGGCATTTGCCTTGCATGCGGCCGACCCGGGTTTGAGTCCCAGCATCCCATATGGTCCCCCTAGCACTACCAGGGTTAATTTCTGAGTGCATGAGCCAGGAGTAACCCCTATGCATTCTCCGGGTGTGACCCTCCTCCCCAAAAAAAACCCTCATAATAAATTGTATTGAAAGTAATCTAGGTCATATCAGAATTGTATTTCACTTGGTGGGTTCCATATGGCTGATGAGGTCAGAAGTTTATAAAGGCAGTATTGTCTTTTAGGAAAAGATCCAATCTAAGGTGTCAACCCCTGATGGTAAAAAAGAACAACTAGTCCCTACACTTTGTTGATGAAATGAGTAATAAAACAAATTAGAACCCATTACAGATGAAAGTCAGTACACCAGTGGATTCACATGGAACTCCATGTAATCTAGAGAAAGAAAGCTTTATGGAAAGAACATCTGAGCTAGGCTTACAAATAGAGCTACTTTTTTCCAGTTCAGTGAAGGAAGGAAGAGGACCCTAGACAGATGAAAACATATACAAAGAAGTGGATAAAATAACAATTATGTATGTGGTTAGGTAGCAGTGGTTTAGTGTCTGTGAGCCTGTAAGTATAGGTAGTAAGGATAGGGAGGGAGGAAGAAACAGGAAGGGTTTTCTATTGTGTGGGTCAGTGCTTTTAACTGAATCTCAAACCCACTGCTAGGAGTGTAAAATGGTCTGATGAGAATTTTAACTTCATACACTAACTCTTTAATATGTATTCTTAAGGTCATTGGTAGGAACCACAGGAAATATGACAAATATGAAGAGAGATTTCTATAACATAAAAAGAAGAGGGAAGACAAATAGAATTCCCATCCTATTATATTCGGTGATTTATGGAGACTATGGGTGTTTAATTAAATAGATTTTCTATGGAAATATCTTGCTTAATTTAAATCTCAAAACAAAAGTGAATAAAACAAAGAAATCAGGTTAAAGACAATGCTTAGTAGAAAGCGATAAAAGAAGACAAATGACATGTTTTCTAATTCTAGTAAATCTCAGTCACAATCACCATTTTTAAGTCATCTAGTAAGATTATACATGTCAGACAGAACCCACAATTATAAACAAAATTATTTGAAACCTGATATTTATACGCTATTATAAAGAATTGTCTGTTCCAAGCAGATTTTCCCTCCATAGATCGGGTAATGAAACCTGTAAAGCAAACCATTCACATTTACTATCATGGGTATCCTATTAATAACAAATTAGGTTATCTGAGGGGTTGGGGGTTGGGGGATTGTTTAATTTTTTTGCTTGGGGGCCATATCTAGCTAGTGTTAAGGGCTTAGTCCTAGCTCTGCCAATGATCACACCTGGTGGATCTCAGAGACAGTGCAATGAAGTACCCTGTTGCTGTACTATCTCTCTGGCCCCTACATGAGGTTGTTCTAATAGTCAAACCAATCTTCACAAGATTTCTCTGAAATTTAATAATTAATATGATCCCGTGGGTTATGCCTGGACAGTATTTTGGATTATATATTGGAACCTGGCAAGCTACCCGTGGCGTATTTGATATGTCAAAAACAGTAACAGCAAGTCTCACAATGGAGACATTACTGGTGCCCGCTCAGGCAAATCCATGAACAACAGGACCAACAGGACGACAGTGCTACAATGCATTTTACTTGAATTCTATAAGGTGGCAGTTTTGAGGAAAGCTAGATGAAATCATATGGAAACTCTTAAATATTTGTATAACTCACTGAATTTTCAGTGATTTCTTTTTTTTAAGGTTTTTATTTTTATTTTTTTTTATTTATTTTATTGAATCACCATGTGAAAAGTTACAAAGTTCTCAGGCTTATGTCTCAGTTATACAATGTACAATGTTCAAACACCCGTCCCTTCACCAGTGCCCATATTCCACCACCCAAAACCCCAGTATGCCTCCCACCCCCACTCCCCACCCCCGCCTGGGTAACTGATAAATTTCACTCTTCTTTTTACCTTGAGTGAATTCCATATTTCAACACAAAACTCACTATTGTTGTTGGAGTTTCAACACAGACTCACTATTTTTGTTGGAATTTATCCCCCAAGAATACAGCCCTATTGACAAGGAAATATTTGATATTGAGTTTTCCACTGATGAAAATGAAGAGATAAAAAGGTAGCAGCCATGCGGTTTACAATTTCTGTATTTTAGTAATTAAATCCAGGGAGATTAAAGTTGGAAATTGAATCATTTCCCTTCCTGGAGCAGCATGGAGCAAAAGCTTATTCACAGTCCACATACATGGTTGCAAGCACTCGCCGGAACCCCAAGTCTTATAGCTGCCTCTGGTTCGTGCTCGTTTGGCATTCCCGAGGCTGTGCAGAGGCATGGCCACCCGGGTCGAATCTCGGCCCGAGAGGCCCAAGCCTGCCCAGGTGTCCCGGTTTCAAGTTCAAAGCACACATTTTTTTTTTTTTTCGAGCCACAAAGTTTGTACCTGCTCAAAGGACCCATAAAATGTCGGACACCACGCCTTCTCCCCCGGGAAGGAGGAGAGACCAAGGGAGAAGGATATTTCCTCCATTAGCCGGCATGGGGCAAAAGCCTCAGCGATTTCTTTTTTCAAATTGTTTTCTTTTTTTTTTTTTTAAATTCTATTTTATTGAATCATCATGAGATACAGTTAAAGCTTTCAAGTTTGAGTTACAATTATACAATGATCAAATACCCATCCCTCCACCAGTGCACATTCCCCACCACCAATCTCCTCAGCATACCCCCCTTTACCACCCTCCCCCTGCCTCCCCCAGACAATTTACCCCATTCTCTTTCTCTACTTTGGGCATTATGGTTTGCAATACAGATACCATGAGGCCATCACTTTCGGTATTTCTTAATACTTCATTAATTGAGGCAAATTAATTGACTTAGGATTACATGAGTGCTAGTCTATACATTTTAGGGTTATAATGCTATCATCTCATGTCTACTATCAATGTACCGAAATTCCTCTCAGGGAATTATGAAAGTTGTGAGATGCTTTGTGTTCATTCCAGGCTTCTTGGTGTTCACCCACTAGAGCAGATGAGTTCTTCCATCTCTTCCTGTTGTCTGCTGTTACACTAGGATTCAGGAAAGGACCTATATTCAAGACAATGTTGGCAGCTATTGGGGTTCAAGATCACTAATTCTAAGGCAGTGGCTCTGAATGCCTTTGGACGTGAATGGTGACCCATTCTTGAACCATATTTTACAGTTGTTAGTGCCCAACAAAATCTATGTTATCAAAATCAAGGAAACTCAACCAATCGCTATGGTTTGCGTCTTGAGAGCCCAATTGTTGCTATAACAATAATCAGACAAGTGTGGGTACTAGAGGATTTTTCTTTGCAACTAAATGCTCTACCACTAAGGTATATCCCATTAATTTTCTTTTGCAAGCACCTGACCCCCAACTCTTTTTGAAAATTCTTGTGATTTTATAATTACTTTCAAGCTAAATATTTGTAAATAGATTTTAAAGCTTTATTTAAACACACAACACACTTAATTGAAGCTGTGCACCATTGGTTTCAAAACCATTCATCTTAATATAGTAAAATTGCTGAAATGATATGTGAAAAACAATATGGAAATAAGCTAAAATGTGTACTTGCATCAGCAAAAATGCTGGGAAGACTCAAAATATTAATGATAGTTTGAAGTAAAGTTGGAATAAATTACACAGTGATTTACTAGAGTTGCAGAATAATGCAGATGTTTCTAATAAGTCTTAGCTTTGGTATTTGTTGCATTCTGTTTCAGTAATTAAATACATGTAGAAAAAAGATAATGGATTATAGAACGTAGAACAGATAAATTTTTTACAACTTTAACAGTTATAAGAATATTTATGCTGGGAATGTAGTCACCAAATGGAGTTATTACTTAAGAAATATTTAATTTTAATAGGTTTTTATGTAGTATGTTTTCTTTTAAAAAAAAATTCTCTCAATGTGCTGGCAAGTGTATGTGACTGTCAAGACATGGGAATGCCCTAATAATGTCAAAAGGACAATTGTTCCTCATCCTCCACTATAAGATGACCACTGAGTTATAGCATCCACCTCAACTCGAGACATCTTGAGACTTTCTACTGAAGAAAATATTCATGGGATTAATCAGTTTAGTTTTAGCAAAACAGGATTTATCAATCACATTAATGTTATTAATTTAGCATTATTTGTTTTATCATTTTCTTCACATTTGACATATAAATTTATTATTGTTTTCATATATAACATCTACAAGTAGATGGACCTTATGCTAAGTATAAACTTATATAAGCTTATCAACATATTATTTATGCTTAAGTCACATTATGGTAACAGTAATTTAATGCTAGATATCCAGGGTATATTTTTATTCTATAAATAGGGACACTGTCTTTAATATTATAGCTTTATAGTAGAATTTAAAGTTTTAGGGACAAAAAATTTTCATCGTTTTTTATCCTAGAATTTTTTGGCTATTCTGGGAGATTTATTATACCATATATATTTTAACAGCATTTGGTCTCTGACTCTGAAAAATATCATGAGTATTCTTATAGGCACTGCATGGAACCTGTGTAGTGTTTTAGTTAAAGATGGTCATTTTAGCGGTTTTATCATTCAATTCATGAATAGTCTGTGTGTTTTTGTTTTCCTGTGTCTACTTCTATTTCTTTAAGTAATCACATAGAATTTTCTCTTTTGTTAAACTGATTCCCAGGTATTTTTGAGACACAATTGTGAATAGAATATTACTTGTACTTCGATCTCTTGTGCACCATTGTTTACATAAAGAAATGGCTTGGTACTGCATGCGTTGGTTTTTTTAGCCTGAAACTTCACTATTTCTAGAAGTTGCTTTTCACTTGTATGTTGAGTCTTTATGATTTTCTAGTATTATTTCATCTAGAATAGTGATAGTTTGATTTTGTTCCCAAATTGCATCTCCTCACTATATCTTGCCTAGTTGTTATGACAAGGACTGCTGATACAATATTGAAAAATAGTGGAGAGAGTAGCCATCTTTGTCACGTGCCTTAGATGGAAGGCTTTAATATTTTCCTATTGAGTATGATGTTGTAGTATGGTGCTAGAATAAAGACAGACTCAGATACAAGTGGAATAGAACTGAGAACCCAGAGGCAGATCTCAGATGCATGATTATGTAATATTTGGCAGAGTTGCTAGGAATGAAACAGAGCAAGCAAAGCCTTTTCAACAAACAATGTGGGGAAAACTGGTCAGTCACATGCTAAAAAATTTCTTGGGCCCATATCTCCATTCAAAATGGATTAAAGTCCTTGATATTAGAACTCATTCGTAAATCTGAGGAAAACACAAGCAGAACTCTTCATGGCATTGAATCTACAACCATTTTCAATATTATTGTCAAAGCAAAAACAAAAATTAAAAAAAAGTACTATACTAAATTTAGAAGCTTATATGTGGCAAAAGAAACAATGACTAGACTAAAATGACACTCTATCAAATGAGAGAAAATATTTCCCCACAATTGATCTGGCAAAGGCTTACTATTTGAGAAATATAAAGGACATGTAAAATTTAACAACAAAAAAAAAGGGGAGAGATGATGAATATACACTTTTTTAAAGAAGACATACAAAAATGATTTCCGTAACTTATGTTAAAAGAAATGTAAATCAAAACAACAAGGATATATCACCTTAAACCAATGATACTGACATACATAAAAAGAACAAAAGATAGTCTGTGCTGATGTAGATGTAGGGGAAAGGAATCTTCATCCACTATTAGTGGTAATGTTCAATCTCTTTGGAAAATAATATAGACAATTCAGGAGGAAAACAAAAAAGAATTGAGTTTCCATACTATTTAACAATCTCCATTTTTAACAACTACCCCCAAGAACCTCAAATACTGTTCTGAAAGACATGTGTAAGGATATGTTTATTGCAACAGTACTTACAAAACCAACATCTCAGTGGTCTGTTTGAAATGTTTCTATCTGAGAAGATATTTGTGGATGATAAAATGGTGACATAATGGAGACCAAGGCTTGCCAGCAATTGCTAACAATCACTGTATCAAGGTTATACTTATGCAATTTTAATCAGTCTCTAAAGCAAAGCTGTAATTATTTCAAGAGGGTAGATATAATGAAGAATTTTTTTTTATTATGCATCCTAGAAAGAGGTCTTATTAGGATAGCCTTAATAGGGATTTCTTCCTCTAGGTTCTCACTTAAAAGGGGGTTTACGCAAATATTATTACAGTATAATTATGTGTGTGTCACAAGAACAGTGCAATTTTACCCCTTATAAAATGTCTGGGAAATAAGTTTCTTATTTCAAAAACAAGAATCACCAAATTGTCAGAGTGATAGAATTTCTTTTGACTTGTTAGAACTTTAATGTGTATCTTTTGCTTTCTTGATGCTCTTTTTTTATACTCTTCCTCACACCCAATAGTATGCTTGCAGACTATTCTAGAGAAGGATTTAGCTTTTGTGTTTTTGTTTCTTTCAAGTGGCATTCCAGTACTTTCCTGAGTTCCTATCTGCCTTCTAGTGACTGACACCTAGGTGGCAGATGGTGCAAATGGCCTGATCTATATTCCCTGGGTTGATGAAGGAAACTGTCAGGGACCGACTGTATTGGCTTGCTGCCTCATGGCAGAAGTGGCTGCTGGAGAGTGACAGTGACTGGAAATAATTTTGATTAAAATACTCTAGAGCTTGTTGAGTTTCAAATGTTGCTCTCATTCCTCCTCTCTTTATACTTAAACATGCCCAGATTTTGCCTTGGAAACAGTATGAATAAATTAGGTACCACCATGTCTTAATTCTTGGACATAAAAATCAGTGTTTCCAGTGGTGTGTTCTTTGCAGGAACAGATGAATCTCACAGTTCTTCAAGTCCATTTGGATATCAGGCTTCTCTGATTTCATGTGAATATAAACTAGCATAACTCTGTCATAAACCTGATTTTTCTGAAGGGCCCAGGACCAGTGTTCTGGCATCTTTCTACACAGTACATGCCAAAGTCTTTTTGTGTCTTTTCTATTAAAGTAACTTTGATTCTCATCAGTGTATTTTTGTCAGCAGTGTTTTTTTTTACACCTCTTGAAAAGTAAGATATCACACACACTTAACACCAAAGTACATGTCAAAGTCATATCTTAAGTAGAAAATACAGTAGTTTTTTTATAAGATAATATAAAATCTGCATAATTTACCAAAGCAGAGTCAATATATTGATTAATTAGGGCACATGAAGCAACCTGTGTTGTCTATCAAGGAAATTCTTTATGCTCATTTATTCAGTCAATAAACACTTATTAAAACACCTGCAAGACCCAAGAGACATTGCTAGTGCCTGAGGCTGCCTTCCCCAGGGGCACCTCTCCCTTTGATCACTTTCCTCCAGTACCCTGAGGAATTTTCCATTTTTCACTGTTTGTGAAACAGATATTCTCATGCCTGTGTCTTTTTCTCTTTGCTGTCACTTCACAAGAGCAGCAGTACCCAAGAAAAGCTGAATTGGTTGACACCATGAAGCATCTGAATATAAGCACAGGTCTTTTCCTAAGGTACAGAAACTGCCATAGCAATGTGTATAAATATAAGATATTTGTATTTTGCATTTTCTAAGGGGTGCTCACTGCATGGGTTGAGTTAGCAGGCTGCAGAACACTTGGATCCACTATTCAGTATCAGATAGTGGGCATGAGAGTAGAAGATTCACCTCTTAGCCCGTGCTTTGGTAGCTAGAACTTTGGAAAATCGGGAAGAGAAGCACATTTTAATAGAAAAGGCATGTCTTTCTTTCAGCCTGATTGTACATAGTGTATCTCAACCTGGAAGATGTTAGTTATGGGAATAAAGGTTCCAACTTTGTTTAGACAGTTGAAGTGTTTTTACTTACAGCACTTTGATACCAAATCTGAGGAATTTTTTCCTCCCTCCCTGAACCAATTAGATGGTGTGTTTTTCCAAGTGTCTGACACTCTTTGTCCTACAATTCAATTCAGTTCTGTCACCACTAACCAGAGTTAGCGCAGACCACACAAGTTAACGACTGTCCCATAAGTTCCACTTCAAGTGCCAGCACAAATGCACAGTTCTTGCTTCTCACACTTCTATCTAGTTGACAACAGGAGTCTTTCCAGTCCTCCCAACTTTTAATTTCATAGAACAATTCACAGAACTGAAAAGTACTTTAAAAAGGAAGCAATGCTGGAAGAGATGTGAATGACAAAATTTGCTATGGAGAAAGGGACTCCGAGTTTGTATGCCTCCCTTAAACATATCATCCATTGCACCTGGATGTGCCCATCAAATAAAAACACCATCTTAAAAATCAAATGTATCACTGTATCACTGTCATCCTGTTGCTCATCGATTTGCTCGAGCGGGCACCAGTATCATCTCCACTGTGAGACTTATTACTGCTTTTGGCATATTGAATACGCCACGGGTAGCTTGCCAGACTCTGCTGTGTAAGTGAGATACTCTCGGTAGCTTGCTGGGCTCTCCAAATTTTAAAAATAAAAACAATTTTCATTGTAGTTTAGGTAATATAGCTACAATAGTGTTTAGATCTATAGTATTGATGTATGAAGTCATTGCATACTCCCAAAGTTTGGTACGATTATGCAGGTCTGGCAGATGAAATCATTGTTCACTGATGATTAACATGCCCTCTCCCTGCCCAGAATTTAAGGCATGGACTGGAAATTATAAGCTTATTATTGAGGCTATTTTTTTAAAACTTTTTGGGTCACACCCAGTGATGTTCACGAGTTACTCTGGCTCTGAACTAAGAAATTACTCCTGGCAGTGCTTGGGGGACCATATGGAATTCTGGGTATTGAATCTGGTAGGACAAACACCCTACCCACTGTACTATTATTCTGGCCCCTCAAGGCATTTGTTGTGTTGGTAGTGGTGGTAACCAATTTCCCTTTCTGAAGCTGCCTAGAACTGCCAGCAGTCACCACATCAGAACAAAAGATGCTACTATATCACCCTCATCACTCAGAAGATTCTAGCAGGCATTCCAAGGAACTGAAAGACAGAAATCCATGACACAAATCTAGTATCTTTCTATGAAACCACACCACTTTTCATAGGGGTATTCCAATTTTAGGATACAAGAAACATTTCCTAGAATCCTTGTTTCTCTATGTGCTGTGCAATGTTTAGGAACAGAGAAAAAACTGTAGAGGCACCCTAAATACTTAGAGATAAGACTAAAATTAAGAAATTAAATTCTGACTTTTGAGCAGTCTTTTTTCAAAGAGGACTCAAGACCTCTCAATGGGTTTGACAGTTTCTGTACCCATTCCCTGCTGATAAGTCGAAACTTGTGTGCTCCTAAGGGAGACTCAAACCCCTCCACATATAGTTTCCCCAATATCCTGTGAGTTTTCCTCATAAAATAGCTCTTTAATTATTCTTTCACCTGACTTAAGTTTAAATCTTAGATCCTTCATTTATGAGTACTGTGATATAGACAACTGAATCTCTGCAAATGTCACCTTCCCCCTTTTATTTTCCATACTGTCAATATAAGTGTGTCATATATATGTGTTAGGAAGATACCTACAGAATATTTTATGGTATTTTAAAGCTTTTATTTCTAACAATATAGTTGTATGGCAATTAGAATTTACTGACTATATTTATACTTAAAATAGTACCGGAGGGTGTTATGTTTACTCAGTATACAGAAGTTTGAAGAATTAATTCATGTGATCAAATTTATAATGCAACTAGAGACTGAACATGATGGCCACTCAATACCCCTATTGCAAACCACAACACCCAAAAGGAGAGAGAGAGAACAAATTGGAATGCTCTGCCACAGAAGCGGAGCAGGGTGGGGGGGATGGGATAGGGGGGTGAGAGGGATACTGGGTTCATAAGTGGTGGAGAATGGACACTGGTGGAGGGATGGGCTCTCTAACATTGCATAAGGGAAAAACAAGCACGAAAATGTGTGAATCTGTAACTGTACCCTCACTGTGACTCACCAATTAAAAAATAAATAAATTATAAAAAAATAATAAAATAAAGATCTGGCAATTTTTCAAAAGTAAAAAAATATTTATAATGCTCTGAAAGTCTAAGATAAAAGCACTCCTCCAGATATTTACAGGGAGGAAACAGAATATTGTGAAGTGAAGTATATAAGGTGACTATCCTGATCCATGACAAAGTATACTGTGTGGCCTGTCACGCATATCCATACCCTGAGAACTCCCATGTAGGAGTCAGGCAAAGTCACTGACTGGTTGAAGATAACATTAATGATGCATTTACTTATATAAAACACCAAAGGAGAAGGCTTAGAAGCTTTTTAATGCTAGGAAGCTGTCAGATATCACACTAAAAAGAAAACCAAAAGTGGTTCTCTAATCAGGTTGCATAGGATATCAGCCTAAAAACAAAATTAAGAAATGATCTTTAAAATATGAATTACCTTCATTATTATGTAAATGAAAACTCTTGTTCCAAGAGCATTTTTCTCTCAGTTGATAAATGGATATTATGAAAGCATGATGATGGCCCTCAAAACATTTTAAGATAGAAAAATCAGAATATGAATATTTGGGCGCTGGGGGAGCACACCCTCTGTGGTTCGGGGCTTACTCCTAGCTCTATGCTTAGGAATCATTCCTGGGGGTGCTTAGGGTACTGTATGGGGTTCTGGGCTCAAACTTAGTGCAGCTGTGTGCAAGGTAAGCACCCTACAAGCTCTACTATTGCTTCAGTCCCATCAGTGATTCATTAAGAATATCTGACCTCTTTGTGTCACTTGAATCAGTATTTATAAATTTTCACTAAAAGATGACATTTGCAATTTTTTTTAACTATGATTGGGTAGGAGGAAGGCCCTTAGGGCTATTGGCATGTGGGAGCCCCGGTTAGATATCTAATACCGGGTGGTCTCCCATGTGCTGTTTGGTTGCCCCATGCCAAAGCAATGTGCTTGTGGTGTCCTGCTTCTCCAAACTGTAAAACATTGACATATGATTAGTTTTACAATATTATGAAATGTCAAGGGTTTAGCTTCATACACCTACATGTGCATAATTATCTTCACTCCTGCCTCCAAACCCTGGTGTTCTCTCACACTAGGAATAACCTACTCCTTTCCCCCCTGAAATGTCATTCTGAATACATCCTATAGAACTTTGTTCATTAATCAGGAGCCATATGACCCCCTCTGAGCCCCCAGTATATTCCAAAGGATCCATAGGTGGAAATTGGATAAAATGAGACCATAGCATGAAATTAGGGGTCAATCAGGATAAGAGGGTCCAAAACAAGAAAATGAGGTTAGAAGGGGACCACAATTGGAAGCAGGTTTATTTGATATTCTATAAGATGCTATCTTTTTTTTTTTTCTTTTTGCGTCACACTCAGTGATGCACAGGGCTTAACTCCTGGCTCTGTACTCAGGAATAACTCCTGGCCATGCTCAGGGGACTATGTTGGATGCTGGGAATCAAACCCGGGTCGGACACGTGCAAGGCAAATGCCCTACCTGCTGTGCTCTCGCTCCAACCCCAAAGATGCTTTCTTTGAGGAAAGTTAAATTAATGAAGTCCTGTCTGTACTGTTTCACTAATTCCAATGAGTCTAAAGTAACTTCAAAGTAAAACATTTAAAAATTTTTGGTTTTATGAATGTGAAATTCTGGTAACATCTCAACTGAAGAGAAAATTTTAGTCACAAAGCCACTTCTTCTGAGAAGAGCAAAAGTACAGAGACCGTCCTTTGTCCAATTGCAGAATGATGGCATGGTGGACTTTGGCTTTTGACTGCCTTGGTCTGACCACAGCCAGTGTGCAGTCATTGAAACCAGAGCCCAGAGAGGTTCATATGATTGTTTTCAAGGCTGTTGTTTAAAATACTGTCTTAGTCCATTTGCACTGTAATAACAAAAACACTGTAGACCCAGATGGGATATAAGCAACATATTTATTTCTTAGTATCTGGAGCCTGGCAATCTGAGACCAGGGTGGCGACATGGTCAGGATCTGGTGGTGGCCTAATTTTCAGTTGTAGACCACTGACTTCATTTTGTGACTTCACTATCAGGAGAGGAAAGGGAGAAAGCAAGGGCCCCTTCCCCAGGACTCTAGGGACAACAATAATCTCATCCTGGGATTTCACTTTCATGACCTCATCTAATCATTATTATTTCCCCAAAGCATTTCACCTTCTAACACTGTGTGTGCGTCTGTGTGTGTGTGTCTGTTTGTCTGTCTGTCTGTGTAGGCTTTAACCTATGAATTTTTAGGAGCCACGATCCATTACAGTGCATAGTCCATTCAAATCCATCACCAATTCTTTTTTTTTTTTTTTTTGCTTTTTGGGTCACACCCAGCGATGCTCAGGGGTTACTCCTGGCTCTGCACTCAGGAATTACTCCTGGCGGTGCTTGGGGGACCATATGGGATGCCGGGGATCGAACCCAGGTCGGCCGCATGCAAGGCAAACGCCCTGCCCGCTGTGCTATCGCTCCGGCCCCACCATCACCAATTCTTAAGAATTACACAGCTACTCGCCTAAGGCCCATTGTCAAGAATTTTTATTCTGTCCTTGACATTGAAATAAAGGGTTTTGGTTCTCTGTGACTGTAATGCTGGCCACAAACAAAGTTATGAGGTAGTGAAAGGCTTCTTTCCTTTCTTCAGATTCTTTATGCTCACTTGTGATTGAGCATATTCTGCATATGAAGGCCCTTCTATTCAATGGTAGAACCTCAGACTTCCAGTGACTGGGAGGCAGTGCAATCTCCTGGTACAGTGGACTCTGATCCTGGAGAGATTCATCACTGTAATTGCTGTCAGTGAAGTTACAAACATAAATGCCTTAGAAATGTGGGTGAGGACGAACTCCAGTGACTCTCATGTCTTTGACAATCACTGCAAATCAAGGCATTGTAAACTGACAGCAAGAATTAGCTTGTGGGATGTTAGTTCTGCTCCACGCTCTCTGCTCTCTGTTTCCTTTAGAAGCTCACAGAACATTTTCCACATGGCATCCTTCTGTGTAGCTTCCTTGCCTTCTGCATCTATAACTGGTTGATACAGCTCATGCCTTTCAATTTACACTTGCTCCTTGCTTTATAAGAGTGTTGCTTTCTACTTGGTTAGGCTCCTGATCTTGTGCTATTCCCACAGGCTTTTGGCATTATTTGTTTAAGCTCCAAATTTCTCGGTCTTCCCAGTTATTTCTGCTCCAAGTTCAGCGCTCTGGTACTAAAGACATTTCTACAGAGAGAGGCTATTCCTTTATTACAGTGGGATACACACTGGAAAGATAGGGTTTCTTTTGGGGATTCAGTAACCATTTTTTCCCATTTTATTTTGTGAAAGCACTATGACTTATAAAGTTATTCATAGTTGGATTTTAGATATACAGTCTTCCATCACCGATCCCACCAGCGGGTTCATCTTCCCTCCGCTAGTGTTTCCAGGTTCCTTCTTCCACCCACATCCCCACCCCAGCCACCATTTTAACAGGAAACTTTTTAAGTTTATGTAAGTTTAGGTCTTATGGATTTCAGTGTTGTTGACTCTGTGATTTGATATTTAGCTCTGTCATTCCATAACACCATCAGTGTGCAGTGGCCCTTGCCCAGTGATGCTCCTCATCTATCTCCTCTTCTCCCACCCTTCACTCATTGTCTTTTCTTCTTCTCCCTAAGCTTTGGGACCAAGAGATCTAGGCATTCTCCCACTCTGCATTGAACCATTGCATTTCCTCATCCAGTTACTCTAAATACCGTGGATAAATGATACCGTCCTATGTTTGTCCTGCTTCTTCTTCTGGCTTACTTCATTTAATATATCTTCCAATTCCGTTCATGTTGCAGCATTTTAGATGATTCCATAATTCATTACTGCCACATATTTAAGTGCTAAGTACATATATATCAAAGTATATATAATATTAAGTCTATATACCACATCTTCATGACCCACTGTTCTGTTGTCGGATATCTGGGTTGATTCCAATTCTTTGCTCTGTACTGAGTGTTGCAATGGGGATAGAGTTAATCTTTATATGTACCATCCTTCCATGGTGGAAAGATACCAGCTTCTGCACCTTCTTTACAATGCTTATCTTTTAAACTTCAGGTCTAAAGATTCACAAATAAATATCAAATCAATGTTTCCAGATATATTTCTTTTAATATCCCATCAAGGTACAGCTATATCAATTCTTATCAGGATTCGGAGGAGTAATTATGAATAAATATCCTATCGGTGTTTTAGCAGAATATCTCTCAATTTTTTTTTATTTGTGGAACTCATTTAATCTTGGGATGAGGTGGGCATAAGCTCAGGGGTAGTAGCATGCTTTTATTTTTCTTAACTTTTCATCTATCATTTCCCAGTTTTCAATCCTCAGCCTCTGACTGCCACCGTTCTGTTTCTCTCTATTTATAAACCTGGATTTTTGGATTTGACTTTTTAAGATTGTATATGTATGTGTATATATGTTATATACACATATATGTATATACACAGATATACATATATACACCTATATATACACACATATATACAGATATATATGTATTGTATATATAAATACATATATAATTGTGTAGCATTTGTTTTTGTTACTTATTTCACTTATTATCATGACTTTAGGTTTTATCTATTGTCACAAAGATCAAAATTTTGATATAGTTTAAGGATGAATAGTAAAGCTATATCTATATATGTTTTAATTTGTCCGTTCTCCATCACAAATCACGAATCACCAAATCCCCGTTAATCATCGATTTCTCGAGCGGGCTCAGTTACCTCTCCATTTGTCCTTTCCCTGAGATCTTAGAAGTCTCTCTCGGCTAGGCCCTCTCAATGATGTTGCACTGGAGGCTCTTTCAGGGTCAGGAGAATGAGATCCAGCTTGTTACTGGATTTAGCATATGAATACACCATGGGAAGTTTGCAAGGCTGTCCCATGTGGGCAGAAAACTCTCAGAAGCATGTCAGTTTATCCCAGAGGGAGAAGGAGGCTACAAGGTCTCTGGGTGCTGACCATTGATGGAATTACACACACCTGGGTTCTTCTGCTGGTACCTTCATGCGTGAGGCCTGTCCAAACGTGTGGAGAGGGGCATCAAGCATGGCTGTAGCTAGGTTCTGGTGGTCTTCGGGAGCTCTGCTTGGGGTGGGGAGGGATGCTGGAGCCCATTCCTTCCGAGGGGCCCTGGGGAAGACAGCCAGGAGTTCCGGCAAGAGACTCTCTGCATCTCCATCACTTGGGAATAATGTTGTTTTTCTTTTTGTCTGTTGTAAATAATGTTGTAGTGAGCATAGGTGTACAGACACTTCATAAGTTGTTCCCTCACTTTGGATAAATATCTAGAAATTGAGTTGCTGCATTATATGGTAATTGTACTTCAAAACATTTTTGAAGAACATTCTTGTTTTTTCTAGTACCTACAGAAATGGGAATTTAGCAACAGTACACAAGTGTTCCTTTTCTTTCATATTTTTGTTAACCCTTTTTTAAAAGTAACTTTTTGGCGGGGGGAGTTGGGCAAAAATTAATAGTGCTTAAGAATTGCCCTGTGCTCAGGGAGATTTCCTGGCAGTGCAGGAGAGGCTGGGGGTGGAAATCATTTGCAATTTTGGGGATTGAATGAGAATCAGACATATACAAGGCATGCAACTTACCTCCTGTATTCTCTCTCTCTAGAACCAGCAGTTTTGTTTTACTTTAATTTTTGTTAATGACCATTTTAATTGTGTTAGGAGAAATCTCACTGTAATATTTTTTTCTGCATCTATTTAAATGATTGTATAATTTTATACATCACTTTGTAATGTGATATATCCTATTTACTGATTTGCATGTACCGATCCATTCTTGAATATTGGAATAAATCTCACTTGTCCATTGTAAATGATAATTTCAATGTATAGTAGAATTTGTTTTGCTAATTTTATTTTTGCCTTCTGAAATTTTTTTTTTAAATTTTTTACTAGTGAATCACCATGGGGTACAGTTACAGACTTACAAACTTTCGTGTTTGTGTTTCAGTCATAAAATGTTTTGCTAATTTTATGTTGAGAATTTTTAATATATGTTGATCAGGAGTAATGGCTATAATTTTCTTATAATTTCTTTGTCTGGTTTGATATCTGAGTATTGCTATCTCATAAATTAATTTAGAAAAATACTCTCCTCTATATTTTGAGAATGCTTCTGAAGAATTTGTATTAATTTTTTTTAATAGTAGGTCGGATTTACCAGTAAGTGACCTGGATTTTTAGTTGGTGTTGGAAAGATTTTTATTATTGATCCAATATCCTTACCAGTAACTATTTAGATACTTTTTTTCACCTTATAGTATTGGCTGTTTGTATGTTTCTAAGAATTTACCCATTTGGGAAGCATTATACAATTGGTTTCATGTAATTGTGCTAGTAGGATCATAATTATATTTTAGTGGTGTCACTTTCAATATTTTTTATGTCTGGTCTTATTTATGTGACTACTCCATTTGTTTTGCTTTAATTTTTTTTCAAAAATCAACTCTAGTTTTATTTATCTTTCCTATTTTCCTTTTATTCCCAATATTTTATATTTATGCTAATATGTTTATTTCCTTTTAACTTTGAGTTTCATGTACCCTTTTTCTAGTCCCTTGAAGTAAAAATATTGGTTGTTTATTGAGAATTTTCTTTAAGTAGGTCTTTATTGCAATGAATTTCCACCTGGAAACACTTTTTGCTACATCTCTTACGTTTCCATATATTTTATTTGTGTTTTTGTTTGCCATACGATATTATTTATTTTCCTTTGATTTCTCTGGTTCATTTGTTTTTGTTTCATTTGTTTTTATCTCAGGATATGTGTTATTTCTTTTCCACTGCCTTTTTGTTTTCACTTACATTTGTTTTCCAGAAGCACAATCTCCACAAAGTACCAGTTTTATTATGTAATTATTTTCCAGATACATGCTATCGTGCTTCAAATAGATATTTGTTATGATTTCAGTAATCTTAAAATTGTTAAAAATTTTATTTTAGGATAACATATAATCTATGCAGTAAAATGCTCAATGTGAATTTGAGAATAATGAGTATTCTTTTAATTTGGCATGCAGTATTGTTTAAATATCTGTTAAATCCATCCATTCTACTGTGACACTTAAGACTGATGTTCCCTTGTGCACTGGTGAAGGGATGGGTGTTTGAGCATTGTATAACTGAGACTTTAACCTGAACGCTTTGTAACTTTCCACATGGTGAATTAATAAAAGAATTAAAAAAAAAAAAGACTGATGTTCCCTTATTGCTTTTCTGTTCAGATAAACTGTTTATCTATGTTAGTGGTACAGTCATGTCACTATTATCCTATTGCTATATATTTCTAATTTTAAGTATGTCAATAATTGTTTGATATGATTATGTGTGCCTACTTTTGTTATAGACATATTTATAAATATTATATCCTTTTGTCATATCAATCTCTCTATCACTGTTTAGTCCCATTCAGTTTTTGTTAAAAGTCTATTTTATCTAAGTGTGGCCATTCCAGCCATTCCAGCCATTTCATTTTCATTTTTGTTGTATATACAATTTTTAATTCCTTCACTTTGATTAATTAGATTTAAGGTTAATAAGTTGTAGACAGCTTATCAATAAGCTAAAATTTTTATCCATCAACTCTATATCTTTTTATTGAAGTTAGTTAATTTACATTTAAAGTTATTATTAATAGTGTTAATAGATATGTACTTATTTTTTCAATTACTTTCCATCTCTTTAATTATTTTTATAGTTATCTGATTCTTCTTTTCCTCTCCCCAATGTTTTAAGATTACTTTAGTGCCTTGTTATCTGTCTTTTTTACATTTTGTACTATAGATATTTGGGGGGTATATGATTACTAAAGGCTTACACTTAACAACTTTTATCTATAGCATTCTAGATTGTTTTTACCAAGTTAAATTTGATTCCATTCTAAAGCTCAGCAATTTTGCCTTCCCTGTCTTTTAAGTTTTTGTATAAAATTTTACAGCTTTTATAATAAATACCATTTAATTATTGTAATTGAGTTTCTATTTGTTCATATTGGAGGGCCACACTCTGCTGTGCTCAAGGCTTCTTCCTGATTTTGTGCTCAGGAATCATTATTGGCAGTGCTCAGCATACCATCTGCAGTGCTGGGGATTGAACTTGGGTTAGCTGCAAGATAAGCCCCCTATCCACTGTATGATCTCTTCAGTCCCAGTTTTTACCATTTTAACTTTGACCCTCTTATTAGTTTTACCCAAGATTTGTCTACTACATTTACTATATATTGACCTTTCCAGTAATGCTTACTCTTTCATAAGTTTCCTTGTTACTAGTTAAAGCCTTTAATTTAAACTTGATGAAGTTCCTTCAACACTTCATGAAACCTGACTTAGTGGTGATGAACTCCTTTAGCTTTTGCTTTGCTGGATGGAAAACTCTATATTTCTCCTTTATTTCTGATTGATAACATTGCAAGGTTAGAGTATTGTTTGGATTTTTTTTTTTGCACTTGAAATTTATTGTTACTCCTCTGAGCTGAAAAGTTTGTGCTGAAAAATATGTTTTCAGTCTCATGAGAAACCCCTTATACCTTGGAATAAACAATATTTTTAAAAAATTTTGTTTCCCCTTTGCTCATTATATGACTACATACCTCTTTGGCATTTTAATTTAAATTTGCTTCATTATAAGTCCTATTTAAGTTCCTATTATTTGCATATCTCTGGAATTCCTGAATCAAAATGTCTGTTTCCTTCTCCAGTTTAGAATAATTTTCAACTGTTTTACTAAAATAGGGTTTCCACTAGCGAGAAAGATAGTACAGCAGGCGTTACACACAGTCAACCTAGGTTCAATCCCCAGAACCCCATATAGTTCTGCAAACCCTACCAGGCATGATCCCTGAGCTCAGAGCCAAGAGTAAGATCTTGAGAATTGCTAAGTGTAACCAAAAAAAAAGAGAGAGGAAGAAATATTTTTTCTCCCTATTCTAACTTTCTTAAGCTAGCTTCATGTATGACACTGAAGTAACATTGCATTGTGCCAGTAAATATAAACATCACATATGGATGATTAAAATTCAGCGTATATGTACCACAGTAAGTTTAAGCACTGAAAATCTATTAATCTTCCTTTATCCAGTTACTTTGCCTCATAAGTCCCTTAAACTTTTTCATGTTTTAATGATTTTTCTTTTCCTTCTTTCCTTCGCTCAAATGGGTGTGTTCAGTTGTCTTATTAACTGATTTCTTCTACTTCATCTAATATGTTGTTAAACTGTTCCATGTTTTTTCACCTTCCAGTTGAACTATTGTTTTCTGCAGTACTATGATTTCTACTTGGTACCTTTCATATTTATCATTTCTTTGTTGAAGTTTTCATGGTATCTATTCATTCTCCTCCCCATGTCAGTAAGGATTTTTAGGAACATTTGAACTGAAATTTGAAGTGAAATGCAAGGTAAAAATGAATGAAGAATTCTGCAGAGAAATTTAAATTTAAACTCTAAGTTCACTGGGAAAAAAAAGTCTTGTTTTCATTAGCTTCAACACAGAAGCTCTTTTAGTTTTATATTTTTCTTGTTTCTTTTTTTTATTCACAAATAGTGAAAGGTTATTTGATAAACACTTCTATATCCCTATAAAATGCTTTATTCCATTTTAAAGTGAATTTTATTTGAAGATTATTTCTATTTCCTTAAAAAGTATAGCAGATTTGAAGTTGGCTCTTCTGAGTCATTTTCCCTATTTTCATTGAGATAAACACCCCCAATCTCTCCAAAGATGTGATATTCATAGTCTCAACCAGTGGATTATGAGTTTGTTCTCTTATCTACTATTCATTCTCAATTGCAAGTAGAGATAATCATGCAAGCCAGTTTTATTCAATATCATGACTACTAATGAGATACAGCTATGTTTGGTGAAAGCTTTCCTAGCTAAAGGGAACACAATCCCTGACATACTTTGTTTTCCCTTTCTTTCTGCTTGAATATAGCCATAAAAATAAGACAATAGCAGCCATCTTGTGGTTATAATGTGAATATGTTAAGAGCTGGCAGGACTATACTTCCTAGTGGACTGAGAAAGTCAGAAAGAGCCTGTGAAACAGGAAATAGAAGGAAAACAATGGGGAAGTATTTTAGTATCTCATCCTTTTTATGAAGATAAAAACTTGATGAAAGATCAGTAAATATTAAGAAACATTACTATGCACTATTCATTTGTAGAATTTCTGGACTAGAAAGATAGTGCAGTGGGTAAGGCTTTGCATGCAGCCCCTTCTGTTGCATGACCACCAGCTCTACATATAATCCCCAAGTCCTAACCCTGCTAGGAATGATTCTTTTTATTGTTATTATTAATTTATTCTTTTATTGAATCATCATGTGGAAAGTTACAAAGCTTTTAGGTTTAAGTCTCAGTTATACAATGCTCAAACACCCATCCCTTCACCAGTGCACATATTCCACCACCAAGAATCACAGTATACCTCCCCCCTCCCCCCACCTCCCCAGCCCCCCACCCCGCATGTGTAACTGGTAAATTTCACTTTACTTTCACTTTACTTTGATTACATTCAATATTTCAACCAAAAACTCACTATTACTGATTTGGAGTTTCTCCCCCCTAAAGTCAACCTGCTGAAAAGAAAAGCATTTGATAATTTGTTTTCCATTGCTGAGAATGAAGAGATATGCACTAGCAGCCGCATGGTTTTGGATTTCTGTATTTAAGAATTTTAGTAACTAAGTCCAGAGAAATATCTGCCAGAGATTGCAACATTGTAAGCTTGTACCTCTCAGCTACTTTATATTCCACATGCGAGTGCAATCTTTCTATGTCTGTCTCTTTCATTCCGACTCATTTCACTCAGCATGATACTTTCCATGTTGATCCACTTATATGCAAAATTCATGACTTCATGTTTTCTGACAGCTATGTAGTATTCCATTTTGTAGATATACCAGAGTTTTGTTAGCCAGACATCTGTTTTTGGGCACTCTGGTTTTTTCCATATTGTGGCTATTGCACAAAACCAGTAGTAAGTCCTAAGCAAAGACTAGTGTTGCTCCCAAACCAAAACAATTACATTTTTTTTAATTTCTTAGTCTTGAAGAATTTAAGTGAGGTAACCCAAGAAAATACTTTGGTTACACCACTATGGAAACAAGAGTGTGTTTTCTTTAATGCAAAAAGAGTACGTTTTCCTTAATGTAACAACAACTAAAATTTGATTATATGGGTTTGTAGTGCTCTATCCACATTTGAAAATACAATAGAGAAATAATGAAATTATGATGGTACAGGCCAGCGAAACCATGTATATTAGGAAAATCTCTAGCCAGTTCTAAAAACTAGAAACATCACTAATAGAAGCATCAAAAGGAGCTAAAGTCTTAGTATGTCTCAGATAAAGTTTTGATATAGGTTTAAATGTGTATTGTGCTGGTTAAAAAAAAATTCTAAACCAAAAAGAGGTTAGTGGATTTGTCCAGGGTTATTCCAAGTGTTGGTCCTATCCTGTGTCCCAGTCCCCTTGAGCTGTTTTTTGAAATAATTTTAGAATTTATTCAGTGATATAAGATTTAGGCATGCATTTTGTACACTTTAGACTTATTGGAGCTACAAGAAAACCATGAGTGGCATTTACTTTAAGAATAACAATAGTAGTAAATTACAGGGAAAACACAGTTGAATGTGGTTAAAGACACCTGCCAACAGCAAAAAGGAACATGCATTTATCTTCCATGACACGAGGAAATGGAACCCAAGTGAAAGACAGCAATGCTCTCCATATGCTTTAATCATACCTGGTTCTCCGGAACACATAAACACTTAGCTATACAAATCTGCAAATGCAGGCACTGGTGCAACAGTTCCAAGTAGGTCTCTGCAGTGAGTTCTTGCAAACCCCCAAGGCTGCACCTTGTGTAAGCCTCTGGATCAATAAAATGTTAGCATAGAATTACAGACAAATATGGCATTTAGCTGCTGAAATGGATATTGACAGATAGAAGGGAATCCTAGGTCTATGCAGTCCAGCTATCAAGAAAAAGCTCCATGAGCTATAACCCTTAGATAAAGGGCAACTAGAATTGATTATGCATACACACCACAGTCATATCCCTGCAATATGAAGCAATATGAATAAGACTAAATTCATTACACATAACGGTGTTATGAAACTATAAACATGAAAGATATTTAGGTGCTTTCTGGCATTGTGACATTAAGGAAGTAAAGAGCTAGCTTTCATACAGAGAAGGAGGAATTTTGCATTTGGTTTCACATGCAAGGGATTTTAACAACTAAAGATAATTTCACTATCAGGCTTTGCAACTCATGGGCTCCTAGTCTACACAGAAATTTAATTCCATTATCAGGCTTTGCAACTCACAGACTCCTAGTCTACACAGAAATTTCTATAGAACTCTAATATGTTCCAAGTTATTTAATGTTGACTGCACATCTCCTATATGTCAATGTTTCAATGTTAAATGGAAAATGTTGACTTCTGTTCTCTATAGTATGGTAAATTAACAGCTAGAAAGTCTTTCAAGAATAAGACACCTAGAAATAAAATATATAGCCATTAAAATATAACTTACCTGAGTCACTAAATCAAAAAGAAAAGCGAGAACTGCAAGCAGAATATTCAGAATATATTTTTCCCAGGGATTAGCCAATAGTGAATTTTTTCAAATGGTTACAGTTAATAATGAACATCACTTGCATGCTATATTTCTCAATCTTCCTCACAGTTAGATTAACATTGTGGCCAGGTTCTGAAAAAAGGACCAAAAATGAGAGTGATTGGACCTATTTATTTTTCTACAAAGTGTCTCACCTTCAATCATGTTTCTGGAAGTGAAAAAAGAGGAATAACATGTGAAAAAAATCTGCCTCCTCAATTTATTTCTTAGAGTGAAGCTGGCAAGAAAAGTGCTCAATATTTATTGGATTGTTCATGGACACTAAATTTGTATTTTGTTAAGCGTCTCAGACTTGGGAGTCATTTGTTTAAACAGTTGGCAAAAATTACTGATAGATGAATTTACCTAAACTGAAATTTAATTTATCCACAAAATAGGAGATGTGACCATGGACCTTTATTAAAGAATTTAGAGGGCAAATGTGGACTAGTATTTGAATAAAAATATACACATGACTGTGCTCGTATGACTCTGCTCTTTGTCACCAGTAGTGTTACTCTCTGGGGTCCGATCTCTGGAACTGCAAGCAGTTTCCAGCTGCACTACAGCCAGGTGTGTAAAAACACCTTACTGAACATGCTACTTCTCATGAGTGCTGCAACCAGAATGGACAGAGCTCCTCAACTAAAGAGTGCAACTACAAGTACCTGATGGTTGAGCGAGTGAGCACCAAGCCTGATGTACAACCCCAAAAATCATAAATAAAAATGGACATATCCATAATCAAACTTGAGTGCAAATCCACCCTCTATTTTCACAACAACGAGGGAATGAAATAATAATGTAATAAATTAAAATAATTGCTAAATGAGTAGGGAAAGACTACCAAAACAGTTGCAAACATTTTACAAGTGGTAGCTACATATAGTAGCTCTATACTATGCAGGAGCATGTATTTAGACAATCCTTAATTAAAAGTTTTATTCATTCCATTAATCCTAATCCTAAATATCACTACAATAACAATAGACTCAGAATAATTATGAACAATTTAAACAAAAATTAAATCGAGTCACAGACTATCAGAGCTAGAAGATCTTAGAAATACATCACTAAACTTATTATTTTTAGGTGAAACTACTCAGCATCAGACAAGTTAAATTAGCTATATGGAGCACATAACTTCACCTGACAAAGTTGAAAAGCTAAGAAAATAATTCAGTCAAATTGCTCAGCCATTCTGTCTCTTTTTTCTAGTGCATTGTGTCAGGTTTGCTATTTCATACATGCATTATACAATGTGCAGTCTTCATTAAGATTCTATTTGAAGAGAATGTTGTGTTGGAGAGATTTTACAGGAGTAAGGCTTTTGCTTTACATGCAGCTAACCCGGTTATATCCTTCTTTACTGCATATGGTTCCCTAAGCAACGCCATGAGGCACTCCTGAGCGTAGAGCCAGGAATAGCCTTTGAGCACCTCGAGATATGGCCCAGCACCCACTCTCCTCAAAGAGAGTAAGTAACTTTTTCTAAATATTGAAGCCTTATAAGACATATAATCTTGTTTTTAAAAGTCACATTTGTGGAACACCTCATACCCTTAGGAAATGAGATAAATGTGCTATTGCTGTATGCTAAATTTTTAGCTATCATGGACAAATAGGTCACTATTTCTTGCTCATTTTAACTAATCCCAAAGGGTTTCTGTTATGAAAGAAAATGAGATGGAGAGTTTGTGACTGAGCAATACACTTTGGACCTCTAAAATGGAAGAAGGTGACATAATTTTCTCATAGAAGTCTGAGGCTGACAATTAGAATTGAAGGAAAGGTCAAATGAGAAACTAGAAATGATTAAAATAAAGAGAAAATTAACCTGAGTGCCAGAGACTCATCAGTGAAGCTGACAAAGAAAATGGACAGTGTGGAGAAGCAGAATCCATGCTACATTAATATTGAATAGAAAAGTTTACAGGAGAGAAGAGTATAGATAGGGACTGAGGCCCACTAATGTAGAATGAACTAGGAAATCTTTTTTCCAAATACCATAAATGCATATATATATATATATACATATATTTTTCCAGAATAACATCATTGTATATATGTGTACATATATTATAATGACTAAAGGTTATAGTGGAAGGAAGGAAGGAAGAAAGGAAGGAAGGAAGGAAGGAAGGAAGGAAGGAAGGAAGGAAGGAAGGAAGGAAGGAAGGAAGGAAGGAAGGAAGGAAGGAAGGGAGGGAGGGAGGGAGGGAGGGAGGGAGGGAGGGAGGAAGGAAGGAGAAAAATAGGATTTTCCTTTGACAGTAATAGTTGTAGCCTTCCCTCTAAGCGTTCATCCCAAGGAAATACTTATTCTTATCTGCTTCTCCGAACATCAATCCCCTTACTCAGCTGCAACATTTGTATTTCAGATATTAGTAAATTGATCCCCAGACCAAAATGTTATTAGAAATATGAGTCTCCTTTCCAAGTACTCTGGCTCTGATCCACACTCTTATTGTTTGTTTGTTTGTTTGTTTGTTTGTTTTAAACAGTGTTAATTTCCTAAAGAATCACTACCCACAACTTAAGCAACTGCCAAAAAACCAAGCAGCACAACAAAAATCAAGCTGTTAGAGTGGAAACACCCTAAAAATAAGTGCCCGTGTCTGAGTATTGGTGAGAGAGGTGGGAAGAAAGGCACAAGAGGAGGGAGTAAAGAGAACATAAATAAGTAGGAAACCAAATAGCATGCCAGATATGGGTCCTATCATAGATGAAGAAGATTTCAATAGGGGCTGGAATGATAGCACAGCGGGTAGGGCGTTTGCCTTGCACGTGGCTGACCAGTGTTCAATTCCCAGCATTCCATATGGTCCCTCGAGCACAGTCAGAAGTACATCCTGAGGGCTAAGCCAAGAGTAACCCCTGTACATCGCTAGGTGTGACCCAATAAAGCTAAATAAAAAAGAATATTTGAATAAAATCAATCAGTCCTCTCTTATTATCTCCCTTCCCTTGCAAGTGATGTCATTGGGCCCCATGAGGAGGCATATGTGAAGCAGAGAGGAGAAAAACGGTCACTTTCTCCCCATCCACCTCTGCCACCCGGGACCCAGGTTACTGGGTTCTTGTCTTGCCTTGTAGAAAAGAATTTCAGGAGTAGATGAACAGTGAAGTAAAATAGATTTTATTTGGAGGTTTTGAAGGGAAGGAGGGAGAAAAAAATAGGAGAGAGTGGAGGCTAACATGCTCAAAAGTGAGCTGGGGCTTTTCCACAAACAGAGAGATCCCCTACAAACATCCCAGCATTAGACATGAAAGCATGAAAATATACATCTCAAGAGGGGAAATACGGGCTCCACATGTGCTCAGCCATGTGAGCACAAGTAGCACATGGGTTCAGGCAACATACCTACTCCCTTCCTTTGTTCAAGCTGGCTTTTATGAGGTTTTTCAAACATACCCCAACCTGGGGGTTCTACCTAGGTAAAAGCCTGTTGCTAAGGAGGTTGCCAAGGGGGATAGAGTTGGGATGGTCTTCTTTGAAATTCCTTTCCTGGCCTTTTGTTTCTGCTGGAGCTTCTCTGGGTCTGTAGCTGGAGATAGGTGAGGGTCTTATGAGGCCTTAGTTCCTGTTTTCTGCAAGGTTGGCTTTTGCAACTTCAGGGTTATTACTTGCCAGGAAATTTACTGCCAGTACCTTGGGGAAGGGGCCTTCCCTATCTGCCTGCCTACCTACATCACACCATCACCATCACCGTCATCCCATTGCTCATCGATTTGTTCGAGCGGGCACCAGTAATGTCTCTCGATTGTGAGACTTATTGTTACTGTTTTTGGCATATCCAATACGCCACGGGTAACTAGCCAGGCTCTGTCATGCAGGCGCGATACTCTCTATAGCTTGTCAGGCTCTTCGAGAGGGGCGGAGGAATCCAACATGGGTCAGCCGCGTGAAAGGTGAATGTCCTACCGCTGTGCTATCGCTCCAGTCCTACATCACAACCTACATCACAAGAACTCTGAAAATGTACTAATTTTCTTTTTATTCTTTGCCTTGAGCATGATCGGCCTGGGTTCAATTCCTCTGTCCCTCTTGGGGTGAGCCTGTCAAGCTATGGAGAGTATCCCACCCTCAGGACAGAGCCTGCCAAGCTACCCATGGCATATTCAATATGCCAAAAACAGTAACAACAGGTCTCACAAAGGAAACGTTACTGGTGCCCGCTTGAGGAAATCAGTGAACAATGGGATGACAGTGCTATTTTAGCTCTTTGATTTCTTAAGCTTAGACAACCTGATTCCAATCACTGGTTTTGCTTTCCAGAATGCACCCTCTTATCAATCAGCCTCCTCACCAGCCCCTTCAATAGCATATTAATATTGGCCGTGTCCTTCTCTGTGAAGTTTTCTTTCTTAGCTTCTAAAATTACCCTTCCTTTAGGTTCATCTCTTAAATATTTAGCATTTCTCCACCACTCTTGGGTCTCCTTTACTACCTTCTAGGTATGCAAGTTCTCTTTATTTGAGATTTGTCCTATCCTTTATTTTTCTTTATCACTTCAGTCTTTCAATCCTAAATATGACTTTGTCCACATGCTGATAACATAACTCAGAAATCAAGTTCCACTTTCAGTTAGGACAATGGTCAGAGATAAAAGAGAACCACATTTGTCTATGATTCATTTTAATGAAAGTGTAAAATTTTTCCTGGAAGAGTAATCAGGAGACTTCCTCCCCTATTTTGTTAGCCAAGTTAGATATACCAACAAATTTTTATTGAGCGAATGATGGGCAAGAAGTCTGATATTTCTGCAGTATCTGGTCACTTAGAGAAGAAATGATGCATCATGGTTCTGCAGCATCATTTGATAAAGGACATTTTAATAAAGGACATTATATTTCATTCAAGTATGGATAAAATCTCATTAAAACAAATAGTAAAACTCCTCAGTCTAATTACCTGGGTGGATGAAGGTGATGGAAGGTATACCACTTGCAGTTGTGAAAAGAATAAGAGAAAAGAAATTTGTGGGGAAACTGGATGTATGGTTTGGGTACAATTGTTTCAAACTCTGTTAATACTTTTTAATATTCAACTATAAATAATTGTTATCTGCTCCCTTCTAATCTATATACATCTGATTTCTCTTTCTAAAATGATTTAACTGACCAAAATCTATGCACTCACTTGAAAAGTGGCAGTTACAGCAAATACCTATGACTTATTCCAGCTTAAAAAGGAATACACTTATATTTGCTTTATCATGTTTGCTATTTCTTCCATGTTTTTATTATAGAATCTCATCATCTCCTTTTTGCCTCCAATAGCCCTTCTTAGTTTAATCCTTCATTATCTCTGCCCAGGAATATTGCAATAGCCTCCTAACTAATTTATCTGCCTCCAACCTCATCCCATACAAATTCATTTTTTGTATTGTAATCAAGGTAATAGTTATGAAATGCAAATATGATCATGACTTCCTAGCTTAGTTTCTCATTAATCCTTCAAGATGCTATATAACACACATCCAGAGTCTGTTGGGAAAATACCAGTGCTCTTCAAGCATCAGTGTTTCACCTTGCAGTTTCCCGTACAAAAGTATATCACTGTATAACTGTCATCCTGTTGCTCATCGATTTACTTGATCGGGCACCAGAAACATCTCTATTCCTCCCAGTCCTGAGATTTTAGCAGCCTCTCCTTACTCATCTTTCCCAACAATTGGAGGCTCTTTTATGGTCAGGGGAATGAGACCTATCATTACTGTTTTTGGCATATCGAATATACCACAGGTAGCTTGCCAGGCTCTGCCATGCAGGTGGGATACTCTTGGTAGCTTGCCAGGCTCTCCGAAAGGTATGTGTGTGTGTGTGTGTGTGTGTGTGTGTGTATATATATGTATATATATATAGCATATGTATATATATTTTACTCTCTATGATTTATTGCCTACTGTCTGAACTCCATCAAATATGGTGTGGTAATTATGGAAAATGGGTATGAAGTGTCTTATAAGGTTTCCAGACCTTATAATGGGTCTGGAAAGCACTTGGAGTGTGGTGGTGGTTGGGTAGTGGAGGTCGGCTGCTGGGGCTGGGTCCCATGGGGGTAGGGAGGGTTCTCACCCACCCCCCTCTGGGGAACCCTGAGTGAAAACAGCCTGGTGAGGAGTACAGACCTTGTGGAGTATATGATCTCGACAAAATGAGAATGACTTAATGCTTATCAGACAAATTCTGTGCCCTTTAAAAATCTAAGTTGTCATTACCCTTTATCCATAGCCACTGAGGCTGTTTTTATAAGATTTCTGTCTTTCAACTTTCCCAAGAATACTTCTGCCCTCCCCATCAAGGCCTATCATTCATGCCTCCCAAAATCTCCACCACCACTGACAAACTCAGTTCTCATATGCATCTTACGTTGCACTTTTTATAATGAGAAGTGTGTGATTTCAGTGTGCAAAGGAATCACAACATGACAGCAGCTCAGATATTCCCTTCCTTTCTTCCTCGGTAAAAAGCAGAGTTGTAGATCAAATTCTGTTTGGGTTTTTGTTTGTTTTCCCTATTGTGAACAGTGCCCTCCTACTAGGTTAAGCCATTTTCCTAATGACATTTTTCATGTTACACTTCTGCAATATGTGGACATATTTGTGATGTTATACTTGATCTGACCTCCTACATTTCCATGTGCTTTCCAATTCCAATCTATTTTTCCTATTCTTTTTTTTAAACTTCACTTCATCTCCCCTATTTTAGGTGTTCTGCTATCTTAAAGAGTAGCAGTTGTTTTCTGTATAATTTCCATTCATTTTACATGTTTGCTCTACTTTGTACTGTATTATAACTTCCTAAGATTACTACAACCAATTTTGCCTAGAAGTAGCTTGCAATGATTTTTGAAAAAAATAACTTAATGAATAAATAAATAAATATATCAAGATGTTTTGTGAGTCACAGTATTCGCATTATCTTTTCTTCCCATTAATTCTTTGGATGGGCTGGAGTAATAGCACAGCGGTAGGACATTTCCTTGCACACAGCCAACCCAGGTTTGATTCATCCACCCCTCTCGGAGAGCCCGTCAATCTACTGAGAGTATCTCACCCACATGGCAGAGCCTGTCAAGCTACTCATGGCATATTTGATATGCCAAAAACAGTAACAACAAGTCTCAAAATGAAGATGTTACTGGTGCCCGCTTGAGCAAATTGATGAGCAATGGAATGACAGTGACAGTGACAATTCTTTGGACAGTCGTAGTAGTCCTCTCTCCTACATGACCATCACAATAAAACCAACAAATGGACCTTTGAGGCAATACAACCTCTGTTACTCAAATTTGTTCCTAACTGGGTCATGGAAACACCTGGCTGTTCGTTAGTCTGTGCATTACTGGCACCTTTGTTATTTTGAGAAATAAGACTAAACCAGCTCAATTTGTAAAGCATCTCAGCTCAGAGGCTTTTACCACTGCTAAGGTGCTCTCATTTTGGAATCATCCAATTGCAGAAGATTAGAACTCAAAGAGGAAAATTTTACTTGGCCTGGGTGTGAAGCCAGAAAGCTCTAAACAGCAATTCTGTGTTGAGGGGAATAGAGGCCTGGCTAGGCTATCACGAGCTCAGAGAAAATTTCTTACTCTGCACTATATTAAAACAGGAGAAACAACAGTCGGGTCTTTTACTAGATGAAGTATGCCAAAGTGCCTAATTTAATTATCACAACCGACCTGCAACTCTATATTATTCCCATTTTATAGATGAAGACCCTGGGGCTGAGTTAAATTAACTCACTTAATGAAAGTAATATAGATAGTAACTTTCTAGGCCAAGTAACAAAATTAGGTCTGATCTTGTTCCAAAGAAGTCATTGTTTTTATAGTTTTTTTTTTCTTATCTATGTATTGCAAGATGTATCTGAAAACAGAAGTGGCTTCAGCTCACATTATACTCAAAGCCATTATGCTCCCTAGTGTATCTTAGGTGGCAGAATTTCACGGTGCAATTCACCAAGCTATTTAAATAAAAGCAGGAATTCAGAAAGCTCTGACTGTCATATGTCATAGAGACTGACCACCTGTCTCTCATATACCAAGAAATACGAACAAGAGCAATTATACTATGGTGACTGATCTCAGACTAAAGAAAAGAGATACAAAGGTAGTGAGATACTTTTAAAATGGGGTATCTTTAATTTAAATACAAAGTGAATCAGACTTTAAGTTAAACTTCAATTTACGTAATTTGGTGAATTGAAAAGAAAGAAAATTATTTAAATATAACTCAAAAGGTTTCAGTTGTCATAATACATTTTTATGTTGCACTGAAATATGAAATTAGGTACTCATTTCAGATTTGTAATAGTAAGTCAAGACTGTCATGTGAAAGGGATATTTGATGTGTTTTTTTCTTGATTCCAGGGAAAGAATGTAAGCCAATAAATGGGAGCTCCAGGGAATATAAAACACTGCAACAGACGGAGTTGTCCAAAGATGGAAAGAGTTACTTCCCGTGGGACAGTACACCTCAGAGTCAAAGTAAAGGGATATACTCTAAGTGTTTCAAAAATCAAATATTCTATGAGTTTGGATAAATGATATTGAAGGGTTTTTTCCAATCTACATTCCTTTGGTTCTACTTTTTCTTGGTATTGTCTAAAATCAGTTGCCATAACCTCAGCTAATAACTTTTTCTTTGCTTTCTTCTATGAATGTTGATATTCCCTGACATGGGACATCATTTTTTATTCCCCCTTTCTCTTTCTCTCTTGCACACATGCACTTTCTCTCTCTCTTTCTCACACACACATGCACTTTCTCTCTCTCCCTCCCTCTCTCTCTCTCTCTCTCTCTCTCTCTCTCTCTCTCAGTATCAGACACACAAACACACATGTACTTTCTTATTTCTAGAAATACCTGTTGCTAGGACCCAAGCACAGCAACTTTTAGCATGAATTTAGTTTCTCTCTGTTGAATC
Source organism: Sorex araneus (assembly GCF_027595985.1). NCBI lineage: Eukaryota > Metazoa > Chordata > Mammalia > Eulipotyphla > Soricidae > Sorex > Sorex araneus. The sequence goes on along the minus strand of NC_073304.1, from coordinate 90,959,263 downwards.
TTTCCCCTGCTGTTGCCAAATGAGGCTGTCAGCAGCTTGAAACAGTCAGGTTTCAATAAGTGAGGCTGTACCACAGAACCAAGTTCTTCCTATTGATTTTGCTTTCTATGACCTCTGGAACTAAGAGTGACAAGTAGGGGTGCACAGAAGGTATCAAGAAGAATAATCATGTCCTGAATTCCAAGGATGCTGCTCAGATACATCTTGAGTTTTTCATCCTGAAATCTATTTAAAAAAAAAAAACCAACCCTTTGTAGGTAAGTTAATACCACCAGTCAAATGACTGCCTTTTAAGCTCCATTTGTCTCTCACTATAGACATGTTATTTTTCTGTGCCTCATTTTCACCCTTTCAAATACGAGAAACCTTTTTCTCCTTATCTAACTCAGAAGAAAGATAACTGAAATCACAATGTAGAACAACTTATTGCAGAAGTACTTCATGGCCAAAAGGTCTGGTCAGCAATAAGATATCATGTAAGAAATTTGCCTTAGAACTGATTTGGGAATTGTGTATATAAAATCACACAGTCCATTAGCAGTTTCAGTGGAAGGATTTTACTGTGACTGAATAATAGGACTGAGTCTAAGTACAGCTGAGATTTTCCTGAGGCTTTTAGTTCCTGTGACAAGATATAAGCCTGCTTTCCATTCTGCATCTTCATGTTTAATGGGTTTTATACAACTGCAGTTCCCAGGATCACACTTGTTATTGTATCATGAGTATCAGAAAAAAAATTTATACTACCTATATAAGATAGATTCTAAAGATGTAAAAAGTCCCAATATATTTCATTTTAATTTGCAAAATCTTCCTTTTCAAAGTATCTCATTTCATGAGTCTGTCATATGTATATAGCTATGCAATTACTATTACAGTCACAATACAAAATATTCCCATCATCCCAACAAATTTTCACATACTTATCATACTCCGTTACTTCCTCATACTCACTGAATCCTGGCAACTACTAATATATTTACCATCACTGAATTTATTTCTCCTTTCCTAGAATTTCATATAAACAGAATTGTAAAATGCATACTTTGTTTCTTCATTTACTCTACACAGAAATATTGTTAATAACAGTAGTTTATTTTATTTTATTGCTGAATTACATTCTATTGCATGAATATTCCAACATTTGTTTATCCATTGTCTAGCTGATATATATTTGGGTTATTTTCATTATTTTATTATTATGAATAAAACTATTATGAACATCCCCTTACAGTATTTTGTGTAAATGTGTTTTGTATTTTCTTTTATATCATTATATAGGATATAAAATTTCTAATTTGAAAAGTTGTGTTTAACTTTGCATTCTCTACAATTGTTCCATGTCCTTGTGAGTGCTTTGAATTATCATCTTTTTCACTTTAGTTATTTTAATGGGTGTGTAGTGACACCTCATTGTGATTTTAATTTGCATTTTCTTAATGACTAATGATGCTAGGCATGTTTTTATATGCTCATTGGACATCTGTATATTTTAGCCAAGTAGCTGTTGAAAATTTTTGCACTGTGTAATTGGGTTGTTCATCTTCCTGTTATTGATTTGTTCCAATTGATTTTTTAAGTTTTGAAAAATGTTTTATATTTATATGTGAGAAATTATATTTATTTTTAGATAAGATGTAGTAACATTTGATTCATAAGTGATAACTGGGGAGCTCATTTTCCAATCATTTTCATGCTCACATTGCATATCATTTTTGTTTTGGTTTTTGGGCCACACCCAGTGATGCTCAGGTATTACACTTAGGGATTACTCCTAGATGTTTCAAGGGACCATATAGGGTTCCAGGTACTAAACCTGGGTCATGGTATACAAAGCAAGCACCCTACGTAACAAGTAATATAATTTTGGGTCCTCATATCAAAATATTTTAATTTATACCATATCAAAATTAAAATCTATAAAGTAAACAAGACAACACGCTAAAACCCCATGGGTTTATCTTCTAATTTACCAAATTCCTGCATTTTTATCTTCTCTACTGTTCAATCATTTTTTTATCTACCTTTAAATAGCAATAGCAGTAGATGTATTTCAGTGTATTTTTAATTGAGGTAAAATTCTCACATAAACATGTACAAATATTGGATAAACAATTCTAAAAAGTCTGACACAACTGAGTAACCCACAGTCCATGCATAGATGATACTTTTGTCATTTTTGTCTCCCTAGAAAGGTTTGTTTTAGCCCATTCTAGAATCATTTTAAACAATATTCTGATTTCCTCCTCATCTTGAATATGTTTTGCCTGTTAAAACCTTACCCTAGAAGGAATCATTCAGCATGAACTTTTGCATTTGTTTGCCATTTTTTGCACATTACTTGGGAGAATCAGTGTTATTGAGTGAATCAGCAAGTCATTTATTATAATTGTTGAGTCATATTTGTTTGTTAGCTATTTAATACTTGTTCATCCATTTTTTCTGATCTTCAGGAAAAAATGTACATTTATAATGTTTTTAGTTCAATAGCTTTAAGCTATTGTGCTTAAAGCTGCTATGAATATTTTAGTCTGTCTTTGTGTGAAAATATGTTTTCATTTATCTTAAATGCCTAGGAGTGGAATACTGAATCAAAGAGTAGGCAATTTATGAGAAACTGACACACACTTTCTTCAAAGTGGTACTTCTACTTTACATTTCCACTAAAGTTACTTCAGATTTTTGCAAAATCAGTGTTGTTACTCTTCTATACTTTATCATTCTACAGAGTATTTAGTAACATATCATTTTGATTTGCAATTCCCTGATGATTAGTAATAATTAGTGATTGCTTTGGGATTTATAGACCTTATATAACTTAATTTGTGATGTCTTAGTTTTTATCTTTCCTCATATTTTAATTGAGTTAAATTTGTTTCATTTTTAGATTGCAGAAATTGTGAATATATTTGGGTGTAAGTCCTTTGTCAAATATGTTTTTGAACATATATATAATATATTCAATGTATATTGAAAAATATATTTTAAAATATTTGACAAAGGACTTATATCCAAACATACTCAAATTATATGTATATATTTGACTATATATGTCACTGTCACTGTCATCCTGTTGCTCATCGATTTACTCAAGCGGGCACCAGTAACGTCTCCATTGTGAGACTTGTTACTGTTTTTGGCATATCAAATACGCCATGGGAAGCTTGCCAGGCTCTGCCATGTAGGCGAGGTACTCTCGATAGCTTGCCGGGCTCTCCGAGGGTGCAGAGGAATCAAACCCAGATCAGCCGCATGCAAGGCTAGTGTCCTACCCGCTGCGCTGTCGCAACTATATATGCAATAAAATATATAATAAAATAAATATAAAATATATATTAAAAACATATTTGACAAAATACATTTGCTTTAGGGGCCATTGCTGACAGTGTTTAGAGATTACTCCTGGCTTTGCACTCAGCAATTACTCATGGTGGTGCTTAGAGGATCATGTGGGTGTCAGGAATTGAACTTGGGTTGGTTACATGCAAGGCAAATACCCCAATCACTGTCCTATCACTTCAGCCCCAAATACATATTTTGAATACACTTTTTCTATATATGAATTGCTCATTTAAGTTTTATTTTTTTATATTAGTGTTTTTCTGGAGGTGGTTTGGAGACATTTTTGTGAGATTACATTAGTCTACAAGACTGTGTGTATTTTGTTTTGTTTTGGCTTTTGGGGAGGCATCCAGTGAACCTCAGGGGTTACCCCTGGCTCTGCACTCAAGAATTACTCCTGGGAGTGTTCAGGGGACCATGTGAGATGCCAGGAATAGAACCCAGGTCAGCTGCATGCAAGACAAATGTGCAACCCGCTGTACTGTGGCTCTGGCACAGGTTGTGTATGTTTTGGAGGTACCATTTCACAACTCTTGAAATATATGGTACTGCATCATACCTATCTGCCAATTCCCAATATGCCTCCACCACTGTACATTGACCCCCTCCATCCTTTCAACTTTATTCCTCTTCCTTCTCTGATAAGCTTAGTTTTATAGCCAAGAATTGATTTCATATGACTTTTTCTCCATACCTTTGCTATGCTTATTTTTATCCCAACTATGAGTGAGTTCATTTAATATTTGTCCTTTTTTAACTCAATTCACTTAGCATAACACCCTCCAGTTCCTATTACATCCATGACATCACAATGGGCAAAATTTTATCTTTTGTTCTGCAGTGCTGGGCTCAAACGCAGGGTCTCTGTCTGCTTTTTGTATAGGGTAATATTGATTTCATAAAGTATTTTCTAAAATTTCCTTTTCTTCTGTCTTTTTAAAGAGGCTGAGGAAGGGTAATATGTCATCTTTTAAGATTTAGTATATTTTACTCATGAAGCTATATAGACCCCGGGGCTTTTCGTTTTGAGGAGATTCTTGATTACTGCATCAATTTCCCAGCTTATAATTGGTATGTTCAAGTTTTCAATTTCCTCTTGATTCATGTTAGTAGGCTGTGCTCTAAAATTATTTTGCAATGCGTTTGTAAAATTTTCTTGTCAGGATTATGTATCCTCACCAAATTATCTTCTAAGTATACTTTTTCTCTATTACCTGAAATAGTTTAAAGTGGTGTGTGTGTGTGTGTGTGTGTGTGTGTGTGTGTTTTAACTCAGTGTTTTATAGAACTCATTAGTAAAATCCTAGCCCAGAGAGTGTTTGTAGAGGATAGAATTTTAAGGATTTTTTAATTGGTTCTGTGGGTTTTTTTAAATTGAGTCTCTAATCTAATTATATTTAGATATGTTGATTTCAGTGGTAAAGAGAATACTGACAATCTATGGTATGACCAGTAACATTGATTCATGATACTGCACCATTGTATATTCCTCCTCACATATATACAAATATCAAGAATTTGAATCTCCCTACATATGACACTTTCAAGCATTTTAGTCAAACATATAATTATCTCATGCTCCTAAGGTTGAACAAAATGAGGAAAGAAAGGATGAGCCCTGACATTCAAACTCCCATTTCAGGGACAGCAGCAGGAACATAAGAGCTTTTATGCTCCCTGCATGATATTCTTATTTACCCTAGATGTAGGCTGAAATTTGCAGAAAATTGTATTTGAATCTCATCCTTAAGCCAATTGAAGAAAAATAAAAGTGTGTCTGCTATTAGGAAGGGCATTGATTAGAAAGGAACATAATCCTGAAAGTTTGGGGGTGAGATGTCTGGGAGGACGCCGAAAACTCAGAGTTCTAAATTATAATGTCTTCACCACAGGAGCCATAGCACAGCAGGTAGGGAGTTTGCCTTGCACACAGCCGACCCAGGTTCGATTCCTCCGTCTCTCTCGGAGACCTGGCAAGCTACCAAGAGTATCCCTATCACACAGCAGAGCTTGGCAAACTACCCGTGGCATATTTGTATGCCAAAAACAGTAACAACAAGTCTCACAATGGAGACATTACTGGTGCCCGCTCAAGTAAATCGGTGAACAACAGGATGACAGTGCTACAGTGCTTCTCCAGTGGAAGAGGCCTCTTTACTTATTTTGAAGGGATAATTGCCTAAGAAAACTGAACTTATTTATGCAGTTGCCATATTGGTACCTCCCTCCCTCCTTCCTTCCTTCCTTCCTTCCTTCCTTCCTTCCTTCCTTCCTTCCTTCCTTCCTTCCTTCCTTCCTTCCTTCCTTTCTTCCTTCCTCCTAACTAGATTCAGTTCCCAGGCAACCTTGTCATTTAGGTTGGACGTGTGAGAAGATGTACTATACTTGAGGTTCTAATCAAAGCAGACACATACTATGGAATGTGTTTGGGAATAGATACCTAGGATGAGAGATAATGGCAAAAGGAACATCAAGTTAATGAGAATTTATTGATCTATTCTTTCCCTAAGCAGAGATTAATTCTCAGTTGTCATATCTAGTCCATTGATCTCTGTGTACTTTCCCTACTCTAGAATGATAGAACAGGACTAGATATACTCAGCATATACCTAAATTCTCATTCTTTTATCTGTGCAGTAAGGACTCTTATAATGGAAAAGGTCAACAGAGAAATTCTTCTACCTAAGAAAATAGGAAACCAAAAGCAAAACTCTTTCTATTTTTTTTTTTTTTTTTTTGCTTTTTGGGTCACACCCAGCGATGCTCAGGGGTTACTCCTGGCTTTGCACTCAGGAATTGCTCCTGGCCGTGCTTAGGGGACCATATGGGATGCCAGGGATCGAACCCGGGTCGGCCGCGTGCAAGGCAAACGCCCTACCCGCTGTGCTATCGCTCCGGCCCCGCAAAACTCTTTCTAAAAGGACAATAATATCACTGTTCTCAGTACATGGTGTGGTAATTCCACCACAATTTCCTTCATCTTGCCTTTTTGACCTGTGAAGAAGACAGATGCATTCTGAAGAATGACTTTATTATAAATTTGATCAATTGGAACATTCTAAAGTAGCAATTATTTTTAATCTAGCAGTTAATTTTTCAGAAAAACTCCTTTGCATTGTTAATAGCCAAATTATCTTTTAAAATTTCTATACTGTTATATTTTCTCTAGATCTCTTTGATGTTCCCTGTAGTCACTTAGTTTTAGTGTTTAGCCAAGAGACTGGCAGCATTAAATACACTTTTTTGAAGCTCATCCTCTCTCCAAGATATCTTTTTTGGAATTGGCCTGTATCCAGCAGTAGTTGGTGAAGTGGTCTAGTGGAAGCCCCATGAGGAGATGCCTAGCTTAATTTCCATATGTAAATGCCTGCCATGCTAGCACAAGCCATGCCAGAATACTCTAGAGGACCCTCTGTCACTCCATTTTGCTGCTCAATTCCTAGATCTACATAGGCACCCTCTTCCCCAAGCTGGCTCAGCAAGATACTGCATGCATCTTGTTGTCACTCAAATTCCTAGAATTAGCCAACAACTTCTTTTCTGGGAAAGGCTGAAATTATTTTATAGACATCACAGTCTTTTCACATGATTGTCTCAGAACATTTTACATACCACTCACTTGGCTAAGCATCGCTTCCTCAACCATTTCTAGGAATTGGCTAACCTATGGGAAACAGAAAATACTCCATAAGCAGCCCAGAGACTGCGGTAAAATATTTCCCCCAAAGATCTGAGGCTTCTCTCTCTGGTGTCAGCACAAACAGTGGGCTTTTTCTCTTTGCAAAACTTACTTTGACCTTGATTAAATCTCTCTCTTTCCTGGCAATTCTTTCACACCGAACACTCCCCACAGGACTTGGATTCTCATCTCCCTTCCTTGGGGCTTGCTCCAGCCATGCTTGGGGACCCAGGTAGTATGAGGATCAGACATGGGGGAGCCATGCAAATACATCTTTTTTTTTTGCTTTTAGGGCCACACTCAATGATGCACAGGGGTTACTCCTAGCTCTGCACTCAGGAAGTACTCCTGGCAGTGCTCAGGGGACCATATGTGATGCTGGAATCGAAGCCGGTTTGGCTGCTTGCAAGACAAATGCCCTACCTGCTGTACTATTGCTCCAGCTCCGCATATACATCTTAACCCCTCAATCATCTCCCCAGCCCCTTCCTTCAAGATGTCTTTCCAAACAAAATGACTGCTCTGACAACCGCAAACTGTATTTTGTGGCACCTGAAGCATGTAAGGGTGTGTCTTTCATCTGCACTTGATATTTTTCAGCCAAAGAACCATGAAATGACAAATTTCACTCATTTTAGCTCTTTTTTGAGAAACAGTCTTCTCCCCTGTTCTTGCCTGTTTCAGTCTCTGCAGGGCTTCCATGTAGTTGCTTTATGTTTGTTAGTTAGTTTGTTTTGATTTCATTTGGGTTTAATAATTGCTGCTGGTGGGAGGCTTGAGGTAACTAGGTTGCTCCATGGAATTCAAACCCCTTAGACCATAATCTGAAGCTAAAAAGTCAGGAATCACAAAAAGGCTAACAGTTGAGAATCAAAACATATGTTTGTACTTAACAGCATGTATTTAGCAAGTGATATTTGACAAACATGAACAGCACGAGGACAGTCTAAAGAACACGGTTTCTCTTTTCCCCAAGTTTTCTTCAGTACAAATAAAAGAAATTGACATTGTGCTTGAGAATTAGCATGTGAGTGTGAGGGAGGAGAGGAGCAGATGATTGAGGGGCTAACACACAAGGTGTGTGGCCAGTAGTTTTATCCCTAGTGTCACCTTTCCGTGCAAAGAATGATGCCTGCAGCTCTGCTCTTGGTTTCTGGTCACTCAGCTGTCAGTGTTACCCAGGGCATGTGAGTCCCTACTGCACAGCAGCCACTGTGTGGGAGCTCAACTAGAGCTGCAGCCCCAGTCAAGCACTGCAACTCAAAGAAAGTTAGAGCATCACAGCCAAGAGCTGACATCACTGCCTGAGAGACCCTGGATACAAAACGCGGGTATGTAGTCCCTGGTGAGCACCACAACCAAATATGTGAGCACTAACTCAAGGGTGTGTAGGACCCCAGTCATTGTAACATCGGCAGAGGGAAGGGAAGAAATTGAGGGGAGATATCTAGTTGAGAGGACACATCTGATTAGGATAGAATTTGATTGAAAGAGATTATTGGCAATGTAAGAAATCCTAGCAATGCTGGTTAGTCTCCACCCTCTGTTTCTCAGATGTAGGGAGTTAAATGAGTCAAGATCATATATTCGAGTTTGCTCCCTTAGTGAACAAATGTGACCATTTCACTGCCTTCAAGTCTCCCAAAATATGAAAAATGGACATAAAGTGAATAGCACCAGCTGTTCCATCATCTCATTTTTTCCCCTGAGAACCCAAAAGTAAGAATTAGCAAATGGCTGCATTGGAGATTTTATATATATATATGTATGTATGTATATTAACAAGTCTCACAATGAAGTTGTTACTGGTGCCTGCTCGAGCAAATTGATGAACAAAGGGATGACAGTGCTACAGTGCTGTATATATAAAATAATTGAGTGTGTACATATACACATACACATATATATATACATATACATGCACACACACACACATATATATATGTGTGTTGCAAGTGATTAAGCTTCTCACTGGTTAAGTGATGGTAGTATCTGAGGGAAAATTTAAGTATGTTAGTATGTGTACGTGAGAGAGCTGATGATTGTTATCTCTTCTGTTAAAATGATAACTATGTGTATTTTTTAAACAAGGCTCTATGATAGAGACTTATATTAAATATTTGCACTTACCAACAGACCAATATGCATAAGGATCCCTTAGAATAACAATGTAGCAATTATACATTATGCATCTCAGTTGTTTGGTACTTTAAATGGAAATGGAAAGAGAAGAGGAGAGGAGAGGAAGGGAGGAATAGAGAGGGGAGGAGATGAAAGGAAAGAAGAGGAAAGACTAAGTTTAGCTTAGTATCAATAGCCTTTCAAACCCTTTGCCACTACCCCCAAAGTATTTGCTCATCATAGAATTAGTAATGAATAATTACTCAAATGTCAAAATGTTTTCAAATTATTTTAAAATCATTTTAATTGATACACTGAAAAAGTCAAGACTGAGTATTAGAGGAGTCTGTTTCAAGACCCAGATCTTCCTAGAAAGACTTAACCACTGAAGCACTGCTCTCTGTACTGTCTCAGCTCACTGTGAAAACCACACCGGGGATGCACCTAAGGCTATCTACAGTCACAGAACACTATGTCAGGTGAAGCTGAGTACTCTCAAATGCCCAGGTCTGTAAAATTACCTTAATTCTGTTGGGTGCTCCCCATAGACTTTCTCTTAGTAACTTAATAGCTAGGGTTGAATTACTTGTGAAGATAGGGCCTGATGTCCTCACTTTGCTGACTTTCAAGACAAATACCCTAAAATGTGTTTTTCTTCATGCAAATTTCCTGGAGTTCCTTCAAGGGAAGATGGCAGAATTGAACATCTTCAGTTTTGATCAACACAGTTTTGCTGCATAACAATGCATTCTTATCCCTGTATCATGATCACGATCACGAAATCCTGTTGTTCATGGATATCTCAAGCGGGCTCAGTAACTTCTCTATTCGTCCTATCCCTGAGATTTTAGAAGCTCTCTCCATAAGGCCTTCCTAACGGTGCTGTATTGGAGGCTCTTTCAGGGTCAGGGGAATGAGATCAGCTTGTTACTGGGTTTAGCATATGAATACACCATGGGGGGCTTGCTAGGCTGTCCAATGTGGGCAGGAAACTCTCAGTAGCCTGCTACCTTCTCCCAGAGGGTTCTAAGATATCGCGCAGCCACTTTGCAGCCTTGTGCTTCTGGGAGCTTGCTTTTAAGTCTCTGGATGTTGACCGTTGATGGGATTACACACACCTGGGTTCCTCTGCCGGTACCTTCCTGCATGAGGCCTGTTCGAACGTGTGGAGAGGCACCTCGAGCATGGCTGTGGCTAGGTTCTAGTGGTCTTTGGCCACCTGTAGCTCCGCTCGGGGCAGGGAGGGAAGCTGGAGCTCATCCCCTCTGAGGGGCCCTAGGGAAGACAGCCAGGTGTGCAAGGAAGAGACTCTCTTATAAGGTGTAAGGTATAAGGTATATGAGCGCAACCTTATACCTGTATGGCCGTAATAATACCACAGACTTAGTGGCTAAAACCAGTGGTTTTCAAGCTCTGGTGCCAGTCTACAGAAATTTCTTGCTAATCTGTGACAAAACATATCTTGTTAACTCTTGCTGTGCCGTGGACAATTTTTTGTTCTATAATATAAATTTATAAATGCACAAAATAGCTTATAATGGTTTTTATTTCTGCCGAAGTGGACTGTAAAATATTTTTCTATTTTCATAGGTCAACAAGTAAAAATGTTGGAAAGCATTGGCTTAAATAGCTGAAACCTATTTTCTCAGAAGAGAAGGGGCTGAAGTCTGAGATCAAAGTACCATCACACCATATTGGTTTCCTCTGGGCTTCTTACTGGCTGTGTTTTCATGTGGTGTCCTACTGTGCCTGTGGTGTCTGTCTCCTAATTCAAATTTCTTCTTATAAAGACATCAGCCAGATTGGATTAGGTCCACCCTCCAGACTCACTTCAACTTAATCACATTTTTAAATGTCCTTTCTCCAAAATTAGTCACATATATTAGGTCCAAACCCAGTGACCTCATTTAATCTTAATTATATATTTAAAGTCTCTATCTCCAAATACAGTTACACCAAAGCTTGAACTTCAACTTACAGATTTGGGAGGGGCCCTAAATAACCCATAATAGAAACCAAATCTATCATAGGCATGTTAGTATTATTTATCATCTAAAGGTCTATCAAAGAGTTAGACAGCTGACACCACTGAGAAACTGCACAGTGAAATTTTTAGTCATCACTTATTTGTTCCTTGAGGTATCTTATAAATCTTCTCTGCCCTTTCTTGGCAGGAGGGAGTTTTTACATTCCAGTCATTAATGTTGAAATGAAGTAGTAAGCCCTAGAATACCCAAATGATGAAATATCAACAACATGCTCAAATTGAAATATTAATGGCATAGAATCCAGAGAAATAGTACATGGGGTAAAGTAGTTCCCTTGCATATCACTGACCAGGGTTTTATCCCTAGCACCACATATGGCTCCCAAAGCATACCAGGAGTGAGCCTGAGCATATAACCAGGAATAATAGCCTAACCACTGAAAATTTACTCCCCACCTCAAAAAATAATATAGTACAATTGCAAAATAATAGTAAATTCAAAATGCAGGAGATTAAATTACCTATTATTGACTTTCCATCTGGTTAATAAGATTTATATAGAGTATCAAAGATTCAGAAATTTTAAAAAGTAATGTAAATGAATTATATAACTAAATAATCAGTAAAAGCTTATTCTGTATATACCCAAAAGTCAAGTTAAAAGTCAGGAGAGTTGATGCCAGAACATGAAATGAGGTTCAGGGTATAAACATATAGTGAAAATGGCAGTGACTTCTTCACACTGATTGATTATATTAGGATATTTCATGACAAACAAGTTATCAGGGATTACCTCATATAAACTTTAAGAAGCAGTTAACATTTTGCTTACAATTTCCAGAGGGCAAAAAAGACCTAGGTCACGTTAATCTTGCAAAATTAGCTAAATTATGCTTTATTTTTTTACGACACCATTATTATCTGCCAAGTATTTTCAAGGCTAGTCTACGTTTATTTTTTAAATGGTATTAAGTTAATAATTTATACTATAGATATAAACATAGAGAGATAGTTAATGCTTAGAAGATTAAGTGTAATAGTTAAGTATCCAAAAAGAAAAGGAAAAAGTAGGCAAGTTTTTATACATTATGGCTTTTATTATTTCTTGGGGAGGGGGTGTTTACTTTTTTCTTTGTCTTCTTTTGGTCCCAAGCCCTGAATTTTCTCAGGGTTTGCTTGACTCTATGCTCAGGGTTGATTCCTGGCAGGACCCAGGGTACCATATGCAGTGCCAGATTGGAGACACGGGCAGCTGCATGCAAGGCAAGAGACCTGTTGTGCTGATTCTCTCTGGCCCATATTTTTGGTATTAGCAAGGGAAAGTAAAATTTAAGATTCCTACTGATTTCTTGGTTGTCTTTCTGTGTGCAGAAGTGCATGACCTTTAGCTAACATTCATACCACAGATACCCTTGGCTAGCTTATCTTTTCTATTCAACATCTCTATTGAGGCAAGAGTGACACAGGTGAGTTTGATGTTTCAAGTCTAGCCTACTTATCAGACTTGAGAATTTCCATAGCGGTTACTTTGTGATTGAAATTGAGAGGAATACTTTTCTTCAGCAGGAGCTATTGACCAGTCTGTCAAAAACACACTAGACATAAAGAATCTGAATCACACAATTGTTTGGGGAAGACTTGTAAAGCCTGTACTATTAGTCAGGCACAGCGGTTCTAGTATTAATCAGGCCCCCTAAGGATGTTGACAAGGATAATAATTCTTTCGAAATGCACTGATATAACTCTCAATTGTTTCTTATTAAAACAGGAGAGGGAAAGGGCTTTCAGAAAGGAGAAGCATTTTTAATAGAAGCTTTAATTCAGTGTGAAGGGTTATCAGAATAGTTTGCACAAGAAATGAAATTATACCACTTGTTCCACTGATATAACCATTGACAGAATGAGGCAAAAGTCCTTTCATCCTTCACTTTAGAGTCTTGTAAAGAAACAGTGAGATCTATGTTGCTTCTGTCCATACATCCATGAATTGGCTTTGCTCAGAAAAGATTTGGTATTATTAACCTTTGCTCAATCTAACTACATACTCATAAAAAAATATAAGCAGCATTGTAATCTTTGAATCTTTGTAAGCACTGAGTCCTTCCAGGTGTTAATATATACTTTAAAGAAATGACAAGTCACAAACATAAAAGGGATATATAGGCTTATGGATCAGCTTAGTCTTGCTGGATGTGAATAGTTAATCATAAATCTTAGTAGAGTTAATACCCTTTACTTGGCATTGCGATGACTGTATAAGAAACAAAAATTTAGCATCAGTTCACTTAAACAAATCAGAAATTTGTCTCTTTTTCTAATAATTTCTGTTACTTTCATCCTCTGGAAAATCACCAGGGACTTGTATAGGGCTGATGTTTCAGATTTGGTCTCAAAGAAGCAAGGAAGCTGAGACACGAGGCAGGTTTTTGCTTTCATTGTGTTCTTTATGCACTGTCCCCTGGACACATACTGCCTCAAGCCTGTGTGTTCAAAAAATGTGGGTGCTTGCCACATGTTTTCGGTAGCCATGAGCCCCTTCCCAACCCCAGCTGCCACCAACGGATGAAAGAGGGAACAAGGGCCACCAAACTGGTTGTTGATCAGTTGTAGTTTATTCCAATCTCCCTCCTTATTCTAGTTTCACACACTGCCCTTTCCACCCCATTCCAGTCTCTTCTTGTTCTACTCTCACCCTCCTAGTGTGAGTTATAGAGAAATCATGAAGGGTTGGGGGTAGAAATTACACATAGGTGTAGTAGTACAATCAACATATGTAAAGCCCTTCCCTCAGGGGAAACCAGGACAAAATCCCATCCTTCTCAAGAGCAGGAGATTTGCTCAAGGGCAGAATTTCATCTAAAAACATTATTTCTCCTCTCCTTAGTCCAAATCTATTTAAACAGTCATCTTAAATTGTATTTAATAATATTTCTAGTCATTTTGCATGGACACAATGAGAGCTATATTAAGCTTAAAGGGTAGCTCTTCTGGTTTCATCTTGCTAATATCCCATACTACAGTCCTCAGGCCAGATTAGCCTTTCTTAACACCAGCAGGGTCCTTATCCAGTTACTTCTTTTTTGGGTCATGACATAGTTTGTCCACAACCATGTTTTATGTTGCTTGTTCTGTCCCTTTTAAATGCCAGGGGTAGCTTACAGCTTGCCCTGGATTCATTCAATCCCTTCATCTGTACCATCATTTTAGGGTGCTAGAAACTAAAGGAAACTGAGACTTAAGTCAAGTAAATATGACAGATGCCCAGGAGTAAATATTATTTGGAGTCAATTAACTCCCAACTTACAAAAGCATAGTGTTAACTGTCTTCCTGTGACTAACAAAAAGGGCATTGCTCTAAAGTAAACTATGCAAAGGACATAAAGGAAGAGAAAAAGCAATATTTCACTTGCACATACAAAACCCAGAGTCCTTACAAGAATCTGACTTTACAAGTCACAGAGTCTAATTTGGAAATAAAGTGATTAATGGGTAGGGGAAGCAGAGCACATAGGAGAAGTTAGAGATAAACACAAAGGAATGCAAGTGCCATGGGAGCACTGTGATGAGTGTAACTCAATAAACCTAGGCTCTCTGTGGCAGTGAGGGAGAAAGGATGGAGAAGAAAGGATGAACCAATGTTATCCAACACAAGTCAGAGTGTGAAAGCTTATTTGTGGAAAGATTGCCAGGTATGGATCTATGTTGAGAAGGTGAGAAATTACTGCATCCATTCCAATGCATCGCTCTCTTAACTGTAAATGAGGCTTCTCATTAATGAATCATGCATGTAGACTGCCAAAGTCTCAGCATTAATTGGCACTAATGGGAACATCTTATGGTTGAAGAGAGAGCTATGGGAACCATTTTCAGACTGACTGGCTTTAGAAAGAAGCTTGAACATTTGCATTTTCCAAATTCGGGGCAAACTTATGTACCACATTTGTATACCAAACTATGAAAAGCTTCGGATTCTCTATACAGAAGAGTCTAAGGAATTCTTCATGAGGGTAAGGGAGTGAAAATTAGTGCTTCAATGAGTTTTTCCTTTCTCTGCCAGACATAGAGTGTATTTGAGCCACTTTACACTGCACTGTGCCTGCTAGGGTGGAATGCAGATGTAGGTCATTTGTTGTTTCCCTTGAAATCATTAAGCAGGATTCAGTGCAAGTTAGCCCTGAGGAAACTTTGACCAATAAATTTTGTTTTAAATTTATGTCATTCCAAGATAACTCACAGCTCTGTCAAATAAATTGTTGATACAAAATTCTAACATGTTACTGGGAATGTTTGTCCCATATATGGACTTGAAGTTATCATTTATTTTAAAATCTCAAAGAAGATGTCTCTGTAATTAACTTACAAAATATATTTGGAATTAGAGAATGAATCTTCATATGATTGCTATAGTTGAGACTTTTTCAGATTACGGAATAATCCCACCTTCCAGAGCACTCCAAGTCATGCTATATACCTTAGAATAAATTAGAAAAAAGGACCCCTTTTCTTCACGAGCATATACCGACAAAGGCACAAGCTTTCAGTCCCCTCTTACTCCTTGAACTCCTTTAGTTCACAACCTATAGGAGGTACCTAGAAGCATTTGTATCATCCTTGTAAATTTTGTCTTTCCAAACCCAAAGTGTTTGTGGAAGGGTTAAAAAAATTGTTAATAAACCTAAATTAAATAATAATAATAATAAGCATCATAGAGCTCAGAAAGTACTTGGCCCATGGAGAGGATAG
The DNA here is from genome assembly GCF_027595985.1 of Sorex araneus. NCBI lineage: Eukaryota > Metazoa > Chordata > Mammalia > Eulipotyphla > Soricidae > Sorex > Sorex araneus. The sequence goes on along the minus strand of NC_073304.1, from coordinate 90,943,391 downwards.
AGAGAATATCAATAGTTTTACTAGAGAAGAATGAAATAGAACCCCTAAGGTTCATATCCTTGAAAACAATTTTAAATTTTGTCTTATAACCTTAGGGTAAATTCTATATTTGATACACTATCAACAGTAAACATTTTCTTTTACATTATATAATTTATTGCTCAAAAATAGTGTAGGATTCAATGTTCCCCTTTTAATCACATCCCATCATTTTATGTACAAGAAGTCATAGGTACAGCTCCAATTACATAGCTAAGCACTTGATGGCACCAGTCCAGATCAAACTCCATCACTGCCAAGCTAGATGCTATAAGAACACACACAACTCTTGAGTTCAACAGGTATCTTTAAGGTAATGTTTTGTAATTAACTGACTTCACCTGTGTTTACCCTACTTATGCACTTCTCAAATTAATATTTTTTATCCTCCCCTCTTAATTTTTTACCTGTGCAAATAAAGAGTGACACTCTTCAATGTTGGCTTTTGATGATAGTGGATACTAATGATAATGGGAATGACATTCTCATGAGTTAAGGGCTTGCATTAGTCATACCTAAATTTCCTTCAGTCTCAGGATCTAGTTTTATTAATAGGTCAATCTCCCTTTTGCTTGGTTATTTCTTCTTCTCTCTACTTTGGTCTTTATGGGGGATAGTGGGCTTGTCTGTTAGGAGCAAAATAAAGTTAAAATAATGTCATTACTCCCTATCTCCATCCCTCTTTCATTAATTGCCATCCCATACTATATACACACCCCTCTACACACATACAGGATTTGGCTACATGTAATATTGTGCGGACTTTTTTTGGTATAATTATACATTGGAATGTATATTTATACATTGGAATACAATGGTTTCTTAAGCTTTATACATCAACTTAGAATTTGATGCTGCTTTAGTGCTTAAAATTACTCCACTAATGAATTCATCAGATTCTCCTTTAAGAAAATATTCTATAAGTCACTGAATGAGGTTCAAAATTTTTAGCAACTGTCAGACCCACAAACTCCTTCTAGAAGAAGTTTTTAAGCTAAATCCTTGTGCAAAGGCAGTCAAACTTTATGAAATATAAATTGATGATTGATGGGACCAAGGACTTTAGTCAAAAGAATATATTTGTGGTCTTAACAACTTAGGTCTAGAAGTCTACAAGATGGCTAGTTAAGATGGTTAAGATAGAGAGAAGTTACAGATGGAAGTAGTAAAAAAATAAAATGATGAGACAAAAAAATGGAATAAAATTACATGACCTATTAGTCTGACCTACTTTCTCCCCTAATCATAAACTGTTTAAAAAATAAGTCCTCTCTGTCTCATATAACTCTCAGAAGTACAAAGACTTTCTTTAAACATCTATGTAGATTGAAGTTTGCTCATCTTCATATGTTCATGTCTCATACCAAAGAAATGTTTAGTAATCATTTTCTCAATGCCAGAATAGAAAGGAAAGATAAATCAGAATGAGTTCCTGATAGCTGGGAGTGCACAGTATGGGTTTCGGAGAGACAGGAAAATAGATAAATGGGATCTTAGTGTGGTGAGTGCTCTTACTGGGTATTATGGTAATATGGGTGGTTATCTGAATTCTTGAATATTTTAGTAGATCAAAAAGCATGAAATTTTCCTCCTGAAAACCAATATGAAGGGTATACTATGCCTAAAAATGCCAAACTAGCTACTCCATTTAAGAGGGTACGTGAAAGAAGGTCACAGTGTCTGTGAACGCCCATAAGACAGGAAATGTGTCTGGCTATCAAAATTGAAAGGAGATGCCATCATCAAGAGAACAAAAGCTTTTCTGAAATACCATCTGGCATAAAAAAGATTGGAGTTAATAGTAAAATAGCATCGTGTGCATTTTAGCTTCCACTCTAATGTTTCCTATGTTTTTCCTCTTTTTAGATGAGAGTAAAATGAGAATATTAGCTGCATTCATCTATCCATTCAATGAAATCCTCGCTCCCTATAAAGCATCCATATGTGAATGAAAGCTTTAAAAATATGTAATGCTTCTATTTTCATCTGCCTCCATAAATAAACACTATAAATTATACCCAGCCACCACTTAATATTATGGAGCATCTGTTCTTGGCATTTAAATGTCTAAAGGGGCTAAGGTTGTTTAGCCAAGAAAGGAGAAAACTGCAAGTAGCATTTGTGACAGTCTATTATTCAAAGGGCAGTAAACAACTATTTATCATACCCTCTTAGGAATGAACAAGAGAAAAGAATCTTGCAAGTGTAAAACTTCTTGAATGTGAAATTGCCAATGGAACAGTGAATTACATCTATGTATTTATATTTGTAACTACATTTGGACTAGAGTGATAGCACAGTGGGTAGGGCATTTGCCTTGCATGCTGTCAACCTGGGTTCAATTCCTCTGCCCCTCTCGGAGAGCCCGACAAGCTACAGAGAGTATCTCACCTTCATGGCAGAGGCTGGCAAGATCCCCGTGGAGTATTTGATATGCCAAAAAACAGTAACAAGTCTCACAATGGAGATGTTACTGGTGCCCGCTTGAACAAATCAATGGACAATAGGATGACAGTGATACAGTGATACAGTGAACTCTGTTTGTATATAAATACCTATTTACACATACAGTTATAAAATGAGGCTATTCCAAATTTTATGACAGAGGCTAAAAATAACTGAAATCAGAAAACTCTTTGAGGACCAAATTACTTTATAAATATATTTTTAAGGTCTGGAGAGATAACACAGCGGGTAGGGCGTTTGCCTTGCACGCAGCCGACCCGGGCTCAAATCCCAGCATCCCATTTGGTCCCCTGAGCATGGCCAGGGGTAATTCCTGAGTGCAGAGCCAGGAGTAACCCCTGTGCATCGCCAGGTGTGACCCAAAAAGCAATATATATATATATATATATATATATATATATATATATATATATATATATATATATTTTAAAGCTATTAACAAATGTTTTGCTACATCAGCATGTATTGATTAAGTGCATGTTATCAAACCCAAGAACTATTTTTCTTTTTAGTGATTGTGTTTTAACAATTTTACAATACTGTAAATAATACGGTTTTGTGAATACAACTTTCTGACATCAGATTCCCACTACAGTGTCCATTTCCTTCCTCTATTGTGTCAGGGTTCCCCTTCATTCCTGACTTAACTTCAACATCTGCCTCCACCTACCCTCTATTACTCATGTCACTGTTAAGGTAAGCTCAGTTCTGTAGACCAGTTATTAGATTCTGTTACATTGGGCCCCCTATAATTTCTCTACTAAGCTTATTTATAACCACATATGAGGGAGATCAATCTGTATCTGTGCCTTTTCTTCTAGCAGATTTCACTCAGCGTGATCCTGTCCAGTTCTACACACATACTGGCAAATTGCATGATTTCATCTTTTCTTAAAGCTCAGTAGTATCCCATTGCGTTTATATATTACAGTTAAACCCAAGAACTTTGAAGGATTACAAAAAGTCTAAATTGCAGTCCACGCACTAAAGGAGTTTGTAGTCTATTTGGGAGACAAAATAAATGAATAAACCAGTAGACAATACAATGTTACTCATAATTTCATTCATGTTGGTTATGTTGCTAATGTGACAGTATTGTGGGTATTCTGAAAATGACAGACCAAAATTAGTTTGCAAGTCTTATATTAACCTGGAGGCAGAGAAATCTGAATTGATACTTGAAAATTTAAACTTTACAGATGAATGTGATAGGTGGGGGGAAGTAATTTTTCAACAGGGATACTGTGAGAAAGGCAATGGAGTGGAATTAATAAGGTGTTTTCATGGTATTTCTGAAAGTATAGACCTAATCAAAAGAGGAACATACTATAGGATAGTGGGGAGTAAGGGGAGTAAGATTCAGTAGGTAGAGTGAGACAACCCATCAAGTTTTCTTTTCTGATGGCCAGAAAATGGCCACACTTACTTTTTTTATTTGCCATATGCCCTCTAGCCATTTGTAGTGTCAGAAAGGCAACAAATCTAACCAGTGTGTTCTATATGGCATGACAGTAGGATAAAATCAGCACATTTTTCTGAAAAGATTATCTTTTCATTTCCTTCTTCTTGTTGGCCAGGTGTTCATTCGTAGTCCTACAAATAAGCTATTAAGCTTAGTCTCTTTCCTATGCTGTGGGCTGGGAACAGAGACATACAAGATGCTGTATTTTACTCTCAGAAACAAAAAGAGAAGACCAACCAAGCCAACACTTACATGATGCAGTTTGATGCATGTTCTGTGTTGCATGCACTTGCTCACCTCCCTGAGGGGGGCCTCTTAAACCAGATATTAAGGGAAGCATGTGGATAAAGTGTGAGAGCATAAGGTGTGCAATCTAGAGTAAGAAAAAACACCCAACTGGTAGACCATTGTAAAATTCCTGGGGCCCAGTGGCTCTCCCCTCGCCACCCGGGTTGGGTGGTCATTGGCCACTCGCCAAGCCGAGGTGACCTGTGCCATGGAGCAGACAGAGGAGAAAATGGGGGGCACGGTAGTTGATTTATCAGTTGCCATTTATTCCATTCTCCCCACATGCCTGTTCCAGTCTCTCTGAGCCCCCTATTCTAGCCTGACACTATCCCTCAGTCCCATCTACTGTCTCTCCCACTCAACTCTCCATGCTCCATCTTGTTCCCTGCTCTCTCTCCCAACTCCTCCAACTGTCTCATCTCTCCAACCCCAACACTACACCCAGTCCAGTCCATTAGCAAAATCAACATAAGAAAGCCCTTCCTGACTGCCCATCAGGCTCAAGGGCTAGGGATAAGGGATATTTCTCTTCTCCTTAGTCCAATAACTTAATTAACATCTTGATTAACATCTTAATTCTACTTTTTATTTATTTTTTAAGTAGCAATCCAACTGAGCTTATTTTATTATTTTTTATTTTTTTAATAACAATTTTATTTTATTAAATCACCATGTGGAAGATTACAATGCTTTCAGGCTTAAGTCTCAGTTATACAATGCTGAAACAACCATCCATTCACCAGTGCCAAATGCTGAAACAACCATACCTTCACCAGTGCCCATATACCACCACCAAAAAAAAAAAAAAACCCACACAGTACACCTCCCATCCCGCCCCCCCACCTCCCACCTTGTAACTGATAAGTTTCACTTTACTTTCTGTTTACTTTGGTTACATTCAATATTTCAACACACACCTCACTATTATTGTTAGGAGTACCCCACTAGAGTCAGACCTATTGTGAAGAAAAATGAGGTCACGTGGCCGCTATTGCGGCCGCATGGTTTTGGATTTCTGTACGTTAACAACTAAGTTCAGGGAGATTTCTTCCAGACATTGGATCATTGCAAGCATGAAAAACCCATCAGTGGTTGTCATAATATGGCGGTCACCGCGCCATTCATCCCTGGAGAGAGGCGAGAGAGAGAAGTACCTTTCCCCTCCTGGGCGGGCACGGGGCCTCGGCTTAGTTCTCAGGCTGGAGACATTCTGCGAGGAGTTGCCCATGCCAAAAGAGGTTTTGCTGGGTCTGGATTCATGCTCGTGCAGCTGCGGAGGGGCCGCACACGCGTGCGGCTTGCGGCGGCCTTAATTCTACTTTTTAATATTAGTTATTTTGTATGGACACAGTAAGAGATACATTGAACTTGTAGGGTGGCTCTCCTGGGAACATCTTGCCACAGACTCAGACCACTGTGCTCAGGCCAGATTAATCATTCCTAACCCTAGCAGGGTCCAAATCTAGTTATTACATTTTGGATCATGCCAGAATTTGTCCATGACCATGCTCTTAAATTATAGTTAAGAATTATGGCACTTTAGCCAGGCCCATCTCGATGCCAGGGTAGCACATAGCTCACTACTTGCTCTGGGTCCATCCAGTCCCTCATTGGGACCCTGCTTTTTGGGGTGCTTAGGGCAGCTGAGGCTTAAGTGGAGAGAACAGATACTCAGGAGGAAAATATCATTTGGAGTCAATTACAAAATGACTCTCATGTTACAAAAGCATAGCATTAACTGTCTTCTTGTGCCCATACAAAAAGGACATTGTTCTGAATTAACTATGCAAAGGACTTAAGGAGAAAAGAAAAACAAAATTTAGAAATTAACAGAGCATAAAAAAGAAGTTATAAATAACACAGAGGAATGGGAGTAACCTAATAAACCTAAGCTTCCTGTGGCAAGGCGGAAAGGACAAACCCATGTTATCCTACAGACCATGAGTTTGATGTGTGCTACAAGTTGAGAGAGAGGCAGTAAATGACAGGAGAGCTCTGTCACCTGGCTGCTTTTCTCATGCTCTTGATAGTTTCATTCATTTATTGGCTTATTGGACACACACTTCATGGGCCCTCTTAGTGTGTCAGGAATTGTGTGAAGAAAAAAAAAGGCACAGAACTGCACCAAAGCAACTTTCAGTGAGAGGCAATACGCTAGCAAACTGTCAGTATGGAAAATTCTGATGGATATAGAAGAGCAAGTGATTCATCCCAAATTTATATTGTGTTTTAATGTTTTAAATATTTTAAGTGTTTTAAATGTTTCTCTACTATTGATCCCTTTACTTCTTTTCCAGACTCATTTTACGTTTTTTTTTTTAATTTTAGTTTTTTGACCAGTGTGTGAAGTCTATTAAATTCTCCTGCTCTGCTCACTCTTCATTATTTTATCTAAACAACTGAAATGGATAGTTTTTCATTAGTCGTAAGAAATATGTTTTTCCAACTAAATTACATTAACACAGAAACTGAGGTTCAATTTATACCTAAAATTGCTGAGAAATATATCAGGATTTTTAGTCTAATTTTTTCCACAACCTTTTAGAGTATTGAATATCATAGAAAGCATGAATTGGAACTAAATTTCAGAAAGTTATATAGCTACTATTCCTCTTCCATGTATAACCTTTCATCAAAATAAAATAAATCTAGAAATAAAATAAATATATAAATAAATAAATATTGAAATATGTGCTTCTCAAAAGAAAATTTTCAAGAGCACCGAGGGTTTATCTCTATGATTTTATTCAGCATTTCTTAAAAGAGACAATACTTTATCAATAAACAGGATATTGCTCACAGTTCTGGAAAGTGAAGCGCTGGCAAAATAAATGGAATGAAAATAACATGATTGAGAAAAGCTAAATATGATGCTGGAGCATATAGTAGTGAGAAGAAATGAAGTAGAGAAGAATGAAGAACAGAAACGTTGCAAAATCAATGCTTGAAATTGAATACAGCCACAAGGAAATTAAACTCAGAGATAAGACACAAGAAGGAGATTAAGCACTGTTTTTCCTTCCTTCTCTGAGAGATTATTTCTTGAGAAAAATCATTGTCAACTACCCGAAGGTCATAAAGCTCTAATAATGACTTTCAACCTCTGACCCTATGATTTATTTCCTCTGAGAAGTGGCACTTTTCCTCTTTCCTTTGGGAAAAATGAGAACACTGCAGGGTAGCCTTTCCCATCCCTCAGGCAATGAAATGTGTCTCTGGGTCTCAATATTCCATCAGCATTCTTTTTCCCCCACAACTCAAAACTGGTTTACAGACCAATACCAGAGCTAGCAGACACCTTCTATTGGAGAACAAGAGAGAAGGAGAGAAGGAGAAGAAGCAAAAAACACACTCAATTTACAAATCTTTTCTACTGAATCAGAGGGCAAACAGTTCCTAATTAATTAGTTGCTAAGAGTCAGCAAAACTAGTTTAAAATTGGCCATAGCTGATCTGCACTCCTACCCCACCCTTTGCCAAAAAAAAAAAAAAATCTCTGGATATAAGAAAAGAAGAATTCTTTCATTTGCATTGCCTCTTCTACTTGGCAAGTTGAGGTGTCCATTTGTAAATGGGGAGTTTCCACATAGAGGCCATCAAAAAGATATTTCCAGAAGAGTAGTGATAATTAAATTAAGAACGCACACCCTCTTTGATGCCATTAGAAGCTGCAAGGAGACTTATTGGAGTCAGAGAGGCGACCTGGGGTAAACTCTTCTTTTGTGAAGCCAAGAATGCTGGTAGCCAGTGTTGGCTCCGGCTTTCTAGGGCAAAGGATACTGAGTCATCTCATCTCCCTTCAGAGGACTGATTTGTTGAAAGAGCACAAGAAGTTCCCAGGGATTTCATGCTGCTTTGAAGCAACCAGCATTTCAAATGGATGGGAAAGAGAGTGGGAGGGGGGTAGGTTTTGTTGTTAAGTCTCTCAAAGACTTGCCAAAATTTTGCCTGTTTCTTTGTGAGCTTGCTAACCGCCCCAGCTGGGGCTCCCCATTACTCCTCAAACAGGAAAAAGATGAATATGCCCCATCCTTTTCGACTTGCAAATGTTCTATGGGGAGGGTAAACATGGCCATGTTTGTTCTCCCAGGGGAACAAGCCAGGCATGAAGTCCCTTTTGTTCAAGCTAAATACAACCTCTCCTCATTCTGAAGTCCCAGCGGGACTGGCCTCTGAATCTGGAAATGTGAACATGCATTCTACCTAGGAAGGGATGGACTCTCTGAACTTACCCAGGAAGTGAGGTGTCTGTAAATCCTGGGAGACAGAGAGATACAAGTTACTTGTAGAAAAGGCTTGTATTGGTAGATGCAGCATGCCATATAGGGTGTCTCCCCAACATTCATGCAGGCACAGGACAGACCCAGCAGACTCAAGTCTTAATTAGTTTATGAAACAATTATGGGCTGAAGGAGACATGTCTAAGATAGTGTGAGTATGTAGAATTATAGCCATGATTACTTTATTAGTAGATGTATCCTAATGAATGCATGATGAAAAGAGATCAGTATAGAGGATTTTATATATTTTTTCTTCGTGGACTCAGTGAGTGAGTGATCCTGTACTTATACTGTCATAAGTACAGGAACTATCCTTACTGTTGGGGTGGTTTGATTACAAAAATTGAAAACCCTTATGCTTATTTTTAATAAATGTACAGGATGACAAAAGCCATAAGATTATATCACTATATCACTGTCATTCCATTGCTCATCAATTTGCTCAAGCAAGAACCAGTAACGTCTCCATTGTGAGACTTGTTACCGTTTTTGGCATATCGAATATGCCATGGGTAGCTTTCCAGGCGCTGCTATGTGAGTGAGATAATCTCAGTAGCTTGCCGGGGTCTCCAAGAGGGATGGAGGAATCAAATCCCGGTCAGCCGCATGCAAGGCAAACACCCTATCTGCTGTGCTATCACCCAGCCCAATCATATAAGATTATATGATTATAATAAAGGACCAAGGACTGACTGATGTGAGATTAAGGAACGCTGGGGTTTTGAAAAGGGGAGAAATCATATTTTATCAAGTGAAATCAGGGAAAATTTTCTGGTGGAGGCAAGATATGATGAGTCGGTACAAGGAATAATTCTAATTTAGGAGCCTTGATGCATAAGGAGGATTCTAACTTATGAAAAAAAGAAAAATGAAGGAATTCTACTAACAGGGAAGAGCTAATAAAAGTGCCCAGAAATTGTTAGCAGAAGAGTTGTTTTGTTAGTAGAAGTGTTGAAGTATCCCATTTTTATCAGAAGAGAGTAAAAATAAGGATAAGTTAGGGCAATATTAATAAATATCTTAAATAGTAGGCTATGTATTTGGTTTTGAATTTAATACAGATTAGGGAATTTCTAAGCTTTACTAAAGAAGTGATATAATTGAATCTATACTTTACAGAAACTAATCTAATAATGGTCTATTTTGCTAGGAGCTAAGAGATTGAAACACAGGAGATTATTTCTGTCACCTGGTCAAAATATAACAAATCATTTATATTAGGATTGTGATGGTGGCAATAGTAAAAGAAGAGCAAAATTGGAGAGATTTAGTAAAAGTAGACTCTATAGGCCTGACAACTCATTAATGTGACTGGCAAGAGAGAGCAAAGAGTTCGATATGATGCCAGGGTTTGGGGCCCAAGGGATTGAAATAATAGTGTTGCCATGGAGAAAAAAGAAAGTCTGGAGATATGGAGGAAATGAAGTTCCGTTTGGGGTTTATTGAAGTGAAGATACTGGCTAGAAACTGAGTTATAAATGCTCAGCAGGCTGCTAAATTACAGGAAATAGGCCAGGGCTGAGACATAGAACTGGGAGTCATTGCTTTAACAAATTGTTGCCATGTCCCAGGCACTGGGTGAGGTACTGGGGTTACACAGATAAACAAGGTCAGTGGCTTCTGATATGTGGGCGAGATTGTTATACAGTGAGGAATGCAGACAGCCCGTTGCTAGGAGGGACGAAAGGGAGCACAGGCTTTATGGCATCATGAAGAGCTTCATACTACAGGGGAGAAAACAGGAAGACAGGAAGCAGGAGAGATCAGGTCTGTCATTGTGAGCCTGGAAGATCACCTGAAGGGATGTAGACTCTCTCCTATGAGTTCTGAATTAGTGATAGATTTGAAGCTAAAGAATGATCATATTTTAATTTTATGACAAGTCACTCTGGCAATAACATGGTAATAGAATAGACAGGACAGTGAGTCAGGAGATATGGTCTTGAATTTTATCCATATGGATGGCTTCAAAAATAGAGAGAAAAAAATCAGTTATTACTTGGATGGAAATGGAAGTGGGATAGAAATGTCAAAAAATTTTCTTATGCTTTCTTCTGGCCCACCTGGTCATTCATGTTGCCATTTGCAGATAATCACAGAAGTTGTGGGATGTTGTGTGTGTGTGTGTGTGTGTGTGTGTGCGTGCACGCACACATACACATGTTCATGTATGCTCACACACAGGCCTGCATGAGCATATGTATACATGTTGTAAGAACATTTTAGAAGACACAAATGTGAGTGCCACTCAGAGAGGTCAAATAAAGAGTCTTCATTACAGAAGAAGCTGGCAATCCCAAAGAACTCATGGCCCCAAGTACATTCAGGGTTGAGTTTGGCAAACTAAACTTCATTTCCTCTGTATCTCCAGGCAAAAATCATATCCTAGTCAGACAATGAATATAATGGGTAAGGTTTTGCAGAGCTATGTTACTGACAGTTACAGAAATAAAAGTTATAATAACAAAGTTACAAAAACAAAAATAAGCTAATTAATGGTTAAACTGGTTTACAGTCACAGAGAACAGTAATCTTGTGGTTATAGGGGACAATCACAATGGGGCTGGTGGGTGGGGATGGTGATTTTTGATTCCAGTAGCTGAATAATTTGTTTATGGACTGTACATGTTAATGAGTTACAGCTAATCCTTACAAATGGTGGGGAGGAGTTTCCTTCCTGCTGACAGGATAGGAGGAAAACAAAGATGGAGTCCCTTATGTCAAGAGCCCTTAGCTCAAACGCACAGACACCCATGGTTTGATTTGATTTGATGGGTAGAACAGGTCCAGTATTCTGATATTAAATTTGAAATTATGTTATAAGGGAGATGTCTAGTAGGCAGTTAAAATTTTTTGATATGTATGAGGGGTCAAGTCTAGGAATATAAATTTAGAAGTCATTATCATATAAATGAAAACTGGAATCTCAAAAAGAATAAGTTTACTATATACTATTCTAGGAGGCAAAAACCTCAGGCAAGTGTCTAAGTTACATTCTTAACTAATATCAATATTTAAGAGGTAGACAGAGGAAGAAAAGACAACAGCAAGGGTTGGGAAACTTGTCAGAGAAAGTAGGAAACCCTGAGGAGGTTCTGTGACTTATTATACGGGTAAATCAAGAATGATGTGCTGTCTACCCTACTGAAAACTAAACAGCACCAAGGGACCAAAAAAGTCTCTATGAACTAACACAGAAGGAGATCACTGGTATCTTACATAAGTAGTCTTAGTGGGAAATAAGAAGAGAGGTGAACATGTAGTGAATAGTGAGTCAACAACCCAAAAGGTTAGTGTGCAATGGGTTTTACTGTACATGTACAGTACTGTAAATGTACTGACATTTACAGAATGTCAGAGAATTGTCTCACACTTCTCAATGTACCTCATCCCACTCCCCTGACTCAAGTCCAGGGCTTTCTTATCACCAAAAATCCCCCTCTATTTCTTCCTTGGGTTCTCCTTTCCCTTTCCCTCTCATTCCATCTTGGTGTTCACTGGTTTGAGAGTTAGATTTGGGGATGGAGACTTATAGTACAGTGGGTAATACACTTGATTTCCATGTGACTGACCACGGTTCCATCTTCGGTACTCATATAGTCCACAAAGCTGATCATATAAAGATAATAAATCTCTATATGAAATCAGTTGTCCCATAAAGGGATTTGAGTGGTCAATTTAAGTAATTTTGGTGGCAAAGACTTAAGATATTTATCTTGTTGTCCCAAACTAGCAAGACAGAGTTGCCTAAGCCAATTCTAGGAACTGTGGGGTAGAATGGAGCAGCAGAAAGGCCTCTACGGTCTCCTGGGCACAAATTATTATCTTAGCAAGGAGACACAAATGATTATTTTAGCAAGGATGCCTTTGAAATGGGGACTTAAACTGGAAATCTTTTTAAGGGACTTTTGCTAGACCACTTTAGCCTTTTATTTTCTGTGTAAAAAGCACAGAGTTGTCCTTCCTTTAAATATAAATAAATATCTAATTAGTGTTAATGGTTTGTTTTTCTCCCAGGATTAGCTCCAGGAACAAGCACCAGGTCTTTCAGTTTTCAGGAACTTTCATGTTTTGAATGCTCAGTAAATTCTATGGAAACAGTTCAATATGTGGAAATAAAAAGCCAAAATAAATCTGCCTTTTTTTCTGGAATGGCGGACCTTTAAGCACTCAGCAGGGAAGAAGCTTTTTTTAACTAATACAGAAATTGAGAGTTGTTTGTTACCAAAAAGGGGGGGGGGTCCAATTAAAAGTAGGATTTGTGAGGGCCCTGCTTTCGAATGAACCACACAGCAGAGTCGATCCATCAGCCCTAATGCCAAAGGCGTGAATTCCTGATATCACAGATTATAAAGCAGTTTCTAGTCTATTGGCTTTCTCATCATAGACGGTACTTTAATGGTCTAATTCAGTAATAAATATTACTAAATAAACGTGAGTAATAAAACCTAAAGTTCTTTTACCTTAAATTCTTATGCAGGAAATATCTAAAATGTGACAAATTTTTACCAAAAGTAAAAATATTTTACTTTTCTGTTCATTCATGCTGGTAGTTTTAGTTCATGCAAAACAAAAAACGATCCTTTTGGCTGAATGATCTGTCATTTAAGCCCAAACTTAATTATTAGGTCCAGTAAGACCATTTCCTAATGACATCCATGTTACTCTTAAAGGAAAATGAATGAAAGTTTTTTAGAGCAGGTACTGCCAGGGCTCTATCTATATTCCTTTTTCACCCTTTGCTCCTCTCATGCATGCATCCCTTACAGAGTTCCTGCTCCCAACACCCATGCCAGTTATTCCTGCAGGCACGGAGTGGTTTTCCGCTTATGATAGCTAATTCTTACTGTCCTTGGCTGTATAATCTCCAGGCAGCCTGGGGAAGGCACCGATGGCTCTCCGGCTCACCTTCCAGGTTAGGGGGTGGTCTTGGGGCTGCTTGCCCAGCCAGGGTGGCCCAGTCCAGTAGCAAAATCAACATAAGAAAACCCTTCCTGACTGACCATCAGGCTCAAGGTTGGAAACACCACCTAGGGTTTTCTTAGTCCAATAACTTAATTAGCAGCTTAATGTTAGTTATTTTTGTATGGACACAGTAAGAGATACATTGAGGCTCATAGGGCAGCTCTCCTGGGAACATCTTGCCACAGACTCAGACTACAGTGCTCAGGCCAGATTAATCATTCCTAACCCTAGCAGGGTCTGAATCTAGTTATTACTTTTTGGATCATGACAGAATTTGCCCATAACCTTGCTCTTACCTTATAGTTAAGCATTATGGCACTTTGGCCATAATGCCAGGATAGCACATAGTTCACCGCTTGCCTGGGTCCATCCAGTCCCTTGTCGGGACCCTGCTTTTGGGGGTGCTAGAAAGTTAGGGCAACTGAAGCTTAATAAATGATCTAGCATCTGTCCCTGCCCAAAACTAGAGAGAGAGCAGCAGCACGCAGGGCCTCGAGGGATGGGGGTGGAACCAGCCCCTCTCCCCTCCCCCATGTGGCCCCAAGTTGCCACCCATGAATGGATCCTGGCTTCTGAACAGCCATGATCCCAGAGGCACACAAACCAATTTTAGAACCCAGCATCTTTTGCCAAAAATTCATCTGGACTGAGCACTAAACTATGATGCCGTGCCACCCTGGGTGGAGAAAGGTATTTGTCCCTTCCACCTGTTCTCCCCGGCTGTGCAGTGGCTGCCACCTTTTCAGAGCCTACTGGACAGCCAGGCATGAGACTTCAGTGACATGACACTCGGGGCCTCACAGGATGGGGGGTGAAACCGGCCCCTCTCCCCCACCCCGACAAGGCCCAGAGTTGTTGCCCACTAATGGCTCCTGGCTCCTGGCTCCTGTATGGCCATGATCCCAGAGGCACACAAACCAGTCTCGGAACCCAGCAGCTTTTGGCAAAAATGCTTCTGGACTGAGCGTTAAACTACGGCACAGTGCCACCACGGGTGGGGAAAGGTGTTTGTCCCTTCCGCCTTTCTTTTGGCAGATATCCCTCCAGACTTAGATTGGAAAACTTTGTAACTATTCTCACAGTGATTCAATAAAAAAAAAAAGAAAAGAAAAGGAAAGGAAAGGAAAGAAAAGAAAAGAAAAGAAAAGAAAAGAAAAGAAAAGAAAAGAAAAGAAAGGAAAAGAAAACAAAGAAAGGAAAAGGAAAGAAAAGGAAAGAAAAGAAAAGAAAAGAAAAGAAAAGAAAAGAAAAGAAAAGAAAAGAAAAGAAAAGAAAAGAAAAGAAAAGAAAAGAAAAGAAAAGAAAAGAAAAGAAAAGAAAAGAAAAGAAAAGAAAAAAATTCCAGTGATAAAACCAGAAGCAAGCAAAGACCAAACAGGAATAGGCTAGGCAATAGCCTTTAATAATTCATAAGACCCACTCACTAAAGTTTCATAAAACTTTGAGAATCAGTTGTTAAAGACAACCCTTAATTTAAAAGTACATAAGGATACAAATAAATTGTTTAAATTAGAAACAAAGATAAGGTCAGAGGTGTAGCATAGGGGTAAGGCACTTGCCCTGCATGAGGCAATCTTGAGTTCATTCCCTAGAGCCCCAGGATCCTTCAGCAATTCTGGATATGGTCCAAATCACCCAC
Source organism: Sorex araneus (assembly GCF_027595985.1). Taxonomy (NCBI): domain Eukaryota; kingdom Metazoa; phylum Chordata; class Mammalia; order Eulipotyphla; family Soricidae; genus Sorex; species Sorex araneus. Next base: position 90,928,252 of record NC_073304.1, on the reverse strand, counting down.
CTAAGACAAACATACAACAACCAAAAAACACCAAATACATATAATAAATCTGTATAGTGCTGCACTGGGTAAATCTTTTCTCAATTCTGTGATTACTGACTTCTAACTGATAGGTTGAAATCTGCCTTGGTGAAACTACTTACAGAATTAGCAAACGCTACAGATTGAAGTTTTCTTTATTCCATAAAAGCCTGTTATGAAAATTTCTGAATATATCACTGGACTGAACTCAATACTCTTATGAGCATTAAAGATATAAAATTTAGAATTCATAGCCTTTTGGAGGGCAAGGGTGTTGTGACTATTACAGTAAAAGATGACCATCAAAACAATTAGTAATAAAAACTTGACACTCACTTTTCCACCGTTAGTCCTAGACACTATTTTAAAATGTTTTAAAATATACTTATCAAAAGTACCCATCTAAGTTCATTTTTTTTTTTTTACTTTTTAGGTCATACCTGGCAATGCACAGGGGTCACTCCTGGCTCTGCACTCAGGAATTACCCCTGGTGGTGCTCAGGAAACCATGTGGGATGCTGGGATCGAACCCAGGTCGGCCATGTGCAAGGCAAATGCCCTACCTGCTGTGCTATCGCTCCAGCCCCCCAAGTACTTTTTTTAAAAAAAGAAAAAGAGGCAAAATATTTGCTGTTTAAAATGGTAATTGTAATTTTAGATTCATACTGTCTTTTCAGAAACCGGGTATGGGATTTACAGATTGGAGATTCAATACATAGATTCATTGTGTTATCCTTGTGTGCACATTAAGGAAAGAAAGAAAGAAAGAGTTTGCTACTCATACATAACAAAGGCTATTTTTTCATATTTTCTGAAACACAATGATAGACAAAGACATTAAAGAATAGCGTGATTTGAAAACCAGGAAACTGTAATAATGGAAACTAATCTAACTAAAATAATGAAGTGAATGAATGTGCAAATACAGCACATTATAAAATGTGATAATATGTCACAATTGCAAAGGATGTGGGGGTAAACTATGCAATGATCTGTTGGGTAAAGATTTTGGCTTTTAAAAGTACCTGAAAACTTGCTAGATGTGTGTTAGATACATAAATTAAATGGCATTATTTACACACCTCCAGTTTCAGCATTATTTTTAGTTAGAAGAAAACTAAGTTTGTCAGTAGAGAAATCTGGTTTCTGACCTATGGAATTCACTTGTGATTTCTTGCCAATATGTTATTGTTTTAAGCAGGAAGTGTTGCATTTATTTTATGCATATTTTAACTAATTCTGATGTTTCATGCACAGAAAACTAGGCTTTCAGTTAAGGTATTTGATTGTTCTCCAAGAACGATAATATACACTGAAAGGCATAATTAGAGAATACTGAATTAAGCTGATAGTATCTAAGGATAACTCCCCAGTCTCACCATTATGTTTTTAGAAGTTGTTCTGCTGACTAGGGATCACTGATCTCCTTATTAAACAGAATTCTAACTTCTTTATTTATAAGGCAACCTGAAGGGAACAGAGCTAAAACTTCTTAATTGGAAAAAGCACGTAATAATTTCTGGGCATGCCAGTTTAAATACAATTGAATTTGTACTATGTATGCCAAACCTTCCCCACCTGTGAGGCAATCTTAGAGGCCTCTCATATTATGTAACTGCAGAGAACTCAAAAGAGAACTCATACATAAATATGGGGGAGGGGGGGCCATAGAGATATACAGGGGGTTAGGTATTTGCTGTGCACAAAGTGAGTCACGGTACAACCAGTAGTGATCCCTGATCATAGAATAAGGAGTAAGCCCTGAGTATTGTCACCGTGGTCCCAACCACTACTGTCATCCCTACTCCTATTATAACATATTTTGGAGAGTTGGTTTGAGCCACATCTGCTGGTGCTCAGGGTCTATTCCTGACTCTTGTGCACCACTTTTGTCATTGCCAGGGATCAAAACAGGCTTGATTGCATTGAAGACAAATACTTTAACACCTGTGCTAACTCTCAACTCCCTAGCCTGTCCTTCTTAAAATGTTTTAATTGTTTAAATTGCTTCATTGAAGGAATCATCATCTCCAGAGAAATTCATGAGAAATTAAGCAAAGCTTTAAATGAATATTTTAAAAACAAACCAAACTATAGTAGCAGAAGATGAGTTTAGAATTTACCTCAGAAATCTGGAGAAAGAGCTGGGGATATAGTTCAAAGGGCTGAAGCACATGCCTGGCAAGTAGAGGCCTTAATGTCAATCCCCAGTACCACACGGTCCCTTGAACATAGCAGGGGTGGCCCTGGTGGCCACTAGCAACCTTGGAACTTAGCAACATGGAACCATTCAGTCTGCAAAGCCAGGCTAAGTATTGTTGGGAGTTGTCCACAGGTCCCCTCAACACTGCTTTGGAAAATCCAATAAAAATCTAGAGAAAGAATCTTAGGGACCATGGTGCAACACTATTAGAAGTTTGGTGGTTAGCATGGTACATACCCCTGAAACAAATAGGCATACATACCATTATAAACTATTGCCCAATAAATTTTAATTAATCTGGGGTAAAATAAGTATAGAGTAAAACATAAAATTGATAACAAAAGTGACAAATAAGAAAACAAAAATTAATGAGGAAGAAAGTTGGAGAGTTGGAGAGACAGCATTAGAGAAGTATAAAAGACAATGACAAACTGGAAAAGTATTTGGGATTCATGACACTATGAGTTTATTAGTAATCAGCAAAATCCAAATTAAAAGTAAAGATTGATTTATCAGTTCACATCTCTCAATCTGACAAAATTTTAAAGTTTCATAATAACAGTTTTGTGAAAATATAGGATAATATGAAAATTTATATGCAATAGCAAATTATAAAAGTACTGTCTGTTGTTTGAGTAAAGACAAAAATACCTCTCTAGAAACTCAGCTCAACTCATACTTCTACACATAGTCAGTTACCATAGCTTATCTATGTGCATCTGCTAGAGGGTGCATGCACAAAAGTAATCTTTGCCGCAGGAGCAGAGGGACAAGGTAGAGTCTTGCCTTATACCAGAAACAACATATGGTCCCCTAAGAGTTGCCAGGATTGATGACCGAGCACAGAGCTAGGAGTAAACCTTACACACAGCTGGGTATGTCCGAAACACTTATCCCCTAAAAAAAAATGATTTTTGCTTGATTGAAAAGCAATGTTTTGGAAATAAAATGTCTATCTACTTAGAATGGACACAAATAAGTATTTTATACATTTACAGTAAATCCAACTAAGAGAACTTACTAGGGATATTAATATAAATGCATATCAATAAAAGTAAACCTGAAAAACAATTTCAAGGAAAGACAGATGCAAAATTATTTTATAAAGTGATATAATTATGAAAATGTGCAGTTAATGAGTTACATGTTTAATATGACTTGGTATTTAAAAATTTAAAATTGTAAGAAGAAAGAATTAAGACTTCACAATGGTGCTTACCTGTGGGGATGCAAACAAGGAAGCAAATTTGTAGAAGACTATGCAGGATCTTATATTAAATGTAATATTTTTCTAAAAAGTTAATATGGCAAAGTGGTAAGTATAACTCAATCTGATAATAAATACCAAACATTTATTTTATTTATCTCATGTATTTCGGAGGGATTTTGTTTGTTTGTTTTTGGACCAAGACTGGCTGTGCTCATGACTTACTCCTGACTCTGTGCTCAGGGATCCTCCTACCAGGCTTGGGGACTATGTGAAATACTAGGAATCTGTAAAAAACTAATGCACGCAGAAGGGTGTGTGTACTCTCGGGCTCTCTGGGTGTGTATCACCGCCTACGTTCGGTGCTCTGGAGCCACTGTGTGTGGCTGTTGGTCAAAGGCAGGCAAAGGAAGGAGGAAGGCCAAATTGGTTGCTCAATCAGTTTATTTTATTCTCTCTCTCTCCCCGTGCCCCCTTCCCCCCACCCCGCTTCTTTCCAGGCTCTGATCTCGCCTCCCAACCCATTCTTACAGCCTAGTTAAATACCCCCAGCATAAGGGTGTTGGGCTTACACATAGGTGTGGTCACCATCAATAGGGGTAAAGTTCTTTCCCTTCGGGGAATGCTGCTTTTAGGACAGATTCTCCTTCAGCAGGACCATTCACCCAAGGGCGGAGTCCCATGAGTGTGTTTCTCCTCTCCTTGTCCAGCAAACATATAAGCATTCATAATATTAATCACTTTGTATGGACACAATAAGAAATGCATTAAGCTTATAGAATTGCTCTCCTGGGGCCATCTCGATCTCAGACTACAGTACTCAGGCCAGATTAGTCTTTCCTATCCCTAGCAGGGTCCTAGTCTCGTCATTAGTTTTGGATCATGACAGCATTTGTCCATAACGAAGCTCTTAACTTATAGTTAAGAATTAGGCACTTTGGCCAGATCCATCTCGATGCCAGGGTAGCACATAACTCACCGCTTGCCCTGGATCTGTCCCATCCCTCGTCGGGACCCTGCTTTTGGCGTGCTAGGAACTGAGAGCAACTGAGGCTTAAGTGGAGAAAGCAGATGCCCTGGAATGAATAATATTCGATGCCAATTAAATCCCAAGTTACAAAAGCATAATATTGTCTTCTTGTGTCTATACAAAAGGGGCATTGCTTTAAAGTAAACTATTCAAAAGACACAAGGAGAGGAGAAAGGTAGTATTAACTTACAATAGAAGTTCAGTGTCCTAGAAAGATCTGACCTTACAAATTAAGAGTATGATTAGGGGGAAAAGCTGATAACTGTTTGGGGAAGAGAACATAGAGAAGTAGTTACAGATAAACAAAGAAATGGGAGCACCTTGATGGGTGTGACTGGGATAAGTCTAAGCTCCTTGTAGCAAGGGAGAAGGACACAGCAATGTCATCCTACAGGAATCAATCTCTGGTGGGCCGCATACAAGGCAAATACCCTATCTGTTTACTACTGCTCTATTCACTAAGATGCCTTCTTTAAAGCATCACTTAAAGGAATTTTAATTAGAAATGTCACGGTTTTGAAGAAAATTTTAAAGAGTATTACCTGGATTTGTCAAAACTTTGAATATTTATTAAATTCCAATTTTTAACAAATACTTGAATTTATATTAGCAGATTTTACTTTATTCTTAAAATAATTGTAAGCAGGTTGACTTTCCTACCAAAGAAATAGATTTATCTATTTTACTTGTGAAGAGCAAGAACACACTTGAACACATACTTATGTACAGACTCATGCTTATATAAATAAAACAGATATACACATACATGTATGTCTACACATATACAATGCTCATATGCATATTCCTTATATACATTATATACTTCTAATTTCTCTATAATATTGTGGCATTATTGTACATTATTCTAATAAGATTGAGTAGCTATCATACATTTATTTTCCAATTGATATATATTTCCTGAGTTTCCCCATACTAGTGCTATAGAACCATATAGGAAAGAAGTATAATGAGTTCTATCGTGGCATTTCTGATCTTATATTCACAGTTAAAATTCCACTGGCTTCTTTGACAGTTCTCCATTTGATTTTATAATTTATATTGTATCTGAAATTATTTTGATCTGAAAGAGTTTTGGTTGTCTTTCTATAAAGAGCTGCCATTTTTGTGATGTGTTTTGTCTTCTAGTATTCCAATTTATTTGTTTTTAGTATCTTCTATGGTTTATATTATTACTCATTTTTGCTTTAAAATAGTTTCTTTCTGCAGAGTGGATGTAAGTAAACAACCCGAAATGATTTATGGCTTGAAAATTTGCATATACTGCATTGGGAATCAGTTTTTAACAATGTTTATGATGTTATTCTTTTTACGGTTCATATGAAATATGGCAATATTTCCATCTCTGTATATAGACACATTTTGAAATTTAACAGAAAATTAAAGTATTAGGAAATGAACTGTACTTTAAATGCAAAGTGTCTATGTAATAAGATACATTGGTTGAATTGATATTTTTCTAGTGATTAAGTTAAGTTTTAGTGTTCCCTGAAGTGTTTCTCTTGTGGCAAATGATTGAGAAAATAATTATAATGGGCTGTGTCTTTGACAGAGTCTATAAACACAAGGATGGCAGCACATGATTAAATTTATGTTTAGATTGTAGAAATCATTGCTGCTTAAGATGAGAACAAGTGTATTGATCTTCAAGAGTGAAATAAGGCAAGATGAAAGGAATAATTAAATCTTGTGGTATTGGTGTTCTCATCTATAGCTCTATAATTATACAAATTATATCTTTCCTCAGCTTGTCCCTACTTCCTCGCCTCCTTAGGTTTAAATTCAAGAGCCTCTGAGAAAATGTTTTGCAGTGGATTTTGTCTTGTTTTGTCTTACTAAATAAGACTGTTTTCAAAGGAGAAAGACTTTGGACTTATCCAGGCAAAAGATTATCTTGTAATTCTGGTTTGACTGGAAATATATATATGTATATATATATATAACTAATAAGCCCAAATCATTCTTTAAGAATAGAACCTCTTTTACAATAAAATACTACAAATAACTAGATGGTAGGAGTGGTAAACAATGATCTCAGTTAGAGCAAGAAGACATACCATAAAGCCAAGATAGCTATTGACCTACTGGCAAGAAGATAAGAAACTGAAGGTAAAATCCTTCAAAAGGAAGATCAGAAATCCTTATGGATTCAAGTCCAGTTTGTTTGGAATGAAAAACAAAGCATTTCTTTTCAGCAACGGTCCACTATAGGTTTTCAACTAAAATGTCTAGAAGTGACTCATCACAACGTATAAGGGATTTGTTTTCATTTGTTTTTTGTTTTGTTTTGTTTGCTTGTTTGTGGACCACTACCAACTGTATTGAGGATTTACTCTTGGCTCTGCACTCAAAGATCATTTTTGCTTGGCAGATTCCAGGGACCAAATGTGGTGCCAGGGATTGAATTAGGGTCAACAAAGCCTTCCCACTGTATTGTTTTTCTGGCCCTGTGGTATCAACTAAGAAGACCTGTTGTCTTTAGCTTCTCTCTACTCTTCTACACAGTACTACCATCACCCTTTACCCAAAACTTTGATTCTCTTTTTCTTGTAGAATTTTTCTTACTGCTTCTCAGTAACAAACAGGAGGTATGAGTTAGATAGCATAAATATATGTCTGTTTAGTCCAAATATGGCAAATGTACCTAGTACCTCTGACATTCACATGCATTAATTATTTACATTTTCAGTGATATTTTTGTCAATGTTAAATGGAATTTAAATTCACAATTATGCTAATATTTTTCTCTACCATGGGCATTAGTCTTCATTGAAGAATTGGCAGTGTTAAATATAAACATAAAAGTAATGATTTGATGGCATTGGAGAATGGATTTTCTATTATCTCCAAGATAATAAACATGAGTCACAGGAAACTATCCTGAGTCACAGGAAAGAAATAAGAGAGTCACAATTGTGGTAAAGAAGTCTGGAGAATCACAATGATCTTCCTGAAGTTTATATGTGCAGGTTATCATATATATATTTCATATATTATTTCATATATAAGACAACAATGGAATAATAGCTAATCTGGGTGCATCTCATATACAGAACTTTGTGAAGTACTTTACTTGTCCTGTTTCATTCCACTGCATTTTACTGGCACAGTTACTACAGTTAGGGATGTATTCTCCCCATTTTATACATAAGGAAACAGGTTCAGAAAACCTGGTAACATGTTGAGTGATCCTAGCCAATAACATAGTCCTGAACTCAAAGTTTATATTGTTAAACATTATGACATATTGTAAGGTGCACTTGTGTGAATACCCTTCCTTACAGAGAAAACCCCCAAAGATTAACAAGGCAATGGACAAGTAGTTCTTCCAATTTAATATTGTCCTTTGTAAAATTTGTCTAAGATCGCCATAAATTTCTGTGCACTGTGGATTTATAAAAGATAGAAATATTTATTTGTAGTGCTTGGAAAACTTTTTTGGAACCTTTCAGATCCCCTATACAACAGACCACCTGCGTATCAGATGGGATAAAATGTTAATTTCAAAACTTGCGGTAGTGTGAATATACCTTATATCTGTGTACCTTATTGTTTTAATAAATATAGCTCCTTTATTTGACAATGCACTCTTTGTTTCTTCATTCAGATTCATTCCTCAAATCTCATCCCAGCTATCCGCGTCTCCAGGGATCCTTATTTGAATCCTCCTCTGTCTAGATGAGCCACCATCACCACCATGGGCATCTTTAACTTGATATGTTTGGCACTATTTCAAAGCTTCACATACTTTGCTGAAATGTTATAGCAAGAAGGTCTGATAGTGAGCATTTGTCATCTGCATCTAAGCTCTCCTTTGGTTACCCAAGAAATACTTCACTATAATATCTAGCGGAAATTGGAGTCATTTCTCAGTTTTGCCATAGACCAGCTGTGCTCACAGTATCTTTGGAAGTGGATATGCCTAAAGAAAATATCCCTTAAATAAAACTCACAGAAAGTCTTCAGGATTTCTCAATGAAGTCATGCCTATTAGCAGGAGTTGCTAGAACCCCTCTTAGAGACAGTTCGACTGTTGCAATCAGACAGTCGAACTGTCTGATAATGAATTAGCTGGTTACCACATGATCTCTAAGTAACACATTGTAAAGTACATTTTATCTAATATTCTAGCTATAGGCCAGACAGAACATCAATCATTCTATCCTCAGGTGAAAATGGTATGTATAGTTCAACAGAAGCAAATGCTAAAAGCACAATTATTTAATGTAAGTGTGAAGCTTTCATTCCAGTGCAGCTAATATTGCCACAACTGAACTTGTTGACCAAGAAGTAAAACATTGAGCCTGAATTATGCAGGAAATCATAGTTTAGGTTCTCCAGAAATTGATACTGAGATGGAGTTTTAAATTCAGAATCTATTTTAGGAATGAATATTGAAAAAAGGAAAGTAGAAAAGCAGGATTAAAGAGTTAAAGATGTGAAGTGATAATGGGTACAAATAAAACTTAGTCAATTTCTTGGAACATGCTAGAGCATTTTCACCTTCATTGTCTAGCATTGAGCAAAAATGATCAGACCTTTATACTTCTACCTCATTAAGTCTTTAGGTATGTTATCTTACTGGGAACGCTGTATTTGGGAGAAGGCTGTCTTTTGCTACTAAAGCAAACCCCAAAGGAGCCAAAAGCTGGACGTATGATTGATGGAAGTATGTTTGATTATTTACTTTTCCTTGAAGGAGAAGTGACCTGAGTCAAAGTTCTTCATCATGAGTTCACAAAATTTAAAGATTTCTATCAAGGTTTGAAGCATGGGTAGGACTCTTGGACTGGACTCAAAATCAGAGAAACTTGGTTCTAGCATGAACAACTTACCAAAAGGCATCCATGGCAAAGATTTTCAATAGTATGAGTAGAAAAGATGACTCTTTTAATGAATGTTGACCAGCTTCTTTTTGGTCACTCCAAACCTTGCTCAATAAGTTTATAGCCAAAGTAATATTTGTTTGAACAATGAAGATTATTAAGGTGCTCAGTATTATGAATTTCACCTCTTCATGTTGACCTGTTTAGTTATATCGATGGTGATCAGTGAGCAGAGTTGAGCTTGTTCCAAATATGAAAATACATTTTAGGGGAGCCAACTCTTTGAAGCTCATTATACTGAATCTTTACAATCATGGAAGGGTTTAAAATTCAATCATAGCAATTGAATATTTTTATCTGTGTTGTCCCCACTAATCATGCTCATATATATGAGAATCACCATCTGACAAATTATAGATCACCTTATTGGATATTGTAGTGCACCACAAACATGACTTATCTAAGGAATATTCACATCTTAAGAATAGACAAAGGACTTAGAACTGAATTATCTAAATGAAATTAAACATTTTAAATGATAAAATACCCCAATAAGGACTCTGATACTGTACTAGTAGCAAATTTTCATTTACCCTTCACAGTATGTGGGTCTTGGAACCAAAATTAGAGAAGTGGAAAAGACTCCAATTAGTATTGATGTGTTGATGTAATGATTCATTTGAGAAGTTTGCTTTCCTTGTCCTTTATGTTTAATTTCAAGTTATGTTTTTCATGAATGGATGTTTTCATCTGCATAGAAAATATTGTGGGGTCACAACACTTCACTAACTGTTATTCTTTCCTGCTTCTCAACCTGCTTGCATTGCACTACTTGCTCAAACTTATCAGATACCAGGATGTGGGCTAGGCTGATAAAAGGTTAACACCACTGCCCTTCTTGCCTAGCAGAATAGCCCACTAGCCTGTTTCAATAAAAACTCCACCAAATTTTATTGTTTTTGGTCTCCGGTGGTCTTTTGATCATGACCTAACAACAAAAACTCTTCCTTGACTATCAAATTTACCATTGTAAAATGAAAGAGGGAGGAGAATACATAAATTCCTCAGCATCTTTTGAGTGGTAAAATTTATAGAACATTAATAGAAAATCTGTACACAGTCCTCACAGAGGACTGGGATCCTGGGTGCCAACATCTTGTTTAGAGACTTATCTTAAAAGAGATGTAGCTGGAAACACAGAGAATTTATAGTAAAGGAGGGACATGATAGCCACTGATGATTGCCTTTCAACCAGCTTCATGGATCAGTACCAGGGCTTTTTCAACTGTTTGTTCTTCTGTGTTGTTTGCTGATTATGAGTCTGAAGGAAATTTCTTATTTTCTATCTTCTTTCCCCTCTTTTATGCTGTTGTTCCTCAACTACTGATCCATAGACTGCTGCTGGTCTGAAAATGTATAACTGCTGGTTCATGGACCAGTATGCAGGACAGATGCAACTCTGCGGGAATGAGTAGATCAAAAATTGTGGTTTCAAAATTGAAATGAACCTTCCAGTCTAACCCATGCAGTATAATTGGAATTTTGGAACTATACTTAGTTCCTTAGTCAGAACTAAGGAAGACTGAACATCCAGAAATTTTGACTTGTTGCTGGCACCAAAAACTTTGACTACTGATTCTCTTTTGGAAGTGGGTAGAAGTGTTTATGATTATGTGAGAGATTTTTGCACCATGTTAATGAATGCACTTTAATAAAAGCTCAACTGCTTCTACTATGATAGATTTATACTTGGAATAAATTCCTGGAAAATCATTTACATAAAGTAACAGGACTAATCTGGAAAAAAGAAAAGAAAAATATTGGGGAAAACACTCAATAGCACTGTAGCACTGTCATTCCGTTGTTCATCGATTTGCTCGAGCAGACACCAGTAACGTCTCCGTTGTGAGACTTTTTGTTACCATTTTTGGCATATCGAATACTCCACAGGTAGCTTGCCAGGCTCTGCCGTGCAGGCAGGATACTCTCAGTAGCTTGTGGGCTCTCCAAGAGGAACAGAGGAATCAAATTCGGGTCAGCCATGTGCAAGGCAAATGCCATAACTGCTGTGCTATCATTCTGTGCTATCATTCAGAACCTGGTTCAGTATCAGTACCACAGTTCTGAGCCCCTCCAGGAGTGATTCCTGAGCACAGGGTCAGAAATTAGCCCGGATAACAGCTGGTAATGTGTATATCCTTATACACACATACTGTACATACATATATATTTGGAGATATATATCAGGGTATATATATATATATACATATATATCAGAATTTCTTGCACTTTATCTTTTGTTTTAATGATGGAGATATATATGTTGTTGTTATTATTATTCACATGTATCACTTGTCATCCTGTTGCTCATCGATTTGCTCCAGCAGGTACCAGTAACATCTTCTATTGTCTCTGTCACATGTTAGTGTAGCCCAATAGCATCCGCTCACTCCAGAATCATGAAGAGCCTCAAACTGTTCATTCAGGATCTTGAAGAAGAAGTCTGACCATCTCGTAGGTGGGCGGCCATGCATTCTTTTGACATCCCATGGAATACAATTGGTAACAGCTCTAGTACAGCAGTCATCTCCAAATCATATTACGTGTCTGGCCCATCTGATTTTTAATACCTTGGCAAACAAGACAATGTCCCTGATTCTCAATTGTCCACAGAAGTTGGAACTCCGAATTCCTCTCTCACTTGAAAGAAACATGATATTCCAAGCATGGCTCTTTTGATTCCTCTTTGAGAGACCCAAATAGTGTTCTTATCCTGTTTTAAGTTGTTAAGAGGATGAAGAACCTCTGACTCAAGGCACATCTTTTTTACTACACCATTCTTCCTGCACTAACATATGCTTCAGACCTGGGCCATCCAAAAACAGGTCTCTGAGGTATATGTTAGTGCAGGAAGAATGGTGGAGTCAAAAAGATGTGCCTGGGGCCAGTGGTTTTCTTCCTCTTAACAACTTCTTGGACACTCTTAAAGGCTTTCCACACTGCTCTCTTCCTACTGTGTAGCTCAGGTGCCAGGTCATTCATCATGCTGAATTCTCAACCTAGGTATGCATAACTGCTGCATTTGGTTCATTCCATTGAGAGCAAATTGAACGTCAGGAACTAGTGCATTTCTCATAAACATTATCTTCGTGAGATTCATCTGTAGTCCAACCTTTCCACACTCACAGTTGAAGTCGGCCAGTATTTGTTCCCCTTAGTGCTATTAGAATGATGTCATCAGCAAAGCAGAGGTAGTATAGTTTCCAACTATCTATCTTCATTCCCATTCCTTACCATTCCAGTCATCGCATGATGTTCTTGAGGGTTGCACTGAAGAGTTTCAGTGAAATGGTGTCGCCCTGTCAAATCCCTCTCTTTACGTCGATGATCACTTCCTTGTTGAATGGTGAGATCCTGGTGGTGAATCCATAATACAGGCCATGGAGGATGCTGATGTACTGAGTTTGAATGCCCTCTTTGACTAGGGTTTCGATGACCACTTCAGTCTCAACAGAATCAAAGGCCTTCTTTAAATCAACAAACATTGGACAAAGCGGTATCTTGAACTCTCGTGAAACTTCAATGAGCTTGGTCATCCTATGGATATGGTCGATAGTGCTAAATCCTTTCAGAACCTGGCTAGCTCACATGGTTGTCCTTTGTCTATTATTCTGCTAATCTTATTAAGGATGACTCGAGTGAATAACTTGTAGATGATGGACTATAGACGATCTGGCGAGAGTTGCCGATGTCTTGGATGTCTCCCTTTTTGTAGTCCTGCTTGTTTTCTATTGGAATGGAATCTTGCATTCAGACAGGTGGCATGTAAAGAGCTGAGCTAGTGTATTGACCAGTACTGGTGGCAGATTCTTCAGGTTTTAGGTCTGACCTTGTCTGGACCTGGTGTTGTACACTTCTTTACCGACGAAATGGCGTGTCGGATTTTGGAAAGGAAAACGCTGGGAACGACATATCCATCCTGTGGAGTTTGGTATGTGGGCAGGTGGACGTGGCTATCAAAGAGATCAAAGTAGAAGTCATGGATAACCTTTTCCATTGCCCTTCTGGAAGACGTGATAGGTCCATCAGGACATTGGAGGGCAGTCATGTTGGGTGAACGTTCGTGCAGTTGGAGGCGCTGAGACAAGGGACATGGAAGAAATGTATGTCATGGAGGGTCTAGGTTCTCTCTGACTCTTAGACAAAGGTAGAAAACCCCGTAATCTCCTTTTATTGATCATGGAAACTCTTAAGGGCGCAATACAGTCACCAAAGGAGTTATGGGAAGATCATGCAAAGTTCTTCTGCATACAGAAAAACAAACAATGTAGGATCTACATACTGACAACAAAGAAGCTAAGTACCTAGGATCTGCATACTGACAAACAGGCTTAGTACCTAGGATCTGCATACTGACAACAAACAGGCTTAAGCAGAACTGGGAATCTGTGAGAAAAGGAAAACTGACAATTTTTTTATAATTTAGGAAATTATTTCCTAAGGCAGCCAAAAGAATATGTTCAACTTCATCCAATCCACTGAGCTCATCCTGGCAGCTCAGTCCAGCCCAACACAGTCATCTTAGTCTTATAGTTGGTGAAGGACAGGCAGGTATTCTGAATACTTTTCCCAGCTTCTGCCACATCAGCCAACACTGCTGCTCTTCTCTCTTTGAGGTCTCCCTTTATCACTTCTCTGCACAGATTTGTGAGCTCAGACATTAGCTTGTGATTGCTGAGGCTTGCCCCAAGCCACATTGGTGAATGACCTCGAGAGTATCTAAAGCAGGTGTCTTTTTGTGGCTTTCTCTCTCTTGGCGTTCCTCGCACAGACATGGAGGTGCTGAACCAATCATATTCCTGTTTGATGTTGTCAACTACAGCATCTTCCCATATTGCCATAATAGTGCCAAAGAGCTCCCAGTTGGTGGTCGTTCTGAGAGTTCTCTTCTTAAACTTTGCAGTCCTTTTTCCCATTCCATGAAGTAGAATTTCACATGAAGGAGACAGTGGTCTGATCCCGTTTGGAATTTTTGGACAACAGTGACATCGGTCAGGCAAAACCGTCGATTGAATATGATGTGGTCAATTTCATTGTGGAACTGTCCATTGGGAGACTCCCATGTCCAACATTTATATTTGGCCTTCTGGAACTGTGAGTTACCATGAATGGTCTTGGTCGACATTATGAACTCAGACAGTCTCTCACCCCGTTCGTTTCATTCTAGGCCATGGGTCCCCATGTGGAATTCTTAGGGCAACTTTCTCGGTTCCATCTTGGCATTAAAATCACCAATAATGACCTTCTAGAAGGTGTGGTCTTCTTTATCGAACTTCTCCATCTCCATGTAGAATTTCTCAATTTCTTCATTGTAGTTGGATGTTGGTGCATAGATGATGATGATAGAAACTGCCAGCAATGAGCCACATCTATTCAAATATAAGCGTCTGATTTGGGTTGTTAGACATTCAAACGAATTAATGATCATGGTCAAGTTCGCGTTGATGAGGACACAGATACCACCAATGCCTCTACTGTCACATGTTCTGAGGACTAGTTCTCCAGTGTCAAAAAAGATGTAGTATAATCAATGCCTTCTCATCTCGATGAATCCAATGATGTAATACTTGATCTTCTGCGCTTGCACCAACAGGTTCTCGATGGATACTTCCAATGTCAACGTGCATGCGTGCGTTAAAAGTGCAGATAGTCATTATAGTCCTTCTTCATTTTGGCAGGCTAGTTCAGCCCTGAGATTTTAGCAGCCTCTCCTTCCTCATCCTTCTCAATGCTGCCATATAGGGGGCTTTTCCAGGGTCAAGGGAAGTAGGCCCATTTTTGTTGCTGTTTTTGGCATATTGAATATGCCATGGGTAGCTTGCCAGGCTCTACTGTGCCAGTAGCATGTAGGGAGCTGACTCCCTCCTTACTCCTCACATATCTACAATAATAATGTTATTATTATTATCATCATTATATTTGCCTATTAAGGCAAGTGCAAAATGCATAATCGCACAAAAAGCACTGTTGAACAGGCCCCAAGATAGGTGGCAGGGTATGGGCAGTTGTTGTGCTGTATGCCCCCATTGTGTGCTGCATTCCCTCAGTATTTGATGGCTGGAAACATTTTCACTCTAAGAAAATCCACATATGAGCCAATGTTGTTATGCTAACATCATTTCCATGTCCACCAATCATTCCAGGTTCTTTCTATATAGACACATATATTATCAGAGCAAGTAAGTAAGGAAACAAGCATACCATTGACTTTAGAAAACCAAAATTAGATACTCTAATGGACTCTTATCACTTATAGTTGTTCTGCATGCCAATACCATGCTTGATTCACTCTCTTGGCTTCTTTGTCCCGAACCAAGGCATAATAACCTAGACTCACCCGGAGCCGAATCCATAAGAACTTTTACATAAAGACCAATCATATGAATAAGTGAGGGCTGGAGCACGTCCTTCAGGTGCTCCCAGGAAGTGCAAGATAAGGCCCTCTGAGCAGGCCTGAAGCAGCCAGACCAGAGCGGCAGTGTTGGATGCTTTCCCTGGCAAACACAGATTCGGGTGCTCCTGCTGAAGCACACAGGCCCCACTCCTTCTGTGGCACTGTCATTTTGTACATTGTTTTTGACTGTTTAGATCTGAATTGATCTTCTTGCTTTCTGGGTATGTCTTTGAGTGAGTTCAGACCTTTCATGCAATTGTCTCTCCTGCCTAATTCAGACAGTGTAGGTACAGTAGTTTGCAATGCAGAGCCCCATGCTTACAGTCCACTAGGCTGTAAGCCACTTGAGTGAAAACACAGTGCCTCTGAGCACTGATTCTGATGAAAAACCTGTGCCTGGAAGGCAGGAAGTCATCTATAAATGCTTGCTGTGTGAGCAAATGAAGACACTTTGTGACTGAGAAAAACATTTTTGACCTTCAAGCTGTGAGAGCCAAGTAATACACTAACAAACATACTAAAACTAGACTTAGCATTAAAATGCTAATATGTTCCTAATAATAATTACACAGGCTGGAGCAATAACACAGCGGATAGGGCGTTTGCCTTGCCTGGGATCTATTCCTCTGCCCCTCTCCTAGAGCCCAGCAAGATACCGAGAGTATCCCACACGCATGGCAGAGCCTGGCAAGCTACCCGTGACATATTCAATATGCCAAAAACAGTAACCACAAGTCTCACAATGGAGACATTACTGGTGCCCGCTTGAGAAAATCGACAAACAACAGAATGACAGTGCTACAATAATAATTACAAGCATAGATACGTTTTAATAAGAACCAGTCATTTTTTTCTGAATATTTATATATAGCATTTATCCCTCACACAAATGACTGGAAATGCTATCATTTTTGTTCATGATCAACATGTTAGACTTTATGTTAGACTTGTATAAAGAAAAGAAAATTTGAGATCATTGAGTCAATGTTATTGAGTGATAACTTTGAGAAGGTAGGTTGCTTGCCTTCATACTTCTAACCTGAGTTGATCCCCAATACCCTATTTGGTCCCTTGGGTCCTACAAGAAAAACTTCATGAGCACTGAACCAGGAGTAAGCCCTGAGTACAGCTGGGTGTGACCCTCTAAAAAAAGGAAAAGAAAAGAAAAAGTAAAAGGAAAGAAAAGAAAACTGGAGAAAACTTGAGACTTAGGCCGCATCCCTGTCCCCATGCCAGCCTGGTGCTAAGATGCTCATTATAGTTACCTTCATTATGTTCTCAGCAGCCTGACATTTCCAGTCACCACCCTGGGGGAATTTTTGCTAATTATTCAGACTGTACCTTCCATCAACCAAAGAACTATGAGACGGCTCAAAATTGTATACCACTCTGTAGCAAACAGCAGCATTCTAAAACCCCAAATGTTTGTACCTTCTGATAATTTCAGAAAACTTAAACCATTAGAAAAAATATATATATGTATATAAATTCACAATGCACACAGGAAAGAAGATAAGATTATCGAGATTATAGTTTATTGAGAATTGATATTTGCATTTGCACTTAGGGTTTCCTTGTCTTTTAGATTAACTAAGCAGATTTAATCTAAGTTAAAAAATGGCTCTCTCAGTATTCCACCAGGAGAGTTTAAATAAGTATTCAGAAGTCAGTATCCCATTCTCCAGAATAGGGCAGGGAAAGATTTGGGCTCTCTTGCTTTGTAGTTAGTAGCCAGGGCCCAGATTTTCCCTGAATTAGCTTTTTGGTTCACAAAAGGAAGCTCCTTCTGTTGTCTTACTCTTGAGAATAGACAAAAAGCAAGATTATCTGTACCATTCATACACTTTCTCAATTTTTTTGTAACAAAAGATAAAGAGAGAGAAAAGGGAGGAAATAAATATAATGTACTCATTGTGAATTTGGATTCAAAAAAATTCAAGAGGCACCACTTTGTTCTTAGGGTCTGAACTGAAAGGTGCCTTAGTTAGGTAATTTTTCAGGCCTCATTCTGCATGTAAATGTCTTAGATTGCTATCCATTTTTGAAAAATAGAGAAATGAAAGGAGGAAAAGACTGTCTCCTCACATGGCTGACAGTCAGTTTTCCACTCTGCTTTTTATTTTAAAATGTTCCTATTGAGCCAGTTTCCAATGCATTAACTTTGTGGAGCTATTACATTTGAATGCATTCCATGCTGACAAACTGCTTTGTGGAGTCACCAAGGGTCCCTTGATGCTTTACCAGCAGCTGACTAAATGAGACTCCATTCCTATAGTTTTGCACTTGATTGATGGATGCATTACTTGTACTCTTGAACTCCAGGAGGTGTTATAGATGCTGAGGAATAGCATAGGGTTCCTATTATGAGTGAAATGTACCCAAGGGTCCACTTAAGCTGATATACATACTGTGTAATGATCTTCCTTGGACATTGGTGGGTTCCAGACATAAAGGAATGTCAAAGAGAGGAGAAATTCTTGGTCTGAAATTCTTCCTAGAGAACTTAGATTATTGGAGAAAAACATACTTTTATTCCATGTGCAGAGTACCAGGCTACTGAGAAACATAAGTTTACTTAATGGCAGACAAAATAATTCACAGAGAATTTACCAAGCCAGACTCCCTGGCACAGGTGCGCAATGCCATATTCTTCCAGAACCTACCATTGTGCCACCAAGAAACTGTACCATTTCTTGTGCTACAACATTCAGTGTGCTTAGTCACCAATATTTTTGTATGTGCTGTGCTTCTAGTAGTTTCCCCTTATGCTATCTTCAGAGGACTGGCCCAGGCTCCAGGAAGAGCTTGTAGTCAGGGTACAGAGATCCTGAAGTCCAGTAGTTCAAGCTGCTGACAACTCCACGGAGTGCAGAAGAGCTCCATTAACCAAGGATTGTTCTGGTAGAAGTAGGAGAGTTTAATCTGTGTGCATGGAGCAGAGAAAATGTGAAGTATGATTTCCATCCCAAAACTCCACAGAGTGAGGATTGAACCTGGTGGACCTTTTCCTTTCTCAGTACAGTTTCCTTCATTCTCTTGCCATTTCTTCCTGAAAACATTCCTTTTTCTCTCCTCTTTTTCCCTTAGTTTTCTTTCATCTTGCCTTTTATCTTTCTTTTTCTCTCTCTCCATACTTGCCTGTTGACTCCCTGCTTAGCCATTCTCTGCCACTACAAGGTCCCCCTAAGCAGTCACCTGTCTAATCTTTGACGTTTCAGCACCTCATTTCCAGGATGTAGCATTGGGCTGCTCCTACTGATGCAAGTGAGGCAGAAGCAGTGGCAGCGGCAGCAAGTCTCTGTGTTCATTTGAGAGTCCCAGATTATCCCAGGTTTTCATTCTTGAAAATATTGAATAATAAAGATGTACAGACTCAGAGTTGGAAAATAGAAAAGTTGAGTGAAAAGTAGAAGAGAAAGAAAAGGAGTTCCCTAAGTGGGGAGGAACTTACTGTACGACTAAGTAAAAAATAAGAGTTTTGTGTAGGCCTTTTTAAAGGCCCTCTGTATCAATCAGCAAGTATTGCAGACAATGTGAAGAATCTACAGGGAGATCAGACTGGTTTGTCTTTCTGGTCACCTGCCTTCGGTGTTCTTCGTTACCTTAGACTTGTAACTTCTGGTTCTGGGACAGAATAATATGGTCCTGGGTAAGTCCAGGAATGTTAAAGGGAGGACCTGGGGTATGAGGGTTGGTAGGTCGATGGGGAGAAATTGAACTGTTGATGAGGGGAAGCTGTGGACTCCCTTCTTGTTGACAAGGGGAAACTGAGGCTTCCTCTTTCAGTACTTGATAGGCCTAAAAGCAAGGAGAAAAAAGGAAATAAAATTTTATGGTTTCTCTTTATTTACATATTTTTAAAATGTAAAAATTCTAGCACAAAATTCCTGTTTCTTGAGAAATTGAATTCTTTCCTTCTTGGTTATTTAAAACCAGAGGTCCTCTTTAGTCCTTGTAAAAGTGGTGCTTTATAAAGGCTCAGTAGCATAGTAGAGTTACTTTGCATATTTCTTTTTTCTTTTTGTTTTTTTTTTCTTTTTGGGTCACACCTGGGGATGCACAGGGGTTACTCCTGGCTCTGCATTCAGGAATCACCTCTGGCGATGCTCAGGAGACCATATGGGATGGTGGGAATCGAACCCGGGTTGGCCACGCCCTACCCGCTGTGCTATTGCTCCAGGCCCTATTTTCCATATTTCTGATCACTGAACTCCCCTGTGATCATGAAGCCCTTCAGCCCTCACCCCCACCCCAACCAGTGCTCTTGTTGCTTCAGTTCCTTCAAAAGCTCACCCTATGTGTGGGACCAACAGGCGTTATTGCTGCAGAGGACAATACTACTTCCTAAACTCCCTATTGGTGTGCCCTCCTTAGTTCATTTTAGTCCATTATCCCTCTAAGCACTAATTTTATCTCTTTCTGCCTCTCCACCTCTTTCTGTTTCTATCTGTCTGTCAGTCTGTCTGTCTCTCTCACTCTCTCTCTCACTCACACACACCACACACACACACACACACACACACACACACACACTCATACCCATCCCATATATAACACCTATAGGCTTGAATATTTTCCCCATATCATCGTTATAGAGTAAGATTCACAATATTTTTAATCTCACACACAACTCTTAGATTGATGAGCAATGATAAATTAGAATACAAAGTTGTTATGGGAGCATATATGAAATTGTTTCATTGTAACATATATGCATCATTTCATTCAGAAAAGTTATTAGATATTAAAAAAAAGAAAAGTTATTAGATTTTTTTTTTGTATCCCGAAACTCCTTTACTTGCCCCTTCCTCAGTTTCTTGAAAATTTTCTAATTGATTTGCTTATGTCTACCTATAGGTAGCTTTATGGCAATGAATGAAAATTTATCCCAAACTGATTTTGCTCGTTACATCTTCATCCAACTTGTTCTGTTCAGCTCCCATAACTAACATTTGTCATTTTCCTCAGTCATTCAGATTTGAAAATTGAAAGCCATCTCCAGCTATCCTCTATTCCTTATTTCCTAAATCTAGTCTATCACTATGTTACTTGTCAATTCTTTTTCCTGAATGGCTTTAATTATGAAATTCTTTCCATTTTCCCTAAGCTAAACTATGAAAAACCCTCATACTTTCTGCATGAGAACTATAAACTCGTCTAACAAATATACTATCCTCTAATTCTAATTCTTTGCCCATAATTGATAGTAAATATTCCTAAAAGGTCAGTATCTTAATTCCATTTGAATGTTTAAAATTTCTTCAGTTTGAAATTATGCTTGTTAAGGAGGCAGGGCATGGGATATGGAGAGTGAAAAGGAGTCTTGGTTGATGTTGGGGTTAGGATAGGTATTAAATTGTATAGCTGACATTCAACTATGAGTAACTTTGTAAATCACAGTGCCTAAATAATGTGGTTTTTTTTTTAATTTCAGTGGCTTTCTGATGCCTATTTGTTGAATCAATAAAAGTAATCAGTATCACTAATGATTTTCCTGACTGATTCTACTAAACAAAACATGGAATGGGCGACTGAAGCGATAGCACAGTGGGTAGGGCATTTGCCTTGCACATGCCTAACCTGGGTTCAATTCCCAGCATACCATATGGTCCCCTGAGCACCGCCAGGGGTAATTCCTGAGTGCAGAGCCAGGAGTAACTCCTGTGCATCACCGGGTGTGACCCAAAAAGACATGGCTCATTTAGAGGTACATTACAATATCAATGTTACTCATGTAATTAACTATTATATTAATGTACGTGGCTAAGAAAGAAGACAAAAGATAAGTATGGGAGGAAAAAAAAGAGGGGAGACAAGGATGAGAATAAAATGAAGAACAGAGGGGATGGAAAGAAGGTATGAGGAAATGTATAAAAGGAGAAACTCACCCAAGGATACTATGTAGTTGCTTTCTTTTACTGGGTGGCTTCCTTTCAACATTTAGGTTTCTCATTTTCATGTGACAAACTTCCAAGGGAGAAATAAAGGATTTTTTTCTAAGTCAGTAAAATATTAAAATAAAACCCATGAAACTCAAGAAAGGCACATGATTGCCCTGACTTTTACGCTTTCCTGAAAGATACTACCCTAAGATCTATATCTATTCCTGTTCCAATCTTCAAATTGAGAAAGGGCAAATAAAAAGAACTTTTTGTGTCTTTCTCACATGAAAATCAGAACATTCTATATATTTGATCACTGTATGGCTCATAAGTGGTGTTTAACATTTCTTTTTCATGTTTTTTTCTCTTTCTGTTACCTTTGCTTATGTGTTGATTAGAATGTCAAAGAGACTATTGATACTGAGACATGATGGTCTGCACTTATGGTGCTGTATTGGCACAAAAGATAGGAACGAAACAGTTTTAAAATTAGCAAGCAAGCATTCTCAATTAGCCTATGCTTATGAGTGAATGCAGGCCATAATTGGAAGAGTAAAATTAATGATCAAAGTACTCAAAACAATTTCGTTTTAAAGAAGAAAGGCTAAATAATAGCTGCTACTTGTTTTAATACTGAGCTTGGTTCTTTAAGTTACCCTGTAAAACATCCATTGGGAAGTAGACCCTAATGTGAAGGAGTTGAGTTAAGGTCTTTTAATTAAATTTAAAGATTTTCTTACCCATGGGAAAGGGCATAATTAGCTGTTTTCTAATGCATTTGACCTGAAGATGCTTGAATCAGCAGATAATTGAATGTATTAAAAGAAGTAGCAAATTCTAATTATGAGACTTAGTTGTTGGAGTAGGGGAAAAAAGTTATTCATTATTTATTCAGAAGAGTTCCTACAAATGTAGAAGAGGGAAAGGAATAAGCAATTATCAGCAGTGTAAGGCTTCATACTGCATCTTCACCTGGTGGCTCTTTGGAGGAGAATTGGGCAGCTTAGGACATGAATCTATTTTGTTATTCCAACACAGGATCTCAATCTAAATGTCAAATAAATTACCACTAAAAATAGAGTGAAGTACTCATAGCAATAGAATGCACCAGCTGGACTGATGCCTGCATTACAGATTAACTCTGATATATTGGGCTTTGGTATGTTGCTGTGATGTTTCTGAGGGCATATATATTCAGATCTACAGACGAACAAGCTGTGCTCAGATGGAGTTGTTCTACTCGGTCGTATGGTGTGTACATGAATTTAAAAGTAAGAGCTTGATCATATGCTGCTTACATGATTTTAAGTAAATCATAGACTCCTTTGAAAGGAAAAAAAGTCTCATAAACTCCAAGTACAAAATTATTTTATTATTCACTGTATCACTGTCACTGTCATCCCGTTGCTCATGGATTTGCTCCAGCAGGCACCAGTAACGTCTCCATTGTGAGACTCATTGTTACTGTTTTTAGCATATTGAATACGCCATGGGTAGCTTGCCAGGCTCTGCCATGCAGGTGAGATACTCTCGGTAGCTTGCCGGGCTCTCCGAGAGGGGTGAAGGAATTAAACCTGGGTTGACCACGTGCAAGGCAAAGGCCTTATCCGCTGTGCTATCGCTCCAGCTGGCATTTTATTATTATTTCACATAAATATTGAAACCTGTGAAAGTGTGAACTTAAATATATATCCTCACCTATATTATTCCTGGCACATCTTTAAATGTACTTGGTAAATACAATGAACCAATAATTTTTTAAAAATATTTTTAAGCCCCTGTGCCCCACGGCCCTGCAAAGAAACAGCTTCCAAGTTGGCATCCTGCCGGCTTGGGACCTTCTGGACCCTACCCCCACATTGCCGCCGCTGCCAGTCAACCTCAGCGTTGCCTAACTCACAAGTCCTGCCCAGATTGTGGGGGCGTGTCCTTACATTAGGAGGTGTGGCCTCAAAAGGGGGCGTGGCCTCCCTCCAAAGTGGTGGCCACTAACGCCGCCGCAGTTGTTTCTCCCCTCTCTATGCATTGTTCACCTATGTCACAATTTATATAACCAAATCCTTTGAAGAACATCGTGGCTTTCTTATAACTATATGCCAATCGTCAGCTACCCCACTTCTTCAATTGAGGCCCCTCACAAGGTAAAGTGGAGCGCCTGACAGTAAAGCTCATAACAACATGAAGAAACAGTGAAAATCCACACTCTCAGGAGAGATTGAAGGGAGGATCTCAGAAACCCCCACAGGGACTTCCCAAAAATACCATCTCCTCTCAGATAAAGAATTCAGAGAGGAAATCGTCAAGATGGCTCAGGAACTCAAAACAACTATGGAACGAACATCCAATAAATTAAGAGAAGATATGGATGCAGCATTGGAACGGTCCACCAAGATAATCCAAGAGGAAATGAGAGCAGAAATTTCAAAGCTACGAACAGAAGTCACACAATTAAAAGAATCGGTAGATGAAATAAAAAACTCAATAGGAGCCCTCAATAGTAGAATGACCTCAGCCGAAGACAGAATCAGTGAGCTTGAAGATGAGCTACAGAAAGCATATAGGGAAAAGCAAATAATGGCAAAAGACCTCAAAATGGCTATAGGTCAAATCAGAGTCCTAGCGGATGACCTCAAGAGGAACAACATAAGAATCATGGGAGTACCAGAAGCACAGGGAACTAATCCCAATGAACAAACCACAGTCAAAGACATCATTATAAGAAATTCCCAGAGCTAGAGAATGCAGGCATTCAGATCCAAGGAGTCCGAAGGGTGCCAGCTAGAAGAGACCCCAATAAAAAATCTCCAAGGCATATCATAGTCACAATGATGGATGCCATGGATAGAGACACAATACTGCAAGCAGCAAGGTCAAATAAGGAAATCACATACAAAGAAGCACCTCTTAGATTTAAAGCAGACCTATCAGAAGAAACCCTCCAAGCACGAAGACAATGGTGGGATATAATGAAAAAACTCAATGAAATGAATGCCTCACCAAGAATACTTTATCCAGCTAAGCTCTCACTTAAACTTGAAGGAACCATACGTTACTTCATGGATAAACAACAGCTCAGAAACTTCATAGACTCAAAACCAAACTTAAAAGAAGGACTAAAGGAGCTACTGTAAGACAAGGAAAAACCCTATGAGAACAACAAACCCAACAGAAAGATGACACAAAATCACATAACAATAATCTCTCTCAATGTCAATGGCCTAAATGCACCAATTAAAAAACACACGTGGCAAAATGGATTTGGAAACAGAACCCAACATTCTGCTGCCTACAAGAAACACACCTGAACAGTCAGAACAAACACAGACTCAAAGTCAAAGGGTGGAAAACAATCCTGCAAGCAAACAACTCCCTCAAAAAAGCTGGGGTGGCCATACTAGTATCCGACAACATAGATTTCAGACTGAAAAAGGTTAGAAGGGACAGTGAAGGTCATTTTCTATCATCAAGGGATATGTACAACAGGAAGAAATCACACTCCTAAACGTATGTGCACCTAATGAGCAATCAGCTAATTACTTAAAACAACTCCTAGCAGAATTTAATGGGGACATCACTGGCACCATGATAGTAGTTGGAGACTTCAACACTGCCTTTATCACCTCTGGATAGATCAACAAGAACAAAACTCAGCAAGGAAACAAAGGCTTTGAAGAAAGAAATGGAAGAGAGAGGGCTAATAAACCTATACAGGGCTTTACACCCCATAAAGAAAGAATACACTTTTTTTTCCAGTGCACACGGAACATTCTCCAAAATAGACAATGTTCTGGGTCACAAATCACACCTCAATAGAATTGGGAAGATAGAAATTGTATCAACTATCTTCTCAGACTATGATGCGCTGAAAATAGAAGTTAACCACACACAGACGCAGAGAACCAAATCAAACACCTGGAGGTTAAACAACTCACTGCTGAACAATGAGTGGGTCACAAAAGAAATCAAGGAAGAAATCAAAAGATACCTCGAAACAAATGAGAATGAAGACACAAACTACCAGAACCTATGGGACCCAGCTAAAGCTGTGTTAAAGGGAAAACTTATAGCCCTACAAGCATTTCTCAGGAGGGAAGAAAGGGCCTACATAGGTGGCTTGACTTTGCAGCTCAAGATCTTAGAAAAGGACCAGCAGAAGGAACCCAAACTGGAGCAAAGAAAAGAAATAATAAAACAGAGCAGAAATTAATGACATGGAAACCCAAAAAACAATCCGAAAGATCAATGAAACAAAGAGCTGGTTCTTCAAGAAAATAAATAAGATTGATAAACCACTAGCAAGACTCACAAAGAAAGAGAGAGAGAGAACCCTAATAAACCAAATCAGAAATGAGAAGGGGGACATCACAACAAAAACTAATGAAATTCAAAAAATCATTAGAGACTACTTTGAAAGTCTGTATGCCATAAAACAAGAGAACATAGAAGAAATGGATAAATTCCTGGATTCCTACAATCTCCCAAGACTGAACAAAGAAGACATGGAATATCTGAACAGACCCATTAATATCAAGGGAATTGAAACTGTAATCAAAAGTCTCCACAAAAAACAAAAGCCCAGGCCCAGATGGCTTCACCAGCAAATTCTTCCAAACATTTAACAAAGACCTGTTACCAGTTCTCCTCAAGCTTTTCCAGGAAATTGAAAAAACAGGTACTTTCCCAAACAGTTTCTATGAAGCACATATCTTCCTAATACCAAAAGCAAATAAAGACACTGCAAACAAGGAAAACTTCAGACCAATATCCCTGATGAACACTGATGCGAAGATCCTCAACAAAATACTAGCATATAGAATCCAACAACTCATCAAAAAGATTATACATCATGACCAAGTCGGATTCATTCCTGGAATGCAAGGATGGTTTAACATACGCAAATCAATCAAAATAATCTATCACATCAACAAAAGTAAAAATAAAAATCATATGATCATTTCAATAGTTGCAGAGAAAGCATTTGACAAGATTCAACATCCATTTATGACGAAAACTCTTACCAAAATGGGTTTTGGAGGAATCTCCCTCAAGATAGTCGAAGCTATCTATCACAAACCCATGGCAAGCATTATCCTCAATGGAGAAAAACTAAGGACCTTCCCTCTAAGATCAGGGACAAGACAAGGATGCCCACTCTCACCACTTCTAATCAACATAGTACTGGAAGTACTTGCAATAGCAATTAGGCAGGAAAAAGATATTAAGGGCATCCAGAGAGGAAAGGAAGAAATCAAGCTCTCAGTATTTGCAGATGACATGATTCTATAACTAGAGAATTCTAAAACCTCCATTAAGAAACTCCTAGAAACAATAGACTTGTACAGTAAAGTTGCAGGCTATAAAATCAATACCCCAAAATCCTTCCTATACGCAAACAGTGAGATAGAAGAAAATGACATAAAAAAAAAACAATGCCATTCACAATTGTGCCCCAGAAAATCAAGTACCTCGGAATCAGCATAACTAAAGAGGTTCGGGATCTCTACAAAGAAAACTACAAAACCCTACTACATGAAGTAAAAGAAGACACGAGGAAATGGAAAAATATTCCCTGCTCATGGATAGGAAGATTTAACATTGTCAAAATGGCAATACTCCCTAAAGCACTATACAGATTCAATGCGATCCCCATAAGGATACCCATGAAATTCTTCAAAGAAATAGACCAAGCAATCCTGAAATTCATATGGAACAACAAACGCCCACGAATAGCTAAAGCAATTCTTGGGAAAAAGACGATGGAAGGCATCACCCTCCTCAACCTTAAACTCTAGTACAAAGCGGTAACAATTAAAACAGCATGGTACTGGAACAAGAACAGAGCCACAGACCAATGGAACAGGGTGGAATATCTCTACACACCACCTCAATTGTATGAACACCTAATCTTTGATAAGGGAGCAAGAAATGTGAAGTGGAGCAAGGAAAGCCTCTTTAACAAATGGTGCTGGCCTAACTGGTCAACCACATGTAAAAGAATGGGTTTAGACCTCGACCTGACACCATGCACAAAAGTCAGATCAAAATGGATTAAAGACCTCAACATCACACCACAATTCATAAGGTACATTGAAGACAAGGTCGGAAAACCCCTCCACGATATTGAAGCCAAAGGTATCTTCAATGATGACACAGAACTAAGCAATCAAGTAAAAATAGAAATAAACAAATGGTATTATATTAAACTAAGAAGCTTTTGCACTGCAGAGGACACAGTGACCCGAATACAAAGGCAATCTACAGAATGGGAAAGGATATTTACCCAATACCCATCTGATAAGGGGTTAATATCAAGGGTATATAAGGCACTGGTTGAACTCTACAAGAAGAAAACATTCAGCCCCATCAGAAAATGGGGCAAAGAAATGAACAGAAACTTTCTCAAGGAAGAAATATGAATGGCCAAAAGGCATATGAAATAATGCTCATCATCACTAATCATCAGGGAGATGGAGATCAAAACAACTATGAGATACCATCTAACACCACAGAGACTGGCACACATCCAAAAGAACAAAAGCAACCGCTGTTGGAGAGGATGTGGGGAGAAAGGGACCCTCCTACACTGCTGGTGGGAATGCCGACTGGTTCAACCCTTCTGGAAAACAATATGGTCACTCCTCAATAAATTAGAAATCGACCTCCCATTTGACCCAGCAATACCACTTCTGGGAATATACTCCGGAGAGGGAAAAAGATATAGCCAAAATGACATCTGCACTTATATGTTCATCACAGCACTATTTACGATAGCCAAAATCTGGAAAAAACCCAAGTGCCCGAGAACAGATGACTGGCTAAAGAAACTTTGGTACATCTACACAATGGAATACTATGCAGCTGTCAGAAAAGATGAAGTCATGAACTTTGCATACATGTGGATCAACATGGAAAGTATCATACTAAGTGAAATGAGTCAGAAAGAGAGAGAGAGAGAGATATAGGAGAATTGCACTCATCTGTGGAATATAAAACAGCAGAATGGAGGCCTAACACCCAAGAATAACAGAAATAAGTACCAGATTTGCTCCATGGCTTGGAGACCAGCCTCACATGCTGGGGGAAAGGGCAGCTCGGACAGAGAAGGGAATGTCAAGCAAAAATTTGGTGGGAGGAAGGACCCGTTTGAGATGGGAGAGGCGTGCACGAAGCAGACTATAGACCTAACACATTGGCCACCCAAGACCTCCATTACTAACCACAATGCCCAAAAAGAGAGAGGGAAGGGAGGGGAATGCTCTGCCAATAAGACGGGGTGGGGAGGGGAATGGGGTGGGAGGGGGTAGGAGGGATGATGGGGTCAAAAGTGGAGAACGGATACTGGTGGAGGGATAGATACTGAAGCTGTATATGACTGAAACACAAGCACGAGAATATGTAAACCTGTGTCTGTACCCCCACGGTGATTCATTAATAAAAAAATTAAAATATATATATTTTTAAAAAACCAATAATTTTTTTAAAAAAATTACTGTGATGAATATCTTGCTTTATTCATCACAGAATTTTTTTTTTAAAAAAGGAAGACCTCAAAGAGAGAAGAGCAATAGTATTGGCCGATGCAGCAGAAGGCCAGGAAAGGATTCACAACGCTCACCTATCCTTTGCCAACTACAAGACCAAGATGACTGCCCTCTGATGTCCTGCTGGATCATCTTCCAGAAGGGCAATGGAGAGGATTATTCACAGCTTCCACTTGGATCTCTTTGATAGCCACATTCACCTGCCCATGTACAAAATTCTGCAAGATGAATATGTCGTTCCCAACGTTCTCCCTTCCAAAATCCGATACGCCATTTCGTCAGTAAAGACGCATACAGCACCTGGTCCAGAAAAGGTCAGACTCGAACACCTGAAGAATCTCTCGCCAGTGCTCATCAGTACACTGGCTCGGCACTTCACATGCTACTTGTCCAAATGCAAGGTTCCATTCCAATGGAAAACCAGCAGGACCAGAAGGGAGACATCCATGACATTGGCAACTATTGCCCAATCTGCCTGTTGTCTGTCGTCTACAAGTTATTCACTCAAGTCATCCTGAATAGAATAGGCAGAACACTAGCTGAAGGACAACCATGTGAGCAAGCCGGGTTCTGAAAAGGATTCAGGACGATCGACCATATCCACACAGTGACCAAGCTCATTGAATTTTCGAGAGAGTTCAAGATGCCACTCTGTCTAATGTTCATCAATTTAAAGAAGATATTGTTAAGAGGATGAAGAACCTCCGGCTCCAGGCACATCTTTTCAACTCCACCATTCTTCCTGTACTAACATACTTCTCAGAGACCTGGGCCCTGTGAAAACAGGACAAGAACACTATTCAGGTATCCCAAAGATGAATCAAAAGAGCTCAGCTTGGAATATCACATTTCACTCAAGTGAGAGAAGGAATCTGGAGTTCTGACCTCCATTGATGATCAGGAATCAGGGAAGCTGTCTCATTTGCCAAGGCGTCAAAAATCAGATGGGCCAGACACGTAATGCGATTTGGAGATGATAGCTGGACTAGAGCTGTTACCGACTGGATTCCTTGGGACGTCAAAAGAACGTGTGGCCGCCCACCTATGAGATGGTCAGACTTCTTCATTAAAACCCTAAACAAAGGGTTTGGGGCTCTTTGTGTTCCTGGAGTGAGCAGATACCACTGGGCTACACTAGCACACAACAGGAATGAATGGAGATGTTACTGGCACCCACTCGAGCAAATTGAAGATCAACGGGATGACGAGTGATACAAGTGATACTGTGATGAATAAAACTTTTTTGCTTAACATTAGTCTATACTCAAAACCAGATGTTGTAGTAACTCCCGTGACACATTCTGGTGTTTCTGTGATGCTAAAACTATTGTATAGGCTGTGGGAATTCAATTCTTTGTCGCTCCTCTTTATCTGCACCAGTGCAAACACTAAAGAAATTTGGCTTTCATTTGCACTAATATATTATTCAAGTATTAAGTCAATTTGTTTCCCTCTTATTGTTCCTGGATAATTAATGTAGTAATATTAATCCATATAAAACTAAAAAATTATAGCCTCAAATGCTGAATTTACTATTTAGTATATTTTATTTTGCTCTCTCAGCAGATACCAAAAATTACACTTTCCCCCCTCATTCATTCATGTATTCACTCAGAATAGAGTTTGCATGTAGTAGCTACTGCAAATGATGATGACATTGTCAAGTAAATAAAACACTGTCTGTGCACTGTCATCCCATTGTTCATTGATTTGCTTAAGCGGGCACCAGTAACATTTCTACTGTGAGACTTGTTACTGTTTTGGGCATTTTGAATATGCCACGGGTAGCTTGCCAGGCTCTGCCAAGCGGGTGGGATACTCTTCATAGCTTGCTGGGCTCTCCAAGAGGGACGGAGGAATCGAACCCAGGTTGGTTGCATGCAAGGCAAACACCCTACCCGCTATCCAGCAATTATTTATACAAAGTGCTAGAATTTTAGGCTAACTTTAAACCATGGAAGAAGCTCATGAATAGAACTAAGAAACTTGGAAAGTAGTAGAGCGCATCATGCTGGAAAAGGAAATATTACTCAAAGTTTAAAATAATTATGGCATAATGATGATAATGATTATGATCACATTTTTTGTTTGTTTCTTCTTTGGATCATACCTGGCGATGCACAGGTATTACTCCTGGCTTTGCACTCAGGAATTACTCCTGGTGGTGGTTGTGGGGCCATATGGAATGCTGGAAATCAAACCTGGGTTGGCCGTGTGCAAGGCAAACACCTTACCCACTGTTGTGCTATTGCTCTAGCCCCTATGATCACAGTTTATACCTACCATTAAGTGTCAATTTGGTGCAAGTCATGGGTTAGTGTTATCTTATCTAACATATATCACAATAACCTAATGAGATAGTTACTTCCATCATTTTAGAAATAAAACAATTGATCCAAAAGCACACAGCTACTTGCGCTAGAGTCAGACTTTTAAGTCAGACAGAATTGTTCCAAATGTGAGTATTTAATTCTGTTTCCACATAAAAGAGTTAGCATTAAGGAGCAGGAACGTAGCTTAGCAGTAGAGTGCTTGTCTTGCATGTATGTGAGTATATGTGTGAGGTTGTGAGTTCAATCTCTCCTTCTCTCTCTCTCTCTCCCTTCTCCTCCTCTTCCTCCTCCTCCTCCTCCTCCTCCTCCTCCTCCTCCTCCTCCTCCTCCTCCTCCTCCTCCTCCTCCTCCTTCTCCTTCTCCTTCTCCTTCTCCTTCTCCTTCTCCTTCTCCTTCTCCTTCTCCTTCTCCTTCTCTTTCTCTTCCTCCTTCTTCTTCTTTCTTATTCCTCCTTTTCCTCTCCCTATTCTCTCTCTCTTCTCTCTCTTTCTCTCACATACACAACACACACACTCACACAAACTTGAACTAGATCCTTTTGAATTCTTTTTGTTGTTCATGTTGAGGAGTGTTGGGGCTGGACTGAGCTACCAGGGCGAGCCCATGTGTACTGTACTGTACTACGGACAGGAACATAGGGACCCATGAAAATGGGCAAGATTTCTCATGTGTCCTGACTGGTTTGGATGAAGCTGAACATTTCCCCCATTCAAGCTGCCTTCAGAAAAATAATTTCAGTCTACTGAAAAGAGCAGTTTTCCTTCTCTCACAGAAGCCTGGCTGGTCTTTGACATGCAGATGGTGTTAGCAAGGCCTGACTTTTGACATTGTAGATTCCAGGCTCTGGCCCAGCCTAGTCTTTGGGATGTAGATTTCAGGTGCTGCCTAGTTTGTAATTGACATGTAGATTTCCTGTGGCAGCCCAGCCTGGTCTTTGGGATGTAAATCCAAGTGCTTTTAGCCCAAGGAAGGTTTCAGTTTTGGTTTTGCATCTTCTTTCCGGAGGCCTAGATTACTGGCCTGCAGATATAAGGAAATAATGTTGCCTCAATGTTCTTCCTGTAACATCTTTTGATGCCTTTGGTGACGTCACTATATTGCGCCCTTTAGAGCTATCATGATCAATAAAAGGAGGTCCATGAGGTCCTCTGCCTTTGCTAAGAGCCAGAGAGAGCCTTAGTCCTCCAATCAAGACATTTCTTCCGCATGCCTTATCTCAGCGCCTCGACCGCACGAATGTTCACGCAACAGAGGAGTCTTTGGTTTACCATATAAATATTGTTAAGTGGTTCTATGTTTTAAGGTTGCATATTTGCTGTACCACACTATCTAAGTGCCAATGTCTCTCCAACACAAAACACTGGACCCTTTTAACCTACCCACTTCTCCATCCTGGTAACCTCAGTTCAACCATTGGAGTCTAACTCTTTGTTTTCCTTTGACATTGTCTGTTTCTTGGCTTTATTTTGCACATGAGAGTGAGATCATCTGACATTTGTGTTTCCCCTGATATTTTACTTAGCATTACATGTTTTGCTGTAGCAAAAAGCAAGATTTCATCATTCTCTTGTAGCTAAATTCTATTACGTTATGATTTAAATCTGAATGTTTTTAGTCTACTCATATGTCATTAAGTACACGATTTTAATAGAATTGTATTAGTTTAATGTTTGTTACCTTTAGGGAAAGGGTTAGGATTAAGTTTACTTTGAGGCAGAGGGTAGAGACTAGGGTTAGGATTTTATATATAGTGTTAGGGGTGGCAGATCTCTGCCCGGGGGAGGCTCGGAGAAACAAAAGAACAAAACCAAGACAACTCTTTCTGCAAACGCACGGGGTTTATTCAAGCCAATATAGCTATATTGGGACCTTCAACTGTGCCTCAATGGTGGCATAGCTGAAGGCCCCGAACTCAAAAAGCCAGCTGTTTTTATACCCTTTTGGGGGGAGAAAAGAAAATCTCACATATCAAAGGGAATCACACCTATAGATCAAAGGAGATCATACATAGGTCACTTAATTTGCATATCTAAACATTTGTTGACTGTTAACTGTTACCCTGCAAATGTTTGCTTACAGTTCCTAGGGCAGTTTGTTGGCCCATTTGGTGACAGTTTCCTGCCCAGTGGTAGGTCACGAAGAAAATATCTTTCAAAGCAGTCAAACAGTTACAAAGGAAAATTTAACCCTTAACCTGCCCTCCTCTTCAATAGGGTTAGATTGATTATATGTGGAGTTATGTATAGGATTAGAATTAATGTGAGCATTTGGATTTGGGATTAGGGTTAGTGTTATTTCTAGAATTAAACAGGGTTGTTTTAGTGTACTCATGGTTATGGTGATAACTTGGGTTAAAGCTAGAATTAGGATTAAGATAAAGCTAGAGTTAGACTAAACTTTGTATGATTTTTGTTTTGTTTTTATTTTTGGCCACACCCAGCAGTACTCAGGGCTCTGAGGACCACTTGGGATCCTGGGATCAAACTGTAGTCAGCCACATACAAGGCAAGCACCCTACCCTCTGTGCTATCTCTGTGACTCCTGTGTATGATTATTTTAATATATGATTTAATGTATTATTTTGATGTATGATTGAGTTTGGTTTGCTAAGATTTCATTATGGATCTATACATGAATTGATTTTTTATAATTATCACATATATAAAATATGAATACAATAAATATATTGACCTGAGATGTCAAATATTTTATACTATATGATGTTGAAAAAATTATATCACATATAAATGTATAATAAACTATAAATAATATACACACATTTATCTATAAGTTTTATAAGTGTATATTTATTTGTATGTATCAACTTGTAATTATTTTTAAATGATAGCAAAACATATACTTTTCTTACATTTCTTAAAGAATTTTCTAGACTCATGAGGTTAGTGGTTGGGGACAATTACAAGGAGTTGTATCTCATAGGCTTGGCCCACCTTTTCATATTATAAACCAGCAATATAAATTGGGATTCTTAATTCTGTTCTTAAATTTAAACTATAACCTTTATTTTTCAAGGTAATGGAAAGAATTATGTATCTACATAATGACACATGTTTAAAACAACATTATCAATTAACTTGGTTTTTATAATTTTACATATTCTGACTATTGCTTATTTAGAAAGATTTCATTCTAATGTCCAAGGCTTATATGTTTTCATTTTATCTACTCTCTGTCTTATCATGAGTGAACTAAAATAAATAACTGTGAAATTTTGTAAGGGAAAGTAAATTAAAAGATTGATTCCTCTCTCACATAAAAGATATTGAAATGGCAGAAACTAAGAAACATATTTGTTTTTGTGATTATACAAACCTTGACACTAATTTATGAGTCAAAAATCTGAGATTAAATATAAATTGCTCTAGCTGGTATTCTTAGGTACAATCTAGTAGCTATGGAAGGCATAAAATTCCCAGTGGAGCTTTGCCTATGAAAAAAAGAGAAACCTGTAAACTTTTAGAAGATAGATATACAAAGTTGAATATTAAAGACCTTGAAAGTCATAATTTACTCATAAGGATATTTTCTTAGTTCCACTGGTGAATTGGAGCCTGACAAGCTGACTAAAGTGACTAAAAGGCAGAAAAAAAATCTGTTGATATCTCCTCTCATCACTTTTTATTTATTTATCATTTGTTGATGGTATAATAAAATTTGAAGGGCTTAAGGCATCACCTTTGTATGTATACATAATTAGCCACAATCATAACAGAAATGCTAGTACTATCTCCTGATAAAAAAATACCCTTCATCCACTTCTCACACACCCCTTCTCCCCTCCAGTAATCAATCACCAGTTTTCACTGAGTCTAGAAGTTAGTTTAGTTGTTTTTGTTCCGGTTCATTTGCTTTAGTTATTTTTATTTGCCTCAGTTATTTAAATTCCACACACAAGTGAAACAATCTGGCAATTGTCTTTAACTTCTTTAGTTATTTCACTAAACATAATCACCTCAAGTTCCACCCATTTTGTCCCAAATTGCAATCTCCCATCCTTTTTAACAGTAGCAAAGTAGCCCATTGAGTATATTCACAGTTACTTACCCAGTCATTTATGTATAGACTTTTAGGTTAATTTCATGCTTTAGCTATTGTGAATAATTATTCTTAAAAGTGTACATGTAAGTGTACAAATATTTATTAAAATTAGCATTCTAATATCCTTTACATAAATTACATAAAGGAATGATATTGCTAAATCATATGGTACTTCCATTAAAAAATATACCATTTTTCACAGGGGCTACATGAATTTACATTTCACTAATGGTATATGAAGTTTCCTATTCTTTTTGTATTTTTTATATTTTTCATGTGGTCACCATAATACTTAATTACAATTTTTCTATTGCAGGTCATTCCAGCCCCTGTAAGATATCTTATTGTGGTTTCAGAAATGGTTATTTGTATAGTGAAATTACTAAAAAAAAGTATAAGGAAACATAAGAGAAGCCTTGAAGTATCAGAGTTACATCTCCCAAAATGGTTTTTTATTATAATAAGATCTTGAGGACTAATTTTCCTACCCAACCTCAGAGGTAAAAGCAGAATTATTTTAAGCAGTAATTATTAATGTTGATTGATATGAAAGCACATAGTTATAATTAAGTGCTTATTTTTTCATAATCTTATCTTAAAACAGTATTATAAAGCAATCATTATTCATTGATTCATGGTCATAATTTGGTTTAATATACAATTTTGGTGTGTTTCTGGAAATTGTAAATGAGAAAAGAAATTGTGAGTTCTAACACCTGTCTCAGTTAAGCATCCCTATTACTACATTTGTTAACTTGGACCGTAAAGTTATTTATACAAATATTATTATGCATCTGTTGCTTATTTATTTCTCTAGAATGAAGACATAGTTCATGGAAAGAGAGAAAAATAATTTTATCTGTTTTAAAATCCAAAATAGAGGAAATAATAATTGCCTTTAATAATGCAACACAAATGCTATGGCTGGATATTCAACATGAGAATATAATAAGTAATACCCAAGACTCCGATGACTCAGAGGGCTGTAGGAAACAAATGTAGAAATGTGACATATGTTGCTGAATCGCATTCTGTAGGGAATATATAACAACACTAGCATAATTATGCAGTGAGACTTGGAGTGACAACTATGGATTAACTAGTGCTCCCATTTTCAACATTTGGCTCTCTTTAACCTAACTTTCTCTGATACCAAATGTCTGGAAGTCTCTATAGAAATGTTTAATATATTTTAAGCACAGTACTTTACAAATACTTGATAATTTTAGCTAAATTATAAATTTCAGATACACTTAGTAATTCCAAATAAATCGTTTTGCTTCTGAAACAGATCCTTGGTGGCCAAATGCCAGATCATATTTGGTTTTGTTTTAAATCTCATCTGAATTTTTTAAAAAACCACCTTCAGCACATTTGAAGTAAAATAATTAATGAAATTTACACAAAAAATTTTCTCTGGGGCATTGCTAACCAATCACCAACAACAACACAAAATGTTTCTGAGAAGTGTATGACAGCACATCATTCTAAATTTGGCAACTCCCAGAGAATCTAAAAGAACATTATCAACGATATGGCTCAATGATCATATAGCCTCAAGTAACTGACTAATTTGAATTTAACCCAACCATATCACTATCCTACTTTACTATGTATTATGTAGCTTCCTACATGGGACATGTAAGATATGAGTCAAATGAATTTGAAGAAGTAGTCTTTTCTAAAGCATATTCTCCCAGACCTGCAAGCCAAACCTCCCCTATCAGTTCAGATCTTATTCTAATAAATTGAATCTAATATACTAAATATGACATTTTAAAATTTACCCTGACTAAACATCACTAAGTGCATGTAACAAATTTACCAAATTGTAAAAGTCAAATTATTTCAACAAATAAATAATGTCAATACTCACTCCTGGGTTTTGTATGTCCTACAAAATTTTTCATTGTTCAGGACTTCACAACCTTACATGTCCTAGAAATTTGTAAAGAACAGTCTGTTTTTGTACTCCATCGTTTGTGACAGAGTACTAACTAGACAACAGAGTGCTTGAGAAATGGAGCTCATGTGTCAGGGGAAGCAAGGTAAAATTATCCATTTTGAATAATGACTAATCTCCACAGGGCTAATAAATTGTTCCTGCCCAAATCCAGGATTTCCCCCTAAAGTCTACATGGGAGAGCTAAAGATACCCAATGGTGAAGGTTACAGAGATGTGTTCAAGACGAATTAACTATTTACAGGGCCCAACTCTGCCGGTTCTCTACAATTCATCTTATCCCATCCTCATATTCATTCCAATTTATCTAATTTTTCCCAATACTTAGATAAGAATACCAAAAAGGTATAGATATACATACATAAATAAAGTTATTTAGACTTTGAATGGGCTGAAGCTATAGCACAGCAGGCAGTGTGTTTGCTTTGCACACAGCCAGCCCGGGTTCAATTTCATCTCTTTCGGAGACCCTGGGAAGCAACCGAGAGTATCCCACCTGCACGGCAGAGCCTGGCAAGCTACCCATGTTGTATTTGATATGCCAAAAACAGTAACAAGTCTCACAATGGAGACATTACTGGCGCCCGCTCAAGCAAAATCAATGAACAACGGGTATCAGTGCTATGACAGACAGTGCTACGACAGGCTTCAAATAAAGAGTCACAGGCTCTCTTTCCTTCTTATCTCAATTTGGAAAATTCCTGGCATTGCTGATTTGATGTTTTCTTCTCTGATTGTAGTCACAGATTTTTTTTAAGAATGTAAGCAATAGAGACAGGTCTGGACTTATTTGAGAGTGAGAATGGGAATTAGGAATGGGCAGCAGAGATGCTTCATTAAGGCTGAAGGATTATATTTTCTCTTGTGTTTTACATGAGAGAAGCACGGTAGCACTGTAGTACCGTCATCCTGTTGTTCATCAATTTTGCTCAAGCGGGCATCTACCAGTAACGTCTCCATTGTGAGACTTGTTACTGTTTGTTTTTTTTTTTCCATATCGAATACGCCACAGGTAAATTGGAATGCCTCGCTACAGAGGCAGAGTGGGGTGGGGGGATGGGACTGGGGGAGTGGGAGGGATATTGGGATCATGGGTGGTGGAAAATGGACACTGGTGGAGGGATGGGCTCTTAAACATTGCATGAGGGAAAAACAAGCACGAAAATGTGCGAATCTATAGTTATACCCTCACTGTGACTCACTAATTAAAAATAAATAAATTAAAAAAAAAGAATATGCCACAGGTAGCTTTCCAGACTTGGCCATGTGGGCAGCTTGCTCTGAGTAGCTTGCCAGACTCTCTGAGAGGGATGGAGGAATTGAACCCGGGTCAGCCACGTGTGTGAACACAAAAAAAGGAATTCAGGGGCCAGCGGGGCTCTATCTCTCCTGCAGCCCGAGTTCAGTAGTCTCACGCTGCTTCCCCCACCCCAGGGGAGGTTGATGGCGATGATGAGGCAGGTAAAGGAAGGAACGAGGGCCAGGCTGGTTGGTCTCAGTTGCAGTTTATTCCAATCTCCATTCCCGTTCTGCTTCTCTCTCTTGCCCTCGCTCACTCTCACTTCTTTGACCTTGTGCTCTGTTTCTGTGTGTGCCACTGTGGTCTCTTCTGTCTGTCTCTCTGTGTCTGTCTCTGTAGTCTCTCCTCTGGTCTCTCCCGACCGCTCTGTCTCTGCTTCTGTGTCTTCTTCTGTCTGTGTTGTCTCCTTCACTTCTGTGTCTTCCCGTGTGTCTTCTGTGTCTTCTCTTATGTCATCTTCTTCTGTCTCTCCTGTCTTCTTCCTCTGTCTCTTCTTCTGTCTTCTTCTTCTGTCTTCTCTGTCTTCTTCTTCTGTCTCTCTGCCTCTTCTATCTCCCCTCAGTGCCCCGCAGTCTTAGTTTATATAGCAAATTACATAGGGAGGTGACATAAAGGTGGGTTGAACATTAACAAATCAACAAAGAAGGGTAAAACCATTTCTCGAGGAGTTTAACAAAATCTCATCTAAGGAAATCTCATCTAAGGAGATCTGCTCAAGGGTAGGGGTCCAAACAAGGGTGTGTCAGGGTGTGAGCAAGTAATCTACTTAAATAGTTATAGTAAATCTACTTCTAATAATATTTCTAGCAATGGCATTCGGTATGAGCACAGTAAGAGGTATAAAGTTTGGTTCTTCCCATAGTCCTCAGGCCAGGTTAGTTCTCCTAACCCCAGCAGGATCCTAATCTCATAGTTACCTTTGGATCGTGACAGCATTGTCCATGATCATGCCCTCAACTTATAGTTGAGTATTGTGGTGCTTTGGCCTGGCCCATTTCAATGCCAGGGTATCTTACAGCTTGCTCTGGGTCCATTCCGTCCCTCGTCGGGACCCTGCTTTTGGGGTGCTAGGAAATAAGGGTAACTGAGTCGAAAAAGCAGATGCCCAGGAGTGAATATTATTGAAGTCAATCAGCTCTCATGTTACAAGACATATTATTAACTGTCTTCCTGTGTCCATACAGAAAGGCCATTGCTTTAAGGTAAACTATGCAAAAGATACTTACAATACAAATTCAGAGGCCTTAGAAGAATCTGATCTTACAAGATAACAGAATCTGATTAGGAAAAGGTTATTAACTGGTTGGGAAGGAGGGTACAGAGAAGAGTTTACAGATAAACAAAGCAATGGGAGTGTCTCCGGGAGTGTCTAAACTTAAGCTCCCTGTGGCAAGGCTAAAAGGACAAACCCCATGTTCTCCTGCAGCCATGTGCAAAGCCTACCCTTACAAGGCCCTGCCTGCTGTGCTGTCGCTCCAATCCAATGCATGAGAGAAAGCAAAAGTAATTATTAGAATTATGTTAAGTTAGTTTCCATTACTTAATTATGCTTCTTAGAACGTGACACCTCACCAGGCTTAGGCCACAGAGTTAGCAGAATAATGGGAGACAAAAGTCAGAATAGGATATTAATATGTGCTGGCAATACCCAAGGAATGAATGGAGCCTATGAAGATAGCCAAGAAGAAATAAACTGACTGGAGAATAGAGAAAATATAATCAAAGAAAAAAACTAGTTATTAGCATTTGGAATTTGATGATAATTATGCATTTTTCCTGATAATTACTGTTGTTATGCTCAGGGATAGGACTCCAGAAGGTACCTGGAATCAAAAGAACCATGCAGTCTGTCTCTTAAACCATACTTCCAATCCAAAGTGTAAGATTTTATGCTTCTTGTTTGATTTGACTTATCAGGGCCTCCCATATGCAAGACAAGCAGTGTTTTGCTAAATTAGAACCTGAGTCCCTGAAATGATACCTGGCCGTGCTCAAGGATCACTCCTAGAGATTCATGTGGGTACAATTTGTGGTACTAGGGATTGGCATACAAGGAAAATGACCAGCCCCTGAAATATACACTTTTATATTGCTGAAATCATGACATGCCTTAAAATTAAAGCAGTTTGTTATATGTAAGGGCTGGAGCGATAGCACAGTGGTTGGGTGTTCACCTTTCACGAGGCCGACCCGAGTTCGATTCCTCCACCCCTCTCAGAGAGCCCGGCAAGCTACCGAGAGTATGGAGCTTGCACGGCAGAGCCTGGCAAGCTACCCGTGCATATTGAATATGCCAAAAACAGTAACAATAAGTCTATCAATGAGAGACGTTACTGGTGCCCGCTTGAACAAATCGATGAGCAATGGGATGACAGTGACAGTCGTATGTAGTTTCTAGTTTATTGTATCAGTGGTGAAATGTAATCTGTAGTAAACTCCATAAATATAATAGAGCAATGCATATTATTTATTTAGCACAATCTATTGTGCAAACAGCTGTAACATAATAAGTGCT
Source organism: Sorex araneus (assembly GCF_027595985.1). Classification (NCBI taxonomy): domain Eukaryota; kingdom Metazoa; phylum Chordata; class Mammalia; order Eulipotyphla; family Soricidae; genus Sorex; species Sorex araneus. The sequence goes on along the minus strand of NC_073304.1, from coordinate 90,886,900 downwards.
ATTAAATGATTAATAATATCTCAGAGTTAAAGAAAGGAATAAAAAAGAGGTAGTCATTTTTTCCTAGAAATTTTCCATTTTAGTATGTCAGAGTTACAAATTCTTTTAAAATTTTTTCTTAGTGAATCACTGTGAGGTACAGTTACAAACTTATAAACTTTCGTGTTTGCATTTTAGTCATACAGTGATTGTTTACCCATCCCTCCATCAGTGCCCATTCTCCTCCACCAATGATTCCAGTATTCCTCTCACCACAAAGCACCCCATCCCCCACCACCCCACCTTGCCTCTGCGGCAGGGCATTCCCTTTTGTTCTCTCTCTTTTTGGGTGTTGGAGTTTACAATAGAGGTATTGAATGGCCACAATATTTAGTCTGTAGTCTACTTTAGGCACGCATCTTTCAACCCAAATGGGTCTTCTCAACATCCTCTATTTGGTGTTCCCTTCTCTATCTCAGCTGCCTTTTCCTCCAGCATATGAGGCCAGTTTCCAAGCTGTGAGGCAGAATTCCCGGTCCTCATCTCTAGTATTCTTGGGTGTTAATCTCCCACTCTGTTACTTTATATTCCACAGATGAGTGAGATCTTCCTATGTCTATCTTTCTTTCTGACTCATTTCACTTAACATGATACTTTTCATGTTGATCCACCTATATGCAAATTTCATGACTTCATCTTCTCCAACAGTTGCATAGTATTCCATTGTGTAGATGTACCAAAGTTTCTTTAACCAGTCATCTGTTTTAGGCACTCTGTTTTTTTCCAGAGAGTTACAAATTTTTACTACATTTAATCTTCTAATTTTTCTCCCAATTATAGATATGATTATGCTAATTTTACATGTGAGTCTCAGAAAGATTAAGAAACTTGGTGGAAATTTTGAACAACTAGGAAAGAAATGGAACTGATAGCAAACCCTTATATAGAGAACCCCAAAGCACAAGGTCTAGGCCAACACTGTCTGTTTCAGAAGAAACTAATTGAGTCAGAATTTGAAGAATGGAAGAAATAGCATCTGAGCACAGGGTCTGAGTTGGAGTCAGAGAACAGACCAAAGGTATAGATTGTGTGAGGAACTTTGCTTTTCCTGAAAGAAATACTAGATAAAATAACCACTAGAGTATTACAAAATCTATGTTTTCATCACCATTCCTTTGTTCATATAATATACCTGCTCTAGAGCCTTTAGAAGTGAAAAATAGCTTTACCCCAAATTTTAGATCTGTGTAACACAGCAACTTGAACTTACTATATAATATAACTTAATGCATTTATTTTCTAAATGGAAAATTTTTGATCCAATAACCAAAAGAAATACCTAGTAGTGCTTAATACACTCTATGTAGCAATGGAGGAAAATATGAGTTCTTTCTCAATTAGTGTAACTCACAGACATACATGGACTGTGTTTATGTTACATAAGCTTAAAATGTCGTGCTTCACTTCACATGTGCCATTTACATAAACAGGGACTTAATAGCAATCAATTTCTGCTTTTAGAAATTGGATGGACATTCAGTAGCCCACAAACCAGGTCTAAAAGATTGAACTGGATGAGGTGAGGATCAACATTGGGAGGTTTGCTGTTCATGCTTGTTTGATGTGCCAGCTACAACTTGTATGACTAGCCACTAGATCCTTTCCATCTGCTTTCTGTTCTGTACATTTCCGGTCATTTAATGGGCCTCTCGTAGAAAACTGAGCCTTCTTTCTCCTGCTTATAATGCATCCTAGAGCTAATAACAAATTGCTGCTGTCTACAATCTTATTATATCTTTTCAATGACCAAAGCAAATCCATACTTGTGTAAATGTGACTTTTCCTTGGTGGAATCTGAAATCGGTTACACACAGTTAATCATAGAACAGACTCACCTATAGAGTCAGAAACCACCATTAAGTCTTTCCTAGCCTGCTCCAAACTCAGTTAAGTGTTTCCCAGAAAACCCTATAATCATTTCCCCTTCTAAATCCCATAAATTCTGTCCAATTTTTCTATTTCTGGCATTAATAATAAATTTAAATGAATTAACAATACCAGTTAAAACTAGAATCATATCGGCTATACTTGGAATATTGCTCCAGATTACCATGACCTGCTTAGTTAGGCTTAAAGTGGCCATGCTGTGACCTGTACTTCAGGCCGCATTCAGCTGTGTTCATAGAAATGACTAAATCGCACAGTTCATATTTAGATTCTACTTATTTGACCTCAGTGTTCTGCATTCTTTTCTTATTGAATATATTATACTCAATATAATTTATATATGATGACATTTAAATTTAATTAATTTCTGCTTCATTCTAGTCTGTAGCACTGTAGCACTGTCCTCCCATTGTTCATTGATTTGCTCGAGCGGGCACCAGTAACATCTCCATTGTGAGACTTGTTACTGTTTTTGGCATATCGAATATGTCACGGGGAGCTTGCCAGGCTCTGCTGTGTGGGCAGGATACTCTCAGTAGCTTGCGGGGCACTCCAAGAGGGGCAGAGGAATCGAACCGGGTCTGCCATGGGCAAGGCAAACACCCTGCCTACTGTGCTAAATTGTATTATTCATATCAAGAATACATGTATTTTTAGAATATGTGTATATCAGATATCTTCATAAATCTAATATATTAATAATAGCAGTTAAAATGAATGTATAACCTTTTTAATATTTATATAATGAATCACATACAAATAATTAAGAAAGTTTCTTCGAGTAACAACAATTATAAAATCATGGGTGTCAGATTATAAACATTATATCAGGTACCATTCCTTCAGAATTCTGTTCGTTACAATGTTTTTTAAAAGGAGGGATATGGCAAGTTTTGTGATCTTAGAGGATATAATTCAACCCCATCCAGGAATACGAATTTAACAAGTTTGATATAATAGTAAACTAAAAAAAATACAGACAATGACTCTTCAAAAGCAGCATCAAAGATCATCACAGAATTGTTGACAGAGGGAATATTCAATAAAATAATGAATGTAATTAAATAATTACACTGGAGTTGGTCATTTATAAGTTGGTCATTATTGCTTAATAAGAAAAAACTCCACATATAACATTTAGTGTGGATTTTAAACATTTTATTTATGTCAGTGACTTTACTGCTAGATCATAGGTGCTATTATTATTCGACTGGCATTGAAACAACTAATTGTTGGTATTAACAAAATAGATTCCACTGAGTCACACTTCAGCCAAAGAAATAATGAGGAAATAATAAGGAAGTTGGCACCTACATTATGAAAATTGGCTATAAACCAGACATGTCACATTTGTGCCAATTTTCAGTTGGAATGGTGACAGCATGCTGGGACTGAGTACAAACATGCCATGGTTCAAGGAACAGGAAGTCACCTTTTGAAATGGCAGTGCCAGTAGAAGTAGGCAGTTTGAAGTACTGGATTATATCCTGCCATTATTTTATCCAACTGATATACTGTCGGTTTTCTCAAGCCCTGTATGTCTGATACCTCAGTGTAGTTGGCACCATTTGTCCCTTTGGGTTTAAATGCAGGCTGGTTTCTGAGTTTGCCCCAGTGAGTATTATAACTGTAATCAAGTCTGTTGAAATGCACTTGCAACTTTGAATGAAGCTCTTTGGGAGGCAATGTGAATTTAATGTCAAAAATGTGCTTGTCATATATTTTCACAGTGGAAATTTGACTACTCACAGGAAAAAAAAATATTAGAATAAGACTGGGTTAGAGTGATAGCACAGCAGGTAAGCTATTTGTCTTGCACGCGACCGACCCAGGTTTGATTCCTCCACCCCTCTTGGAGAGTCTGGCAAGCTACCGAGAGTATCCCATCTGCATGGCAGAGCCTGGAAAACTCCCCATGGCGAATTCTATATGCCAGAAACAGTAACAAGTCTCACAATGGAGACGTTACTGGTGCCCGCTCGAGCAAATCGATGAGCAATGGGATGACAGTGATACAGTGAAGACTGTTTAGTGGAAGTAGCTTGCTTTACTATCAGGAGATTATCCTGAACCCTCCCCAGCCAAATCAGTGGTGTCTACACACCTGTACTCGATTGTCACACAGCTTGCAGGTTTGCTAAAGTAAGACAATTGACAAATCACCATTTTGGTAAGAAGCTGGAAGATGGTCTTGAAATATGGTGATATGTCTATTGATACAGGGGCTTAATACATGGGCTTCTTACAGAGCCCTTGTATTAAGAGCTTCTTAAACTCCTCAAGGGTATTTGTTGTTCGTGACATTGCATGTGGTGGAGTTGCTGAAGCTATCATCTAATGAAGTGGCTAAGAAAGCTTCTGGAACTGGTAAGGTCACCAGGTCTTCCCATAAAGTATAGAAGGCAAAGTGAATATTATCCAAAATACCTCAGTCAATCTGTAGTAGAAATGGGATTTTGAAGTTATTTTGTTTTGGACTGTATCCGGCTGTGCTCAGGGCTTACCCCTGGCTCAGCATTCAGGAATCACTCCTGGAGGGCTCAGGGGATATAAAGGCAAGTGCTTTACATGCTGCCTTTTCTGGAAAGGGTGCAAAATAGTCCTAAAGCTGTCTTTCTCATTCATACATTTAAATTTGGTAGTAAGAGTTGAATTAATGATAACAATGCAATGAAATAAGTCTTGGGAGGGAATAGAAAAAAATGTTTTGTGGATCATTTGTTTCTTTTTTGTGGCAATGCTGTTATAGTTTTTAAAATCAGTACCTTTTAATGGAAACCATTTGTCATAGAATTTTGGGACCAGTTAAAGCAAAGTTCAATGGAAAAAAATAATGCAATCTAAAAAGAACATATAAACCATACCCATAAGATGCCCCCCCAAATCTAAAGAAAGTCAAGCCATGCACTTACTAAACATAAATATATCAGAAATATATATAAAAAAGAATGCAAGATAAATAATCCATTTTAAACTTTGTTTCCTAAAATTCTGATTTTTAAAGTTTGTGCGTTTGTTCTTTTAGTTTTTGGGTCACCCCTGGCTTTGCTCAGAGATTACTCCTGGCCTTGTACTCTGTGGCTACTTCTAGTGACACTCTGGGGACCATATGGAGTACTGGATCTTAACCCTGGGTCAGCCTTGTGCAAGGGAAGTTCTCTACCCACTGTGCTGTATCTCTCCAGCCCCCTGTTTTCTAACTTTTTAAATAACACAAGTGAATTGTGTCACAAACTGAAATTAATCTTCTTTTATTTTAGAGTTTTTTGACTCCGTAAGTTAGACATTGTTTGATTTTGCATTCCTTTACCCAATTACTCATAAACCAAGACATGTTTAATTGTCAAGCTCATCAAAAACTAAAAAACAGGACAAAATAACCCTCCACTGCTAAAGTTTGTTTCTTTCTATGTATAGTATCAAGCAAATATCTTGCCCAAAAGAGTAGTGAAAATAGCTAGATAAAAATACCAGAAATGCGAGAAAGGAGAACTTGCTCAGGTGTGAAGAACCAAAACCTAAAACAGAAAGTCCATGGAAATGTGTGTATAATTCTGCTTGGTCATGGTTAAGGGAAAAGAAAAATCATAGGAATCACAGTGAAGAAACCCCAACACTTACTAAGGCTCACTCTGAGTCTACACCACATTGCTCTCAGCCAGTGGGTCTCTTTAGGCCCTTTCTCTTTGCTACAACTTCTTAAATGTTCCTTGACACTTTAATGACAGTTCTGAGGAGTTTCTGGTCAGCTACTTTGAAGACAAACCCTTCACTGCAATGTGCATCTTGTTTACAGATAGATGCACAAGGTCAACATCAACAGTGATAAATCATGTTGACAGTATGTACCTTTGTCAAAATGTCATGAAAGTGGAACTTTAGCCACAAGCTCATAACCTCAATCTTTTCTTCATGACAATAGCACATCAAGGTCTTCAGACAGAAGAGAAGTCTGATAAACTTCACAACTTAGAGGTGCCTGAGGAGATGAGGAGACATGATGGATAAATACAACAGTCCTCTGTTATGGTCCAAGAATGGGGAAAAATTAGATATTTTACAAACCAAGCAGAACTCTCGGCTGCTTCTCCCATGAGGGAGCATAAAATGAGGCCCCCACAACCATGCCACCGGACTCCGAGCCAGACTGTTTTCACTGGGGGCACCCCACAGGGACCCTGTCCTGGTAGCCAACCTCCACTACCCAACTGCTGACACACTCCAGGCTGCTTTCCACATGCTCAGGCCGAGCCTCACACATAAGTGAACATATACCTGGACCTTGCGGGAAATAAATATATATGCCTCTTGGAGAGCCTGGCAAGCTACTGAGAGCATCCCACCCACTTGGCACAGCCTGGCAAGCTACCCGTGGCATATTTGATATGCCAAAAACAGTAACAATAACAGGTCTCATTCCCCTGACCCTGAAAGAAGCCTCCAATCATTGGGAAAGACAGGTAAAGAGAGGCTGCTAAAAATCTCAAGGCTGGGACAAATGGAGACGTAACTGGTGCCTGCTGAATAAATCGATGAACAACGGGATGACAGCGACACAGTGACATGATTTTACAAGGAAAATATTAAACTAATTATTAGTTATGTCAATTTTTATGTTTTTACACCATATAGACATACCATTAATGGTACCATAGCTATGTAGATGTTAATAATAGGAGACACTAGTCTTGGAAATAGTCAAATTTCTATACCATGGAAAGTATATAAATATTTTTCAAATTATTACACACAGAAGGATCTAGTGCACACAATGACATCTGACAACTCCACACAGCTGACATCATTGGCACCTCTCATTAATCACAAAACCTTGAAACCAGGATATCATTTCATTTATATTGGTATTTCTCAAAAACTACTCGAATCATGTCTATTATTCAATCATTGCAGGTTGAATTTTCATGAAACTGAGCATGATCTAATAGCTGAGTTTATATTGAGAACTCAAAATTTTTAGCAAGATACACATTTCCCCAGTAATTATTGCAAAATGTAATCTTACTTTAGAGGAAGACCCATAATGGTCGACATAAATTAGAAAGGAAAGAAAAGAAAATTGAAAACATAACAGCAGCCAAAGCACTAGCAAAAACATATAGGAATCTCACAAAACTTGCAGGAACCTTAATTTGCAAAATTGCCTTAAACTTCATTGCGGAAAAATTGAAAGTAAAACCGGGAGAACATATTAAAGAAGATAATGAAATACTATCTGCAATTTGGAGGTTGTACTGAGAATTCAGAAAAATATGTGCATGCCCTTTGAAAATCCCCACACAATCAAATAGCGGTTCTTAAATTTCTTCAGGTGTGGAACACCTGAAAGTCATACTTCTCCTTGGAGATCCCAATAAATATTAATGTGCAGAATTGCATTAGAGGATATATTTTAAAGGCATAAAATGTAGCAGTGTGATACAGGATGAGATGAAACACACACAGACAAACACACACACACACACACACACACACACACACACTCACAAACTGCTCAACTGAGTTCCACTGTTCCTTAATGATTTCTCCCATATTATTTATTTGCTGTTATGATCTCGTCCTTCTACCTACTAGTTAATTTTATATCTTTCCCACTGAACTATCAGTAAGCACATGTATTCTTACACATGTTTATCTTCAGAATATAATAATAGAATTTTTTCATGTAATCATTGTTTATTAAACAAGTTTCTGGAGTACTTATTAGAAGTCATGAAATGCCAAGATTTCTAGTCTAATGGTACTGATATTCTAATAATTTCGCAGGGTAATTGTAATAGGGGGAAAAAAGTAGATCTGGGTAAGAGGAAATGAGAATTGAAAAGGGAAACAGGTTTCTGTATTAAACAGGGTGGTTCATGGAAATAGATATTAAAGCAATAATTTCAAAGTAATGATTTTAGTTGAGCAGATATCTGATGGCAAAGTATTCCAAGCAGAAAAAAATTAAGGCACTGGCTCTGAGGTCAAGTTTACGTATGCAAAGAGTGCCTAGGAGGTTACAATGACTGGAATAGTGTGGCAGAAAGGATGAGAGAAAGCAAAATGGACTTTGTAGGGCCTGGAGCCTTGTAAAGATTTGTGCTTCTTTTCTATATCAATATAGAGACATTGCTGAGTTTGGGGTAAGAATTACATTACCTGACCTACCTTTCAAAGGCTCACTTGGCTGATATATGGAGAATAGGCTACATAATAGCAATGGCAAGAGCAAAAAGAAACCTTTATAAGGTGATTGCTGTAACCTTTGGTGGTCTGAACCAAAATAGTAGGTGCAGCCATGATGAATGTTAGTTGAATACAGATGTATTCAAGTGGAGCCAGCAGGATTTTAGGATAAATTCAACAAATAGTTTAAAAGGACAAAAATCAAAGAGCATTCACTAGGCAACGATCAAGTGCAAAAAATCTAATAACATTTATGGGCAAAGAAGCTGAAAATACCAAAAAAAAAAAAAAACCAAACCTTATCTACTATATTCCATTTCTACTGTCTACGAAGACTAGTTATTGGACTTCATTCTTAGAACATTCACATCTACCTTGAAGACTTCCAGGAGTTTGGGGGGATAAAGTTTGATAAAGTTTGAGAATTAAGCTTCATAAGTATGAGGAATGATGACGCTGATACTGCCATTGCTTATTCCTCAGGACTGCAAGGAGCATCTTGCCTGCTATAAGGAATACCGTTGTCTGATTTCTACCCAGCATGGAAAAGTCAGTCTTGAGGAGGTGGAAAGGCTCAAAATGCTGACCCTGGCTCTTGTTCTACTTACCAATCAATACCACTTTCTGGTGCTCGTTATTTTGATGAAGATATTAGCAAAGCAATAGTAAAAATTAAAGTGCTCCATAATCCTTAGCATCCACCATTAATTTCTGAAATATTATTGTGCATTAGATTTTACTGTTACTTTATAAAAGCACTTACTAAAAGGCAAGGAAGCCAATAATTATCTGCTGCTGAGTGCAATGGGGAGGGCAGTTGCCTCTGTGAGCATGGTGGGCATATTTTCCAAGTGAGTTCTCCTGAGTCTGCTTTTTGGTAACCCTGCCAAGGAAATGGTAGACGCATTCTACAATATGTGGGGATGAAATAGTTCCCTCCAGAGATGAAGAAATGGTTGAAATGTGCCTGCAATTATTCCATTCTTATTCTTTCTTATGCATTTTTTTCTCCCAGGAATTGAAGCCTGCCCTTAGGATGCTAGTTGAGAATTGTCAGAGACATTTTGTTATGTATTTAAGTCACTGTGTTAGGGGCTTAAGCTGCAGAATATTTGGATTTGTCCACCTTCAGCTTATCAGGTGGGGAGATGGTTTTATTTACTCAAGAATCATGGGATATTTCCTCATGGGGAATATCTTGGTTTTTGAGGCATATTCAGGCTCTCCGAATCAGCTTCCTAGCTGCAACAGTCTCTAATTCCATGTCTCATTCCAGGTCATTCTGCAAATGTAAGCCCTCAATTTTTCTCTTCACAAAATCGTATCATTCTATATACACTCTGCCTCCCAGAGCCTTTCTGAAAACAAATGAAATAATGTCATCTGTTCAATGCAAGCCTGCACTACATGCCCCCCCCATTTCCCCAAAACTCAATGAAAGATGCTATGTATTATGACCCAGCTTTCTCTGACTTTAGAAACTGCAGCTTACAGTGCTTTCTATGTTTCTTCACAAAGGTACCTAATTTTGCATAGGCAAGTGGAGGCCCAGACATTTGCATTTTTTTTCTAGTAGTTCCTCTCTCCTGGCCAGAAAATGCATGAAGAAGAGTCTTCACTGGCCCAGAGCCCCTGATAGGATTCCATTCATGCCTGCCACTCACCAACAGAGAAAGCCCCCCACAAGAAGGCTCAGCTCTCATAAAGAGCTCTGCCAGATTCGGGAAGACGTGGCTTTTTGTTCAGCACCATAGGGCCCTGTGTGACACTCCAGGGCCCAGGCGAGGGGCTGTCACGGCAGCCTTTCACAATTCAAAGAGAAAAGGGAAATAGCCTGCCTTTGAGCGTCAGAGATGTGGGAGAGGCAGGAATCAAATCATGAATAAATAAATAAAAACACCAGCAGCTGTGATATTTAAAACAGACAATCACTATAACGGCAAATGACAACCCTGCAGCCCGCAGAATCTGCTAATAAACTGTCTGCTGTTACTGTTATTAAAGATAAACTTATGAGCCATGATTATTCAACCATTAAACCTAAGTGGAAATCAAAGGAAGATCCATGTCAGATGATACATTTGATGCCACATGGCCTGGGAAAATTACTCATCAAATTTGAATCCTGATGTCTCTTGTCCTCGAAGGCTTAGTTCCATGAAATATTGGCTCTATTTATGCAGAAGCTCTCTTCCTTTCTTCCTTTAATTATAATTTTAGTTTGCTAATGGGGACTTTTTTGTTTTTGATTAATTGGTATGATAAACACATTTCATTTCCTCATCCATAGACCAAAGTGGGTGCCCTTCAGTTCATATGGGGCACAGATTCTGGAAGGCAAGAACTGAGGCTTTCCTCAGAGCCCCCTGCTGACCAGAGCACCTTTACAAAATTTCCAAGAAGTCTGAATTGTGGGAGCTTTGTCCATGAAAGAACTAATGCAACCTAACAAGAATCTAGTTCCAATTCAGAGGTCAAATGATTCACATTTCATTTGGATCTAAATCACTGCCATTGCAATTATGGTCAGTGACACAGTTAATAGGAAGAATGGCCTATGATGGCAGAAACAACATTATAGAAAAAGATTATTCTATGAGCATGCCATTTTGAAGACATAAAAAGATGGCCCAGATTGAAAATAATCTTCAGTTAATGCCCTAGATTGCTCTTATATAGAGGCAGCAGCAAAGCGTAACTAGAATCAGAGCTATTCAGTTCAGTAGGGTTTTAAGGGTGGTTTTTCAAATCACAACATGAAAGTAAAATTTCCTAGGGATATTGAAATGAGAATTTTAAGTAATATCCAATGATTAAAATAATAGTCTTAAAATTTTTTAACATATAAAAGGCACATCACTGCTAAATTTATATAATCTAAGTTGGAGTAAAAGTCAACAATAGGTTAAGGAGATAAATAGCCAATCAAACTTTAGCGTTTTTTTGTATTCTATGCTTTTGCATTGATTTTCTTTGCTTGTTTGCCTTCTTACCTTTTCCCCTTTACGTCTCCAGTGGTTTTATTTGGGAGGGTCCCTTGCCAGTGTATTTTCCTGTCTGTAATAAAGGTACCTGCTGCACAGAGATTATATCCACAACAGATTCTACAGACTACACCAGCTTCATGCTCTGGGGTTGCTACCAGCAGTGCTTGACAAATAATATGAAATAGAACCTTGGCCCCTTGCATGCAGTGCATGTGCTCAGTCCTTGGAACTACCTGTCCCTCCTCAAAAGATTTTGACAGATTAAGTTAATAACAGACTTGGCACTTGTATGCATTGTCCTAAATTTCACATTACTCCAGGCTAGAGCACAAATGGGGGAACCCAAATAAACAGGGTATTTATAGCACATCTAAGAAGACAAAAGACCAAACACCAACTGCACACAAGGACCTAGGAAAAAGAAATAGGACCATAAAATCTGGACTGGATATTCAAACTGTTGGTACTGAACTACAAAGTAATAATCACATCAGTAACTGTAGTACTGTTGTCCCATTGTTAATCAATTTGCTCGAGCGGCACCAGTAACGTCTACTTTGTGAGACTTGTCACTGTTTTTGGCATATCAAATATGCTACGGGTAGCTTGCCAGGCTCTGTATGTTACATCAGTAACATTTATTCCAAATAGGCTAGGACTTTCAGACAGTGATTCTTCTGCATAACCAGACATGAGAATCACCTGGAATTCTTTTTTCTTTTATATTAAAATTCTCAAGTTACCTTCCTGACCTAATAATTTAGAATATCCAGGAAGGGATAATTTTATTTTCAGTTTTTATTTTCTTTTAACTATTCACTATATCCTCATTAATGAGAGAGGCTTTTCATTTATGTAGCTAGTTTTGGGGCCACAACCAGTGAAATTCAGGCAATACTGTTGGCACTGTGCTTAAGAATCACTCCTGGGGCTGGAGCGATAGCACAGTGGATAGTACATTTGCCTTGCACACGGCCAACCTGGTTCAATTCCCAGCATCCCATATGGTACCGTGAGCATTGCCAGGAGTAACTCCTGAGCACAGTGCCAGGAGTAACCCCTATGCATGGCCAGGTGTGACCCCAAAAAAAGGAAAAAAAAAAGAATCACCCCTGTTGGGCTCACGGAACTGGGATCGAATGGGATGCTGGGATTGAATTCGGATCGGCCTTATGCAAGACAAACACCCTACCCACTGACCTTAAAAGAGGCTTTAAAAATGTATGTAAAGGAAATGATGAGTCCATTATTGTTATCATCATCATTTTATAGATGTATAAAGTAGGTCTGGAAGATATAAAAGCTCTAACCAAGGTCATCGATAAAACTGCTGCACAGTGAGCTGCCTCAGCTTCCACTTGACCTCCATCCACACTTTGTGCCACTTTGTGAGAGGATCAAAGTCCCTTAAGGTAGTCTTGCTGCCATTTTTCCAGCAAAACTCGGGTAAATCTAAACATTTGTCCTATAATGCAATTGAAGTCACATGCAGAACTATAGAATTTAGTCATACACTCAATTTATGAAATATCATAAAATGAGTATCACAAGATGAAGCTGAAATACCCTACTTAGATGAATGGGTAAATGCTATAGAATGATCTAGGAAATAACCAAAGGCATTTCTTTACATACACACACACACACACACACACACACACACACACCCCACACTGTATATTTACATTTATATTGGAGAAGTAGAGCCACAGGCTGCATTTCCAGAGATCTTCCTGCTCCCAAGGACCCAGCAGCAGTATGAAATGCTGTTTTCATTCCACAGTGTGAGAACACTACCTTTTCTGGTGACAGATGTGTTTTTTAAGTCATGCAAAGTTGATTTTTTTTTTAAGTAGTAGAATTGATAGGCTCCTTGTTTGAAGAAAACATGAAATGGATTTATTTTCTGCATAAAATGTTTATAGTTTCTAAAGCAACCTCTCAGTATGTCTGTTTTACCTGGATTTTGATGCTATAGAACTGTATAATAGCAAGCTTGTTATAATACAGTCTTGCTATTATGCTGTTCTCTGAACTACAAAACCACATATAATAGAAGCCTGTTACAACCTGGAAATTATGGCAAAACTGAAGGTACTGAAATTTTGCTGAGGAACAACATGTCCGATTCTCAAAAACACCATGTTACTAAAATCATAATTCAAAAATTACTAAAGTCAACCATTTTAAATGTCGATACAGCATCATTTTGAAAATGGAAAAGAAAGCAATGTGTTTTTGTAATACCAGATTGTCAGCAATGCATATATGAGTCATTCCACTGAAACTTGCAATTGTATGAAACTTTATAAATGTTCTGGTTTTTACTTTAATCACTTGCTAATATCCTCATGAATGAAAGAGACTTTTAAAATGTATATATAAGGAAGGAATAAAGCAAATATCCACTATTGTTTTTATCCCCATTTTACAGATGTAGAAAGTAGGTCTGGAAGATTTAAGAGTTCTGTCTAATGTCACATAGAGTCAGAAGTAGAAATGGATATTCAGTTCACATTTTCTGGCTCCCAAATTATTGTAATCAAACCATGAATATAAAGAAACCTCTTGAAAATGTTAATAAACAATTTCCTTTCACTCATAGAAAGTTGAGTCCAATAGCATTTTGTAGGGCCTAAAGGTGAACATTTTTTTGGTTGGGGCCACATCCAGCAATGCTCATTGGTTACACCGTGCCCAGGAATTATTCTTGGTGGACTCTGGGAACCATATGGGTTGCCAAGAATCAAACCCGGGTCAGCCATATGAAAGGCAAGCAGCCCTACCCACTGCTCTATCTCTCCACCCTCGGAATGTTTCTATAAACATTCAGTTAGAATTATTGACACCAAATATAATTTCCATAAATTTCTATCTAGAATTTAGAGTATACTTATACCTAGAAGACAGTCATAATAGAATAACTATGTAAAGTTAATGGAAGGGAAAGAAAAAGAGAGGAAGAAAAGGAAAGGAAGAGGAGAGGAGCAATGTTCAAACAAAGCTCTCATTTGCTTGGATCTAGTTTGTGAGCCAATTGGTCTTTGGAGTAAAAGGAAATGAAAATTTCACCACCTGTGATGAAAGACATCACAAAGAGAGCAATATAGTGCATAAGTAGAAAATCTTTATCTTGTAGCTTGCAAAATGAGTATCATATTCTTCTCACAAAACATCTAGAAAATAATTTACACTAGAATGTGGTACATTTCCAAGCTTATATGACATTACAATTCTGGTCTTCATCTCCTTTATTCTCTAAACTAATGATTGAGCTTGGAATGAGAAGATGGGAAGGCATAGCTAAAAATTTCCTCTCCTTTTTGTTTTTGTTTGGTGGGGTGGTCAGTTTGGGGGCCATACCTGTGGTGTTCAGGGGTCACTCTTGGTGGTCCTCAGGGGCCCACATAGGGTGATGTGGTCAATCAGGGGTAGACCACATGCAAGGTAAGCAAGTGTCTTAACTTTTGTACTACCTTCCTGGCCCCATCTCTGTGCTTTTGCACAGATATCATTCATGAATTTCTAAATGGGTTTACCGTGGGTAAGGCTCTGCTCTGGATTATCTGAGAAACAGACTCTGAAACAGATTTGCCAGCAGGGTTTTTTAATAGGAGTCCTCTTTCCTAATTTGGAGCAAGGCCAATTTTTTTATGTCTATTTTTATTTCTGTTTCTAAGGTGTCTAAACCATTATCTAAGAAATTAATACATCCATGCTTTACATAAATAGTCAATTGGAAAATAATATATGTTATCTAAAACCATGAAAGATGTTTTAGCAAAAATGTATCTTCAAATATGTGTGATGACCTTTAAAACACGGTGGTTTTTATTGTACTAACAAATTAAATAAGAAAATGAATATTGCATCATATAAATGATACTGGGAAATTTAGGCTTTATGATGTCGGGGATGTGATTAAGTCCACATTAAACTTGAGTGAAAGTGTTTTAAAGTGGCATTCAGAACCTCCCAAATTTATTTAGCAGTTTCCCTATTCAATATCGTTTGCTTGGATCTGTATTTCCTCAAAATTCATCATAATTTTTACTATCTTCTTGCTTTTTTTTGCTTTTTTATAGTCCTTAAAATGTCTAACTGCATTATCTTCTTATGGATTGATCCTATCTATGTTTTAAAAACCATTTTCATATGCCATATTCTCCATGAAGCCGCAACTAACACTTTTCATGAAATGTGCTCCCCACTGTTTTCTTTTGTAGTTTACCCTGCATTGTATTAATTACCTGTAAGTTTAAGATAGTTTTTTCACTTCTAAAGCCATCTCAGCAGCCATCTCTGAGTAGATCATCAGGGGCAGGGACTATATATCACTCCACTCTGTAAGATCTGCAGCATTCAAACTTGCTAGTGGTAAAGATAAAATTATTTATTTGTTCTTGGTTTTTGGTTTTGTGACCATACCAGCTGTCCGGGTCTTAAGTCCTGACTTTGGGGTCACTCCTGTTAGCACAAAAGATAACCATATGTGGTGCTGGGATTATATTTTGATTGGCAGCATGCAAGGCAAGCGCACCTTATTTGTTGTGTTATCTCTGGGGATCTAGGAATTTTTATTGAGTATTGGACTATAGACTGATTTTCAGCTTCATCTTGTTTGGATCTATTTGTTTGTTTGTTTGTTTGTTTAGCGGGGGGGGGGAGTGCCTGAGAGGGTTCAGGGATAACCCATGGCTCTGAAATCAGGGATCACTCTTAGTTGGCTCAGGAAACCATGAGATGCTGTGGATTGAACATGGATCTACTGCATGCAAAATAAACATCCTACCTATTGTAGACTCCTGATTTTCAGTTTTAAACTTTATTTGCATGCATAGAGATGAAACACTAATTATTCTATATTTAAAAAATCACATCTGAATTAATTGATCCTTCATACTGAATGTCATAACCCAGGAACGTTATATATATGTATGTATATATGTACATAAATGTGTATATATGTGTATATGTACACATTGTATTTTGTCTCAGAATTTAATTTGAGGTAAAATATTTAAAAACTACATATGATTTCTAGTATAGTAACATTCAATTTATTAATAATAATAGTAAAATGGAATTATTTTAGGTGATGAAAGTTTAATTCTTCAAGTTCCAGAATATTAAATGGTTTTCATGTATTTAGGAAAGGAAATCTTACAAAAATTATGCTGTATATATTAGTTTATGGCACCAGAACTACCTAATTAGGATATTTTTTACTATAAGCTGCATTTTTATTGAGTCAACATTCTCAAAAATCATGCTATTATATTAAGCACAGAACCACATTTATTACGAATCAGATAAGTTGACTGGCAGATAATAAAGGATCCTTGATTTAAAAAATGGGGCAGGTCTGTGGAGCTGCATGCTCATGACCTATATATTTTTATATTTCATTTGCCTGTATTTCCTTTTCGTAGAATGATGTGCTTTTGAGAGCAAGGGACTATGCTTTCTATTTCTCTCTGCCTATGTTATTGTTTTTTTGTGTGCAGAGTATCAGTTACTGCTGACTTTCATTTTATAAAAATAAATAGATTGCCCATTAAAAGGAAAATCCTGCTTTTCAAAGGTTGAATAAGATAGTAATTTTTAAAAACTTTAAATTAAAAAACCAGCTGGTTAAACTAAAGCCATTGAAAAGAAGCTCAATTGACAATATTTTTTGGCTTTGGGCCCACTATCTTTTCATTTGATTGTAAATTGCATTCATTTTATTCACTTCAAGCTCTTGTCTTTCAGTATTTTATTCCACTGAGATCAGTAAATAAATGTTAATAGCCATGTTGAGCTCAGTTTGACTACCTTCTCTACTTAAATTACCTATTTTGGTTGCATTATTGCCAGCCAACCTTTTGCTTGTTGACACATTTATTAAATGATTGTGCAAGAAATGTTGATGCCTTCTTTATTGTTTTGACCCTTTACTAGTCCTTTTTATCTGTCACTTCTTTCATCTGAAATATCTTTTTCTTCTCTAGTGCATTTATTATCCATTCATCAAAGAATGTCCTTCATATTTTTCTCCTTTAAATGAAACCAATTTGTGTCCTTCCAGGATTTTTCTAGAGGATGGTGTCTCTTATTTTTAAGAGGAATATAAACTAGCAGGACACTGAGTTTTCATGATAGCAGAGTTCTATTTCCTTTTTATTTTAAATTTTTTTATTGAGTCACCATGTGGAAAGTTACAAAGTTTTCAGGTTTAAATCTCAGTTATACAATGCTTGAATACCCATCCCTTCACCAGTGCACATATTCCACCACCAAGAATCCCAGTATAGCTCCACCCCGCACCCCCACACCGCTAACCCCCCCACGCCCTAGCCCCCCCCCACCCTTAGCCCCCTGCCTGTGTAACTAATAAATTTCACTTTACTTTCACTTTGATTGCATCCAATATTTCAACAAAACTCACTATTATTGTTTGGAGAGTCTCTCCCCTAAAGTCAGACCTGCTGAAAAGGAAGCATTAGATAATTTGTTTTCCATTGTTGAGGATGAAGAGCTATTTCCTTTCTTTGACACGGTGTTCTGTTTGTTGGAGAGAGGGAGTGGTGGGCAAACTGATGAGGTTTTAAACTGTCTGAAAGCAGTAAGAAAGTGCTTTCTGTGAAAGAACTTCTTTTTCCAAGGTCTACTTGATACATTGGGATTTCTTAATACAAGTAATTTGCTAAATTTAAGCAGCTCTCAAATAACGTTAATATAAATTATTTGCCAAACTAAAGCAGCTCTCAAGCTGCTCTCATGTAATCTCATGCCCACACTTTTCAGCCTGTAATTTCCAGTTGCAATTCTAAGTTTATGTCCGTCAGTACATAGTTTGAAACCAATTCTCTCATTGCTCTAAATGTAGTCTTTATTCATATGAAATATCCACATACAAATACACATTCATTTGTACTGTGTGGCAAATGAAGTAAAGCTAAAATGATGAGCTTAGAAATATATTTCTTAAGCTAACTGATAACGAGGAAAAAACAGGGAGATAAGGTCTGCAAGATAGAGTGAATGGCTGGCAAGTTCAAGAAAAAGCCTGTGTTTCATACCCAGCACAACATTTGCCCCAAGGCTCAGAGATGACTCCAGGTTCCCTGACTCTGCTGAGTGCAGCCTCCAATAAAATTTTAAATTAAAAAAAAGTAAACAGAAAGGTAAACTTGTACAGGAATTATAATCGGAAGTTATTTCTAGACCTGTTGCACTTTAAGTTTCTTTAAGGTATTCAAGTGTTTATCATCCAATGCAGATAGATATACAAATTTAGATATGCAAATCAGAATAAAAAGATATTGGTGAGCATATAGGAATAGCAAACTTTTTTTGAGTACTTACCATTTTATGATGACTTTTTTGTTTCTAGGTAAGAACCATAAGCTAGATAAGCCATAAGTTGATAATTGGCATCACTGCAATGGATAAATTACCTGAAATAATGAAAGAATAGTGCCACGGTCAGAAACAAAGACCACCCAATCTACCAATTCTTCCCTGTGCTCTCAGTTTGCCTTCTTTTTCAGTAATTCCGGACATCCTCATTTCCATTCCAACACCAATCATCTTGGAAGCTTCTTATCCAAATTACCTTACACACAAATCCTGGAAAGTGTGTCTCTCACCTAGCCTTCTGCATGGCTTTAAATTTACTCTATGAGTTACACTAAAAACACTATTCACCACTAAGCAGCTGTTAGGAAAGATGAAGTCATGAAATTTGCTTGTAAGTGGATGGTCATGGAGAGTATCATACTAAGAGAAATGAGTCAGAAAGAGAGGGACAGACATCAAATTACTGCACTCATTTGTGGAATATAAAACAACATAATATGAGACTGACACTCAAGGGCAGTATAGACAAGGGCCAGGAATATTACTCCATAGTTGGAAGCTTGCTTTATGAGCTGGGAGAGAAGAGACTGGAATAGAGAAGAGTCAATGATAGTTGGAGGGATCACTCGGGATGGGAATTGTGTGCTGAAAGATAAAGGACCAAACATGATAGCCTTTCAGTATCTATATTGCAAAGCATAATGCCCCAAAGTAGAGAGTATGGAGGAAATCGCCATAAAAGCCGGGGGGGAGGGAGAGAGATACTAGAGGGTATATAAAGGAGGGGGGATACTGGGAATATTGGTGGTGGAAAATGTGCACTGGTGGAGGGATGGGTGTTCGATCATTGTATGACTGAAACTCAAAACATGAAAGCTTCGTAACTGTATCTCACAGTGATTCAATAAATGTATATGTATATGTGTGGGACCTGGGGCTGAGATCTCCAAGCCTGCTTGGATTGGGACTGGGCCTCTTCCACCCAGATCCCCCAATTTCCAGTAGCTAGGCGGTCACACCCAGAAACTGCCCCCAGCGCCGTGAAATCCCACCAACAGCCAACATACAGAGACTATAAAATCAAGCTCCCAGAATATATCTTATAGCCTAGTTCTCCCTCTGGGAGAACCTCGCAAGCTACCAAGAGTTTCCTGACCACATCAGGGAGCCTCACAAATTCTCTTTTGCATATTCATTATGCCAGAACCAGTAACAATGATGGGTCTCATTCCCCTGACCCTGAAAGAGCCTCCAGTGCGGCACCATTAGGAAGTATGAGTAAAGAGAGGCTTCTAAAGTCTTAGGGCTAGGAATAATGGAGATGTTACTGAGACCACTTGAGAAAATTGACAATCAATGGGATGATGATGATGATGATGATGATGATGATGATGATGATGATGATGAATGTATATATATATATATATATATATTCACCATAGCCATAATCTGGAAACAACCTGAGTACACAAGGACAGATGAATAGATAAAGAAACTATGGCACATCTGCACAATGGAATGCTATGCAGCTGTTAGGAAAAATGAAATCCTGAAATTTGCCTATAAATGGATGAACATTGAAAGTAGACTGTAAACCGAACACAATGGCCATTCAATACCTCTATTGCAAACCATAACACCCAAAAGGAGAGAGAGAGAGCAAAAGAGAATGCCCTGCCACACAGGTGGTGTGAGGTGGAGGGAGATGGGTGGGGGTGGTGGAAGAGATACTGGGATCATTAGTGGTAGAGAATGGGCACTGGTGGAGGGATAGGGATTCAATCATTGTATGGCTGAAACGCAAGCACAAAAGTTTGTAACTCTGTAGTGATAGCACAGCAGTTGGACATTTGCCTTTCACGCAGCCGTCACGAGTTCAATTCCTCCGCCCCTCTCGGAGAGCCTGGCAAGCTACCGAGAGTATCGACCCCACGCAGCAGAGCCTGGCAAGCTACCCGTGCATATTGAATATGCCAAAAACAGTAACAATAAGTCTCTCAATGAGAGAACTTACTGGTGCCTGCTCGAACAAATCGATGAGCAATGGGATGACAGTGACAGTGATGACAGTGACAGTGACAGTAACTGTACCTCATGGTGATTCACAGTGATTTAATAAAAATATAAAAATAAATAAATAAATGGGTGGACATGGAGAGTGTCAAGCTGAGTTAAGTGGGTCAGAAGGAGAAGGACAGATATAGAATGACTGCATTAATTTGTGGCATATAAAAATACATATAGTAGAAAACTAATATCCATTGCCAGGGAAAACAGGGGTTAGAGGACTGATCAGTGGTTGGAACTTACCACAAGTGTGTGTGGGGCTGAGAGTAGGTAAGATAGAGAAGAGACCATATGACAATAATAGCTGGGAATGATCATGTTGGACAAGATCTGAGGGTTAAAAGTAGGGGAAGGGATATTCTTGATAATCAGTATCAATATTGCAAACTACAATGCACAAAACAGAAGGGGGAGAGAGAGAGAGAAAGAGAGTGAGAAAGAAAGAGGGAGAGAGAGAGAGAGAAAGAGAGAGAGAGAGAGGAAGCACCTTCCATGGAGGCAGGCAGGGCATGGGGTCTGTAGGCTGGGGCATGGGAGGGAAGCTGTGGACACTGGTGCTGGGAAATGTACACTGATAGAAGGATGGGTGATGGAATACTGTATGACTGAAATCCAATCATGAACAGCTTTGTAAGGGTCTATCTCACAGTGATTTAATAAAAAATGTTAAAAAAACTGCTAGCTTTCTTCCCATAGTGTTTTCCCTTATATAATCCTTTCTGGCCACACAAACACAATCAGTGTTGACCAAGTTCATGCTTTTGTTTGTAAAACTATATTTCTTTTCATGAAATGGTTCACCTTGCCTCTTTCTTATTTTGCACCAAAATACCTCTGGCCTTTCTTTCCTACAAAGCATCCTCATCATCTTCAGATAGCCTTTTAATGTAAGCTACTAACCCACTTTTATCTCTCTCTCTTTATAAATCACCATGATTGCTCAATATGCACGAGCAATTCTGTTCGGATGTTGCTAGAAGCAAATGTTTATCTGTTTCTCTAATTTTGTTTATACATGATCAGAGAATAGGGTACTCTAGTTCATCACAGGTTCAAGTTACTAGATATATGTAAAATAGACTGAGCATGAATAGCCAATTGTATAGTATTAAAATTCAATAATAGCCTCAAACCTAAACACTACTGAAAAATTTTTAATCTTCCAGTAATGATTCTGAAAGCACTTTAGGGTTTTACAGTCTCAAGGTTATCATTATCATTGCCCTATACATATAGGGAAGTAATGAATATTTCCAGTTCATAGGTTATCAGATTGATCAGTTCTTAATGCATTTCTTTTGGTTTCTCTTATACCTCCCTATATTGCAAGACCTTCAAGAGTTAGAGTCACAACTTCTATTTATTTTTCATTTTTCATAGGACCTTATATAAATGGGTACAAAATTCATTATTTTAACTATATGGATTAGAGATTAGATTGGCGTATAGCAGAGACTTTATTTCAATAATTATCTTCCATTTATTTTCTTTATTTCCCTATATTTTTAAACACATAACTAAAAGAATATATCAGCAGTGACCACCTTACTCTTTGTTACTGACCAATACAATCCTTGGATGACCTTTCTCTTATATGGCATGCTATAGGAGCTAACAATTTTGCAAATACCTGCTTTTCCTTAGAATCCTGTGTGGTCACACGATTTATTTTGTCCATGAAATATGCATAGAAGTGACATGTGTCACTTCTGAGCAAAAAAAATCATTATTAATTACCAAATAATGAAACAATTGAACTATTATTCTATTGAAATCACACTGCATTATAATGCTATATATGTTTCAGATATGCAGCATTGAAAATTAACATATGCATCTTCTTTGTCTCAATTTATACACCCCCTCCCTGTAGCTACCTTTCCCTTCCCTTCTAGTAACCATAAATTGGTCTTATGTCTAAAACTTCATTTTATTTAGTTCATCTCTTTGTTTGCTCTATGAATGATATGAGTGAAATACATAGTGTTTATCTTTTTTTTTTCTGTCTTATTTCAATTCATATTCTAGGTCCATCATGCTGTTGCAAATGACAGTCTCCTTCTCTAGAGCTGAATCATAGTAGTTCATTGTATAAATCATATCTTCTTTATTTATTTGTCAGTCAGTGGGCACTTAGAATTTTTCTTGTTTGTTACTATAGTAAATAAAGCTGGAAAAAGATTGGGAGTGCATAAATCTCTTTCAATTAGTGATTTTGTATTTGGGGGGGGGGTAAAGTTCCAGAAGTTGGATAATTGGTAAATTCCCAGAAGCTGGATATAAAATAAGTTTTATTTATCTATTCATATTTTATATTTGGGCCAGTCTCCAAACTTCTTTTTGTGATAGCAGCACCAATTTATGTCCCCACCAGTAGCGCATAATGTTCCTTTCTCTTTAACCTTCTCCAAGACTTATTTCTTGTCTTTTGTATAATACCTTTATTCACAGAGATAATGTTATATTTCATTATTGTTTGGGTTTACATTTAACTAATAATAAGATATGATGAACATCTTTCCATGTACTTATTCATCTCATTATGTCTTCTTTGGAGAAGTGTCAAATCAGACCTTCTGCCCATTTTTCATGTTTGTTTTCATATGGTGGAGTTTTATGAGCTCTTTGTAAATCAAAATGTTAACTACTTGTTAGATATATAATGCGTAAATATCTTCTTATTCACTTAGAGATCTTTTCATTCTTATATATTCATTTGCTGTGAAGTAGTTTTTCGTTTCATGTAGTCCCATTTGTTTGTTTTCATTATTGCTTCTCTTATCCTTCCATTTTAGACTCTCAACATCTCTGAGACTATGTCAAAGATTGTCTGTCCTACATTTTCTTCTATGACTATAGCCATCCATCTATGAGCAATTAATTAATGATAAAACAGCTAAGAGCCTGTAATAGACCAAAGAAAATCTCTTCTAGAAATGGTGTTGGGAAAACTGGATGGCCACATGCTCTAGGGACTTGAGTACATGCCTGGGGCCTGACATGTTTGAAGCCCTGAGTTCCATCCTGATGTAATTTTTTTCTTGCACACTTATGGGAAAAGCCACTGCTCTCCTAGACCTGAACTGCATCTCTGATGGAACATTAGACTGATGGTGCCATATAGCTGATATAATTTCTAGTATAAAGAAATTTTAATTTTTTTAATTAATTTTATTGAATCACCATGTGGAAGATTTCAAAGTTCTCAGGGTAATGTCTCAGTTATACAATACTCAGACACCCTTCCCTTCACCAATGCCCATATTCCACCACCAACCCCAGTATACCTCCCGCCCCCCAGCCCCCGCCCACTTAAGTGATAAATTTCACTTTGTTTTCTCTTTACCTTGATTACATTCCATGTTTCAACATAAAACTATTGTTGTTGGAGTTTCCCCCCAAAAAAGAGACAGTCCTACTGCCAAGGAAGCATTTGATAATTAGTTTTCCATTGCTGAGAATGGAGAGATATTAAGTCCTGCTGTTCCAGTACATAGCTTTTGTTTTCCCCCCCTCCTTCCCGTGCCACCAAGTTCATGCCTGCTTAGTAATCCTCATAATATGACTGACACCACGCCGCCTGACAAAGGGAAAAAAAAAATGAGAAAGAGGGTTATTTCCGGTCCTCAGCCGGCGTGGCGCTATGGCTTAGTTGACAGTCTAGCAGCATGTCTGCAAGCAGTTTCTGGGACCAAAAGTGGTCTAGTTGTTTTCCGGAAGTGTGGCTACCAGGGTGAAAATCCAGTGTAAGCGTGCGCTGGTATTGGCCCCCACTCGAGACTGCCCAAGTGTCTCGCTGTTCCAAGTACATAATAATTTTTTTTCCTTTTATTCCATTCCTGAGCCACCAAGTTCGTGCCTGCTTAATAGACATCATAATATGGCTGACGCCACACCTCATTTCTTTCCGAGAAAGAAGGATATTTCTTCTCCTCACCGGCGTGGGGTTATGGTTTAGTTTACAGTCTAGAGAGATGCCTGCTACTTTGATTACCTTCAATATTTCAACAAAAGACTCACTATTCTTGTTTGGATTTCCCCCCTCAAAGTCCAACCCACTAAAAAGGAACCATTTCATATTGCTGACAATTAGGAGATATTAGGTCGTGCGGCCGCTGCCGCGGCCACATGGTTTTGGATTTCTGTATAAAGTCCAGGGAAAATTCTGCCAGAAATTACATCACTGCAAGTTTTTACTCCCCTTTTGTGGTGCTCATAAGATGGAAAAGCCTAACGAGAGAAACCCTTCCCTGCTGTCGCAGCCTGGGGTCAACTCTGAGTTCACAGTCCGGAGGTATTTCAATGGGCTGCTGGTGTCCAAAGTAGTTCGTTTGAGCTCCACAATCTTGCTCGAGCGGCAGCAGTGGTGGAAAGCAAGAAATTTTAAATTTTAAAAAATATACAAAGCTACTTAGATTTTGATGGTTTGTACCATTTCATAACATATTTATTTTACAAATGTCTTCCTAGGTATTTTTTCTATAAACTATGCATTCCTTGAGGCCAGCAGACACATCTGAATGCTTTATTCGCCCTCATTATTTTGCTAAGATAAGTTCTACCAGGGTTTCAAATAGAATTTGTAGAACAAATAAGTGAAAGTTAAATATCTTTATTTCCATAAAATCTGGAGTGATAGCACAATGGGTAGGGCATTCATTTGACTTGCACTCGACTGACACAGGTTTGATTCCTCCATCCCTCTTGGAGAGCTCGGCAAGCTACCAAGAGTATCCTGCCCGCATGGCAGAGCCTGGCAAACTACCCATAGCGTATTCGATGTGCCAAAAACAGTAACAACACGTCTCACAGTGCAGATGTTACCCGTGCCTGCTGGAGCAAATCGATGAACAACAGAACGACAGTGCTACAGTGCT
Organism: Sorex araneus; assembly: GCF_027595985.1. Lineage (NCBI taxonomy): Eukaryota > Metazoa > Chordata > Mammalia > Eulipotyphla > Soricidae > Sorex > Sorex araneus. Next base: position 90,861,513 of record NC_073304.1, on the reverse strand, counting down.
ATGACAATAATTTCTACTTGACCTTTGCTTTTTTAAGGAAAAACAGTCCCTATAGTTTAGAAATAGAATGTAACCTGAGGAATTTGAAGTCCAATGATAGTTTTTAAAACTCTGTCTGAAATTTCCTAAAGGTGCCAAGTAGTCACAAATTGGCCCAAAATAAGTTAACTCCCGAAACTAATAAGATCTACTGGGCTCCACCTTGGGCACTCCTTGTACTCTGATCTCTCCTCCCCTGCTCCCCCAAAAGTTTATTTCTTACTTAGAATATTACCGTTTTGATTGTTTCCCTCCAACTGCAGCCACACATTTGGAGAGTATTTCTTCTGCTCTTACTGCCACCTTGATTAGTAACAAGCCTACTACACCATTCCTGAGAAAATCTTACTAAATCTGTGTGGAACTTGATTGGGACTGACAGAATAAACTAATAAGGTGAAGTTATAGGTAACTGTAAACTTTCTCAAACTCTTTTGTCTGCTAGTTAGTAAGTCTTTATTTTCTTATAAAGCATTCAAAGAAGACTTCTCGAACTCCTTCTGAAATCCGATTTAATCAGCTAAAATGTGTTTTGAGACCAATTTGAGGTGATTCTTTCCATTCCTTAGCTTGTAAGGAGAAAATGATCTCAGGAAGGAATTAAGCAGAGTTTAATGTGAGGTCAGTACCAACTGATATGGGTTATATGGTCAACACATTATTCTCTTTCCGCTTAAGAAGCAATAAGTTCCTATAAATCAGTCAATACTTAAGCAAGATAAATAGGCTGATGATTGGGAAGTAATTTGAGCTTAAGAGTTGGACAAAACCGGTTACAGAATCCAGATCTACCACATAATTGCTGTGAGAGACAGTGGGGGCAGTGGGAATGCTTCTTTAAGGTAATAAGAATTTTTCTCCTCAGAATTGTTTGCTTTACACACTCGTGCACCCCACATGATTTCAGTTGAACACACACATATATTCTTCAACTTACTTCATTTTTTTCATTTATTGCTCACCAATAATTCTTACAGATTTTGTATCCATCTTTAAAAAGTACATCTAAATATCTAATTTTTGAAGGTATTTTTAAACATTTGTAACAATGTATTAAATTTTCAATTGTTAGACAAAGTATTTCTGTCAAAAGGCAGATATCAGACTAACTGAAAAGCAAGAAATGTATATTAAGAAAATGACAAGTGAATTTGAACGCAAACTAAGCAACTGTGTAGTGTCAAGATGAAAATATTGAGGTGCTACATTAAAACTAACATAACAAGGGAAGTAAAATACTTCAACAAATGGTGTTGTAACAATTATATACTTTATGGGAAAAATAAATACCAATCTTTACTTCACACCATAAACAAATGTTAGCTAAAACCAGAGCTAAGTGTAAAATTAAAGTTAGTCTTCTAGAGAAAATTATAAGAGAAAACCTGTGAGACAAGAATAGGCAGATTCATATAAAACCACTCAAATCATATTGCATATTAATTTTTACCAAAATTAAAGTTACTAATTGAATGTCATTCTTGAGTAACTGAAAGCTAAATCAAAGAATGGAAAAATATAAATAACTGCATATATATGACAATAGATTACTATGCAGTATACATAAAGATTTCTTTTACTCAGTGTTCAGAAAATAAAAATTTAATGTGGGTAAAATATTTCAACACTTTGTAAAGATAGCTATTCAGATGACCAATTCATACATACAGTAAAACTATTCCAACGCAAAAGTAAAATACTATATGATCCATAATTAATGAAAGTATAGAAAACGCAGAAATAATCTATATTGAAATAAAACAGTTCACTGACTTGTTCCTTGGAAAAGATTGGGCAACAGAAGCATTGGGGAAAGGACATAAGAGAACTTTTGAGGAAATGAAAAGTGACAGAAATGTTTAATAACTGTAGTAATTTATGCAATAGTGTATAAATGTCTGAAAAGTCATAAACTATAAAAATATACATGTATACATGTTATCTTTAAATTACACACTTTTGAGATATAAAATTCCCCTAATTTGGAATGAAATAAAATGTATATTAAAAATAAATGCACAGAAATATATCTTTGATGTAATTCTGAGAATTGATGGGGGAGAGGGGGAAATGAATTGGCTCCTCTTACTTTTCATCCCAAACCCAAAATTCTGGGTCTTTCAATCTAAAGGACCATTTCTCAGGATCTAATTCTCCCTCCAGAGGACACAGCTGTGGTTCCATTGAAACTGGAAGATAATGCTGCTAGTAGGTCTCTTTGGGCCCTGCATGCCAACGAATCAATAGGTGAAGAAAGGAGTTGTATGTCAGCTGGAGTGATTGTTCTGACTCTCAAAGGGCAAATTGGGCTATTATTCCACAATGGGAATATAAATGAGTATGTCTTCAATATATGCAGCATCTTTAGGAGAATTTTAATAATTCTAGGTCCTAGGATAAACATTAATGTAAAACTCAAGCAATCAAATGAACATTAGCTGATGCCAACCTATTCTAGAATTAAGTTTTGGATCACCCCATTGGGCAAAGAACTCCTATTAACTGACAGCTGACATGCTTGCTGTAAACAAAGGGAAAATAGAAAGAGTAGTAGAAGAAGAGAATGTTGTTGTTTTGTAGTTTTCATAAAATGTTCTTTTTAAAAAAAATTGTTTATTAATTAAATCACAGTGACATACACAGTTACAAAGTTGTTCATGACTGGGTTTCAGTGATATAATGTTCCAGCACCCATCTCGTCACCAGTCTACATTTCCTACCACCAATGTCCCCAGTTTTCCTCCCACCTCCTCCCTCTAGGGCAAGCATTTTACTCTCTCCCTCTTCCTCTCTCTCTCTTTCTCTCTCTCTCTCTCTCTCTCTCTCTCTCTCTCTCTCCTTTTAGACATTATGGTTTGTGTTATAGCTTATAAAAGGTTTTCAGGTATATTTACCTACTTTGAACATTTACACTGTCGCACTGGCATCCCCTTGTTCATAGATTTGCTCAAGCAGGCACTAGTAACATCTCCATTGTGAGACTTGTTGTTACTATACTTGGCATATCTAATGTGCCACAGGGAGCTTGTCAGGCTCTGCCGTGTAGATGGGATACTCTCGGGAGCTTGCCAGGCTCTCCAAGAGGGACAGAGGAATTTAACTAGGTCAGCTGTGTGCAAGGCAAATGCCCAGCTATGACAATGAGACCATTGTAAAAACAGAAGCCATAATCATTATGTCTTCCCTTTTCAATCTGAATGAATATGTGGGTATTGTCTGTATTTTCTCCCCTTTTTCATTTTCCTTAAGATATATTAGATAAATATCTATATTAATAATTAAACTCAATATGCTGAAATAGACGATCTCTGAACAGCCCCCAAAATCTAGGTAGAGGAACATTATATGTTATTTTGGAGAAGAGCTAAGTGAAGCATGAATAAAAGAGGTGCACATGGATGGCACATTGATAAGGAACAAAGTGTGGTGACTGTGTTTTGTCAGTGCAGAGAAGATATGATCATTCTATAATGGAATTTCTCATTGTGTGAAAACTTACACAAGGATGTGGCACATATGCTGCCTGAGCCCATGTGCTGCTTGTGCCTACATGGCCGAGCACATGTGGTGCCCAAGCACATGTGTCGCCCGCATCTCCCCTCTTGAGATATGTACTTTCATACTTCTGTGTCTAAAGCTCAGGTATGTGTAGGAGTTCTCTCCATCCTTAGAAAAACCCGCATTCTCTCTTGAGTGCATAAGTCTTACTCTTCTCTCTCCCTCTTATCCCTTCCTCCTCCCCTCAAAACAACTCTAAATAAAATCTGGAGCCTTGGGCTGGGGGATATACCGGCTCACGCTCTGCCAAGATGTAACCCGGGCGGCCACACATTTGTGTGACCACTCTGCTGCAGATCGGCCATGATCCGAAGGCCAACTAGACTACTTTTGGTACCAGCAACTGCTTGCAGCAATGTCTCTAGACTGTGAACTAAGCCATAGCCCCATGCTGCCCCAGGAAGGTAAATGATGCAATTTCTAACATGAATCTCCCTGGACTTAATTACTAAAATACTAAAATACAGAAATCCTAAACCGCGTGGCCACTTCATATCTCTTCATTCTCAGCAATGGAAAACTAATCATCAAATGCTTCCTTGTCAGCAGGGCTGTTTTTTGGGGGGAAACTCCAACAACAATAGTGAGTTTTGTGTTGAAATATGGAATGTAATCAAGGTAAAGAGAAAATTAAGTGAAATTTATCAACTACGCAGGTGGGGTTGGGGGCTGGGAGGAGGGAGGTATACTGGGGTTTTGGTGGTCGAATATGGGCACTGGTGAAGGGACGGGTGTTCAAGCATTATATAACTGAGACATAAGCCTGAAAACTTTGTAACTTTCCACATGGTGATTTAATAAAATAAATAAATTTCAAAAAATCTGTTCACTTAAAAAAACACAGAAGGACTGATGTTTTCCCTTGGATAAAAATATATAAAAATATGAGAATCTCATCATCAGTCAAGATCCAGAGTCACATGTCCTTTTCTCCCAGAAGGGAGCATAACATGACACATGCCATAATTATGCATTGGACCATGCTTCAGACTGTTCCATTCAGGACACCCCGGAGGGAAGCAGGTAAGGTCCCTCCCCACCCCAAGAGATGCAGCCCTGAATTCAACTGCTGTACGGCCACTCTGCACATACTGGGGCCTAGCCTCACCCATGAGTGAACTTATTTCTAAACTGTGCAGCAGTGATGACAACTCATACCTCACCCACCCATGCTTCAAGAGCACTGCACCACATATGATTGGGGTTTAAAGTAGGAGGCAACCAACGATAGTGGGAATTTTTTCTTTTTTTCAGACACATACATATAAGCATACAAGTCTCAACCCTTAACGACATGTTAGTCATCTCTTATAGAAGGGTTTAATGGCCCCTGGGTGAAATACAACAATCTTCACACTCTTTCCTTTGAGGAACTTTTTTCATGGCATTTCCAGAAGTTTTTCATAACAAACAATACAAAATAAATTATTTCAGTTCTGCTTTGGGGCAGGGGTTGGGGTTTAGAATGGAAACATCCAAAATATGGTAGTGGGAAAGTGTGATGGTGGTGGAATTGGTGTTTGAATATTAAATGTAATCAAATATTATGAACTATTTTATGAAATAAAGTATAGAATATATGTGTGTATATGTACATATATATATAAATAAATAAAGATGTGAAAAACAGAAGTGAAGAGGCATTTTTAAATTTTTTTTCCTTTTCATTGACTCACTGTGAGACAATCTTTACAAAATTTCCCATGATTGAATTTCAGTCAGACAATGTTCCAACAATCATCCCTTCACCATTCTCCCTGAGAACTCCAAAGCAGTTACTAGGGGTCCTGGGAAGCCCATTCAGTTGTACTCAGCCAAACCTGGAGGCAGTTCAGGTGAGAGTCCAAGATGTGATGCTGCTCCACCCTGACAGTGATCTGATGTCTTCAGGCAATTCTCAGTTGCAGATGGAGCCATCTTTGTGTTCTGAAGGCTTGTGCTGAGCCAAGGCACTCTGGCTACTCAGTCCCCTTCTGCTGGTCTACTGCAGTACTGCAGTGGTTCCAAACTTATTTGACTTACTGCCTTCTTTTCAGAAATGACTTGATGCCCCCTCCCGCCATAAGTTGGCCTTTTTAAAGTGAGCAAACATAAAGCACCTCACCCTAACATAATCTGCTTTGCTCCTGAGGCTGCTACAAACTCTGATCCCCACCCGATTGATCTAATGACTCCTAGGAGACAGTATCTATCCACTTTGGGAAACACAGGTCTCTTGAATGATTTGCTACTATGGGCAGCACCCAACTCTGCAATATTCTCAACCACCTCTCATTCCCCATCTTTCTTCCTCTGCTACTCTAAGATCCAGCCTAGACGCTTGTGTAGTGCTGGATCAGTGAACTACACTAACATGTCCCTAGATCACCAGACTCACTGAGTCTGGGAAGAGATATGGGCATGAATTCCAGTTAGGGTTCAGGGGCTCCTATGTCTTATCACTCTCTCTACATATCCACTTCCCTCTTACTAACTGCCCATCTAATTAACCTAAAAATTCCCTCTAAATACCATTAGTATTCTTTTGCTCTAAGGTACTTTTTCTTATTATCTATTAATCCTTTTTAATCTATTAGTAATATAAAATTCACCGATTGAAGAGATAGTTCAGGGGTTAAGGCCCTTGATTTGCATGCTAACCAACTTCAATGCAATCCCAAACACCACATATAATTCCCTGATCCCCATCAGGAGTGATCCCTGAGCACTGATCCAAGAGTAAGCCCTGAGCCCTTCCAGTTGGGGCCTTAAACTCATAAAATGTTTTTAATTGATTCATTTTAATATATCATGAAATAGCTTTTTATAGCCATAAAGGGTTTGCAAGAGTTCCTATGTCTATGATAACATTTTCTATTACAAAGGTTAGCATATATTTTTCATGTCGCATATAATCTCTGGGTGAAAAACAAGTTTTGGGGGTGGGAGGAAGGGAAAAGAGTTGAAACCGTAGCAGATATGGAAAAGTATTTGCTATTGTATTCTAAAGATGTCCAACACTGGACAAGCAATAAGTATCACTAGGGAAGAGTGATTGCAGGATGGGTACTCAGGTACAATGTATGAAAATCAAATACAAACTGAACTGGCATTGCATTTGCCATGTAATTGTACCTATTAACACTTAACTCAATGACCATTGGAGAAGATGCACTAAAAAACAGTTCAAACCCTGGGAGGACATAGATACTTTTCCTCAAAACGAATATATATTTTAAATATATATAAATTATAGGGTAAGGAGGTAATTCAATATGCTGGAGCATATGTTTTGCATGTAAGAAGCTGGGTTTGATCTCAGGTGGCCAGAACACCTCCAGGAGTAATCACAAGTATTAAGTCAGAAGTAGCCCCTAGTACTGCCAGATATGCTCTCCAAGTCAACAAAAATGACATAATTACATTTCCATTTTTTTGTCATTTGGATGCTCTAAGTCACTTTTTAAAAGCTAATTCAAAATGCTATTTCTCCCTGATTTATATTTCTCTTGTAGTTTTTCTGAACAGTGAATTATAGTTTTACAAATTGCAATTTATAGTCTTATTAAGCTTTTGGGAATATTTATTTTTAATACAAGAAGGAATTGACATATGAATAAATTAATTAATGAAAAGTAAGACACTTAATAGACATTTTCCTAAATAAATATTTCTATATAAATGATAGGGCATCTGCTATTATTAAAACAAAGCGCATAACTTCTCAATTCATTATTAATAGAAGAACTTTCTTATTTAAGTCCTCTTTACTTCACAAAGAACAATGTATTCTAAAAGGCATAGTAAAATTATATGTATTTGTGTATCTATAAACATGTAACCTTTTCCTTTGGTTCACACTCAGTGTTTTCCTATATCAATAAACTGCATCTGTCCTATAGGAACCTAATCAAATAATTTCAGCTAATATAGTGTCTTCAGAAGGGAAATCTAGGCACTAATATCTTTAAGTCACTATGCCTTTTCTTCATTTACAAGTTTGATGTATTTTAATTTTTAGATATTGCTATTACATGATTTATTTTAGATAATGTCTAGTGGAGAAGAATATTAATGTTTAGTTAAGATTTATAGTCAGTTTATTTTAATCCACACACCATGGTGGTGGTTCCACTATGAAAAATAGTCTCATGTTTTCTACACTTCTGCTACTTTAACACGAGAGATTTAACAAGGAGGAATCACTGTCATTTTGATTCCACTAGCCCCAGTGCCATTAGCGTTCAGACTAAATGAATGCTGTTTGACTTAATAAGAAGCCCATTTCCTCTGTCCATTTACTGCCCCTCTAAGTGCCCATTTTCCTTCCTAAGTCTGCCACAAGGCATGTGGGAAACCAATAAATTGAGAATTTAAGAAGATTTTTACTTCATATGCTTTGAACTGTATCATTCTTTATTGGAATTCTAAAAGTAAATAGGATCCATAGCTCTGTCATGCTCTTTGTCTTCTTCCCTCACATCTTTGTAACTTGTGTCAAGTTCCATAAAATGACTTCTTTAGTCATGTAATAATTTGAGTATCAAGTTTCAGTCCCATTTATTTTTTTATGAATTATTTGAAATAGTTTCAGGAAACAATATTTGGTTACCATTGTGGTGGAAAGAAATCATGGTGTCTTGTGACTCTCAGGTAGGTATTATATTTAAGTGTTTGAATGCCTTTTTATATTTAGATGATTGAAGTTCACTACAAGAAAACATAAATTCAAAAAAGGAATGTGGCTGTTGAAATGGAGCTGCCATTTTCTAAAGTATAACACCCATTTCTTGTATGAATTTCTATTCACAATGCTGAACTGCAGACCACAGAAAATGAGCTATTGGCAAAGGAGATGCTGTAGAAAGAACAACAACAACAAAATCCTGATAGATTCCTTAATCATATAAGTCACTCGTGAACAATAAAGCACTGTTAAGATTGCTTTAGAAATTAGGTCCTGACCTGACTTTTTGAAAAATAGCACAAAGTAAATTGAAAACATAAATGGATACGTGTTTTGGAGAGTGGTTGGGAGAACTGCATTTCAGTATAATGAAGATGAAGGATGTTTGCTCTATCAAAGACAAGCATTAAAATTAATGATACCCATCCTACAAAGGACGAGTCATTCCAGTTTTGAATGGATAGCATATATTTGTGTTAGGGGTATTTATATAAAGGGTGTGCCTCTTTCCACAAAATAATTTGAGTAGGCTGAGGAAGATCAGACCTAGAAAGCATTCAGTTCATTCAGGGGCATATGTCGCTGTGTTGCCACTTTGAAGACACAAAGGAGCTGTGGTATGTCCATGACTGTTGGCAGACCAGCAGTGTTATACTCAATGGGCCCTTCCACATCATTTGTTTTTCTTCCCCAGATCTTTGCTCTCTTATAGCTTCTTCACTTTGCTCAGTTTTCTTTCCCTGATGCTGGTCTTCCTACTTTTCACTCATTTTCTGGCTCCAGATTTATGGAGGCTTTTCCATGCCAATAGGAGACTGCTGAGCTAGCGCAACACATACCCCGAGGCTAGACTTGCTGGCCTTCAATATCAATTAAGATTCAGCACTGCTTACTACTGGGGCCAACTACCACATAGTTTATTATTGTTTTGACCATCTTTGTGCTTATTGTTATCTAGAGTTTCAGAAATCAAACTGAAAACAGTATTGCCGTCCCCCTGGGGCTTGCCTTCAGCAAGTGCTTGTGGAGCCAGGTGCTTTAGCAGCAGAAATATAATAGTCTGGTAGCTTTAGCTTTAGCATTTGCATGAACCAGATTCACCAGGAACACACAAATTAAGGAGAGAAGGGCCACAGCCAGAAAACAGAAGTTGAACAATTTACAAGCCAATAATTTTCTGATCCACATAATGAGAATTAAATTATTGAGTAATAATCACAAAATTTTCTGCTCCACGCGATTTTTTTATAAAGTTGGTATGAATGACGTTTTTCTCAATGATGAGTTGCTTAATAATGCAAGGTTGTTTCTGTTTATACATTTTCTAATCAGAGAGATCTCAGAATAGTGACTCTGCCTTAGGACTCTGCCTCTCAGAGCTGCCTTGATTAAGTCAGACACCCTGAGCACCACTTTTCATATCACTGAATCTGAAACAATATCCAGCTTGCGCAGTTGCTAAGATAATATTAAGAAACTAACCTATATTATACCCTTAGTGATATATTTACTTTTATGAAACTGAAATTGTTAAAGTGTTGCAGGTGACTTATGTGAAATTGGAAGATATGACCCCCCTGGGAAAGGAATTTACTGCTTTTCTAGTTACCCATCTCTGTCACCTGGGAAATGTTTGGGGAGGTTTTAGACTGATGAAAATATGATTTGAGAACCTGCATCACACAGGCTTTCTGTGTGAAGCTAGTTCTGCATTAGTTCTGCATGACAGTTGTCAAAATACCTGAGCCCCCACTTGATCGACATGGCATGGTGGATTGATCCCTGGCACCCAGACCCTTGGGGAGCAGAGGAAGTCAGGCTGAGCAAGGAATTGTTTTTATCAGACAAACAGAAAAAGCAGTCCAGTTTCTCTTTAGGTCTATTGCCTACTCTCACAGAAAAGAGTTTCAGGAAAGAGATGAATAATGAAGATAAGCTTATTTGAGAAATATGAGGGGAGATAAAGGAGAGTTTTGCCCTCACAAGGGAGCACAGGCTTCTGCAGAGTTGAGAGAGCCAAGTGCATATCCCGTGTAGAGCTGCAGGCAAATCCCCAAGATGGATAATATACGGAAACAACTTGCGCATAAATGTGGCCACTTCCCCAATTGGGGAAATGTGTGACCTTTCTTCTGCCAAGTTAGTTTCTATATCATTTTTTCAAACTGTCCCCCAAAGGATGTTGCTAAGATTTTTTTAACAGAAGAGTTTGGAACTGTCAATGAAACTTTGATATTCTTAGCTTATTTCAATTTTATTTGATAATCTTAGCTTATTTCAATAAAATTGAAATAAGCTGTTAATAAATCCTTGTTTTCATCACTCTGATATCTATATTCATTTCACGAGTTCATTGTTAAAGGTTACCCTAAGTCTTTCACAAAAGCTTCTTTTTCTGTAGATTTTTCCCATTCATTTTAGTATTTCCTGCTCAACTAACGTCACCTCTGAGGCTTTTAGTTGAATACATTAATGGTTTTGACATATTTTAGATATTTAATATGCCTATATATTTTTCCACAATTGTAGTTATACTAGATTCAAATAGACCTCTTAATAAAAAGATAATTGTGCAAACTGAATTGTTTTTAAATTGGTCTATTTCAGATCAGTTCTGCATTTCCCAGACAAAGAGAGGTATATTTCTCTTTATGAAAGCTCTTCCAGGGCCAGAACAATAGGACAGTTTTTAGGGCATCTGCCTTGTATGCAATTGATATGGGCATCCCATATGGTCCCCCAAGCATCGCCAGGAGTAACCCCTGAGTGCAGAGACAGGAGTGACCTCAGAGCATCGCTGGGTATGACCCAAAAAGTAAAAAAAGAAAAGAAAAAAAGCTCTTTCATATTTCATATATGGAATCAGAAAAGCTGGAAAACTAAATTATATCAAATGTGAGTTACATCTGAGTAATTGAAATTCCTTCAGTAAATATGTGTTGTATGTATGAGAGAGAGAGAGAGAGAGAGAGAAAAGAGAGAAAGAGAATATATAACTCTCGGTCCCTCAAATTCCATAATCCACAATGCTATAAGTCTTTATATATCAGAGGTTCCAGCCACTTCATGCCCTTCTCTTTAATGCTAAATCAGAGCCTTAACTTATTTATTTATTTATTTTGGCTTCTTAGGTCACACCTCGCAATGTTCAGGGGTTACTCCTGGCTCTGCAGTCAGGAATTACTCCTGGTGGAGATCAGGGGACCGTATGGGATGTCAGTAATCCAACTGGGCCCAGCTGCATGCAAGTCAAACGCCCTACCAGCTGTACTATCACTTCAGCCCTGCCTCAAACTTTTTAATACAAAAGGACTTAGGAATTCATACTTCATCTTAATTTATTTTTTACAACAGCTCTGTGAAAAGGGTTGCACCATTTTCATTTTAAGCATTAGAAAACAAAGTTTGGCTGTTAGATTACTTATCTCAGGTGAAATACAATATAACATAGCCAAGATTTTGAACTAAGGTCTATCAAGGACCACAACTAATGAGGATTCCATTTTCTCCAGGGGCTAGCCTTGAAATATTGACTATTTTTATCTAGAAAAGTTCAAAAAAGTGGAAAGAGACTTTAGCCCACGATGTTAATACATACCATTGGTGACTCACCCTTGACTGTGGTTTAACTTACACAAATATCGGGGTTTTAAAGAGGTCACAACATGGACATCCACAATACTGAAAAAAATTATTAAAAACAAACAGTGTGAGCATAGAAGCCATTGTGGAAATGTTCAAGGTATAAACAAAGACTAGCAAACCATTAAGTTTGGTTGTTTTGCTTTATGTGAAGGAGAAGATTTGAGGTATGTTTGGAACAGGAGATTGGGGGGCAATCAGAGGCCTTGAACTCTGGGTGGAGGAATTCAGACTTCCTTCTCTTGACCCTGGGAAACCAGCAGAGACATTAGAACAGAGGTCTGTTTCTAGAAAGACACCATTGATGCACTTCTTGGGGGAAAACACAGAGAAAGGAGACTTGAATTGGGGAAAGTAATTTTCCAAAGCATGTCAGGGGCAGTACTGAGGGATTTTAATGGCATTGAGACAATATCAAAGAAGGGAGGAAACACTATAATATTGGAGGAAGGTTAAACTGTGATAAATGCTTCTGAAGAACCCCCACCACCCTCTGACTGTGCTCTTTCTGAATAGTTCTTGATTTGTATATATCAGCAGCTGTAAAAAAAAAAATAGAAACTTCAAATTTGGATTAGGAAGCAATTAGGAAGTTTGAACCACACTATGAAAACATAGCACAATTCTAGCTCAAAGCCACTGATGCTAAAAATAAATATTATCCTGGAATGAGTGCAGAAATAAGAGAAAATGAAGTTGGCAGGTGAATCTACTTAATTAGCTTGAGGCATTTTTTTACTAAAATTTCATTATTGGAAAGAAGAATGTATAGTGAAATGCTTAAAGGGCTATTTAGAGAGAAATTTTAAGGACAAAGAAATCCAATTGCTATGATTAGGAACTGTCCTGCAGCTGGCCACCTCTGACCTGCACTTCCCCTCCCATTAAGGATCAAGTATAAAAATAATTGAAACTATCAAGTGAACAAAAGCAAATACATACAATTTAGAAAACAGGAGATCATAGTTTAAAAAATAAGCAAGATAAAAGGGCAAACTAAAAAGCCAGACTACATAAGATACAGCAAAATAAGTAACAAAAGAAGATTAAAGAAGTTTAGAGTAAATAAGTAAATATTGTCTGAGTGCACTAAAATAGATTTATTTAAAGTTGAATTCAGCTATAAGAACATGATTTAAAAAGAATAGGAAAATGTGTTCATTGCAATCAGACTCTTTGAAAATTTTTATGTCCCTATTGAGCTTGCATTATCTTTGCAAAACGTTTTTGCTGATTTTTCAGTCAAGGTATATGTCTATTTTATTTTTGAGGTTATTTTGAGTCCTTTATTTATTTTGGATATTAACTGCTAGTTGAATGTGTGATGTTCAAGTATTTTCCAATCAGTGGTAAGTTTTTCCTTTTGATGGAATTTTCTTTCATTGTTAAGTATAATGTAGGCCCATCTGTTTATTCTTTTGCTTCCTCTATCTTGGAATCAAATCTTCCAAAGTACTTCTAATGCTGATGTCAAGAAAAGGAGTGTCTGGTTTTTTTTCTGCTTTTTTTTTTTTTTTTTATGGTTTTAGGTCTTACATCTCAAGACCTTCATTCTACTTTTTATTATATTTGTGTACATGGTGTAGATAAATAGTTCCATTCTTTCACATGTAGCATTCCCATTTTCCCAATAAGATTAATTGAAAAAATTTTACTTGCACCACGATATGTTCTTTATTCCTTCTTGTTGTAGTTTTCTGTGTGTGTGTGGTTTTATTTATGGATTCTGAATTTTGTTCCAATGATCTGTATGTCTTTTTATTTCATTGTTATCTTGCTTGTTACTATCACTTTTTAGGATAATTTGATGTTGGGAGACATGAAAGTCCATTTTTTGTTCTTTTTTCCCCTCCCTTTTTTTATTGATTCACTGTGAGGTACAGTAACAGAGCTTTCATGTTTGAGCTTCGATCATATAATCATTAAACACCCATCCCTTCCCCAGTGCACGTTTTCCACCACCAAAGTCCCCAGCATCCAACCCCCGCCTCCCATTCCACACCTGCCCCTGCCTGTGTGGCAGACAATTTGCACAGTACTCTCTGTCTCTACTTAGGCTACCTTTGGTATTTGTGTCCAGTCCCACCAACACTTATACTTGCCAAAAATGCAATGCTAGACAATGTATTTTGTATTGCTTGTTATGAATACAATATAATGCCGTGCAGCCGCTTTAAGAATTCTGCTGTAGGAATTCTAAAATTTTAACAATTAGGGTCTGGAGAGATTGCTGCAGCAAGTTGCTCAGGTCTGAGATTTGTTTGTGTGTTTCTGGATCATGCCCGCATGGGAGCTTAAGTAGATGGTGGCCAGGTGTGGGCATATTCTTAGAGTCCCATATGGGTGGGGGAAAGGAGAAGGACCAATTCCTCCCCTGTCCCGTGAGGCCTGGTGTTTCCCATCACTATCACTCATACCTGGAGCTCTTCGCTGAGTTCTAGAAGATGGCCGCCGCCAGGAATCCTAGAGAACAGGCAGAAGGACGGCACCTGCCCCCGGTTGGACTCGCCCGGCAAAAATGGCCCATTGCAAAGTCCAGAGCCATCTCTGCAGGAGGTTGCTTGGGTCCAAGATTAGTTTGTGTGTCTCATTTTTTGTTCTTTTCTTTCTTAAAAATATTTGTTTTGGTATATAAATATATATAGTAGAAGAATAATATCTATGGCCAGGGGAAAAAGGGGTTAGGAGAACTGGTCAATGATTGGAACTAACCATAAGTGTGTGGGGCTGAGGGTAAGTAAGATAGAGAAGAGACCGGTATGACAATAATAGCTGGAAATGAGCACTCTGGACAAGATCTGAGTGTTAAAAGTAAGTAAGGGATATTATTGATAACCTTTCAGTATCAATATTGCAAATCACAATACCCAAAAGGAGAGAGGAGGGAAGAATGAAAGAGAGAGGGAGAGGGGGGAGAGAGAGAGAGAGAGAGAGAGAGAGAGAGAGAGAGAGAGAGAGAGAGAGAGAGAGAGAGAGAGAGACAGGCAGGGGGTGAGGGGTGACAGATGGAACAACTGGGGGACACTGGTGCTGGGAAATGTACACTGGTGAAGGGATGGGGGTTGGAACATTGTATGACTGAAATCTAATAATGAACAGCTTTTAAATGGTCTATCTCACAGTGATTCAATAAAAAAATATTTTTTAAATAAAAAATACATATTCATGCTATTTTTGGTAGTTCCAAATAAATTTTACATTTTTTGGTGCTATTTCTTGAAAAATGCTTTGTGGATCCTCGGGGATTTGCACTGAACCTATAGATTGACTTAGTCAATATAGCCATTGTAATTATTTAATTATTCTAACCCAAAATATTTTTGTTTCTTTTTAATTTGAAAATATTGAAATAAATAAGGCTTTTTTTTTTTGTTGCTTTTTGGGTCACACCCAGCGATGCTCAGGGGTTACTCCTGGCTTTGCACTCAGGAAATGCTTGGGGGACCATATGGGATGCCGGGGATCGAACCCGGGTCGGCCGCATGCAAGGCAAACGCCCTACCCGCTGTGCTATCGCTCCGGCCCCAATAAGGCATTTTTTTAACAATGTCATAGTTTTCTAGAGAGTTCTTTTACTTCTTTGGCTAAATTTATTCTATATTTTTAAATATTAAATATAAATTTTATTATTAATAACAGATTAAAGGTATTTGATTATTTTATATTTTATAAATGGGATAATTTTTCTTATTTCTTTTTCTATTTTTTCATTATTTGCATATATAAGTGCAACAGATATAAATTTTGTGGTATGCCGTTTGACTTGTTTATTGTTTCTGACAGCCTTTTCCTGGAATCCTTAGGATTTTCTGTAGAGATCATCAGGTCATTGGCAAATGGTGACAGTTATACTTCTTCCTCACTGATTTGGCTACTTTTTTATCCTTTCATTGTTTAAGTCCCTCTGTGAGGACTTCCTATTGAATGGTAGGTATCCTTATCATCCCTCCACCTATTCCCCCTGGCGGCTTGGTGGCCGCCATTTTCCACAGGCCATTGAACAGTCAGGTATGGGCCCCCAGTGACAAGATACATGGGGCCTCATGAGATGGGGGTGGAGCCAGCCCTTGTTCTCCCCTGCCCCTGAGTCATCGCCCATGAAAGGCCCTTCTGGCTACTGATTAAGCTGCTTAATGGCCATAATCCCAGAGACACACGAACGCATCTTGAAACTCAGCAACTTTTGGCAGAAATCCCTCCAGACTTAATTATTAAAATTTTAGAATTCCAAAACCATGCAGTCACATCATGGTCATGCGACATCTTATGCTATTTATTCATTATCAACAATAGAAAACAAATTGTCTAATGTTGCCTTTTTGGCAGGTCTGAGTGTTGGGGGGAAATCCCAAATAATAATGGTGGGTCTGGTGTTGAAATATTGAATGTAATCAAAGTAGAGAGAGAGTAATGTGGAAATCATCTGCCACACAGGTAGGGGAAGGGTGTGTGATGAGGGGTATACTGGGGTATTTAGGTGGTGAAAAATGTACACTGGTGAAGGGACAGGTGTTTCATTATTGTATGACCAAGACTTAAGCCCAAAACCTTTGTAACTGTTCTCATGGTGATTCAATAAATATTTTTTTTAAAAGAGTGGGTATCCTAATCTTGTTCCTGAACAAGAACATTTATGATTTTTCTTGGTTCCTGAACCATACAGTTTCCTGCTATAAACTTCCATCCTATTATTGCTTTTGCTACATCTGTCCATAGTTTATGACCTATGTTGTTGTGCCTTCATTTTTATTTTTCTATAGGCATATTTTGATTTATTCTTTGTTTCCTCATTGACCAACTAGTTGTTTGGTAGCATATTATTAATTTGTTACAAATTTGTGTTTTCACTTCCATCTTCTTTTGGTGGATGTCTAGTGTCTAGGGAAGATGCTTGATAGGATTTCAATCTATTGAGACTTATTTTGTATCCCAACATTATGGTCTGTACTTAAGAATATTCTATTAACACTTGAATGTGTATCTGTTGCATTTGGGGGCTTGAGGAATATTCTGTAAATATATATTAAATCTGTCTGATCTAATTTATTATTTAAGAGTATTGTTTTCTTGGTGATTTTATGACTGGGCAAACTGTCCATTGCTGTAAGTGGGATTAAAGCTCCCTACTATAATTACATTGCTATTATTATGTTTCCCTAAATGTCTGTTAATATTTGCTCTATATATTTGAGCATTACTACGTTGGATGCATATGGATTAATAATTGTTGTCTTCTTATTGTGTTGAAGTTTCTATGATTATGTAATTTTCATATTTGTATCTTTTTTTACTGTAAGTTTATTTTATCTTACATAAGTATAGCCATTCCTGCCTTCCCAAATTTTCCATTAGCTTTGAGTACCAGTTTTTATATATCTTTAAATTTGTTTCATCCCCCACACACTTTTTTCTCCTGTGAGTCTCTGTAGGCATAATATAGTTGGGTTTTGTATCTATTTAGTCACTCCAAGCTTCTTAATTAGTGAACACAGTCCATTCATTTTCGGGGTGATTATCAATACATGAGAGCCTGTTACTTCAGTTTTTCCTTTAATCTTTGTTAAAATTATTGTGGATTTTAAAAAGTTAAATAGAAGAAATCCTTTCAATATTTTTTGTAAGAGTGTTCTAGTGTTGGCAAACTTCTTCAGCTTTTGTTTATCTGGGCAGGATATTATTTCTCTGTCATAATTGAAAGAGATTTTTGGAGGATATAGCATTGTTAGCTGGATGTTTTTATTCTTGAGTATTTTGGATTTGTCATTCCATATTCTTTTGTTCTGTAGAGCATCTGCTTAAAAGTCTGATAAAAGCCTGATGGGAGTTTTCTACTTTTATAAGATTTTTGCTGTTTTCACAGGCCAGATTTAATATTCTCTTTACCTGGCCTCTTGATAATTGCACTAATATGTGCTTTGGTATATATATCTTTGCATTCAGATAAACAATTGTTCATTCAGGGTTTATAAATGCAAATATTTAGTTCTTAT
Organism: Sorex araneus; assembly: GCF_027595985.1. NCBI lineage: Eukaryota > Metazoa > Chordata > Mammalia > Eulipotyphla > Soricidae > Sorex > Sorex araneus. The sequence continues at coordinate 90,843,618 of NC_073304.1, read as the reverse complement.
TTTATGTTCAGGTTTTTTTAAGTTCTTACTTCTTTAATAGGTAGGTGTCTGTGTGTGTGTGTGTGTGTGTGTGTGTGTCTGTCTGTCTGTCTGTCTGTCTGTCTGTCTGTCTGTCTGTCTTTCCCTTCATGGATACCCATCATTTTCTATACTTTTCCTAATTGTTTCAGATGTTTCTATATTTTTTGTCTTTTTTTTTCTCTCTTCTGCCTGAGAAATTAGCAAATTATTATCTTTGGACTCTCTGGCTTATTCTGCCATATATACATATGTATATATTATATGTATATGTACATATATGTATATATATATTATGCAGGGTGGGGGACACCCAGTAGTGCTCAGGCTTATTCCTGGCTATGTTTTCAGGAAATACTCCTGGCAGAATTCAGGGAGCCATATATGTGCCAGGAATTGAACCTGGGTTGGCCACATGCGAGGCAAGCACCTTATCTACTGTACTATTGCTCAGGCCCGTCATTCCTCAGTTTATTCTGTGCTATTTCCAGAATTTTCTTCAGTGTTCTTGATCGTGTTTGCTGAGTTTTGGATAGCCTGAGTCTCTAATATTTTGCTATTTGAAGTTTCCATTTTGGCCTTCTGGTCTTTGTTTTTATTTCTGAGCTTGTTAAGTTGCTAAAAGCTGAATTCTCTCTCTGATAGGGACACACCATTTTTCTTGTCATTGATGATGAGTCTGGAGAGTTGCTCTCTACTTGTGATGTCTTATTTCTCTGAAGTCTGAGGTTGCTGCGTGTTATTATATTTTGTCTGTCCATTTTGCTTCTGTAAATTTTCTGGGTTTTTGTTTTGTTTTGATGCGAATTAACAACTAAAAGCATCAGACTACTTTTACTTTTCCAGTAGGTGGTCCTGTGACTTTTAGTCCCTGCTGGCTTCTAAAGATTACCCAGACCAATCTTTACTCCTGTTGGCAGGGTGGAAGAGAGTCAGAGGAGGTTTAGCTGCTTCATAAATGTTCTGGGGGAAGAGGGCTGTTTTGTGTTTAAGCTATGCATGATAGTACTGCTCTCTGTGGTCTCACCTCATATGAAATTCTGCAGTCTGCTCACTGGCATTGCATTCCATGTGGTCCTGGAATTTCAGTATTGAGGAATTAGGAAGTATGTGGCCATGTGTTCCAGACTTCAGGATCTATGCTCTGAACCAGTGAATTGATATGACGGTAGCTTGGGAGGTGTGATGGCTCTGGGGCTTCTGGAAGTAAGCTGCCCATTCTGAGTCCAAGAAGACTCTCTGAGTCCAAGATCTCTCAGCCTGGGCAGGGGGTATCTAAAATTATTCACAGTTTAGCATCTCTTCAGATAATATTCGTGAAGCAATGGAATTGAGCGCTTGGTGTAGCTGCAGCGGTGGGTGCTACTAGCCAGGTTTCAGCGGGACAGGTACTTGGTCCACTTGCCTCCTGAGGGCACCTCCTGACTCATGAGGACCCATGTCTCCATGAACTGTAGCTGCTTAGCATGCATCTCCTTTGAGAGTTAGTCGGGAATCGGTAGAGCAAGGCCAGTATGTGAATCAAAATGGTGGTGGCTATGGGAGGTGAGACTGACTTGCTAGGGTTTCCACAAGTACAGGGGTGGGAGGAGGCTGCACACCCCAAATCCCAGAAGCCTGCTCTCTACCATAGTTCTAAGCTTAGATACATGAAATGATTCTCAGCTTGGCATCTCTTCAGAGAATTTTTGTGAAGCAGTAGAGTTGAGCCCTTGCTGTGGCTGCAGCAGAAGCGTGAGTGCCTTTGCCGGAACTTTGGCAGGGCTGATACTCAGCCCCCCACCTCCCAAGGGTGCCCTGAAGTTTTTGGCTGCAGGGATTGGTGCTTCCATGAATTTTATCTGTTTGGTGTGCATCTCCTAGGAGACTTATTTGAAAATAAATAGAGCAGGATCTGTGTGTGAATCAAAATGGCAGTGGTTATGGGAAGTGGGCATGGCTTCCATGGATTCTGAAAGGACTGGGCTAAGGGGGAGGCTGCTCATCCTGACTCTGAGAAGATACCAGAGTTCTGAATCTTGGTACCAGGGTATTTGAATTTAGAGTTTGGTGATTGCAGTGAATATTCATGAAACAGTGGACTTGAGCCCTTGTTGTGGCAGCAGCAGTGGAGTGTGGGGTGTGGGGTATTGCTGCTAGGGATTCGGCAGGGTGGGTATGCAGCCCGCCCATATTACGAGGGCACCCTGAAGTTGTCCAATGTGGGGATTGGTGTTTCTGTGAATTTCAGCTGTTTTCTGTCCATCTTCTCAGACATTTAGTTGGGAATCAGTAGACCAGGGTAATGAGTGAGTCAGCATGGCAGCTATGAGAGGTGGGCATGGCTGTACGGGCTTCAAGAAGCATGGAGGAATGGGGGGAGACTGCCCTCCCAGATGCTGAGAAGACTCCAGTGTTCTCTAACTGGGCACTGAGTTACCTGATCTTATTCGAATTTTGGCATTTCTGCAGAGAATATTCTTGATGCAGTGGAGTTGAGCCCTTAGCGTGGCTGCAGTGGTGTGCTGTCAGTGCAAGTGTCAGGGCTTCAGCAGAGCTGCACTCAGTCCACCTACCTCCCAAGGATGTTCCAGATGTTTCAGCTGCAGGTACTGGTGTTTCCATGAATTTTTGATGCTTGGGACACATACCCTTAGAGATTTAGTCAATTTGGTCAGGAATATCTAGAGCAGGGACTCTGGGAATTCTTTTTTTGAAATGTTTTTTTTTCTTCTTGTTCCCTCCTCCTCCTCTTCCTCCTCTTCCTCCTCTTCCTCCTCTTCCTCCTCTTCCTCCTCCTCCTCCTCCTCCTCCTCCTCCTCCTCCTCCTCCTCCTCCTCCTCCTCCTCCTCCTCCCTCCTCCTTCTTCTTCTTCTTCTTCTTCTTCTTCTTCTTCTTCTTCTTCTTCTTCTTCTTCTTCTTCTTCTTCTTCTTCTTCTTCTTCTTCTTCTTCTCCTCCTTCTTCTTCTTCTCCTTCTCCTTCTCCTCCTTCTCCTTCTCCTCCTCCTCCTCCTCCTCCTCCTCCTCCTCCTCCTCCTTCTCCTCCTCCTCCTTCTCCTTCTTCTTCTTCTTCTTCTTCTTCTTCTTCTTCTTCTTCTTCTTCTTCTTCTTCTTCTTCTTCTTCTTCTTCTTCTTCTTCTTCTTCTTCTTCTTCTTCTTCTTCTTCTCCTTCTCTTCCTCCTCCTCCTCTTCCTTCTCCTAATCCATACTTCTTCTTCTCCTTCTCCTTGCCTTTTACTTCTTCCTTTTTCTTTTTTGGTAACACATGACTCAGTGTTTACTCCTGTCTTTGCACTCAAGGATCACTCCTAGAGGGTTTAAGGAACCATATCCATATGGTATAACAGTGATCAAACATAGGTCAATGGCATGCATAGAAAGCCCCATGCCCATTGTATTATCTCTCCAACCTCTGGAACTTCATTTTTCAGTGTGACAGTTTTTTTTAAATACCTGGCAGTGCTTAGGGGCTACTTCCAGCACAGTGCTTGGAGGTTGCTTCCCACAGTGCAGGTAGAGGAACATAAGGTGCCAGTGATAGAACCATAGGGCCCTAGCATGCCAAGAATCCACTCAGTCTTTTGATCTGCCTGACCCTAAAGGAACTCTTTGCTTCTCTCCATCCTGGACAGTACATGAATCACAGCTAGAGCTAAAGCTTCTAGGAATTAAAGTCTACACACTAAAGAAAGTTTTTATTATTTTGTTTTTGAAATATTTTGTAATATACATATACAATGTGTATATGCTGTATATAGCACTCATACTCTAAAACTATATTATATTAATATATACATACATATATGCATATAGACATGCATGTCTACACATAAATATTATTCTAAAATTAATACCAGACTGTTTACAACATAGCATAGACAAGTGTATTATGTTTTTAATATTATTCAAAAAAAAGTCTGATTCACTGGTCATATTCTTGACTTTGCATTTATTTGACTTTTTAAAATTAGCATTTCAGTAGTTCAACTCCTTTTTCTGTTAACCACATCTACTGTCTCCATTCTGTTCGCATAAAACTATAAAATAAAACATTCTGGCACAGGGGAGATAATGGTCTCAGGTTGAACATATAAGTAGAAGCAGGATAACTTTGAGAAATGTAAAGATAAAAGCAGATGAGTAAAGAATTCACCAATTTGGAATGAGATAAAATGTTGACTACATCACACAGAGGCCATACAGCACAAAAATAGCAATAGAATATTGTAATTACATTCCTATTCATTGATTTATGGAACCAGGGTTTCAGGGCCCCTACAGAACTAGTATCCCAAAGGCATAATGCAGCACTAGCTAATCAATTCATGGGTGACCCCACAGCATCTGTCAATGGAGGTTAGTGGATATTTTTAATTCACTGTAAAAAAAAGAGCTTTAAAGGAAGCCCTTAATCAAATGTAATTGGTCTGGAGGGTGATAGAGGACCCATTTAACCAGGCCTTTGTAAAATAATATAAAGTAATACTAATTGGGTTGGTCTTGGGGCATCTTATTTACCAAATCAAATTTAGTTTGATTTTATGCTTTGTCAAAAAGGACATCTGAGCAATGTCTTCCCTTTACTTACCTACTCTAATCTTGACCCATTACAATGACCAAAGAAGTCCCTATGGTTTTTTTCCCCACACTCTGTCTAGTAGTTACAAAGAGAAGCATGGCTATTATCACTGATAATATGTCGCTTTATATTTGTGATAAAAATTTGGAAACATAAGCATCATGTGATTAAAAATTAATACTTAGTAATAACTCTGTTAATGTTTTTGTTGATATTGGGCCACAGCCAGTGCTGGTAAGAGCTTACTCCAGGCTCTGCTCTTAGGGGCCGCTCCTGGCAGTGCATCAGAGGGTTCCCAGAATTTGACCCAGTTCAGCCATGCCAAGCTCTATCCATACCTGCTATGCTAGCTCTCTGTGTCCCCCACCTTTTCAACATTTTTTATATAGGACCTTCTAGCTCTTATTTTATTTTTCTCTCTGTAGATTATATGACCTCTACCTTTCCTTCCTGTATTTTATTCCTTTTTGAATCTTCTTTTTATCAGAGGCGATCTCCACATTGTCTCCAAGAAAAAAAAAAGTTCTGTAGCAAGAAGGCAAACACACAGTAAATCAAACAAATTTTAGTTTGCTTGATATATAAATTAGAGAGTTGAGATAAAAACAGAAGACCTTGAAGGGAAGCAAAGTATGCAGTAAGTCACTACAGAACAGACCAGGGAGAGGATAGGGGAAATCTGAATTGTTCACCCTTTCAGAGATGGATGTTCACTTGGAATCAGGGGCTGACCTGAGCTGGGAACAAGTTGCAGGTGCAGTGAGATAGTGAGTTGTTGACCCAATGGAAGGGATCCTGCAGAGGGCACTTAGGTGAGGATCAAGGACCACTGAGAAGGCTGGAGCAATAGTACAACAGGAAGGGCTCTTGCCTTGTACTCAGCCAACATGAGTTTGTTTAGTCCCTGGCACCACACATTGTCCCCCAAATCCACTGGGACTCACCTCTGAATGTAGATCCAGGAGTAAACTCTGAGCACAGCTGAGTGTACCCTCCCCAACCCCTCCCAAGCCAATCCCCCTCTTCCTCCCTGCCCGTCACCCCTCCCCTGCTAAAAAAGAGAGAGAGAGGATTTACACCCATTGTGTCTGGCACCTCTAGGCAGCTGAGCCTAGAGCTGTCATCAATTTAGTCATCTCTGTGAGGAGAACAAGACAGCCAGTCTTGTAAATCTCCAGCCAGGGCTTTCCAATAGGGAAGCAAGTTAGCTAACCAACTAACAGGAAACATGTGAGCCCTACTTTCAACTCCCAGGAAGGGGTGAATAACCATTCGTTAAATCCCATGACATATCTTTCCTTTTTCTAGCTGGCTGTAGTTTTTGTGAGGCTAAGAAATTATCCTGATTGTTATCAAATCTTTTTGCATGCCCTTGAAAACCAAATCCTATGGAAGGATGTCTTTTGAGCTGAGCTATTTGGCATTGTGTGCCTAATCCTCATTTAAAAACCTAAGATCACGGGGATTCATTAACTTGGGAAAAAATGACGCAGAGTTTCACAGCTTTCTGCCACCGTGATCACATTGTTCTCAAGCATATTATTCTGAAAGCTGCCAACAACACAAAGAATTTGAATGTGTATGATATAGAGTAACAAACATATCTGTGAGGACATATGGTAAAAGATATGTATGGGTGGATATGCAGTGAGTCGATGGTATCATTTGTGGAGCCCAAACCCTGTGGGGAATAGTCAGTTCAGCTTCTGCTTGGGCACGCTGGCATAGTGATAAGGGAAAAGCACCTCCTCCACCGGTACTCAGGTTGCTGTAGTGAATGCATCCATTAGCTTGATCTGTGACTCTGCAGGGTGCTGAGGGTGGGGAGGGGACCAGTTTATTGCTACTCTGCTGCTTCCCAGAGGATGAGGCTGGAAGCAGGCTGCTCCCTACCCTGAGAGAGCTTGCCTTTGGGATTGAAGCAAATGTTCTCTCTTGAGACAGGGAGATCGGGATTTATTTCTTCTGATTAGAACTGGGAAGCAAAGATAACTCTTCCTGCTTTATCATGATTTATTTATGATGGAGTAAGATTTATTTATTTATTTATGATGGAGTAAGATCACCTGGTCTCCAGACTTGTCCATGGCCTCCAGAGCACTAGAGTCTGGATTCCTCTGGCCCTCAACGATGCTCCGGAGTAACTCCTGGCTCTGCACACAGAAATCACTTCTAGAGGTGCTTGGGGGAGCATGTGAGATGCCAGGAATCAAAGCCTGGTCTGTGGTGTGCCAGTATCCCACCTCCTGTACCTGTTCTCTCACCAGACCCTGAAATGTGTTACATTTAAATTAAGTGTAAACCATTTAGTTGTAAATGGCTTTAAACTAAGGTCTTTTAATAAAGCCTTTGATTGTAAATGATATCTTTAATGTGGCATAATGTTTATTTGCTAAATGTAAAATTGTGAAGACATAGAATGAAAGGAAACAATGGACAAAAATGTATTAAAGCATGTACTTTAATGAAGACAAGTTTATAAACAGCTATTCCTGTGGCCTAGTTTCCAGTAGACATGTTGGATATACATCCTGCCAGTCGGGTGCTTGGTCAATATTCCTTTTTTTTTTTCTTTTGGTAATCTTGCACATGACAGCTGCTTTATGAATTTTCATTGCCTGCATAATAAATCAGAGTGTGACCCTGGACATTCCATTGTCTCACTGGGATGTCTTTTGTCAGAAAATGAGGGGATTGGACTAAATCATTTCTAAGTTGCCTGCAAGTTACAAAATTTAAGGTTATCCCACTAGCATTTTATCTGTATTGCATTTTTTCTCCCAAGCTTTCCTGGATAGCAGGCAGGTTATACTTTTTAATGGTTCATGAGCTTCAAAACCTGGCACATCATATGAAATATTATACAGAGGAAGATTTTCTGTGGGGCCAGAGAGGTTGTTCAGTGGACAACCTAGAGCTCATGCTTCACATACAAGAAGGCCTGGGTTCAATCCCAGGCATCACGACCACCTGGCAAAGATCCCCAAGCTGCCAGCTTCAAAGATGAGGCAAGGACCTTAGAAGCGTGATATATGTCCTCAGCATTCCCTGGAAGATGAGGGAGATAAGGAAAATATTCTTCTGTGAAATTTCTAGAAAGAACCAGCCCTGTTCAATTCTTGGCTTTGGTCCAGGGAAACTGATTTTTTTTTTTTTAATTTCTTCCTCCCAGAATTATGTAAGTATTTATGTCACTCATACGTCTAAATTTATTGTAAATTTATAGTAATTTGTTATAGCAGGAGTGAAAAACAACTACAATCCCACTTTTAATGTTAATACTGATGGTCTCCTGTCTAACACTCCAAATGCTTTTATCTAGCCTAAAAAAAAAGAAAAAGAAAATTGTTTTTGGTATGCAGACCCTGGACCATACATACATGGCAAAACCCAGCTAAGCAGCCTCATGCTCACCCAAGACAGTGCCTTCCATCTTCATTTGTAGCTTATTTCTGACTGCAATATGATACAGTTTACCCTACAGTCATCTTCTGGAAAAGGTATTTGTTGACTGAGAAGAAATCTGATATGGCTTAACAAAAACAAACTAAAAGACAATTCCAAGCTAGCATACTGGTCTGGTCAGGAGGCACAGCTGCTCTCATTCAAATGCCACTAATCTCCCTTCTTCCTATTACTTAGTGCCCTTGTCTGGTAGAAGTTCCAGTACTGCCTACCCCTTTACGAACTGGCTGCTAACCTGATATTTTTCAAATTTCAACATATATAATAGGCATCAAAATCACCTGGGGATCTTGTTAAATTGCTAGTTCTGATCCAGTAGGTCTGAAGTGGAACCCAAAATTTTAAATTCTAATAAATTCCCAAGTGATGCCGGGGCAGCAGATCTGCAGAGCACACTTTTAAAAAAACAAGGTGCTAAACCACATTCTGGACATTTGGGCCTAAGGTAGATTCCAATGGACATAACTAAGAACAGCATCTTACAGAATGCTTAAGCCCTTGCGGAACCTCCTTTGAGATACCTTCTCTAGATGTACTTGAGCTCCATTCACCGTGCCCCTGGCCTATGCATTAAATGCTTCCTTCTGCTGGCCACATAACACTCCAGTAGCACATAAATCTTAAGTCTTAGCATTCTGAAGACTTTTTCCCCCGGTGCAAGCATTGATCTTGTGATGTTTCTTGTGTCTGTCCTAAATGCCAGGGTTTCTCTAGTTCCCTGAAAGATTTGTTTTCTTCTCTATCGTGTTCACATGAACCCCTAGCATATTAAACTTGCTCGGCTCTTAAAGTCTTTTTTTTTCTTTATTTAGTATTTACCTAGGTTTTGGGTCTCTTAAACAGATAAGAGTCCGCCATCACCCCACAAGCTGGCTTCCTTCACTGGCTCCCAGCAATATCTTGGAACCTATGTTCATCTTTTCCTGTTTTGAAACTCCCACTCCCTCGCGCATCCTCTATTGATTTCGGTTTCTGGTCTGAGTAATCACCCTGGCCTTTGGATAATTTATGGAGCACTGGCAACCGGCATAAACTGCACCTCCTAAAGGATCAAATACTTCCTTCTCCTGCTGTGGCTATAGCATAAGGCTGCCCAGCTCTCTGCTGCCCTCTCCTGGCATGCTCTAGCAGTATGCTCATTTCCACCCTGAGAGCCCGGAAATCAATTCCAGATGTTCACAACTCCCGAGATGGAGAGCCCCAGGATGAACAGGCCTCTGCCACCTTTGCCGCTGTTTTGGTAAAATGAGGATTTTAGCAAAGGTTCTGAAGGATGTAGAAGGTTGAAGAATTTCTAACAACAAAAAACACAAAAACGTAAGAAAAAGCATAGAGTAGGCAGAATTTGTAACATGTGAGGAAGAAAGGGAATCCTAGCTTGGTAAGCCCTGGGCCCGGTCTTAGCCTGATTGGTGTCAAGAAATAGTGTTCTATGCCAGGGAGGTGGTATAGAGGTAAGGCACTTTCTTTGTATGTGACTAAGCTGGATTTGATCCCCAGCATTATCTGTGGTGTCTCCAAGCACAGCCAGGAGCCATCCCTAAGCACAGAGCCAAAAGTAAGCCCTGAGTATAGCTGAGAGGTGTGGTCCATAGAAAGAAAGAAAGAAAGAAAGAAAGAAAGAAAGAAAGAAAGAAAGAAAGAAAGAAAGAAAGAAAGAAAGAAAGAAAGAAAGAAAGAAAGAAAGAAAGAAAGAAAGAAAGAAAGAAAGAAAGAAAGAAAGAAAGAAAGAAAGAAAGAAAGAAAGAAAGAAAGGAAAGAAAGAAAGAAAGGAAGGAAGGAGAAGAAAGAAAGAAAGGAAGGAAGGAAGGAAGGAAGGAAGGAAGGAAGGAAGGAAGGAAGGAAGGAAGGAAGGAAGGAAGGAAGGAAGGAAGGAAGGAAGAGGAAGGAGAAGAAAGAAAGAAAGAAAGAAAGAAAGAAAGAAAGAAAGAAAGAAAGAAAGAAAGAAAGAAAGAAAGAAAGAAAGAAAGAAAGAAAGAGAAAGAAAGAAAGAAAGAAAGAAAGAAAGAAAGAAAGAAAGAAAGAAAGAAAGAAAGAAAGAAAGAAAGAAAGAAAGAAAGAAAGAAAGAGAAGGAAAGGAGAGAGAGAGAGGGAAAGGAGAAAGAGAGAGATGGAATGGTAGGAGAGATAAGGGGAGAGGAGGGAAGGGAAGGAAGAAATATTGTTCCTCAGGTCCACGAAATAAGAATCTCTGAGGATATCCCTGACTTCTTGTACTTTTAATAACCTTCCTGGTTGAGTCCATTAAGTAGTTAGAGCTCCTTGGTTAAACTTGAAAAGAGAGTTCTGAAACCTGTGTCTTGTCATAGTAAAGAAAATGTTTAGTGACACATTTATAATGTGCAAATAATTTTCAAATCTGTATTAAGGGACTCAGCCCAGCCAGCCCAAGCAGGAGGGCCACTTGCCCTACATCTATCATTTACAGAATAGTTCCTGAGCTACCCCTGTCACTGTCACAGTCATCCCATTGTTCCTTGATTTGTTCGAGTGGGCACCAGTAACGTCTCTCATTGAGAGACTTATTGTTACTGTTTTTGGCATATCCAATGTGCACGAGTAGCTTGCCAGGCTCTGGCGTGCGGGCTCGATACTCTCGGTAGCTTGCCAGGCTCTCCGAGAGGGGCAGAGGAATCGAACTCAGGTCGTCCATGTGAAAGATGAACGCCCAACCACTGTGCTATCGCTCCAGCCCATGAGCTACCCCACTGAGCTTTATTCTCAACCTTTGCTGCCCAGCCTTTCCTATACTGAGCTACTTTCTGTTGCTTGTGTGTTTGTATGGGGGACACATCAACTGTGCTCAGGGTTTACTCCAGACTCGATGCTCAGGGATTACTCCAGGCAATGCTTGGAGGACAGCATATGGTGCTGGGAATTGCACCAGGTTCAGCACTTCCCACGGGACTGAGTCTGATCCTGAGCAGTATCTTTGATGCTAACCTCTAAAAGCTTTTGACTTTGGCCTCTCTTTCCTCTCCCATTCAGTATTACCATCTCCCTTGCCCAAAAGACTTTCCTTATCAGAATGCCCACCCCCTCCTTTAAGGTCCCCTAGCATTTCTACTAGCACAGCAGGTAGGGCATTTGCAGTGCATGGAGCCAACCTGGGTTTGATTCCTCCGTCCCTCTTGGAGAGCCCGGCAAGCTAGCGAGAGTATCCCACCTGCACGGCAGAGCTTGGCAAGCTACCCGTGGCATATTCAATATGCCAAAAACAGTAACAAATCTCACAATGGAAACGTTACTGGTGCCTGCTCAAGCTAATCGATGAACAAGGGGATGACAGTGCTACAGTACTACACCATTTCTCTTGTGGACCATTATTTTGCACTTAATGTGCTGTCATTTTCTTTGTTAAAATATATAATTTCTTCATTTAACGTGGTGTGTGAAAAATTGCTGGAATGCAAAGCTATCTCATTGCCCTTATATTTCTTTATTACCCTGGAATGGCATCTCCTGATGCCTGGCACGTAGCAAGTGTTCTTTTCCTATTTGCTGATTGGATTTCCTCCAGGAATCACAGACTCAATCCATGGAAATGAAACCTAAACCCTGCTAGGCACCTTTGTGGGGGACTTGACTCTTCCCCTGATTCACAGGGTTTTCCCATTCTTCTGTTCTTCTGCCTAGGCTAGAGCCCTTCCGCACGATTCATCACTTCAATTATCTAACTCTTGCCGCCTCTTCTCCTCCTTGTGTTTACTCTGCTTGTCTTGAGATCATTGGCAAATTCAAATTTGCATTTTTAATCAGGCATTGCATCAGATTTTTATTCTATTATTCCAAGTTCTTCATACATTTAAACTACTGCTCGGTGTATGGGTGACAGCATAAATGTAAATAAGAAAGTAATTTTCTTCATCTTAAAAAAAGCCTTCTAAGCCTTAGAGATATAAAGAATATAAAGAAATATTGCTTTTTCCCCCCTTCCTTGCATGGAAATGTAGTCAGTTATTTTTAAGATTAAAAAAAAAAGTTTTCCTAGGGCAAAATCCAGCACATTCTAAAAGACCCTTTTATAAACAAGCATTATTTAAGTTTAGTTAGTGCTTTTGCCCTGGGTACACTTTCAGAGATAGCAGAGCAGGGCGATTCATTTTGCTCTGTTCTATGCTGTTCTCCAAGGCTCCTACTGAGTAATTCTTGTCCTTTAGGGCATGTCCCTCAGAGTGAGATGAAGAGCCCAATCCTGGTTAAGTGCCCCAACTCTGGCCAAATTCTAGTTCTGTGATTGTGGCTTCGAGCTACTATTGATCGCCTTCCAGCTTTCACTTAACAATTTTGCTTTCAGTACCACGGACTGGAGCAATAGAACAGTGGGTAGGGTGTTTGCCTTGCACGCGGCCAACCCAGGTTCGATTTCTTCATCCCTCTTGGAGAGCCCGGCAAGCTACTGAGAGTATCCCACCCGCACAGCAGAGCCTGGCAAGCTACCCATGGCATATTCGATATGCAAAAAACAGTAACAACAAGTCTCACAATGGAGACGTTACTGGTGCCTGCTCGAGCAAATCAATGAACAATGGGAGGACAGTGCTACAGTGCTACAGTACTACCATGGGGTCACCTGATCCCACAGCCCCAGCTTCCCCTGGCATCCACGTGAGCTGCACAGCCTATCTGAACATCCTGGCAAGTTCCCTGCACTTCAGCTCTTTGTTGCCCTCTCCTGATAGATTTTGAGACTGACCCACCTTCCCAGGAATGCTGTAAGTCAGCTGTCAGCCTGACCACCCTTCTCCCCTATGATCTCAGGATGAGCTTAAACATTTTATTGTGGGTTGGAGATATAGTACAAGGCTTAAGATGCTTGCCTTGTATGCAGCCAAACCCCATTCAATCCCTGACACTGCATATGGTGCCCAGAGCATTGCAGAAGTCATCCCTAAATGCAGAGCCAAGAGTTGCCTCTGAGCATTGCCAGCTGTGAACCCAAAATACAAAACGTAACATGAACAAAAGAAAGTTTCTTGAAACAGAGTTACCAAAAAAAAAAAAAGTCAGAAAAAAACAACAGAGTCTTGAGAGATAGTCCAGGGGTTAAGGTGCTTGCCTTGTACACAGCCAACCTTGGTTCACTCCCTGATACCACATGTGGTTCCTCCCAGCACCACCAGGAGGAACTCCTGAGCATTTCTGGGTGTGGCCAAAATCACCCACACACACACACACACACACACACACACACACACACGAAAGAATAAAAAGAAAAATGTAATCTTTTAAGTGAAATGCAAATGATAGCTACTTTTCAAATCAACTGTGGCCACCAAACCATAAACAGGAAGTGGCTGGGGCACCCAATTCTTTGGGAGGGGCAGGAGGTCTGCAGGGAGATGAGCACTTCACAGGCTCCCTATTTTGTCAGTGACTAGGAGAGCTCATAGGCCATGGTACTTAGCACTTTTCAGTCTTTTCTGTGTGTTTTAATCCATGCACAGTCTGGATGTATGTGTGTGTGTGTGTGTGTGTGTGTGTGTGTGTGTGTGTGTGTGTGTGTTAGAATTTCTTCTATAGCTGAACAGATTCATGTCCTACTTCCTCCCTTGGGCTGTTTTTGCAGCCTCCACAGAGCTAGAGCATGCCTGTGACCTTCTTACCATACAGCTCAGGCAGAGCAAGAGATGCCAAAATACTAATAGAGCTACTTCTCCCTGGCAGAGTTGGACATTGAGAAGTCATTGTTGCCACGATGAAGTGGATTAGAGTTTCCATCTAACAGGTAGGATTTGGGACTAATTTTTTTTTAGTTGTGTTTTTTAAAATTAATCACAGTGAGATATAGTTACAAAACTATTCATGATTGGGATTCAGTTATATAATGCTCCAACACCCATTTCTTTACCTTTCACTAGTGTACATTTCCCACCACCTATTTTCCCAGTTTCCCTCCTGCCCCCAAGCTCTATGGCAGGCACTTCACTTCTCTCTGTCTGTCTCTCTCTTTCCCTCTCTCCCTCTCTCTCTTTCTCTCTCCCTCTGTTTCTCTATCTCTGTCTCTCTCTCTCTCTTCCTCTCTCTCTCTCTTTCCTTTCTATTATTACAATTTGCAATACAGACACTGGAAGGTTATCATGTATATCCCTTTACCTACTTTCAATACTCAGTTCTTGTCCAGAGTGATCATTTCTAACTATTCCCTTCTCATACTGTTCCCTTCTCCATCCTAACTGCCCTTTGGCCCTCCTCCCCCATATACTTGTGGCAAGCTTCTGGGGCTAATTTTTACAGCCAAATTGGGCTGAATCTAATGGCCCAAACTGGCTAGCTCTTTCTCTGCTTTTAACTTGAGGAAAAGGACAGCTACAGAATTTGCAGCTTTTCTGGAAGATGAACTTTTCAATGTGGTTATTTTTATTACTCCTTAGTTATTTTTCTGTAGTGTTTTGCAGTTTAAAAATTCCATAAAAAGAATAGGAACTGTAAGAATAAGAACTGTGCACTTGTATCAAAAACATAGAGTAAAGGAAAGGAAGAATCATTAGCCTTTATCTCCTTCACAGTCTGTTGTTCACAGGACTGTCTTAGAAAAGGCCTAGCTTCCCCCACCCTACTCCTGCTCCCGGGACTGGTGACTGACCCTGTCAGAGGGTTTAATTGAAGAGAAAAGAGAGGTGGTGCTAGGGGCAAAAGGGGAATTTCTCTGGGTTTTAATGGGCAAAATGATTTCTCTGGCCTTCACTCAAACTGTCCACCAAACTGACCTGTCTCTATTTTTCTTGCTAATTTTTAAAATGAGTTTTATTTACTTATTTACTTACTCCTCTACCCTTCTCATTGTCGTGATGACTGAGGGCTGTGCATGCATGGTGGGGTTGCACATTTGTTTGCACTGACTGTGTACTTCAGTGTGTGTAAGGGCTCACACACTTTGGGTTGTGGGACATCAGAGATTTTTCTTGTGGCTTCAGGGATCCCACACGGCAGTGCCAACTGGGATTGAAATGGGCATATGGGCTGGTGTCAGGAATGAATTCACAGCCTCATGCATCAAAGGCTGGTGCCACTGAGCCATGGTCTGGACTCTTCCTAGCTATGGTCTTTTTCTCCGCTCGCTTCCAGGTGTCTAGGGACTGATGCCTGAGAAAAGAGTTTCTCTTCAATTATGTCTCTGCTAGGTAGAAGCTGTACGGTGTGAAATTTGTGTCTTACCCCTCTTTTCGAATGTCTTCTTTAAAACTCTTTGTACTCGGGAACAGGAGCCTTTGTTCTTTCTTTCTTTTTTCCCACCTTCCCTGACAGAATAACCTGTGGCTGAGAAAGAGACTTCATTTCCCCTCCAGCTAAGTCAAATCATTAGGAGCAAAATCTAATTTATAAAAGCCCAATTCCTTATCATTTTTAAATGATTTATTTTGCCAAGCCTTCCGAGTAAAATCACTTTTTCCTCCCTCATGTCCTACTCATTCAAAAGCATTTTCTCTGGTTTTGTAGTTCTAAAATGATATTGAAGTAAACAGACACCTCCAGGAACTGAAAAGTCTTAAATATTAATAGAAATTTTGTACTTCAAATAAGGGGAGAGCCCTGAGCCAGATCTCTGCTTTTCTGCTTTCGTCCCAGAGGCCCATAGGCGGCTTTTATTCCCCAAACTAGCTGCCAGGAGTCCAGTCTGTGAGCTTATGGGCGTGAGGTAGGATCGATTACCCATAAGAAGAGCTCAGGGCTGGGCAGTCCTGGGAAAACCTCTCAATGGGTTATAGACTAAGTCCCCTTTGTGGAACCAAGAGCCACTCTGAGGAAGGATAACAAGTTGGGTGACCACAAGAGAAAGTGCAGCTAGAAGTTTGGGATAAGTCCATGTGGATTCAGTCATTTGATGCAGAGGCAAGAGGGAAGATTTCAAAATTTCAAATTTCAACATTTTCAAAATTTGATGGCGCTAAAGTGATAGTAAAGCAGATCAATTATTTGCCTTGCATTCGGTTTGATCCCTTTAACTCCCCTGGGCATATGGTCCCCTGGGCACCTCTAGGAATAAGCCCTGAGTCAGGCCAGGTGTGGCCCAAGAAAACAAACAAATGAACTGTCACTGTCACTGTCATCCCTCCTGTTGCTCATCAATTTGTTCGAGCGGACACCAGTAATGTCTCTCGTCGTAAGACTTATTATTACTGTTTTTGGCATATCCAATACACCATGAGTAGCTTGCCAGGCTATGCCGTGAGGGCGCGATACTCTTCAGTAGCTTGCCGGCTCATTTTCAAAAATTTGAAAGTGTTAAATATTCATTTGTTCAAATGATATTGTCATTCCTTTATATTATTGAAAGATAAACTGAGAACATTAAAATGGTCAAAGATTTATTTGAGCACAAATAAACAGTTACACAGTTACAAAGTTGTTCAAGATTGAGTTTCAGTCGTACAATGTACCAACGCCCAATGGAAAGTGATGAACCAGTAGACTTCAGCAAGAGGGTTTGGGGAACAGGGTGCAGGGGAAGAGATGGAAGAATGACACAGGTTAGTGATAGAGGTCTTTGGTACTGTGGTGGTGAGGGGGTACCATTATTACTTCACTACTTTATTACTCCATAAGCATTAATATTAATACTATTATAAATATATTTACTTCAAATACAATCAGGACAGTGGAAAACCAGAGGTGGTAGGACTTTTGTGTTCCACTGACAGGTGCTAACTAAGAGGGAGCTTTTTGTAGAGGGGACCTGAAAGTAAAGCCAGGAAATTGTTAGATGGACTGAACCGTATTGGCAGTTTCCTTCTTCAGGAAAGCCTTTTGTTGTCAGTTGTGTTTATTCATTCTTAAGTATATTGATTCTGACTTTGATTTGACAACTAAGGCACTAAAACCACCTCAGTCTATATGGCCTCTTTTCCTGGGGTCTCTAATATGATTTAGTGATGATCTGAAGCTCATGGATGCTTGTAGCGCCCATTTTTCAGTCACTGGAAACAATTGTTTTTAAATGGTGGCATGGAATTGATTATCTTAAAGCTTTGCTCTGCTCTGGAATTACCCTCCAAGGTGAAGCAAGAGGGACCAAGCCTATGTGGAAACAGAGCCAGCAGCATCCACAATGATGGTAACAAAGACTCAGGAGGCAGCTTAGAGAAGGCCACTGGCACTTGCCTTGCTAAGTGATCTCACAACAATGGCTATTTTCAGTTTTCATTTGTATCTTTCTCCTAAAGCTATAGCTGTGACCACTTATTATTAGTCATTCTTAGTGATCTACATTTTACGCCCCCCCAGAACCTCAATAATTGTTGTGTCTGTTGTGACATTCACTAGTTGGTTCTGTTTCAAAACATTCTTTTAAAAAAATGCTTTAATTGAATCACTATGAGATACACAGTTACAAAGTGGTTCAAGATTGAGTTTCAGTCATACAAAGTTCCAACACTCATCTCTTCAACAGGGTACTTTTTTCCACTACTAATGTCCCCAGTTCTGCTCCTGTCCCCTTCCCAGCCTGTGCCTATGGCAGACACTTTTATCCCTCAACCCCTTTCCTTTTTGACAGTGGAGTCTGCAATATTGTTATTGAAAAGGTATTATGCATATCTCTTTACTTCCTTTTAGTACCAGACTTTCTTAACTCATCAGTCATCTATTTTACAGACCCCAGAATTCCAATTCTTCATTTTTCACTCAACATTCCATCTAAATGGATATGACTAGTTTCTAGTAGATATCTCCATCTAAATCATTGAAAAGAACTTTCACTCATTGTGTTCAAATGAAAATTAGCATCCACCAGGAATGTTTTTCTCTTTTTTTTGTTTTGGCTATTGTGTCACAAACTGTTGGTGCTCAGGGCTTAGTCCTAGCTCTGTATTCAGAGATCATTTCTGACTGAGAGGACCGGACCTTATGGGATGCTGGGGATTGAACCCAGATCAGCAAGCATCTTACCCTCTGTACTATCTCTCCAGGCTATAAATTGTTTTTTTTATATCATTAATATTTGTTAACAGGTTTCTCAGAGTATATGTGCTCTTCCCCTCGTTTGGCTCTTTTTTCTCTCTTCCCATCTCTAGAATTCTCAAATCCACTCCTCTAACTCTATTACTGCTTCAAGTTTTTATTTTCATGACCTCTCACCTGGCTGATTTTATTGATCACCTCAATGAGTTTCTAGGCTCAAAGGAAACAGTTAAAAAATATTTGGGGGTTTACCCTTTTTTATATGAGTAATGAAAGCAAATTTGTTAACATTTTGGTACATGAGGATAAAAAACCAAAAAGAAAAATCACTTGAAATTCTACCAAAACAACTTCTAGGGCCTAAAACAGAGTATAGAGGCTATAACATTTGCTTGACTCTAGTTCAGTCATACATCAGTGAATGGGGTGCAGACTAACTCCTCTAGTGAACCAAACCAACGGCTGTTTTGATTTTTCCATAGAAAGAGATTTATGCAACACAAGCTGGTGCCTTAAGTTGAAATATCCCAGAAAGCATGTTTCATTTGGGAGAGGATTCCAGGAAGCTCCACTACGAGACCAGTGGTGCAAAAAAGGAAAAGAAAGTGATCAGAAGATGCACAAAAAATAGCAAACCACTGCCACAGGCTTGAAGGCTCTATGTCGCTGGAGATATCTGGCTGACCCAAAGAAAATTATTGGTTTTCCTGCAGAGGCAAGAAATCTGAGAGATTTATCTACCGGTTTGTCCAGAGGTTCATTCCCTGGCACTTTGGCCCCATCCTCTGTGTGGCTCAGCTGACTGTAGCTGGAGCAATTTCAGGTGCCATAGGCAAGTGGAGAAGAAAACAGTCACAGACTGCTGGTTTTTTTTTAATTTTTTTCCCTTTTTGGGTCACACCCAGAAATACTTAGGGGTTACTCCTGGATCTGCACTCAGGAATTACTTCTGGCGGTGCTTGGGGGACCATATGGGATGCTGGGGATCAAACTCAGGTTGGCCGTGTGCAAGGCAAATGCCTTACCCACTATAATATCACTCTGGTCCTGAGACTGCTGTTATTGGCTAACTTCATAATAGTCCCACTCCTCTTCTTAGTTTAAACCTCTTATCTCTGTTTATCCTTGGCTAGTGCTGACCACATAGTATTCTCACAGCCCCAGTTACTTATTTATGTGTCAGTCCCACCTGGCTCCCCTTCTTCGTGCCTCCTCACAGCTGTTCCTTCCAGATCAGCTCCTGCACTGTCTACCTGAATCCTGTTCAACTTGCAGTCGCCTCAGTTAGCTCCTCCTTCACAAGATCTATACATTAGTCCAACATGCTTTGTACATCACCTTCAAAAATAGGTATGTGCATGTCTAATTACAAAATGGACGCCTCTTAAATGTAAACAGTAATTGAAATGAAACCCCAAAAGTGCACTGAAATTTCATGCTTTGGAAAGCATCATATCAGACAAAGAAATCAGATCATTTCTTCACAAACATGAAGAACCACGTATTTTACTACAAACAGGGCCATCCTCTTTTGTAATCTGCTTTTTCATTTCTACTCATGTGTCTTTCCAAGGGAGTAAATGAAAATTCATACCTTCATCTGCAGTGTTTGAGTGCAAATAAGCGCTCAGTTTATTTCTCTCAGCTTCTGCTTGTGGGCCATTAAGGTGTTTCCAAGAGTTTGCTGGTAGCAGACAAACCCCAGAGGGTGAACCTGGATCTTTGCCTTCTCCACCACACTTCCTTTCACTGCTCACACTCCTGTTTGGTTTTTGGTTTTTGTTTATTTATTTATTTATTTATTTATTTATCTATTTATTTATTTATTTATAATAAGAGCTTTCTCTTTTGTTTGTTAGTTTTGCTCTTTGTATTTTTGTTTGTTTCATTGGTTTGAGTGGGTGAGGGATGGGGGTTAGGGCCTCACATCGTTGGTCAGGGTTTACTCCTGGTTCTGTACTCATGAATCACTTCTGGCAGTGCTCAGGGAAATTTATGGGTTATAGAAATCAAACCCAGGTTGGCCACATGCAAAGCAGGCACCTTATCTCCAGCCCCCATTGCTTCATAGATTTTCTGTCTTATTTTAAAACATTTTTTTTTCAGTTGACAGAGGTAGGCATTCACAACATATCAAAGCATATTCTCATTCTCTAGTATCCAATGAAGTTGAGGAAAGCTTTACAACTCTCTTTTAAAAATGAAGTTTGATCACATAAGGCTGACACCTAAGGACAGTAGATACAAGGGCCAGGAGGATTGCCTCATAGCTGGAAGACTGCTTCATGAGTGGAGGAGAGAAGGCAGATGGAATAGAGAAGGGATCACTAAGAAAATGATGGCTGGAGGAATCAGTTGGGATGGGAGATGTGTGCCGAAAGTGGATAATGGACCAAACATGATGACCTCTCAGTGTCTGTGCTGCAAGCCATAATGCCCCAAAATACAGAGAAAGTATGGGGAATATTGTCTGCCATGGAGGGAGGGGGAGGGTGGAAAAGGGGGGTACACCAGAGATATTGGTGGTGGGGAATGTGCACTGGTAGAGGGATAGGTGTTTGATCATTGTGTGATTGCAACCTAAACATGAAAGCTTGTAACTATCTCACAGTAATTCAATAATTTTTTTAAATGAAGTTTGGGGGCATAAGCAATAGTAGGACACTTGCCTCAAGTGTGGCTGACTCAGGTTCAGTCCCTGATACCTCATATGACCCCCCCTAGTTTCACTCGAAGTGATCCCTGATTGGAGAGCCAAGAGTAAGCCTTGAACACTTCTGGATGTAGCTCCCAAACAAAACAAAAAGAAAAAATAATTTTACATGTTTATTTTTGCCATAGCCCTCATTGAAAAAATATATTTTTTAAATCAGGACATATTTTCCAATCAATAAAAGCAAAATGCTACTACATATGTGGTTGATATAGTCTAGTATTTTCTCTTTTATTTAATTTTCAATGTGCATTTTAAATTTAATCTGATATTATGTCTGTTTCTTTAAATGTAGGTATAGCATATGAGTTGATTTCCTTAGTCACAAAAGGCTCCCCACTCAATGTAGAGTACCAGGTGTATGTTAGGTGTACTAAGTCAGATGCCATGGTTGTTTGAGCTTCACAGTCTTGCTACTCTGAAATAATATTTTCTTCTCTCTGCCTGAGGGTTTGTATTTTAAACATTGTTCTCTACTACCACCACTTCCAGTATACATACATTCTCATCAACAGAAATAGTTTTCTGCAATGAAGTTTTGAGCGGTTATACTAATTTAAACATTGGCATTGTGTTTATAGACACACACACACACACACACACACACACACACACACACACACACACACACACTTAGGCCTTCCTCCTCCTCCCAGCAAGGTGAACCTCTGATGGGACTCAAACCTTGTGTGCTGCCCCAATGAGCAGCTTACCTTATATACCTATCAAAGATTACTGCCAGGAAAAGCATTCAAAATAGTCATGAGTGACAAGCACAGTTTCTCCTTAGCTTTTTCGCTTTCATTTTCAATAAGATACCTGTGACATGGGGCATTGTATTAAAGAAAAATTTGTTAATATTCTTGGTGCTATGCCATCAGATAAACAGCACCAACAAATTCCTGTATAACGTAGTCTTTTTTATGTGTGCTGAGTACCTAAAGGTCCTCAAAATAGAGCAGAATTTAGATCTTAGATATCAGTAAAAGTAGTGAAAATTTGGTAGCAAAAAAATATTATCTCAAAAAAATTATTATCTAATTATAAGAACTATTTTTTTTGCTGATTTATACAACTTGTTTTTCCCCCCGATTTTAATCAGGTGCTTAGCTGATGTATATGTATAAATTGATCTTTAAATGTAATCAATGGGTAATTGAGTGTCTGCTGTGCTTCTAGTAGTTACAGGGCATAATTTTGAGAGGCTCTGGGAGGAATACAAAGGAGGAAAGAATATATCCCTGGCTCTTGAGAAAGAAATGGTTCTATAGGAAGGAATGAATACATGTATATTATCAAATGTGCAGCAGTTAAACCTAAAGGCAAATTAAGTAATTTAGAAGATCATTTCTCTAGGAGTTCAAAAGCAGATATTATAAGTTTGGGCTTTGTTCATGGCAGTGAAATTTGAGGGGAACCTGGACAATGGTTAACATTCAAATAGCCCAGGGACCGCAGAATATGTTCTGGACAGTTAAATTAAAGCAACATCACAAAGAGCAAGTATAGTCTGACTTGGGGGAACAGTAAGTAAATCCCTCAGGTGGCAGCAGGGTTCCATAACTCCCCTGAAGGTCAGTTTCAGAGGCAGGGTGAAAGCCATCTGTTCAAGATCTACTATTGCTGCATACTTGGGTTATAAAGACATAAATCCTTAGAATTTGCAGTTTGTCATCTTGTCTCCCTTTTTTGATGAATGTTTGGAATGCTCTCTCTGAGCATATATTTCCCAAAGCTCTCCAGACAGCAATTCCTATTCCGTTGGCTCAGCGCAGAGCATCCCGTGGAATCTACAGCTAATGAGTGAGTGGAGAGCAAGCATGCACAGTGATTGAATGACAGTCACATCCAGGCTCACTTCATAATGCTTCAGGGATCTGTGGTGCTGTTTTTAAAACCTTCATTTTTTTCTGATAAATGAATTACACTATTCATAATATTAAGTCAATAGTCTAATTATAAGACCGTTTTATCTCTTGCATGTGGAAGCCCATATTAACTGAATGTGCACCGATGTAGGCCTTGGAATAAACCTGGGTTTTGCCCTGTGCAGCTTCAAATAGTCTCATCTAAAAATTAGGGACAGATCTCTTCAACTCATGGGGAATGACGAACATCACATTGAGGAAAATAAAGACTCTAAAAGAATTTTGTGAACTCGGGGCTGGAGCAATAGCACAGCGGGCAGGGCGTTTGCCTTGCATGCGGCCGACTTCGGTTCAATTCCCAGCATCCCATATGGTCCCCTGAGCACTGCCAGGGTGATTCCTGAGTGCAGGGCCAGGAGTAACCCCTGTGCAGTGCCGGGTGTGATCCAAAAAGCAAAAAAAAAAAAAAAAGAATTTTGTGAACTCTAAATCTTGTGAACCCTACAAGCGCAGCGCCTGATTGCGTTTGTCCAATCACCATCAAGCTAACTCTTAAACTGCTATTTGGTAACATTGCAGAAATACATCATTGACATTTCATTTTACCAATTCTAAAGCAGGAAGCTAGATTTTATTTGATTGTAGATGTAACTGAAAGTAATAATGAAAGAAAGAAAACAACAATAGTGATAACTGTTGCCTGTCAGTGTTAACTGATAAGCATGAGACTGGTGCCAATATTATTTCCACTTTACAGAAGAGAAAAGTAGAGTTCAGAGGAGCTGAGTAAATTGTCCAGTAAGCAGAAGAGCTGGGTATCCAGTCATGCTAGCTAGTGCAGCTCCCAAGTCCATGCTATAAACCACACTTAAGTAAACAGAATATTCAAATTTTAATATTTTTTCCTAAAGATCTAGAGACTATAGCTAGCCACATTCCATTTGGGAATAGACAGTAATCCACGTTTAAACATCTTTTAGAGCACACGGTTCATTTTCCACTTGTTTTCTAACACTGTATATTTCAAGAAGCAGGCACATGCGTGGGCGTGCTCACGCACACAAACACACACACACACACACACACACACACACACACAAAGTGGAGTTTCCTTTCACCCCTCCCCAGTTCTCTGAATACTGAGACACTCTGTGTTAGACAGTATGAAGGCTAGAGATATGGTGTGCTCCTTTCTCTCCAGAAATCCATGAGGCATCCATTCCCTAGGTAAGGTCTTGCTGAGAACAGCATGGATGTTCAGATTGTACTGCTGCTTTGTCCTTAAAAGGGGGTATTGTTCAGATGAATGTCATCCAACTTCAGAAATCAAAAAATCCTCCCCAGAGTTGGCAGCACAGAGCCTATAGAAAGGAAGTTGAAACCACTTCCCTCACCTGCAGAGAGACCTGTGCTGAAAGAGCAACATGCGGAGTAAGAGTCAGGCCTCGCTCTCAGCTGCCGTTGTAGACAGTAATTTTCAGTTGTTGGAAATTCTTTCCCCCAATGTTCCTGCCTCAAAAAAGAGGCTTTTAGAAGACAAATCTGCACACACAGATGCCAGTGCCTTCATAGATGGTAAAGTGAGGGGACAGGCCTGCCCTGGCAAAATAGGGATGATGAGATTGTAGGTTTCATCCCATCCCAGAGAGTGGGGGTGGGGGAGGTGGTTTAGTCTGTGGATTTTATGGAACATGAAAGGATGGGTTTCAGCAGAACACAGCTCAGCACTCCTCCTTCCCCGAAAGCCATTAGGAAAGGCACTGCCACACTGAAAGGATGTTAGATTTTTACCTTGGCAACATCTCCCCAGGTAACATTTAAAAACATGTCACTTATGAAGCCAAGTGACATTTGTTGTAAACGTTCTTTGTCATTCTTTTTTATCTTTGTGCTCTTTTTCATCCCCTCAAAGAGGGTGTTAAATTGTTTGGGGGGAAGGGATGTGTCACACACCTGGAGTTGGGTGACACCCGTAAGTGGGGGAGGTGAGAGAGATGGATACACACCTGCAAGACTGTGATTATGTCTGGAAGGTTTGCACCACGGTCATCAGCACGATACTGCCAGTGGAAGATGAGACTTCCACCGAGAAGGATGTAGGGTTTCCCAGGTGTTTTGTGTGATGTGGGGAAGATGAGGTGGCAATTTGAAGAGGGGTGTCTACCACTTCCCTCTCTATCCAACTGGGTCACCTAAGGACATGCTTGAGGAATTAAGGAATGATGCGAGTCTGTGATAAGCTTCTGCACAATACTGATCTCATGTCTCACCAGCCAGACAAGAAGCTCATCCAACAACGCCTCATTCCAATGTTTTGCCCAGTGTGAAAGGTGATCCCTGACACACAATTTCCCCAGGAGCTGTGGAATTCAGGTTGGAGTGAGGAATTGCTTTTTGCAGGAAAGGAGAGTTATTCCTAAACCTTATCCAGGCTTTCCAGGTCTCTTGTCTTCCCTCACAGAATTTAATTTCAGGAGGAAATGGAAGAAAGTGAAGTGAAACTAGTTTATATAAACAAGTAAATTTCTGAAAGAGAGAAAGAGATATACATGCTCAAGAACAAACACAGGTTTCTCTAGAGTGGAAAAACGTAAGTTCTCCAAAAAAAGATCTGCAGTGAATCCCCAAGATAGAGAAAACATGCCATAAATAAGAATGACCTTATCAAATGGACACTCTTTCTCTTCCTGAGCTAACTGAATCACAGAGAGTCTAAATATCTTGTCAAAGTCACATAACGATTTATTGGGAGTGTTGAAACCCAGTTGAAACCACCAATATTCTGAATCAACTTAGCATTTCTTAACAAATACCAATTATTTCAGCATAGCAGATATGGAGGTGGGGGCGAGGAATCCCAAGGCATCCACTTGATGCCTCCTGCTGTTTCTTGTTTGTCTGTTTGTTTGTAAGCAGGTGGGCATCCTCCTTAGAGAGGGCTTGGAAACAGGTATTAGAGGCAGACACCTGGCATGATTCCATAAAGCCTCTGTCTCTGGCAGCCCATTGTTCCTAAGCAGCTTAAAACTTGCCTTTGAAGTTGAACTTCCTTGGGCTTCACCTTCCCTGTCCTCAAACTTACTCCACTGACTACCCTAGTGTTCAGCTCTCCATGTCCACGCTGCCAACTCCTGCTCTAGTGCACTAATTCATTCCTGGGTCCTGCTCTTCCCTTCATTGCATTCCCAATTCCAGGGCATGGTAGAGGACATGGATTTGAAATCTCTTTCCCTTGGCAACTCACAATATAACCAGTGTGATCCAGATCCACATTTGTGAAACAACTGGTAGCATTAACAAGAGTCAACAGGCAAAGAAGGTGTTGTAGACTCAGCAAAGATCAATGATAAGAGAGTTAGAAAGGAACTCATTCAGCATAACATATCTTGGATACCTATTTTCTGAGAGTCCTGTTGACAGCTGAGCTTCCTTCTGAAGGAAGTGTATACTAGGGTCATGCCATCTCCCCATCGTCAGAGTTTTAACTTTCAATGGAGATTAGCCAGCCAGCTATGGATAAACAAGTGTGTGTGTTTTACCTGTGGTATGGAGAAGTCCACAGAGGGGTTAGCACTTAGCTGAGAAGTGTCAATGTTAATTTCAACAGTTTCTGTACCTTAGGTTTAAACTCAAACCTAACCACTGCAAGAGGAAGGAGTCTACCTCCTTCCCTTATTTTACCTCAGTCATTGTCCTAAAAAAGAATGTTCACTTTAAAAAGTGACCTTGTTGAGCTGAAAGTTATAGTTTTAAAGGCCCCTAAGGTTTCATTCGGAAAAAGTCATCGTGGACTTTAGATTGACTTTCTCTTGAAGGCAGCTTAAACCTTGTTCATTTGGGAGCACAAAAGAGAAGGTTTAGGAATCCCAAGGCTTCCATTGCCAGCTGTCTCATTTCTCTGTTCACATTTTTTTCCCTCTCCAGCAAGATTAAGATGAGTGAAATAATTTCTTTCTTTTTAGATATCATTGTAACATTCAAGTTTTCCATTACTGTCAATTTCTTGAAACTGTCTCATTAGCATTTTCAGATAGTTTTTTTTTCTTAAAAAAAAACCTTTCATCAAGGAAAAAAATGTGCATGATCTCTAAATGCAAGTAAGTTGTCATGGGATTTCATTGCCATAAATTTGTCCTCTCTTGTCTTCATTTCTTCTTTCTTAGTTCCTCTTTTAATATCTTAGAGCCTGGGACCCATACCCAAGCCTCTTTGATTAGATGAGTTGAAGAGCATCTTGGTCACATGTATAAAGAAAGATTGTGGAAATGTTAAAACTCACCCCATAGAACTTTAAGAACAGGCAAGTGAGGAACGTCAAAAGTCCAAAGTAATATATAAGTAATAACATTCTAGAGGATATCAATCTATGATACTAGAGTTTTCTGCAACTTCTACATGTTTTTTCTGCTTATTAGAAGTAGGAAAGGAGAAGGAGTTAGTGTGAAACCTAAGGAGTCTTGGGTCTCCTCATCACCAATACAACTTGCAGGTAAGAACTCCCTGGTGTTATCTCTCAGTGATAAACACCTAATCAAGTCTTTATTTCTTCTATCCTGAAACCACTTTTGTTAATGCATGTGGATTAGCACTAAGGAGCTAATTATTTTTTGAGCTGAGATCACGTTTACAAAGAGAAAAAAAACCTAAAATCAACAGCCTTTGTTTTATAGTGTTTCTTGGAAATGAGGAGATAGACTTATAAGCTGTCTTAGCAAACTGAGCATGAGATTTCTTAGAATAACTGGAATTTTGTCTGGTAGGAAATGTGGGTCTTATAGATAGTAGCAAGCAGTGGTGTGTGTGTTTGTGTGTGTGTATGTGTGTGTGTGTGTGTGTGTGTGTGTAGAGAGAGAGGGAGAAAGAGAGGCAGAAAGAAGAGAGAGAGAACGATAGAAAGATAGTGAAAGAGAGACATCAGTTCAGGAGAGAGGGAGAGATGAAACAGACACATAAAGACAAGAATTTCAAACCAAAAATGCAGGTTGACAAAATCTAGAGCTGCCTGCTTTTTCTATCATAGTTTGCTCTGCATTACTGAACATTAGGGAATGCAAATTGGAACAACAATGAGATATAACCTCAGACCAATAAGACTGGCACACATCAAAAGAATAAAAATGATTAGTGTTGGTATTAATGTGGGGGAAAAGGGAGCCTCATCCACTGCTGGCGGGAATGTCGACTTTGTCCAAACAATATGAGCATTTAAAAAAATAAACTTCTGCCCATCTACCAAGAGTACTCAGACTCAGACATCTATGGTCATACATTGCAGCACTATCCATCATAGCCAAAATCTTCAACCTTTTTACACAGAAAACCAGCACCTGTTCTGCATACCAGTCTATGTCATAATCAAGATAGTAGGCTAGTGATTTTCAACTTTTCTATGCTAGTGGACAGACACTATTCTGGGGACCAGTGGCCTGAAGAAGGACCTGGAAAGAGCTTTCCCTTTGGGGAGCCAGAGCACTTTTATGTGATACTTTGCTGAACCCCAATCTCCAGAATTGTAGAACCTCCTTTGTTTGGGACATTGTCCTACAAAGATTGTGTATCTCTTCACGGGGCTGCAAATTTTTGTCTTTTGTAAAATACATAACTTAGTACAGTGTTTCTCAGCCTCTGTGACATCCTCCAAACTTGTTTCCTTTCTGTGGCCCCCTGATCCTACTGCTTGGTCCCCAAGTCTTATAACATAGTACCCCAGTTTTCACCTGTGGTCCCTTGAAATATGCTGGGAACCCAGAGGGAACCACATGGTCCTTGTTTGTGAAGCATTTACCTAGTGAATAAATTTGTTTCCCAAGGAGCTGGAGCAATAGCACAGCGGGAAGAGCCTTGCATGTGGCTGACCTGGGTTCAATTCCCAGCATCCCATATGGTCCTCTGAGCCCTGTCCTCTGAGTGCAGAGCCAGGAGTAACCCCTGAGCATCACCAGGTATGACGCAAAAAAAAAAAATTTTCCCCCAAGTTCCCTCTCTAGCAAATTAAGGGTGATGAAAACCTCTGATTTTATAGCCAGTCAGTCAGAAGTCCAGCTAACAGCATTAGGGCTGGCATATGACATGGAAGCTGGTCTTAGAAGACTGAGCCACTAACCTGTAGAATCGGATGTCACCTCCAGTTTTGTGGTGTCAAATTCAAGTGGAATTCTGCACATGTTAAAAAATTGCTTGATGTGCAGAAAGCTCAGATGTCACATTGGAATTGGGTCTGGAAATGTTATATATTTTCTCTATTAATCAACATCTTTTTCTTTAATTTTAAGTAAAGTCTCCTTTGAAGTCTTATCTTGTTTCACAAAAGAAACTATTTTACCAACAAGATAAAAATAAATCTAAATTCTGTCATATGCTTTTACATTTTTCTCCTTCATAATTCAATAGATATTCATTGAGTTCCTACTAGTGAAGCTGGGGAGTCATTCATTAATAAAATTAACTAGAGCCCTGCATTCAGGAAGAAAAATATAATTTTTCAAATTAAAAAATTCTAGCAAGGGCAAATAAAAATGATAATTATGAAGTGCTGTAGAGTATTAAAAGATGACAAATATGACAGGGACAAATGGAAGCTGGAAGGAGGATATAGAGATGGGGAAGGAAAAGTCTACCTTTTAATGATGTAGCTGGGGGCAACCACTCTGTGATGGGGACATAGGAAGGAGGAAAGATTCAGCCATCCAGGTAACTAGAGATGTTTGGGGCCAGTGATGGGTAAGTTATCTAAGTAAAGGAAAGAGCAAATAATAACTTTCCGTTCTTGTCTTAAACAGAAAGGAAGGTCACTTAGGGTTTTGTAGGTTATTCTAAAGACACTTGCAATTATTTGGAGTGCGGTGGTAGTACTTGGAGTTTTAATTGAGGAAATAACTTAAAACAGGTAAATATTTTTAAAAAGGGCTAAAGAGCTATTATAAGGGTTAGAACCCATGATTCCTGGTCCTCATTCCATTCCTGGAAACACATGGGCCCCCAAGCATCAATAGGTATAGTCCTTCAGGTTCTCATTACTGTTGCTGATAGTCCTGATGTTCCCTGCCCTACAGAGTCTTAACAGCACCACTTCCTGAGACCCTACATTGAGCCACTTGACCCAGTGGGTGGAAAATTATTAGGAGTGGCCTCCAGGCTGCCTGAGAACCAGTTTGGAGGCAACAAAAAATATCTCTAAAAGGACGTCAAGATCACAAGTTGAGATAGAGTGGAAAACAGGATTTTGTATTTTTGTATAACTAAAATATCAATTACACTAAGTTGGTAGGTAGAGTTATATATTCTGTCTCCAAACACATGCCTTTGACTTCTCAAATGCAATTTTACCAAGTCACTGTTCCTTTTTAAAGTTTCCATAATTGAGGACTGCAGCAATAGTACAGCTGGTAAAAGCATTTGCCCTGCATGCAGCCAACCTGGGTTCATTCCCCAGCATCCTCTGTGGTCTCCAAGTGCTGATAGACATAATTCCTGAGTGTAGAGCCAGTTGTGACCCATCAGATGGGATCCACCCCCTGACAATAAATAAATAAAGTGTCCATATGAGCTCAGGTCACTTTTAATCACAATATTTTAGATATTTCACTGGATATTTATTAAAAACTTTCTTCTTATTAAAAAAAGGTATTTTTCAATGCTAATTAACTTTATTATTAACCATTATTTTATAATGGATTTCAGCAACTGCCTACTCGGACTTGAGTCTTTTCTATGTGAATAATACTCTATGCGTAGTGTGTGTGTGTGTTGTATAAATAAACCAAAATCCCAGTCTGAGTGCCACCTCACCAATGAAAAGAACCCTCAATTTTCTCATTCCCTCACTTTTTTTGGGAAAACTATGGTTGTTCTTACTGATGTCAAATTTCCTAGGAATCAGTTTTGTTATTATGAAAAAAAAATTAGCAAAAAAATTTTCTCCAAAGGAACTGCCATTCACTGCTGGTTGGAATATCAACTGGTTCAGTAGTTTTGGAAAACAATATGGACATTTTTCAGAAAGCTAGAAAGTGAGCTTCTGTATGACTTAGCAATTCCACTTCTTTTCATCTATCCCAAGGGCCCAAAAACTATTCAGAAAAGACATTTGCACTCCTGTGTTCATTGCAACATTATTTGCAATAACCCAAATCTGGAAAGACCATATTTTGATCAACCAAGATCAGATCATTGAATAAAGAAACTATGGTATGGATACACAGTGGAATACCACTTGGCTTAAGAAAATATGAAGTCATGCAATTTGCTGCTAGGTGGACGGATTTGGAGAGTATCATGCTGATTTGTTAGTCACAAGGAGGGGGACAGACACAGAATGATCTCTCTCATATGCGGGTTATAAAGAAACACAGTAGGGGAATAACAAATGTCCAAAGGCAATAGGAACTGAGAACCAGTCTTCAGTGCTCATGAAGACATGAAGAACTCAAGACCAGTCTTCAAAAGCTTGTGGAGGTAGGTGGATGAGAGAACACTGAGACAGTGGTGCAGGGAAGCAAACACTTACGGAGCTTGTGATGCTGGAATATTTCTGCTTGAAACTGTACCATTAACAGTTTTGTTAACCACAGTTACTAAAATAGAATTAAGAACAAACAATTTCTCCAAATGCCTAAGGTGAAATACTTTAAGCATGCTTTTATATTCTTAGAATCCTAACAAGAGAAAATTTCTTCAAGTTCTTGAAGCCAGAAATTCTTAAGAACCTAATTCTTTGGCATAGAGAATAATGACCACTATCTGTAGATGGATATAGTGGCAGCCTGGCAATCACTGTCTTATTACACAGAGGGAGATACAGCCCCAAAGTCACAGCACTTAGAAGTGGCAGGGTTGAAACTTCAATTCTACTCTGTCAAGCTTCAAGTTCCTCAGAAAACTCTGGCCCACAAAGAGTTTGTAGGTTATCTTCTTATGAAGCATGTTTAAAGTATGTTGGAAATCTGAGTTATGTTCTTCCACATTCTACATTTACTTAAAGAAGAAACTTCTCTTCCTTCCATAAAAGAAGAAAATGATGTCCGTTTGGCTTTATTTATATAGGGAACAAATTGGGACTTGGGTGGCTAAGAGCATCAAGTTGGTAATCAAGCAAGGATGCCTTCAAACTAGTACATGTCACCTGTGGCCATCTAGGCAGAATGTGGACATTTGGATGTCATGTCATCCAAAGGCGAACCCACACCCAATAGAGAACCTATGTTTGCTGTCCCTGGTGGTGCAGTTTGAAGTGAATGACTTATTCTCAGTGTAGTGAATCCAAAAATCTCCCTTATCATGAACTAAGAGAGATCAAAAGATAGCCAGTGTTGTAGGAAAGGGATAATAGGCAGTTGGCTGTCAGAAAATAAATAAAAATTTATCAGTTGTTTAAATTACAGTTTCCCTCTGAAGATAACAGATATCCTTCTGGATAAAATTGGTCAAACTCAACCTTTAAAAATGAAAATGATCAGCTAATTATCATCAATTCTTTTTTAAGTCAGGCTGTCAGAAACTGAATAGAACAACCTTTATGATAGCCTCAAACACGAACTTAAGTAGAATATAACAATTATTTTAAAGGGCAATGCTAGTGACAGGGTGATCCTCTCTACAACTGTTGCATTCTTATCTGAGACTCGCTCATAGGCCTGACATGAAGAACTCAAGACCAGGGAGGCAGCTGCCGATCGGAAACTGTCAACTCTCAGGAAACAAAGAAAATAAAAATGCTGTCAGTGGTCAGGATTCCTGGAGAGCGCCTAGAGAGAAACACTGTCAGGCTTGCCCAGGGCTTTGTTTGAGAGTCAAGAGGTTGAAAGGGAAGAGGCCGCTGATTAGGCATCAACTCTGAGACTGCAGAAGACAGGTTTAGGCAAAGATGAGAGGGAGCAGGTCTTGGGGGAACTGAGGCTGTAAAGACTGGTGATGAGGCAACTTCAGGCTGTTGTTTCTGTAGAAGACCTGCCGTCAAGAGGATGCTTTGTAATCTCTTCGCACAAAAGGTATTCTAGGTGGGAAACGTTTGTTCTTGAGGGCAAAAAAAAGGACATAATATTGATTGCTTAGTCTTCACTGTCATCTACATACACAAAGCATTGTGCATATACAAAATATATACAAACCTTACAAGCAAGAGAAAATTCTCAATAGTAAAATAGAGTTCATGTTGTAAGACATGTGAGTAGATTTTTTAAAAAATATATAATCTTTTTCTCTTTTCATTAAGCTGGAAAACCAGTGACCAGAAATGAACTGGTATATTTCCATGATGAAGTGGAATGAAAGGAGGGATTCCATAGACTTAGAATGGGGGTGAAGCTGGTTCACCTTTGGCATCGCAGAAATATTCTTAAGATGAGCTATAGTATTTGTTTAAGAGTTTTCCTAGAGAGAAACAGGAAACTAAGATGGAGAAGTGAAATTAAGAGAGAACTAAGGATTAAAACATGTCAGATTTGACTTTTATTTATTTATTTATTTTAATTTAATTTAATTTATTTATTTTTAAAATTTTTAATAGTGAATCACCGTGAGGTACAGTTACAGACTTACAAACTTTCATGCTTATGTTTCAGTCATACAATGTTTGAGTACCCATCTCTCCATCAGTGCCCATTCTCCACCACTGGTGATACCAGTATCCTGCCACATTCCCACCCCATCCTCTCCACCCCACCCCACCTCTGTGGCAGGGCATTCCCTTTTATTCTCTTTCTCCTTTTGGGTGTTGTGGTTTGCAATAGAGGTATTGAATGGCCATCGTGTTAGATTTATAGTCTACTTTCAGCGCACATCTGCCATCCCCAGCGAGTCCTCCAACCATACCTGGTGTTCCCTTCTCTATCTCAGCTACCTTTTCCTCCAGCATGTGAGGCCATCTTCCAAGCCATGGAGCCAACCTCCTGATACTTATCTCTTGTATTCTTGGGTGTTAGTCTCCCATTCTTTTACTTTATATTCCACAGATGAGTGCAATCTTTCTATGATTGTCTCTCTCTTTTTGACTCATTTCACTTAGCATGATACTTTTCATGTTGATCCATTTATATGAAAAGTTCATGACTTCATATTTTCTAACAGTTGCATAGTATTCCACTGTGTAGATGTACCAAAATTTCTTTAACCAGTCATCTGTTCTTGGGCACTCAGGTTTTTTCCAGATTCTGGGTATTGTAAACAGTGCTGCAATGAACATACAAGTGCAGATGTCACTTAAGCTATACTTTTTTGCCTCTCTGGGATATATTCCCAGGAGGGGTATTGCTGGGTCAAATGGGAGCTCAATTTCTAATTGTTTGAAAATCGTCCATAATGTTTTCCAAAAGGGCTGAACCAGTCGGCATACCCACCAGCAGTGTAGGAGGGTCCCTTTCTCCTCATATCCACACCAACAGTGGTTGCTTTTGTTCTTTCGGATGTGTGCCAGTCTCTGTGTTGTGAGGTGGTATCTCATAGTCATTTTGATCTGCATCTATCTAATGATTAGTGATGAAAAGTCTTTTTTCATGTGCCTTTCTGCCATTCATATTTCTTCCTTGAGAAAGTTTCTGTTCATTCCATCACCCCATTTTTGATGGGGTTGGATGTTTTCTTCTTGCCGATTCCAACCAGTGCCTTGTATATCCTTGATATCAACCCCTTATCAGATGGGTATTGGGTGAACATTCTTTCCCATTCCATAGATTGTCTTTGTATTTTGGTCACTGTATTTTTTGCAGTGCAGAAGATTTTTAATTTAATATGGTCCCATTTGTTTATCTCTGTTCCCATTTGGTTGATCAGTGGCATGTCATCTTTGAAGATACCATTAGCCTCAATATTGTGGAGAGTTTTGCCAACCTTGTCTTCAGTGTACCTTATGGATTCTGGTCTGATATTGAGGTCTTTAATCCATTTTGATCTGACTTTTGTGCATGGTGTTAGGTTGAGGTCTAAGCCCATTTTTTTGCATGTGGTTGTCCAGTTATGCCAGCACTGTTTGTTAAAGAGGTTCGTTAAAGAGTCTCCATTTTACATTTCTTGCTCCTTTATCAAAGATTAGATGTTCCTACATTTGAGGTTGTATGTAGGGATATTCCATCCTGTTCCATTGGTCTGCAGCTCTGCCTTTGTTCCAGTACCATGCTGTTTTGATTATTACCTCTTTGTAGTAGAGTTTGAGGTTGGGGAGGGTGATGCCTCCCCTTGTCCTTTACCCAACAATTGCTTTAGCTATTTGTGGGAGATTTTTGTTCCATAAGAATTTCAGGAGTGCTTGATCCATTTCTTGGAAGAATGTCATGGGTATCCTTATAGGGATTGCGTTGAATCTGTATAATGCTTTTGGAAGTATTGCCATTTTGACAATGTTAATTCTTCCTATTCATGAGCAGGGGATATGTTTCCATTTCCTTGTGTCCTCTTTTATTTTGTGAAGTAGCATTTTGTAGTTTTCTTTGTAGAGGTCCTTTACCTCCTTAGTTAGGCTGATTCTGAGGTACTTGATTTTCTGGGGCATGATTGTGAATAGGATTGCTTTTTTTATGTCACTTCACACTGTCTTGTTATTTCTGTATAGAAAGACCATGGGTTTTTGGGTATTGATTTTATAGCCTGCAACTTTATTGTATAAGTCTATTGTTTCTAGGAGTTTCTTGGTAAAGGTTTTAGGATTCTCTGGATATAGTACCATATCATCTGCTAATAGTGAGAGCTTGATTTCTTCTTTCCTATCTGGATGTCCCTAATGTCTTTTTTTTTTTTGCCTAACTGCTATTGCAAGTACTTCCAGTACTATATTGAACAGAAGTGGTGAGAGTGGGCACCCTTGTCTTGTCCCTGATCATAGAGAAAAGGCCCTTATTTTTTCCCCTTTGAGATAAATGCTTGCCATAGGTTTGTGGTAGATGGCTTTGACTATCTTGAGGAAAGTTCCTTCTAAACCCATTTTGGTGAGGATTTTCATCATAAACTGTTGTTGGATCTTATCAAATGCTTTCTATGCATCTATTGATATGATTGTATGGTTTTTATCTTTACTTTTGTTGATATGATGGATTATGTTTATTGATTTCCTAATGTTAAACCATCCTTGCATCCCTGGGATTAATCCTACTTGGTCGTGGTGTATGATCTTTTTGATGAGTTGTTGGATTCTATTTGTCAATATTTTGGTGAGGATCTTTACATCTGTGTTCATCAGGGATATTGGCCTGTAGTTTTCTTTGTTAGTGGTGTCTTTGTTTGCTTTTGGTATTAGGGAGATATGTGCCTCATAGAAACTGTTTGGGAGAGTTCCTGTTTCTTCAATTTTCTGGAAAATATTGAGGAGAACTGGCCACAGGTCATCTTTAAATGTTTGAAAGAATTCACTAGTGAATCCATCTGGGCCTGGGCTTTTGTTTTTGGGAAGACTTTTGATTACAGTTTCAATTGTCTTGATATTAATGGATCTATTCAGGTATTCCAAGTCTTCTTGGTTCAGTTGGGGAGATGATTGGGAACCAGAAATTTATCCATTTCTTCTAGGTTCTCTTGTTTCGCGGCATACAGACTCTCAAAGTAGTCTCTTATGATCTTTTGAATTTCATTAGTTTCTGTTGTTATAGCCCCTTTTTATTTCTGATTCAGCTTATTAGGGTTTTCTCTCTCTCTTTCTTTATGAGTCTTGCTAGTGGTTTATCAATCTTGTTTATTTTCTCAAAGAACCAGCTCTTAGTTTCATTGACCTTTCAGATTTTTTGGGGGGGTGGGGAGTTTCCATGTTGCTAATTTCTCCTCTTAGTTTTATTATTTCTTTCCTTCGGATGGGTTTGGGTTCCTTTTGTTGGTCTTTTACTAAGATCTTGAGCTGTGAAGTCAAGTTATCTATGTAGGCCTTTTCTTTCTTCCTAAGGAATGCTTGCAAAGCTATAATTTTTCATCTTAACTCAGCTATAGCTGCATCCCATAGGTTCTAGGATGTGTAAAACAGGAAGAAATCACACTCTTAAATGTATATGCACCTATTGAGGAACTACCTAAATACTTAAAACAACTTCTAATAGATTTTAAGAAGGACATTGCTAGCAATACAATAGTAGTCGAGACTTCAACACTGCCTTGTCACCTCTGGATAGATCAACAAGAACAAAACTCAGCAAGGAAACACTGGCTCTGAAGGAAGTAATAGAAGAGAGAGGGCTAACAGACTTATACAGAGCTTTACACCCCCAAAAGAAAGAATACACACTCTTTTCCAGTGTACACAGAACATTGTCTAAAGTAGACCACGTTCTGGGTCACAAAACATATCTCAATTGACTTTTATTTTTATCATCCATACTGGAAGATGATCCTTTCTGTACTTTCTTCCAATACTATTGTATGTACCAATATGTAACTTAGTAAACAGGACTCCCCCCCCCTTTTCTTTGACACTGTGCCTTCCACCAGTGTGTTTCCCTCGACCATTGTCTCAGGTTCCCCTCCCACCAGCACACTCCAACTGCATACCCACTCTGGGTAAGCACCTTTAGTTGTCAGGTTCTGTTGTCTTTGAAACATCCCTTTACTATTCTTTATATATCACAAGTGAGAGAGATCATTGTGCATCTGTCCCTCTCCTTCTCCTGCTTTCACTCAGCATGGTCCCCTCTAGTTTCATCCACAAAGAAGCAAATCGCATGATTTTGTCTTTTCTTATAACCTAGTAGTATACCATTGTGTATAGGTACTACTGTTTCTTTATCCAGTAATCTGTTCTTGAACACTTGGGCTGTTTCCAGATTTTGACTATGGTAAATATCACTGCAGTAAATATAGGAACACAAATATCTTTCAAAATAGTGGAAAACAAAATTTTTAACTCAAAAAAATGTTATAACAAATAACTGTTTAGGAAAAAAGGAATATTTTGCTTTAAAAAATACCCTAATTAAGTTGACAAATATAAAATATTACTAGTCACACCAAATAATGATGAGGATATGGGGAACTCTTATTTGTATTAAAAATACAAATTGGTGTAACTCTTTTGATAAAGGACTGTGTGAATTTTATATGCAAACTTAAAAATATGAGTCCCTTTAGTACAGCAATGCTGTTCTGTCAGTAATATATCCTATGATGATAGCTTTAAGCATAAAACATGTGTCATTTTAAAATGTGTTCATAGTAAACCTTTAAAAATAATACTTAAAAAGTGAGACTAACTTAAATATCTAACCCTGGGGAATTATTGCTATTGCAATAATGCTTTCAAATATTACATGAGGCAGTTTATATAATACTGAGCAATTTAAAACATACCTGGGTCCAGGAAATTAGCCCAAAGGGTTGGGTGTGACTCTGGTTGTCCCCAGTACTGCTGTGGTACATGAAACAAAGCCAGGCCTGAACCATTGACCACTAAGCTGAGTTGATTTAATATTTTCAGGAGTGGCCCTTCAGCGCCTGAGCACTGTTTGCTGACAGTCCCTCCCCTCCACACCCACACCTAATTTATTATTTGACTTCTGATTCAGGCAGTATTGTACATTGAAGTTTCTTAAGCACCCTCCTGCCAAACACAATAAAAATGTAAAATATTCATATTTTTAAATTTTCTTTGGTATACTCAGAAATCAAGAACAGAGAAATAAGCATTTGACTAGGAAAGCTAAACATAGCCCTACCTTGGCTCAAATAGTATTTGTCGAATCCTGGTGATTTTGAGCTTCTGATGTAATTGATGCTCAGGATCAGACCCCACAAGAAGAAAACAAGGAAGAAAAATCTAATGGGCAGTTCCAATATGGAACAGGGAATCCAAACATCAGTTCTCAGTGTGAGAAAGTAAGAAGAAACAGGTTCAGTGTGCTGAGAAAGAGAGACAAGTTTCAGAGGGTAAATAAATCTCTCTTGGGAGTAAATAAGCACAGCCAGTTTTCACACAGGTTTATGGTCTGAAAAATGTGAAGAAATATGCTTTTTGTGATGTAGGTTGATTTTATTTTAAGCAACAACAGAAGCAAAGGCATCTCCTCTCTGGAGCAACCAAACTTCAAACAAATCTTCAACTAATTCGTACAAATCAAGTTCCAAGCAACATGTATTAGCACACAACTATTACAACAGATCATGAGGAGCCACCTACTAGAAATAACACACAGCTGACTGGTTGCAAAGGAGTCAGATATTATCAGTGTATTTGAAGGGCATGTTTAACATAACTAAAGAAACAGAAGAGAGGCTTACAAATACAAGCAAAGAACAATGAAATGATAAAAATCAACAAGACAGGTACAAAAACTAAATAGAATTTCTAAAAAAAAGTACAAATATTTTAATTAAAATTTCAATAGAGAAGCTTTCGTTGATTGAACATAACTGGGAAAAACTAGTGAAATGAGATGCAAGCCTGAATAAATTGAGTAGGATGCAAGAATGTTAAAAGTTTGTTCTTCATATTTTGTTACATTAAGAGGGATCTAAGAGATACTGAAGAATCAGATATTCTAACATGTATAATTGGAGAGTGAAAAGGAATAGTTCAAGAGAGAATGGGCAGAGATTTTCAGTTTTAAAAATAAATGAATAAAATAGCACTCAGATTTATAAATAACTAAAATGAATAACACCTCAGATTTGAGAATTCCAGAAAATTCTAGGCAATATAAATAAAAGGAAACTCCCACCTATATTTAAATTGTAGTGAAATGGCACAGCATTGAAGGCAAAGAAACAATCTATAAAACAGCTATAAAGTCGTTTCTATAAATGTACTTGAGTAGCCAGATTGACTGATTTTTTTCGCAACAATAATGAAAGTCAGCAAATAATGACTCTTGGGAGGTTTGTGATTATTGCTGCAACCTCCTTACTCTTCATCATCTGCTTAGACTTCCTCTTCCTTCCTGATTTCACTTTAGTTATTTTTTTTATGATTCTAGGAAATTATCCACTTCTATTATCTATTTTGTTGATACCTAATTGTTCATAATTGTCTTTTGTGATCCTGTGTATTTCTGAATTTGTCAGGTGTGACTTCTCTTTGATTTCTTACTCTAGTGACCTGAGTCTTCTATCTTGCTTAGAATTGCTGAAAGTTTTTTTTACCTTTTAAAACAATTTAAAAATAAGTAAGTTTTTTTAAGCAAATAAAATGAATAACTTAAAAAAAATTTAGGGGAGCTGGAGCAACAGCACAGCAGGTAGGGCATTTGCCTTGCATGCGGCCAACTGGGTTCGATTCCCAGCATCCCATATGGTCCACTGAGCACTGCCAGGAGTAATTCCTTAGTGTATGAGCCAGGAGTAATCCCTGTGCCTCGCCAAGTGTGACCCCAAAACCAAAAAATAAAATAGGGCTAAGGTGATAGTATAGTGGGTACACTTGCCTTGCATATGACTAACCTCAGTTCAATCCCCAACACCCATATAGTCCCCTGAGCACTGCCAGGAGTGATCACTGAGTGCAGAACCAGCAGTAACCATTGAGCACTGCCAGTAATGGTCAAAAAACACACAAACAAAAAATAACTCAGCTCTTAGCATCGGGGATCTTTTAATGTTTTCCTGACCTCTATTTCGCTTGATTCTGTGCTGATCTTTGCTTTTTCTTCTTTCTGTTCACTTGGGATTTAATTTGTTCTTTTTTTGGTTCCATGAGGTTTATATTTAGGATTTTTATTTTCAATCTTTTCTACTCCCTTTTAAACCATGACAGATTCATGTCATGACAGATTCAATGTCATGACTAGCTCTATGTTGGATAAGAAGTTCCTCAGCTTTCTCCTTTCAGTGTTTTTAGCCACCTGAGGAAAGCGGAGCTGAAGAGTCACATGTCATTGTATCTGCTTCAACCTGGAGTTGTCAAGCCAGCAGCTCCATCACTGCATTGCTGTAGGGTCACAACTGTTCTATATTCATTAGAGATCAGAAATTCTAGCTCTTGTGTTTTATTTGGGATATTTTAATGTTTACATAATTATCTTATCAAATTGTTATATATACCACATGTTTATCTTTAAAAATGTGGAACATCGAAAGAAAATTATTTTGTACTGCCTTGTGTATTGCTCCCTTATAGATCACAAGATATCCTAACTCCTACATGTAAAGTTTTGGTGAGTCCTCTGACTTCCTCTAGCCTTTGTGCCTGAGTCTGAAAAATGAATTTTTATGTAGGCATAAAGTCGGAAATAGGGAAGGGAGACACACACTATAATCAGCTGTAACAGAAAGCTTGGTACCATCTTTGATTTTTGTATATCCTTTACTAAATTAATAAACACAAAGCAATATTTATAAATTTAGCAGACCTTTATCAGGCAGGAAAAGAGGAATAGTTTTGAGGGAAGATAACGTTTCCCTCTCTCAACTTAGTCCCAAGGAGTATGTGTGTTTGCTGATGAGATTGTTTAGTATGTCACATTCATTGTCTCCCTTTCTCTAAATACCCTATGAAATAAGTATTATGTTTTCTGCATTCAGAGGACAAAAACTGGGTTACTCTAATTTGCCCAAATCATATCAAGTAGTTCATGATGGAGACAAACTTTATCCTAGATTTTCTGAATCTCAACCAAATGCCTTTTGTTCTACACAATGCTGCCTCTCTATATTCTGAATTCACTCAATAATGAATGTGAATATGCCAACCATGAATTATGCAAACACTTTTGTGGAGTATTGGGATACGCATCACAATCAACACATATCAAACAGCAGAACATTCTTCCATCCATCTTTCCATTCTGTTTACTCACCCTTCCTTCCTTCCCACACTACTAAGGTTCATATTTAAACATAGAATCTATCATCCTGCCTCTTTACATTATAGTTCATTAACATTATTTCTCTTCTTCACAATATTTAGAGTTTTCTCACCTCAAGGTCCACACAGGGCATTTCTACTTGCCTGCTCCTTCCATTATTCTCTTGTATTACTGAGGATTACTTGTGGCCTTTCTCTATTTACTTATAAATCTTCATGATGAGAATAAAACCATATCTTTATTTTTCTTCCTATAGTACCTAAACTAATGTCCAAAAACTGAGCAGTTAGAGTCTAAATTTGTAAAATGAAAAACTATCCCCTTGCTTGTGCTAAGGTTCTTCCATCTCTTTGACCATTCCTTTCTAGACAGCCATTCTCAGTTTTAGGAGATAGATCTTTAAAGATCTCTTTATCTACAGGTTACTGTGTTTCGCCCATAGCTGTGAGTGTTGTTTTCCTTCTTCTAAGTCCTTACAAATATCGTTTGGCATCATGTTGGTCTTTAGACTTAGAGTTATAAGATTCCCTCACCAAGGTGAGGAT
The DNA here is from genome assembly GCF_027595985.1 of Sorex araneus. NCBI lineage: Eukaryota > Metazoa > Chordata > Mammalia > Eulipotyphla > Soricidae > Sorex > Sorex araneus. Next base: position 90,801,850 of record NC_073304.1, on the reverse strand, counting down.
TACCTCCCCAAGGTGAGGATTCCCACCCCCAAGTGTGATAGTTGATTATAGCCTTCTTGCCTTTATATACAAATACACAAATAAGTGTTTTCCCAGTGGATTCCCTCACTACTTACCCATATCTGTGTATTTTCTCATTCTCACAACCTATGACGCCTTCCTACTTACCAGACCTAGTGTTTCGCTAAACTAATTAAATTAGTGTCATATTTAGACATAAAGATCATAAAACATTAACTTCCAGAGTTAGCATATAAAATTTGACATGTTAGCAAACCATCTCCAGATTGCAAGCAATTTTTGATATCATTTTCCCCCCTAAAGCACCCATTTGGTCCTTCTATTTGCTTGAGATTTAGGAAGACAGTTGAACTTGACTTGTCAGGTGACAAGAACTTCAGTTTATCACTCTTTGCAACACCCAAATTAAGCACACCTATCATTTTATCTTCACATTACCTCAAGGTGGTTCTAATGTTATTTCTTGTTCTGAATAAAAATAAATAGTTCTATCAACCTAAATTTATAGAAAGTTCTCAACTATATAAATCCAAATGTCCATGATAGAGAGTGTATCTGATAATTGTTAGTGCTATTTTTGACAGATGTTCAATATGTGATAATGATCTGTTGCTTTGACTAATCCAGCCAAATCAACAGCCTTAGACAAAATCCAAAGGCCAGTTTTGGAGCATTGCCAATATTGATTGCAAAAGGATTTTAACAACAAAAAATCCTCAAATACAAAAATGAGAAAAATGTGAACCAGTGGAGTATTTAAAAAAAAACTGAACATAACACAGCTTACAAAAAATCCAAATGGGGGAAAAAAGGAAAAATATGGTCAGTATAATCGTCCCTAGATTCAATATTTACCAGTTTGTGTACCATCTGAGCTCTTTCCTTTAATCAACCATGCACATGGCACTTTTATTCTCAGGGGACATTATCGCCATGACAACTTTATCAGACTAAACACTGAAATGCAGCTCTTGGAAAGATCTCAATTTGGGGATGGTTTAGAATATTATTTATGCTATTCTCTTATCAACATTCTTGGCGTGCCAAACAGAAATGAGAAAAAATTTAATGACGATTAAAATTACAATAAAAATGTAAAAACTTTACAAAGAGAAAGAGGAGTAAGCCATTAGGCTGAAAAATGGGCAATCAAAGGCGCAATTGCACTGGGCAGATGGGAAAGCAGCAGGTGCCATGGTGTGATGGGACCTTGCTTCCCATCATGCATGCTCTACAATGATGCAGGCTGACAGGGAAGGGAATTAATGTGTCAAAGCAGGTACTTTCTGTCCATTAGATGATTCTCAATACATTCACACAGACTGCTACCCATTGCTCTTTGATAAAATGCTTTACAATACAGGGCTCCAAATTTTGTGTGGGGAAGGACAGCTTGGAGTGACCCTCCTTTCAATGCCCAGCTTAACAGAATGTGAGTGACCAAGTAAACATTTCTCTACCCCAAACTGGGATTAGTGAGTTTAAGCCATGAATAAATAATTTGAATACAGATGCTGTAAAACATCAAGGTGACCATGGACTATCGGCTCTCAGAATGGGGGATGGAAGGGATACAGACAAGAATTCTCAAGGGAACAAATTAGTTGCCAAACAAATAAGTTGGTGTAATAGTCTTTACATTCAATATTTATCAGTTTCTGTAACATCTGAGCTCTTTACTTTTAAACATAATGGAGGCAACATGAATTGATGAACCAGTTTAAAGATGTAATATATTAGGTGTAGTAAACACCTATGCCCTGGGGTTTGTCTTATATCAATTTGGGGTGGAAGGTGGGAATGGGCCACACCTGTCTGTGCTCAGGGCTTACTCTTGGCTCTGCATTCAGGGATTACTTCTGGTGGGCTCCAGAGACTGTATGTGGTCCCAGAGATCAAATAGGGCTCAGATACATGCAAGGCAAACGCCATGCCCCTAGACTATCTCTCCAGCTCATATTGAGTATCAAACTTTATCTTTCATCTTCCTTCCTTCCTTCCTTCCTTCCTTCCTTCCTTCCTTCCTTCCTTCCTTCCTTCCTTCCTTCCTTCGTTCCTTCCTTCCCTCCTTCCTTCCCTCCTTCCTTTCCTCCCTCCTTCCTTCCTTCCTTCCTTTCTTCCTTCCTTCGTTCCTTCCTTCCTTCCCTCCTTCCTTCCCTCCTTCCTTCCCTCCCTTCTTCCTTCCTTCCCTCATTCCTTCCCTCCCTCCCTCCTTCCTTCCTTCCTTCCTTCCTTCCTTCCTTCCTTCCCTCCTTCCTTCCCTCCCTCCCTCCTTCCTTCCTTCCTTCCTTCCTTCCCTCCTTCCTTCCCTCCTTCCCTCCCTCCCTCTTTCCTTCCCTCCTTCTGTCCTTCCTTCCTTCCTTCCTTCCTTCCTTCGTTCCTTCCTTCCCTCCTTCCTTCCCTCCTTCCTTTCCTCCCTCCTTCCTTCCTTCGTTCCTTCCTTCCTTCCTTCCTTCCTTCGTTCCTTCCTTCCTTCCCTCCTTCCTTCCCTCCTTCCTTCCCTCCCTTCTTCCTTCCTTCCTTCCCTCCTTCCTTCCCTCCCTCCCTCCTTCCTTCCTTCCTTCCTTCCCTCCTTCCTTCCCTCCTTCCTTCCTTCCTTCCTTCCTTCCTTCCTTTCCTCCTTCCTTCCCTCCCTCCCTCCCTCCTTCCTTCCCTCCTTCCTTCCTTCCTTCCCTACTTCCTTCCCTCCCTCCTTCCTTCCTTCCTTCCTTCCTTCCTTCCTTCCCTCCTTCCTTCCCTCCTTCCTTCCTTCCTTCCCTCCTTCCTTCCCTCCCTCCCTCCCTCCCTCCTTCCTTCCTTCCTTCCTTCCTTCCTTCCTTCCTTCCTTCCTTCTTTCCTTCCTTCCTTCCTTCCTTCCTTCCTTCCTTCCTTCCTTCCTTCTTTCCTTCCTTCCTTCCTTCTTTCCTTCCTTCGTTCTTTCCTTCCTTCCCTCCTTCCTTCCCTCCCTCCCTCCCTCCCTCCCTCCTTCCTTCCTTCCTTCCTTCCTTCCTTCCTTCCTTCCTTCCTTCCTTCCTTCCTTCCTTCCTTCCTTCCCCTTTTCCCTTTCTTCCCTTCTGTCCTTTCTATTTATGCCCCCCCACCACCTTTTCTCCTCACCTCTTTCCTTTAAGCTTGTTTGATTATCTGTAACGTCTATGAAACTTCAAAATGAAAGTGTGGTAGAAGCAGAGTTTTGAATTAACTTTATATAGATGATAAGATTAACTCTTTCTAGATCCTCGTTCAGAAAACTAATTAATTTGTCAAATTGCTTATTAGCTGGTAAAAGAACCAAGACGACTAGATGTAAAAAATTATAGCCCTTATTTATTTTTCTATTTTCATGACTGCATTAGAAAGTAAAGATTGGTTATTTCATTCATTATATATACTCATCAAAGAAAGTATGGAATTTTGTTTGCATTTTAATTAAAGATGGGTGGTGGTTGGGGTCACATATGGTAATGCCCATGGCTCTGTGCTCAGGGATCATGCCTAGTGGTCGTTGAGAAGGCCATATGTGGTACTCAGAATCAAATCTGGTTGGCTTTATAAAGGCAAGCATCCTATCCACTGTGCTATCTTTCCAGTTCTGAACTCTTAAAATTATGCCCACATCAAAGGAATATTAACCATCTAAGACTTAATCCAAAGTTTCTCACCTGGTTGTCCAGATAAGGGACATGCCATACTGTTTCAAAACAGATTTTTTCTTTATACTTATCACTTTGACATTTACAAATAATTTCCACTCAATGCCTGTCAAACTTCACTAAAAGTGACATGAAGGAAGAACCCAGGTGCATCTTATCTGAGCGTTCAGAAAAATACTAGCTACAAAGTAGGAGCTCAAAATATTGTGGAAAGGAAAAGAGAAAGACGGAAAGAGATAAAGAATTGGGAGTGTGGGAGAGAAGGAGACAAAGAAAATCCAAAGAGTGATAATGAATCAGTGCCATCTCTATGTCCTTAATCTATTGAACTACCCTAAAATATTGTATACTATATCAAGTGGAAAAGGAAGAGAAGGAGATACCAGTTTTGAAAGTATTGGACTTGATTCTGGGTATTCAAAGACTTTTGTTAGGCAAGCATACAATCTTTGATCTTGAAATTCATCTCATTAAGAGCTGATTAAATGTGAAAATGTTCTAGCTAGAACAGAGGGGATATTAACCTCTCCAGAGTCAATACTCAGCTTAAAATTATCTTGCAGTATCTTGTGGTTATTACCCTAGGTGTTTGGAATACGGTAGTACAATTGTTCGAGTATGAACATACTGTCTAGACAGGATTATACATGACAATAATAACATTTTTTCTTTATCTATAAAATGTATATTAATTGTGTATTTAATAGGATCTAATAAAGTCAAAAAATTACCATATTTAATATACATTTCTCATATAAGTATTATTACTTTGTGTAGAAGGGAAAAAAGAGAATCCACTGTAGGACTTTAACACATATTTAATGTAAAAGCAAAACAGTAGATACACTGAATCCTGTGTAAATTATAATAATCAAGAATAATAATAATAAATTGAAGTCTGCCACACCTAATAATTTCCAGGATGATTTAGTGCTATGTTATTTAACCCTTGCAGGATTATAATCTTCAAATAGAAACTCACTAACCATGTGACACTAGTGAATTGGAAAAGTAAAGCTTTCCCTTCTACAGCTATCCTATAAGGTTGACCAGATACTAGCAGAATACATGGGAAACATCATGCTCGGTAAATGTTAACTGTTAATTAGTGTCATTCTTCTTAGTAGTGCAGGTATCACTGACTGATTTTGTGATTGTTAAAAATCTCAAAAGGTTAAATGTTGTCCTTGTCTGTTAAGGGGTGAGCCCAGAGCTCTCATTTCAGATTCTGAAACCATCACATTTTGTACTGTGTGCCAATTTTACTCTGAGCTGTTGACTTTAAGACCTAAGTTTGAGGATACATGGCCCCTTTGGAACACCCTTCACTACTGGATGGTAGGGGCAGAGAGTTGGTGTGAAGCCAGGGCTTCCAGTCAGCAGGATCTGGGTCCTTGAGCGCCAAGCCTGCTTCAGAGGTCATTCAGTCTCCGCTGCTTTCAAAGTCTCCACAGAGGCTGCCACTTTGGCTTTCCTTCATTTCAGTTCCTGTCAGTTTCAAAAGAGACAAGCTTCTAGAGTTGAAAATTGATGTGTTTATGTGTCTAGTCTAGGCTGCTGAAAATGACAGAGGCTGAAACTGATGAAAGTAACCAATTTGTCAATTTTCACAAAGAGACAGCTTTGAAGACAGAAATCGACTGAGTCCATACCTTTTCTGCCCCAATCAGAAAACTTAATTTTCTCTCTCACTTTAAAAAAGTTTTGTATTTACTCTCATGAATTATTCTGGACTGTCCTCTGGATACAAGTTGAATTGGCCTGATGGTTTAAACAGATGGCCAATTCCATCAAAATTCAATACAGTTTAGGAGAATGTTCTTTTACAGTAGATTGAGTGATCAATTTATTCAAAATGGTTTCTAAAGGTTGTAAAATTCAGCATCACTTATTTTTAATTTTTTTATTGAATCACTATAAGATACAGTTACAAAGCTTTCATGATTGAGTTTCAGTCATACAATAATCGAACACCCATCCCTCCACCAGTGCATTTTTCACCACCAATGTCCCCAGTATCCCTTCTGTCACCCCTACCTCACCTTATCACCCCACCCACTTGTCAGGCACTTTCCTTACTTACTCTCTCTCTATTTTGGGGCATTATGGTTTGCAATACAGATACTGAGAGACCATCATGTTTGGTCCTTTGTCTACTTTCAGCACACATCTCTGATCCAGAGTGATCCCTCCAACCATCAGTGACTTACTGGTCCCTTTTTTATCCCAACTGCCTTCTCCCCCAGCACCTAATGCAGGCTTCCAACCATGGAGCAATACTCCTGACCCTTGTCTCAACTGTCCTTGGGTGTTAGTCTCATACTATGTTATTTTATATTCCACAAATAAGTGCAATCATTCTGTCTGTCCCTCTCTTTCTGATTCATTTCACTTGGTATGATACTCTCCATGTCCATCCACTTATAATCAAATTTCACGACTTCATCTTTTCTAATAGCCAGCATCACTCCACTCACTAAATGTGAGTTTTGATGTCTCCCATGAAAGCCACAAGTTTTGATTGATTTTCCAGTCTAAAATTTGGTCTTATCAGTCCAGATATACCTATTGCATCTATCAAGTTTCTGGTTTTGATAAAATTTATCTGATTAAATAAAAATAGTTTTTAGAGATTTAAAATCTTAAAATTAGATTAACAGAAATATTGGCATGACAAGTTCTTGGGTTCCAGTTGTGCTAATATTAGTTGTGTGGTATGTCATGTTTGTTATGCCTCAACTACTCTCCTAAGAACCCACTACACTTTAAAGAAGAATCGTAAATTAGATCTGAGCTGATGTTGCTATTATTGTAGGGACTTTATTTTATCCCCACTTTTCTCTCTCTATATTCTAATCCAAAATTATGCCATATATAACTTTTGCATATTGAGGTGTAGTTTTCTTGGTGGAGCAATGTCAGAATGTCCATAGTTACTATGCTTATATTGCCTCATATAGCTAAATATTTAATGTATGTTTATATGTTTGATGAAATAGCTGATTTTCTCCACTGAATTGACACAATTAATAAATCTATTTTCACCAAAGACAAAAATTGTCTTTAAGTGGAGATCCTATTTGGCCACTGTGTAATTTTTTATACCTATCTATCTTTACCCCCCCAAATTTTCTTAAAATACAGGACCCCTGGATTTGGGGTTCCAACTATAGCTCTCTGTTTCCATATCTAGCAACTTCAACTTCCCATAGATGAGTTCAAATATAAATTTCTTCAGAATTGCAAGATTTATTGATTCATTTTTATCCACTCAAGCATGTATTGAATGACTAGTAAGTGTTTTCCTCCATGAAAGATATAAGGTACGCAATGTTGAACAAAGACATGCCAGGAACAGGAAAAATTATAGCAGCTAGGGTACATGCTTTTCATGCAGCTGACCTTAATCTGATTCCCAAAACCTAGAAGTCCCCGAGTACCTTTGAGTATGGCCCTGGGAGATCCAGGCATCGCCAGAGTGGCCATCGGTGTCAGGGTATTTACACTACTCCAGGGCTGAAACAGCATTGCATTCTTGGGCCCTTGCATTGAACTGCAGGCTGGATTAACAAGAATCACCAGAGGGACCCCTGAGTCTCCTGAATATCACTTGAAAGCCCTTGCCCCTCAAGACATGCCCTTACCTTTGGGAATTTGAATAGGGAGAGAGATATTCCACAATTTGAATAGGGAGAGAGATAAATGAACAAAAACAGTACATTGTACATGTGGGTTAATTGGTTACTTAGTTTGCCTAAAACTATCCTTATTTTAGTATTGAGTGATCTGTATCTCTAAGAACCCCTGATTTCTAGGTTAATAGGGATGGTTGATTATCCTACAGGGCTGAAAGAGAACACAAGGAAATGCAGTACACATTGCATAGTATGGAGACTTCTGAGGAGTTAGTATTTAAGTTGAGACTGGAAAGATAATTAAAAAAAATAAAACAAAGGAACAAAATAAGCACAACCAAATGAAGAGAAGAGATAAAAATAACTCCAAGCAAAAAGCCTGGGGCATTGAGGATACTGAATAGAGCAATTTAAATGAAGTCTTACTCAACAAGATTGATAGCATGTGAAGATAAATGTAGAGAGGCAAGAATGACTCATCATAGTCCATGATAGGAAGTTTTGGTAATATTCTAAGTACAGAAAAAAAAATTGCTAATTTTGAAAGACTTTCCAAATGAGGCCACATATTATGTCTAATCCATGGATACAAAATAGTAATAAAAGTCCACTTCTTAAAAAGATTTAGAACATCGATCAGATAAGACCACCTTGATATTATCAGTTATAATAAAGGGGATTAAGTGCTAGCACAAAATGAGCAATGAGAAAGTAGATTAAGAAGACAACATATTCTTGTTGCCTGGTTTTGTTTTGTTTTGTTCTGTTTTGTTTTGTTTTATTTGTTTCAGGCTTCCCCCCCACACACACACATACCTTCAGTTTTAAATTCTCCAACAATCATCTGGTGATCAAGTTTGTGTTGATCACTATTTCTATTTTACATGCATTTGCTGTAGCTGGGCTACAAAGTGATGATATTTGTGGATAACCTCTCCAAAGCTAATTTGAAGTTCACCCAGAAACAACTTTTTTGAGGGTTTCTCTTGATCCCACCCAATGCAGTGAGGGCAAAAGATATCCACTTCCTGTCTACCATTAAGACTGTACACTTGACTGCAGGCCCATATTCTGTAGGAGAGGAAAGGTACTCCAAATTAGTGACTCCAAGCACCCATTTTCCATGAACAGAGAGCTACTGCCCATCCCCATGAAGGAATTTAAAGAAATTCCAAGAAAACAATACAAAAACCTACAAGAATTGCTACTGACTTTGGTTTCTGGCTGAGGTCTTATACATAAATGGTTCATTTATAACCAGCCTGCATTATCAACTCTGAAGATGATAATAGAATTATAGACAGATATTTTCATTCCGTGGGGTGGATACTCCATCAGAATGAAGGGAAGTGTGGTTACTAACTACTGTGTTGTTAGGATAAGAAAATTAAAATTATTTATTTTATCATTTGTCTCATGTGAAAAATACCCTTATTTAAATGTCTGTGATTGCTCCCAATCAATGCCAAGGATCAGACTGGTCCAAAAATTTGCTTTTGGTTAGTATGATAATGAGTTTCAACTGCATACCAAATAATTGTATTTATTAAAATTTATGATTGTACATTAGAGAGTTCAGAAGTATTCAGTCGGGCTAGGAGTTATAACTTACAGCCTCAACATCACCTTCTTTTATATATTTTACTTTTAGAAACTACTATTTGAATGCAGATGGCTGTATAAATTTTCACTAGTGACCTGAAATATTTCCAGTAATATAGGTTATGATTAATTGACACTTCAGACTTCCTTTTTTCCCCAGGGATTATCTGTTTTGCAGCCTATGAGACAGAATGATCAGTTCCTCTGTAACAACACACATTCTCTCTGCAGTCCTCAAACACTTGCATCTAGCAGCTTTGGTGGCATTTTATCTCGATCTTCAATCATAGCTTATTTTAAAGTTACATTCAATAGCCTCCAAACACCCAGTTTGTGAAGGCCACTGGTTTCAGAATCTTTCACAGTCACTTTTATTCCTTTTTAGTATTAAAGCTAAGCCCAGAATCCCCGACTATGGGCATCACTGCTGAGTGTTGACAGGCCACAAACACTGCCACTGACAGTAGTTAAAAATGCAGCAGGGTTAATGCTGACATATTGCTATCTTCTGAGGGCCGGTTGATGTGTGTGCATTTATAATCTAATTGCATGTCCACTTTTAAAAATCAGTTCCCTGTGTGGAATGGATAAAAATACAATTACCAAATGATATGCGTAATCACTCAGTGCTGTTAGTCCCAAAAGGTGATATTGCAGTGACATTGAGAAAATTAGATCTATTCTTCATACAATTAGATGGCTACACTTTCTCTCTAATGCCATTCTAATTGGGAAGGAGCATTGAAATGTGAAGCAGGGTGTGTTTCACTCTCTAATTATCACTGAGCAACTTATTCTTAAGATAGATTTTTGTAAAGACAGTTGCCAGAATGCTTTGATAGTACCAAATGTTCATCGTTGCTTTCATGTTAGGTAAAGCTTGTTTTCACCTATGAAATTTAGATTGCCACTGAGAGCTCTGTGGAAATAAAGATTTAGGTAAATGCCTGCAATTTATTTAGTCCATTTATATCTTTGAAAACAAAAATCCTACGTGGATATTCTTCCTCTACTTTTGCTTCCAAATGGACTATTCATATCTATTCAGAACATAAGTGCTTGTTACCTTATCTTACAGGGTAGTTGGAAGCCTCACGGTTTATTTTAAAGATGCAATATCTGGGTCCAGTGGTAGAGCATCTGCTTTGCAAACATAAGGGCACAAGTTTGATCCCTGGCACTACCCCGTGTGCTAAATAAGAGCCTAGCATCTGGACAGTACATTCATTTACTGGTGCTCCAAAATTGTGTGTGTGTGTGTGTGTATCCCAACTAAAGTGCACAATCCAGGCAAGTGTTGCTAAGTTATGCAAGCACCACAATCAAGTGTGTGACTCCCACCCCATCCCACCCCATCCATTGCAATCACACCAAAGAAAGGGTAGAGGAAAAGACAGATTGTGTTTGTTTGATTTGTTTGGGGACCACACCTGGGCAGAGCTCAGGGCTTACTCCTAACTCTTTGCTCAGAGATCACTCCTGGTGACCATGCAAGCAAAAACGTGGTAGAAATGATATATATCTCCCCACTTTTTCTATTTGTTGTGATAATAACACACTTCTTGGCTTGCTCACACCCTTGCTGATGGTACTAGCACATATCAGCTCCAAAACTTAATGGGGAGTCACACTTTAGTTGTGTGTGTGTGTGTGTGTGTGTGTGTGTGTGCGCGTGTGTGCGCACGCGCGCGTGCGCGTACAGACGTTGGCTGCAGCTCTTGCTGAGGGTCACACACTTGGTCGTTGTGTGCTAGGGATTACAAACAGAAATGCAGCCAAGATCACACTGACAGTCTTGCACATAGTTGGGGATGAAACCCACGACTTTATGCCTACAAGATAAGTATTCCCTCTCTGACCTATTCTTGGGCTTCCAGAAACTAAAAACACTGTATTTATGACAATTCAGGATATATTATATCCAAAAGTACTATCCTTGTGCTGGAGTTGCCTAATGTTAATAGTTCCTCTCAGTTTAAACCCCCATAAGAATATAAAAGAACTGTGTTTAAAGATACTCTGCTGGCATTCAACTGCATTAGAAATACTTTCCTTGTGAATGAAGCTTGTTTAAAGTTTTAGTAAATTTAATAACTGTTTCTGAACCTCCAGGAAACAATTAGTGGCCACCTGGCATAAAGAAATGATTATGCTAGTTATGCTAGGTGATAAACAGGAAAGGCAAATATCAACTAAAACAAAAACCAAGTTTGCATCTATTTCATAAGGTTTAAAAACAATGTACTGGTCTATGGTATCCCCAAATCTAAGAATCACTGCAAATCTTTTATTTGCAATAATTTTGAGTAGTTTTACAGGCTTAATTTCCTCTTTATAAATGGAAATGTTTTATTAAATCATCTCTGTAAGCTCTTGTAGCCCAATGATTTCATCCTATTCTTTTCGAAAAGACACTGATTGCTATTTAGATTCTCAGTTTTCATTTAGATTACAGGCCTGTAAGCTCAAGCAAAAAAAAAAAACAAGAAAAGTTTATGTACACTGCATAAAAGCAATACTGTTTGGGGGTGATAATAAATAAATAACCTCCTCCTCAATTTTATTCTATTTTCAAAGTGCTTTGGGATTGCTCTGCAGATACTACAAAAATTCCTTCTTAACCTTTAGTTTTCTACAAAAAAAAATTTACCTGATCTGGATAATCCTATATATGTTCGATACATGGGGATTTCTTATATATCTCCAAGTGCTTTTCAAAGAGAAATAACTCCTTGACTTTATTTTGTGTGCATTGCTTATTTCTTATGTTCTCTGTGCATCTGGTCATCAGTGCATATCAATTATTGGATTGAAAGAATTAAGAGCTATGATGATGAATAATGCATACATCAGGCCCTTGGAGTGTGCTGGTCACTGTAAGTTATAAGCATATACTTACAAGATAAAGTAAGATGCCCCAGAACTTGTGACAATGATGCCTCTCGGAGTCAAATTGAAATATTTAGAGGAAGTAATATTTAGTTTAATATTTAGTGCATGAGTCAGACCATTCTCAAGAATAGCAAAACAGGTCAAATTTTCTAAAAGACATAATTTTGTAAAACAAATCTAAGATTATAGAAAACACTGCTTACTGGACCAGGGGAAGAGAATTTAAAAAATTAAGGCACATGCCTTGCATGCTGTTGACACAGTCTAATCCCTGGTACCACATTGTCCCAAAAGCACCACTGGGTGCAGTCTGGAGGCCCCTGGGATTGAGCAGCACTACATCCTCAGGTCCTCAAACTGAATGGCAAGTGGGGAAGCTGAGAATCTCAGGGAGGGGCCTTTGGGTTTCCTCAGAATGCTTGGGAGTGCCCCTCCCAACACCCCCACCCCACACTCCACCACCAAAAAAAAGAAAAAAACATTTTTTTTACATTTAAAAAAATTTTTTTATTAATGAATCACCGTGAGATAAAGTTACAGACTTACAAATTTTCATGCTTGCATCTCAGTCATACAATGATCAAGTATCCATCCCTCCACCAGTGCCCGTTTTCCACCACCAATGATCCCAACATCCCTCCCACCACCCCCACCCTATCCCTTTCACCCCACCCTGCCTCTGTGGCAGGCCATTCCCTTTTGCTCTCTCTCTCTTTTGTGATGTTTTGGTTTGCTACAGAGGTATTAAGTAGGCATCATGTTCAGTCTGTAGTCTATTTTTAGCCCCTATCTCCCATCCCTAGTGGGCCCACCTAGCACCCTTTGCTTGGTGATCCCCTCTCTATCAGAGCTACTTCTTCACCTAGCATGTGAGGCCGGTTTCCAAGCTGTGGAGTAATCTTCCTGGTACTTATATCTACTATTCTTGGGAAAAACACTACATTTTGAAAGAGATTCTGTGCTGTCAACTTAGAAATATTATTTTTAAAACAGCCCTTTAAATTAAAGGTTAGGGTCATCTCCACTTAGCAGATGAAAAAGGATCCAATCTTTCTTTGGCCACGCATTCCTTCCTGGTAGTTTGCAAGGCCTCTCAGGTAGCTTCAGGTAAAAACGTTCCCCTAAAAGAAAGATACAATGTGAAAAGTGGATCCTCTAGAGTCTAGACAGTGAAGAATTTACTAGGCCAATGCAAGTTTACCACTTTTTTTTTAAGATTCCACTCTCATTCATTTTTATTCAATATTTTTGGCATTGCAGTTAAATCTGAGCCTCCAAACTGAATGGCAAGTCTTCCGTCATTATAGACAAAACTCACAAAATAATGTGTCCGTATCATTTTTGCTTTGCAGCTATTGGTCTTCTTCCTATAACCCCTTTGAGTCTTGGAGTCCATTCCTAAAATGTTATTGTTTCAAGTATTTTCCTTGCTCCTTTAGAACAGATGTCAGACTCTGCTCCATACAGCTTATCCTGTGCTTCAAACCACAGTTCTCTTTTGATGGCATATATTTCCCTCCAACAGAGAAAACAATCCAGTCTGACCTAAGCCTAACTCCTGAGCTTTCACCCACAGTGTCATGCCCACACTGTCAGAGTAAACTTCCTTAAACATCAATCTCATCTTGACCTCTCGACCTGTCTCCTTGGCTATAAAACAAGATGTTTGAATTAGATGATCTCTCAAATCTTGTCTCATGCTAAAATTGCATAATTTTTTTATGTGTAAGTGTGCATCTTATTCTTGTATTCACTGGAGAGTGGGATAAGACACTAAACTTTCTTCTTTCAACATGCTTTCTTAGTAGGAAAGTTTTACAGAGAGAAAACACTTTTCACTCAAGGTGTCTGTTATTAAAATCTGTCACAATATAATTTGAATATAGAGTATTTAATCACAGAAGTACTTTTAAGTGACCTTGTCATCCCCACTCCATTTAAGTTAAAATTTTATCCTTTGTACTATAAAAGAGAAGCATTTTTCTCTGAAGATGTTTCCTGAGCTTAGTGTGCCCATGGGAAATGCAGAATACCTAGTGAAATGCAAACACCATTTCCTTTACTAATTTTCAATACTGTTATAACTTTTAAGGTTACTGTGGTGACAGACTATCCCCCAAATCTTTCTGTCATTTTTAACTGTCATTTTAATTCAAACAGTAATAGCTATTGGAAGATAATTTCAGAAGAATGATATGAATCTGAAAGAAAAATTTGATAGAGGGCTAGAGAAATAGTGCAGGTATTAAGGTGCATACTTTGAATGTGGTTGACCTTGGTTTGGTCCCTAGTACCACATATGGTTTCCTGAGGACTGCAGGGAGTGACCCTTGAATACAGCTATGAGTAGCTTATGGGCACCAATAAATGTAGTCCATACCTTTTATTTAAAAAAAATAGTTTTATTGAAACTGTTTATCCTGCAATGTGATAGATTATCTCATTGTTAGCTACTTTCAGCTCAAGATAGTCTGAGAATTTTACATCGTTAGAGTCTTAAATTTCTTCAGTGTGGCACAAAGGACGTTTATCATGGGCTGCTTCAGACATTTTAAATAGCAACTTTTAAAACAATCACTATATACTGATACTAGATTGTTTCTTTGAATTAGATTATGGTATATGATTCAATTATAGCATGGGCTAAACAGTTGCTCAAACTGATTAATGGTCCTCATCTGCATAGTTCACAAATTCACACATATAAATGCATATATAAAATTAGTAACATAAGGAATAATTTTAATTATCTAACATTCCCCGAAAAGATTCATTGAAAATATTCTCATAAGGAGCCAATTAGAAAACTTCGTTTTCTGTATCACCATATCTACCATTTGCATTATGCACAACAAATTAAAAGTTAGAGACTTGTGACAACAGTACTCAAATAATGTATAGATATATAAACTGCTCTGAGAAATGAGAAATAATTGAATTCATTAACCAAAAAAATTGTCCTTCCCTCTGAAATATAAAAGATGCAATTTTGATGTGTGCTTAAATAAAATCTTTTCCCCTTAGATTTTTTTTTTTTTCTTTTTGGGTCACTGAACTCAGGAATTACCCCTGGCGGTGCTCAGGGGACCATATGGGATGCTGGGAATCGAACACCCTCCCTGCTGTGCTATCGCTCCAGCCCCCACCTTAGATTTCTTTTTTACTTTTCAATAAGTATTTTCTTTTGCATGTGATAAAACTATCTGAGCTAAAATCCTCTTTTTAAAAGTTTTTTTGGCTAAAGATCAGATCCCTCTTATAAAGTCTGTCTTACTTTGGGGGGTATTTACTAATGCTTAGTGGTTTTGGCTCTGCTTGTCATGTTTTGATATTTCTCCTTTAATTATAAGCTTCTTCAGGATAATGCCTGTTCATATTCCCCTTGGTACAAAGCACAACATTCATGTTTCTGAGAGGTGCCCAGCAATATCAATATAAGTTTAAGAAAATCAGAATTAGAGGAAGTTAGACTAAACTTTCTTAATGAGATTACATCAACCTGTCACTCAGACATCAATCTGACGTGCTGAAAGGTAGAGGCATATAAAAAATGTTAAAGCTTACTGTATAGCTAGTGAACCAAGAAGGAAAATTCCTAAACAAAATAAGGATATTCTTAATAATAATGTTAAATTTTCTCATGGGAGTCTACTTTGTCTGATTCCATTTAGTCTGATTCCCAAAAATCCTAATCTCTTAAATTATGACATAAAAAGTGAAAACCTACTTTACAATGGCTTATTTAATCTAAAGTACATACATATTAACCCTAGGTTAACTTTACAAAGAAGCAGCCTTGCTAAAATTAAGAATAGCTATTGCTATAGTTAAGTTTTTCACATTAGTATGTGCTTAGTTCAATTCACTCTAATCTACTTCTCCAAATTAATAAACCAACCAATTTTTTTCAATTTTTTATTTAACAAAACATGTCAACCTCAACCAAGACTTGAAGTTTCTAAAACCCTAGTAGTTTATAGTATGTGCTCAGTTATATCTACTCATTGATTCATACTATATTGCATATTATTTGTTATATTTGTATTAAATAATTCCCTGTATTAGATATTTGGACCAAAAGAGAGTGAGTTATTAACTTCAAAGGTTACAAGCTTTTTCAGAGATGTGGTTCAGTGGTAAAGTGCATACCTTGCATTCACAAGGTTTAGGCTCAATCCCTGGCACCGCAAAAAATAAAAGTTTATACTCTTAAAAAGGAAAAATGAATAAATAAGTAATAACAACTCAAACACAAAGCCCTCATGACTATATTTAAAAAAAAAAAACTTTGGGGCTGGAGAGATACCACAGCGGGTAGGGCATTTGCCTTGCACACGACTGACCAGGGTTCTATTCCGAGCATCCCATATGGTACCCCAAGCACCACCAGGAGTAATTCTGGAGTGCAGAGCCAGGAGTAACTCCTAAGAATCGCCAGGTGTGATCCAAAAAGAAAAAAAAATAAAACTTGCATTTTTCTTAAAACTTTTTCAGGGTACAATTTAAGAAGGCACATAATTAAAGTATACAATTTGTTATGTTTTGACTTATATGTATACTTATGAAACTATCACTAGATGAAAAATTTGTATGCCTAAGAGTAGGAAACTAATACCCAAGAATAGTAGTATATAATACCAGGCGGTTGGCCTTGGAAGCTAGCCTCACACGCTGGGGGAAAGTCATCCCAGATAGAGAAGAGAACACCAAGTAAAATGTGATTGGAAATTCCGAGCGGGGAGGGAGATGCATGCTGAAAGTAGACTAGAGACTAAACATGATGGCCACTCAATACCCCTATTGCAAACCACAGCATCCAAAAGGAGAGAGAGAGAACAAATTGGAATGCTCTGCCACAGAGGCGGAGTGGGGTGGGGGGTGGGATAGGGGGATGGGAGAGATACTGGGTTCATAAGTGGTGGAGAATGGACACTGGTGGAGGGAAGGTCTCTCGAACATTGCATGAGGGAAAAACAAGCATGAAAATATGTGAATCTGTAACTGTACCCTCACTGTGACTCACTAATTAAAAAATAAATAAATTATTAAAAAAAAAGAAAAATCTGTATGCCTAAAAGTTTCCTCCAGTCTTTTTGTTTCTCTGTTTTGTTTTGTTTGGGGGCCACACCCGGTTATGCGCAGGGATTGTTCCTGGTTCTGCACTATAGTTTTCCAGGGACAATATGGGTCCACCGGGATCAAACTCAGGTGGACCACATGCAAACAAAATGCCATACGTGCTATACTACTGCCCTGGCTCTCCTCCTCTTTTAAACAAGCATCCTCTATGTACACAGGCCACCATCAATAATCTTGTTTTTACCATTATGGGTCACTTTTCATTTTACATAACATTAATGACTAAAAGTTATGTGATATGTATACTCACATTTTTTTACTCAGCATAATTGTTTGGAGATTTATTTATTTTATCACACATAAGTTTATTTCTTTTTATTGATAGCAAATATTTCATTGTCTGGACATATATCAGTGTAATCATCTACTTATAAATGGTTGGGATAGTTTCAGCTTGAGGATATACAAATAAATTTATTTTTATAATTATATTATACATTATATGTAACATCTGACATCTGATAGCCTAGTTCTCCCTCTTGGAGAAACTGGCAAGTTACTGGGAGAGCCTGACAAGCTCCCCGCGGTATATTCATATGTCAAATACAGTAACAATGATGAGTCTCATTCCCCTGACCCTTAGGAGCCTCTAATGCAGCACCATTGGGAAGGCCGAGTAAAGAGAGGCTGCTAAAATTTCAGGGCTAGGATAAATGGAAATATTACTGGGCCCACTCGAGCAAATCATTGATCAATAGGATGACAGTATATACATACCTCTTGGAGAGCCCAGCAAGCTACCGAGAGAGTATCTCTCCAGCACGGGCAGAGCCTGACAAGCTACCCGTAGAGTATTTGATATGCCAAAAACAGTAACGATAGGTCTCATTCCTTTGACCCTGAAAGAACTTCCAATCACTGGGAAAGACAAGTAAGGAGAGGTTGCTAAAATCTCAGGGCTGAGAGGAATAGAGATGATATTGGTACCCACTTGAGTAAATCAACGAACAACGGGATGACAGTGATACAGTGATATTCACTGTGATATTATACATTATAAAAATTGAATTAATAAATCTTGATAGTAATTATTAATCAATAAATATGAATTTTAATTAATAAATATTTTATTTATTTTTTAGAATATTTTTCATTTATCTTACATATTTAGAAATAGAATGCCTGACTCATATGATTCACTTTTTAAGAAATTCCCCAACTTTTTTTCAAAATGATTACATCATTTATAATCCAAATGCATGACAGCTCTAGTTGTTCTAGTTGGTCAGTATTCCTAATTTTAGTTTAGTCTAATTTTAGCTTTCTTAGTAAGACTATCATGTATCTTCTTTTAGCTTTAATATGCATTTCCTTAGTGAAAAATAACGCTGAAGGCAAATTTCTATGTACTTATTTTTTATTTCACTGGTGGTGTCTGACAAAATGTTTAGTTTATGCTTAAGTTGGCTTATTACTGTCTTCTTATTTAATTGCGAGGGTTTTTTTTTTTTGAGGGGTGTTTTTTTGTTTGGAGGCCATACCCAGCAGTGCTCAGAGATCACTCCTGGTGGGCTCCAGGACCATACATCTTATATGTCATTTCATGTGCTATAATGAAAGAACACTTAGTTTTAAAAATCCAGGAGTTTTTTTTTTTCAAATTTAAAAATGAAATAAATGAGCAAGAAAATAAAAAGATTAATGTTGAGCATTCTTTACAGGACACTACATGAGAGGTCATCATACAGGAATACTGTAGGGTCTGAGTGGCCCAAGACTTGCCCAAATGAGAATACTCAGCTCCTAATTTGTTGTACCTATTTGCAAATAGGCACATCTGAATTTGTAGTGCCAATATAAATGAACCTCTGGTTTTAGAAGCTCTAATTTCTATTTGAGCCTGCATCTTATTGTTCCTATCTTGCCTACTCTTGATACTTGGCTTCCAAGAAAAAAAATCTATTAGATTCCTAATTTAATTATATATTTTGTTTAAAGAGTCAATCGGCCTTATAACAATTGTAATGCTTAAAAGTGCCAGGCAAGTATCTTTCACATGGTTGAGTTAATTGTTAACCAAATTACTTTATTGTGTCAGATTTGAAACTTTTAGATTCTGGTTTTAACTTAATCAAAAGTATTTGCATGTGTATACTTGTGTGTTATACAGTCAGTAGAGATAAGCAAGCAGAAAGAAACTTATTTATGAGTTATCTCCTATGTAGCCTTCCAGATCTATTTTCCATAATTCTCCAAAATATTAGTTCCTACATGGCTGCCTGTTTGGATTACATCACTCTGGTCCTCCTGTGCTGCCTCTGGCTTCTGTTTGGATTTTGAAACTAATGGACATCCTTAGCAGAAGACAGAAATCATATCCTGGATTCTGGGGTAAGATTATAATGCATGTGATAGGAGGAAATTTAGTTTTTAATTAATCTGAGACAGGCCAGGGATATGGCTTAAGCCAGAGGGCACAGCTTTGCATGTGACGGGCCCTGGGTTCAAACCCTGGCACCACCAGATATTGCTTCCATACACCAGAAAAGTGTGACAAAAAGGAAAAAGAAAAAGATAATATTGAGTATCCTGAGAAAAGAAGAAAGCCCCTACTGGAGATACTTAGTAGGAAAATGGAATGCCTTATGGAAATTTTTAAGGTAACAACAGAGGGATGATTTCCCTCCACCCTGTCTGAAGATTGATTAAGCAGAGGTCAACCAACCATAGAGGAAAGTTGATGTCCCGTTAAAGCTCGGCGCAATGCCATGAGGAATTGAGGTTCTAGGAGGGAAACTAAAGCAGGCATTTACCGAATTTTGTTTGGGGTTCCTCTGATACACATAGATATTGGAGAAGAATTATTAATCAAAAATAACTAGACAAAGACTATTAGAAGATTAACCAATATGTTGTTTCCTGTGTAATTTAGGTGTTTGTTTTTCTATTGTTAATTGAATGGTGAATAAATTAGGCAAACTCTACAGATCTTATAGTGGAAAGATTCCTAGGAAACCAAAAGAATGCATGTATGTGTAAATATATACATGTCCATATATATTTAATGACAAATATAAAACAGTCGGGTCAATAAAGATCTTTAAAATAATTAATGGTCAGGTATATGGCTCAGAGGTAAAGTATATGCTTTGCATACAGGAGATCTATATTTTATCTCTAACACTGCAAAAATAAATACTTATTCTAATAGCATTTCTGCTTCTCCATAAAACCCCTAATTAATTTAGGGCCAGAGTGATGGTTCAGTGGGCTGAGTGCACGTTTTTTATGCATGAAAACTTGGGTTTGAGCCCAAGTACCACATGATTTTTATAGTTCTGCCAGATCCCTCTAGCACTGAATTGGGAGTAGCCCCAGAGCCCTGCCAGGTAAGGTCCAAAAGCCAGAAAGGAAATTTTTTTAATTAATTAAAAGTAATCAAAATTAATTCAAGGGTTCACTTCTGTAAGACAAGTAAGGAAAGGAAACAAAGAATAGAAATCCATTAGAAACCATAGTTTTGTGATAATGCTGACAAGGAAGGTAGCAAGATGTTTTAATTGCTAGTTAAGATGTTTTAATTGGCTGAGGACCCTTAATTCTTGAGATACATGAAGAACTATTCCCAGCATAGGGCTGGAAAAATTACTGAAGTGCTTAATCACTCCCTGCCCAAAATGGGTACCTAAGACCTAAGACACGTTTGTTGAGAGTAATAAAGTTGCCTGCATGAGGCTCAAAAGGTTGGTACCTGGTAACAGAATGAACAGCGCAATAATCTCTCCAGCTGACTCCCGTCCCTATCATTTCTATGTGTGTACGTGCTGTTATTCAGATCGAGATGGTCCACAGAACCATCTGTGAGTTTCTCAATGTGGCAGGAATCTGGTAAATTAGTTCTGCATATTGGAGGACTTACAGTTACCTCATTTACCTATCACTTAAACCTTCTGTCATGCTATAATTCTGGGGAGAATTACACATCTTCCTCTAGTTTTTCCATTCCCATAGGGCTAAGATCAGAGAGAAAAGTGCAGAGCAGTGTATGGGGAGTGATTCTTCAGACAGAAATCAGGATGTGTTGGGAGGAGAGGAAGCCAGTTCATCCTGGTTTAAAGATTTCTTTAATGTGTAATTTCCTTTTTCATACCTGCAGGCAGTTTTCTGAAAGTGCACATTTAGCTTTTAAGGTAAATATGCGGCTTGAAATCACAGCTCTGTGCTGAAGCTACTGGTGCTGTGGCATAAATTAAATAAAAGGAAAATGGAGAGTGATTTGTTTTTCTTCTGGAACAAGACCCTGGTGCTCCTCCAAGGTTATGTGAAAGGTTGAGGAATCTGTGGTACAAATACTTTAATTAGCTGACAGCATGTGGGATGAATTACATTTGATCTCAGTTCAAGATGCTTGTATAATAAAGGATTTAATTGTTTCATTTTTTTTAGAGTATAATGGATTGAGGAGGATATCTTGAGAATTTGTTCATTTAAAGCATTGATTGCAATATTGTTCTGAAAAGTGAGGAAGGTTGTGCAGAAAGGGTTTAGGGGCCTTTCAGTCTCTAGGGTTTTTTGCACTTCACCCACAGGTTGGCTATGAAGCTGACATCTCATCATCAAACAGTTCTGCAATTTTTTCCAGCAATACTGTAATGACTTTGGGACCTGAAAGATAGTCCACCACGTAAGGCATTTGTTTTGCTGTGGCCGAGGTCTGATCCTCAGCACTTTATATGGTTCCAAAGGCTTCCAGGAGTGATCACTGAGTGCAGGAGTAAACCTTGAGCATGCATAGGTTGTGGTCCCAAAAATAAAAATGCAAAAATAATGTAATAGCTTTTAATTTTGCTATCTTTGGTTTAATATTTTCACATCCTTCATTCTTCTTTTACTTCTTCATTCGGTGTTCTACCAATAATGATCATGTGCTGAACCTTTACCCTATTAAAAAAACAAAAAAAGAACTTTCAGTGGGGCCCAACAAGATAAACTACAAGATCCTTAAAGTGGGGACACACACACACACACACACACACACACACACACACACGATAACATTCACGGGATGAAATGCTATTAAGTAAATAAATGAGAAAGAATCTTGGATGCTTGTTCTATTTCATGCAATTTCATGTATTAAAATTTCACTTAATGGAAACTATTATCCCAAATACCTCTTTGTTCAACTTGTATTATAGTTGAGAGGATCTAAATTTAGTGAATCTAGTCGTTTACATAGGTAGATGTTAAATGCAACTAACTACAGGGTGCTTAGCACTGAGAGATCTATCTCTAGATCCACTCTGCATTGAAATAACCCTAGGATCTAGTTAAAATGCTCTGGCCAGGGACATGGTTCAAAGGATTGCAGTACATGCGTACATGCTTCATATGTGGAAGACTGAGTTTGACCCCTGGCAGTGTTTAGGTCTCCTAAGTGCCTCTCAGTGTATTCTGCAAAAATCACAGGGTGTGGCCCAAAAACAAAACAAACAAAGCAAAAGAGATTATCCTGATTCAGCAGTTCTGGAATGGTATTTGAGACTTTTGATTCTAGCAAACTCCCAGATACTGCTGATACTACTGGCCCTTTGCCAGCACTCTGAGTAAAAAGACAGAGAGAACCTAAATTCCATGCAGGGTAAGAACACTAGCAGGGAACTGAGCTAACTCTTATTGATGTAACTGTCAATACAATGAGTTTTTGCCTCCTTGTGTTAAAGTATAAATGGATTTTGGCTCATTGTGTTGACCCATGGTTCAATGATACATTTTTTTTTATTTGTTTAAACTGAGTTTTATATGTAGCAAGTCATTTTTGCATAAGTTTAGAAGTTTCATTTTATTACCTTCTTTGTTTTACATTCTGTTATTTTGAATTGGTTACTTTTTCAGTGTCAGAGCCCAGATTTCTAACTTGTAAGTTACAAATAAAGGTCTCTCTAGATTTACAGACCAAACAGAAGGATCAATAGCCAGTTCTAGCAATGCTTTGAGAAAGGTCCTATTCGGTAGGAAACTAGGAAATAAGTGAACAAAATATGATAATATTCAAGATCAGGAAAGGAAAAACAATTCAATAACATTTTTTAAAATGGACTTAAAAAAATGTAAACTTTGGCAAGAGATAGTAAAGAGCTTGGTAAAGAGCTTGCCAGGTTCAATCTCCTGCACAGCATTTGGTCCCTGTGAGCATCTCTGGGGGCAATCCTGAGCACAGAGCCAAGAATAAGCCCTGAACACAACCAAGTGTGACCACCACTGCCCCCCAATAGTAAATTAGATGTAGCTCAATCAAAAGACAAAAAAAAATAATGATTGAAAATGAAGTAAAGAATTTAAATGTTTAGAAGGTTAGTGCTTTAAGTTTAATAAAGCAAAATCTATGCAACAGTCAGATAGGACAGGAGTTAAGGCAAGCTTGGGTGCCCTAAACACAACTGACCTAGGTTTGATGCTGAGCATTGCATATGGTCCTGAGCACCACCAGGTGGTGATCCCTGAGTGCAGAGCTAGGAGCAGGCCCTAAGCACAGTTGGGTGCAGCTCCAAAATAAAACAAAAATATATAATACTTCAGAATTAAATATGTAAAGATAAAAATTGAGAAAAGTCAATCACAACAAATGATTGTAACCCTTCGGTCATAAAATTTAAAAACTGAAGAGAATACCTTATTCAAAATTGTGTCATAATGGCTTCCTATGGTGAGCTTTACCATTAGGCACAGAAGGCTTCCTAAGTGCCTTGTCTACCTTAGATCATTTAGTTCTTTCCGACAGCCCTATATATAGACCCTATCATTAAGGCTGATGACTAGAAAGAATAAAACTAAAGTGCTGTTTACCAAGCTCTCAGTAACTAAAAGGTACAATAATGTACTTTTTATGATCCTTTCTGAGACTTTTGAATGAAAACAAAAATTACTCATTTTATTAACATTGAGTGAGTAACAATAAAGCAGATGTATAAGGATATTCCATGTGTTATTTTATAATAAGCCTGTGAATTAGGATCTGCTATTATTTCATTCACTGCTCAGGGAATTGAGATTTCATGAGTGTACGTAACTAAGAGCACACAGTGAGGTAAAAATAGAAGCAGCTCAAGTACTGTCTTTTCCAGAGTCAGCCACCAGACCTTGAATTTAGTAAAACTCCTGACACAAACTAGTTTGTTTATGCTTTGTAATTTTATACTATATTTTTTATTAACTTTTTAAATTTAGGCACTGTGATTTACAAGTGTGTCCACACTAGATTTTTCGGGCATAAAATGTTCCAACACCAATCCCTCCACCAGAGTCAACTTCCTTCCACCAATGTATCTGGCTTCCCTTTTTCCCACCCAGTAGACTTCCTTAACAAAATCATTTTATAATAGTTTTTTAAAGATTATATTTTTATAGAAGTCGATCAATAGCACAGCAGGTAGTGCATTTGCCTTGCACACGGCAAACCCGGGTTCGATTCCTCCATCCCTCTCAGAGAGCCCAGCAAGCTACCGAGAGTATCCCGCCCGCATGCAGAGCCTGGCAAGCTATCCATGGTGTGTTCAGTATGCCAAAAACAGTAACAACAAGTCTCACAATGGAGATGTTACTGGTGCCCACTCAAGCAAATCAATGAGCAATGGGATGACAGTGATACAGTGATACAGTGATATTCTTATGACATCAGGTGTTCAAAAGTGGTACTGATAGGAAATAGATATGTTTGATTCTATTAGGAAATGTCAATTAATATTTAAAGAAATTATACAATTTAAACTTCTCAGTTGTCAATGAGAGTTCCCATAGCTCTGCATTTTTGTAGAATATGATACCCTCAAACAGTTTAATTTTTGCTAGTTTTGTACTTTAGTATTCTTTCTTCCAGCTAATAGTGAGAATAAAATCTTTTAAATATTTATAAATTGCTTTTGTAAGTCATCATTTATTTTTCCTCATTTTACTGAGTTTCCTTTTACTTTTGATTCACAGGTCTTTAAATATAGTAAACAAGGATCCTTTGGTTGATGTTGCTAACCATTGCAAATATCTTCTCCATATTTGTAGTATTTTTAAAAATTCACTCGGTGGTGTCTTTTAGTATAGAGAAATCATTAAATTTTGTCCACTTCATTGTATCCTTAAAGAAACCTGTCTCTATTGCAGCTTTTAATAATCCATTTTTTTTACTAAAATACAGAAATCCAAAACCATGCAGCCGCTAGTGCGGCCACTCGACCTCATATCTCTTCATTCTCAGCAATGGAAAACAAACTATCAAATACTTCCTTTTCAGCAGGTCCGACTTTAGGGGGGAGAAACTCCAAACAATAATAGTGAGTTTTTTTGTTGAAATATTGAATGCAATCAAAGTAAAGTGAAAGTAAAGTGAAATTTACCAGTTACACAGATGGGGTGGGGGGTGGGGAAAGTGGGGGGTGGGGGGAGGTATACTGCGATTCTTGGTGGTGGAATATGTGCACTGATGAAGGGATGGGTGTTCGAGTATTGTATAACTGAGACTTAAACCTGAAAGCTTTGTAACTTTCCACATGGTGATCCAATAAAAGAATAAATTTTAAAAAATTAAAAAATAATCCATTTTTTTTCTAAAAGTTTTATTGTGTTTCCTTTCACATTTAAACCTTTAAAGACCCTGAATTTAGAGTTTGCGTAGATGGAAGGGAAAACCTGAGATGGATCTAATTAGAGCCCTGCCATGGTTGCTTAGCTCAGTTCGGTGCTCACCCAGAGATTGTTTTGCGTCTTACTTTCGGCTTCTTATGTCAAGCATGTATCAGTCAGGAGAGGGCTTTTGGGGAAGAGCGTCCTTGAATCTCCAGCTGCTCTTCTGGCTTAAAGCAGGCTTCGCCCCTACATAGGGCTGGCTGAAACAAATAGGGCCATTCTTCCAGAGATGGTCTTCAACCAACAAGGAAAATAGAAGTGAATAGAAAAGAAACTTCCTCTCTCCTAAATACAGCTGTGATGGTGTGGTTCATAATCTCTCTCGGAGAATTCAAAGTAACTTGATACTTGTTCCCAACAGTGATAACTGTTAATTAAAATTCACTTTTTGGTTTTTACTCTTTCACTGACTTTCGTATTTTCAATTCACTGAATTACTTCTTGCAATCTCCTCTCAAAAGCTGTTCCTAAAAATTCCTGGTTCAGTTATGGTTTGAGCTGTAATGCAAACTGCTCGAAAAAACAAATCCTCAGGATGAAATTCTAAAACTAAATCACTTGCTTGTCAGAATGGCAAAGCATTTCTATTGTTGGTAATGGGAAGAATAGCGCTGAGTGTTGGTCTGCTAAACATGGCTTTATAAAGATCCTTGCCTATGGCCTATAGCAGGGAAGCACGGATGAAAGGAAGCATTGGATTACATAAAGCTCCAACATTTGAAAGAAATGAGCGTAATGGTGACTAGAACAGTGATGTTGCTGGGTTCTGATAACTATCTTGGAAGCATGAAAAATGTACGTTCATTAATTTAGGGCACTATATACTAGGCAGCTTCCCGTGGACCTTGAAAGAAGCCCTCATCTCCTGCAGAGGACAGAATGTACTGAAAAATCAAGACCATTAAATTTGAGTGTACAGATGGCAGGAGTTAAAAAGAGATTGAATTAATGACCATGGATGGGGTGCCTTTTATGCTAAAAACAGAGTCCTGCTACAGAAGAGGTGGGACTTAGAAAGTCTGGGATGAAAATATTTGAAAACTCTGAGCTCCTAGGAACCCATGATGATGGTTCAGAAGAGGAGTTTATTTCTCTCTGTACAAAACAATCGAATATAAATCACTATGATAGGGCTGGGGAGATGACACAAAGGACTAGAGAACTTGGCCAGGAGTAACCCTTGAGCACTGCTGATTGATACAATAAAATAAATGTTTCACCTCATTAATTCTATTTGGATTCCTTGGAGCCAATCCTGGTATAGTGCTGAAGCAGACTTTACAGTTTAGAAAGGAGAGTTCACAACAGCAGCTCTTAAATCATGGCTTACAAACTCCCTAGGATCTTAGCGACCTTTGAAGGGAGTCCCTTAAGTTATTTACATAATAACACTAAGATACTTTTCAATTTTTTTTGTCATATCCTCAGATAGTGCCAAAGCTATGGGGTGTCAAATTGCCAATACCTCTGCAAAAATAAAAGAGAGGCACTTAAATTGTACAGATATTTTCCATTGCCAAGTTTAAAAATCACCAGAGCTGTTCTTGATGAGGGAGTCAAAATTATTCATTTTTTTTAAAACTTGATACTTGAGCGCGTATCTTTTTAATATTCTATGTGACAAAATAGAAAGTACGGACAAAGCCCTTACTGCATGCCAAAGTGTGATTGTTATATCAAGGAAAGAACTTCTTGATTATTATTTCACTTAAAAGATGAACAAGCCTCTTTCAGAGAACAGTATTTTGCTTTGAAATAACTGGCAGGCAAAAACATAATTTTTTAGAGTTCGTTATTTGTCAGTTAATTTCCAAAAATGTAACCATGTAAGATTACCATTTCAAGAAAAACAACATACAGTATTTGTTGCCAAAAATAAGATTCAGAATTTTAAGTATAAATAAATTATGGGGAACATATATATTAAGTTTCAGCTTGACTACTTCACAATTTCTAATGACTTTCTGATGACATTGATGATCTTATTAAAGACTATGCTCTTTTTAACATTGTATGATGAAATAAATCAGTGTTTACATATTCTTAACTTAGTTACTACTTTCTGCATGGTTAATGTATGCTACTAAATTATTAGTGACTAGTCAGTGGGTAGGGCATTTGCCTTGCACATGGCCAATCCAGGTTCGATTCCCAGGATCCCATATGATCCCCTGAGTATCTCCAGGGGTAATTCCTGAGTGCAGAGCCAGGAACAACACTTGTGCATCGCTGGGTATGACCCAAAAAGAAAATAAATAAATAAATTGTTGGTGACTAGAGAATTTATTTAAAGTGCAAAGTAGAACCCATAGTTCCCCACCAAATAATAAAGTGCAAAATAGGACTGTGGATTTAATGTAACATGGGATAAAGAGTTCATAGAATTATTTTTTCAGATTCTGTATTGTAACTACGGATTAAGAACTTGCTTATTTTCAACTTTTGGTGTACTATTAAAGAAGAATATTCAAAACTATCTAAAGAAACTATTACAATACTTTCTTTTAAAATTCTATATTATATGAAACTGGATTTTCTGTTTATGCTTAAACTAAAATAGTATTACCATGAATTGAAGCCAAAAGTAAAACTCAAATTATCTACCATTAAAAGAGATATTTAAAAAGACTTGTAAGCCTGGAGAGATAGGACATGGGTTAAGGCATTTGCCTTGCATGCAGCTGACCCAAGTTCCATCCCAGGCACCATATATGGTCCGCAAGCATCACCAGAAATGATCCTCAGCACAGAGCCAAGAGTAAGCACTAAGCACTACTAGGTGGTATGGCCCAAATTCCCCTCCCCACAACACACACACACACACACACACACACACACACACACTCAAAAAGGAAAAAAATATCTGTGAAATGTAAATAAAGTTATTACTCTTGCTATCTAAAAAATTACAAGTTTGGGGACCAAGTGGTAGTACAGTAGGTCAGGCCTTGCACATGACTACATAGGTCCTATCCCGGGTACCCCATATGCCCTTCAACCTTACAAAAAGTGACCCCTCAGTACAGAGCCAGGAGTAATCCCTGAGCATTGCTTGGTATGGCTCAAAAATTTTTTTTAAAAAGAATAAATATTACAGTCTTTCTCTTTAAAAAGAAGTCACACATCTTAAGCTATCACTGGTTTACTATTATAATTTTAACTAAATCACTGTATTTTTATATCAGTAAACTTCGGAACAATAAATTTTTAAATATAGTCCACATAAACAGAACTCTCTAGAACAGTGGCTTTGTAGTTTTGTTTTGTTTTTCCATTTTTGGACCTCACCTCTGGTGTTCAGGACTGACCCTTGGCTCTGCTCAGGGACTGTTCCTGGTGGTGCTTGTGGCATCATATATGGCATCACAGAATGGTGATTGACTTATATGGTCTCTCTGGACCATGGCTCACCATAGATGTAGAGATTAAAAATCATTGTTCTGAAGTTATCATAGATCTTTAGAAGTATATATGGATCTAAATTATTAAATCATTTGAGAATCTTGCAAAATAGTTTTTAAAAAATGGTCAATGTGTAGAAATTGCTATGGCTAGTATATAAAGGCAGGAATAAGAAAAGTAAAATATATATGCCTCCTGAGTCACAAGGAGAGGAACAGAAATCTAGTGACTGTATTCATTTGTGGGATATAAAAATAAAACATAGTATGAGACTAATATCCAAGGACAGTAAAAAAGAGGGGTCATGGAGGATTGGATCATAGTCGGAAACTTGCCACAATATGTGGGGACAGAGCACAGTTAGGACAGAAAAGGGAGTACTATGACAAAAATAGTTGGAAATGATCACTCTGAACAAGAACTGAGTGCTCAAAGTAGGTAAAGGGTAGTTAAAAAGTAGTGCTCAAAGTAGTTACATGATAACTTTTCAGTATCTGTATTGCATAAGGAAAGAGAGAGAAAGAAGTACAGAGAGATAGAGTAAATGGGAACATTAGTGGTGGGAAATGTACATTCATATAGGTGAAGTTACAGGTATTGGAACGTTGTATGACTGAAACCCAATCACAAAAATCTTTGTAACTGTATATCTCACAGTGATTCAACTTAAAAATTAAAATGTATGTATGTACCTCTTAAATAGAATTGTTAAATAAAACCAGGAAATCACTAGTTGACTGTGTTTCAGTGGAAGAACTAAGGTTATTCCACTTACTTTGCCTCTCTCGAAGAGACCGGCAAGCTACTGAGAGTATCTCGACCGCACGGCAGAGCCTGGAAGCTACTCGTGTCATATTCTATATGCCAAAAACAGTAACAACAAGTCTCATAATGGAGATGTTACTGGTGCCCGCTCGAGCAAACCAAAACTAATAAATAAATAAATAAATAGATGTATAGGAAAGTATGAAGTATGTAGGCCAACATGAATGATTGGAGATACTACAATTCAACTGAACTGCCTAGTGTGTATGGGGAGGATAGGATTCGAGAATAGCAGAGTCCAGATGATGTTACTTTGTAAATAGGGGAAATGTAGAGGGCATTACAGAAATGAATAATAAGATCAGAAAGGCATCTGGTGAGTATCCTTGACTCATTGTGATGCTATTAGAGGTGAAGTAGATGGGAAGCAAATGAAGTATATCTTTATTTGTGTAATTTAAAAAAAGATTTAGTGATGGAAATCAAAAAGTTGATGTATTAGAAAATAATAAAACTCTCACTATTTCCAAGTTTGAACAAGTTTGCCTAAAGACAAATCAGACACTTTTAATTTTTCCAATGAATTCAGTGTGTCAGAACTACAGGGATACCAGGTAGTTCAAAAATGCACTTCCCCATTATAGTAGAGACCATTTGAAAAGTAGTTTTGGATCAACTATATCCAGGTATCTCACAGGAAGTTCAATAGGTCTGTAAAGCACTCTCTGTTCATTTTAGTCTTTGAATGGAATAAATATATTAAGGAGCTAACAAAGTACCAGTCTTTATCTTCCATCCTTAGAGAAAGAGCCTTTATAATAGAAAAAGGCCAAATAGAATCATTGAAACTACAATCCCCTAGATAATATTAAATTGTAAGCAATAGCGTAGCCTAGCTGGAATTGCAGAGAATTAGAGAGTTAAAGGATATGGGACTGATGGTCTCCAACATATCTCTTTAATTTGCTAGTAAGGCCCAGCACAAAAACAGATGGATATGGCAGATGGTGATAGACTATTGTAAAGTAGATGAATGGTAGCCCCAATCATAGATTCTGTGCTGAAAAGAGTATCTTTACTAGGGTAGATAAATGCTAGCCTCTATTTTGTAGTGTCTATGTGTTTTCTTCATTAATCTTTTCAGGACCCATTAAAAGGAAAGTCAAAATAGCATGTCCTCATCAGAAATAGATGGCAATATATTTACACATGGATCTGGTAGCTTATCTGGAACAGTACAGTTCCAAGGAATCTAGATGATCTTAATACCAGATCATCTTAATAAAGATCATTTTAATCCAGATCACCTTAATAAAATGGACCACTACAGTAAATTGTAGCCCATTTCATTGATAATACTCTGTTAAAATTTGGCCTGGTAAATAGTAAATAAAATAGAATGTACCCAAGAGGAGACAAATGTATGCCAAAACATGGGAATTAATTCCCAAGAGATTAAGGGAAATTGGAAAAGACTTAGAAATCTTTTGTCACATGAATAAACCATTCCAATTCCTTTTGAAGAACTGAGTTCAAGGAGCACAATCACTGAAAACCATCACTGTTATCACTTGAAACCACTTTGAATTTGTATGAATGTCATGTTCTCCTCAGATTATTTCTAGTTGATAGATAACTGAATGTTCATGAAAAATAAACTGGTCCCTAACATTCCACTTGCTCTCAATGGAACGAACATCTCCGACTGAAGCAGTTATGTATACCTGGGTCAAGAACTCAACAGGAGGAATGACTTGGCGCCAGAACTGCACAGGAGGAAGAGAGCATCGTGAAATGCCTTCAAGAGCATCGAAGAAGTGGTTAAGAGGACAAAGAATCTCCGGCTTCAGGCACATCTTTTAGCTCCACAGTTCTTCCTGCACTAACATACGCCTCAGAGATCAGGGCCCTACAAAAACAGGATGAGAACACTGTTCAGGTATCCCAAAGAGGAATCGAAAGAGCCATGCTAGGAGTATCATGTTTCACTCAAGTGAGAGAAGGAATCCGAAGTTCCAATCTCTGTCAACAGTCAAGAATCAGGGACACTGTCTCATTTGCCAAGGCATCAAAAATCAGATGGACCGGACACGTAATGCAATTCAGAGATGACCACTGGACTAGAGCTGTTACCTGCCGGGAACCAATGCCTGGGAACAGCCAGAAACCCATGCCTGGGAACGGCCAGAAACGTATGCCTGGGAACCAATATGTCAGTACAAATGACCTGTAACTAGGAACAACTGCTTCTTGGGAAAGGTTGCAGAACAATGCCCAGAGAAACTGCCACCAGGGCCCACATCCAGTTTCGTTTGACTATTGCATTCTTTGCTATTCTCCCATTCTGCTCACTTCCTCATACAATCAATTATAAAAGACTAGCTTAGGAGAAATAAAGTTGGAGCTTGCTCCCATTCTTGTGTCTGTCTGTGTCTGTCTCTTTCTCTTTGCATCTGCCTCCTTTTCACTCTTGCACCCTCTCCTGGTTACCCACGTTGAACAAGTCCCAAGGGACAGGATAGTTACCAACTGGATTCCATGGGACGTCAAAAGACCACATGCCCCTCCCCCCCAACAAGATGGTCAGACTTCTTCATCAAAACCCTGAATGAACTATTTGAGGCTCTTCCTGTTCCTGGAGTGAGCAGATATCATTGGGCTATAGTAGCACGCAATGGGACAAATGGAGACGTTACTGGTATTTGCTCGGGCAAATCGAAGATCATGGGATGATAAGTGACAAGTAAACTGAATGCTACAGAGGAATAAATGTTTACCTATTCCTAAGTGTAAGTCATCTGATTGGTGTAATGGGTAAAGTGTCCATAAATTCTATGTCTGGCCAAAACAATGCATACTCTTATAGTTTTTGTATCAATTCTTTAATTTCCCTTCACAAATGTCACATGTCAGACTTGCATTATAGTCTGAAAGCCAGCTCTAACTACTCCAGCTTATTCTTTCACTATTACATAATCCAATAAGTCTCTTCTATACTGAATCTGATCTTTTTTATCTTCTCAAAGGATCTGAGCTAAACAGAATCCAAAGGTCTGGAGAATAAATGGGATACTCTCTCCAGTATAAAGGGCAGTTTATTCCAACCTGTAGATCCTGTGACAAAGGATGAGTTCACATTTTATAGGATACTTTAAGTTCTGGATTGAAGTGAGAGCACATTAGGTAGGGCGTTTGCCTTGCACTCAGCCGACCTGGGTTTGGTTCCAATGTCCCTCTCAGAGAGTCCGGCAAGCTACCGAGAGTATCCTGCCCACACAACAGAGCCTGGCAAACTACCCGTGGCATATTCAATATGCCAAAAACAGTAACAATAAGTCTCACAATGGAGACAATACTGGTGCCTGCTCCAGCAAATCGAAAACAACAGGACAACAGTGCTACAGTGCTACTTTAGGTTCTAATGACAGTATGCAAAACATAGACATGATCTCCTAACTCAAGTCAAAGGCAATTGAAGGCTTCTAGTTTTTTTGTTTGGGTGGGTGTAAAAAACTAAAGCTCGCCGAGGGGCGAGCGCACTCGCGGGCTCTCCCGGCGGCTCTGTCTCACCGCTCATGTTCGGTGCCCCGGAACCGCTGTGTGTGCCATTGGTCGAGGGCAGGCGACGGGAAGGAAGAAGGCCAGACTGGTTGCTCAATCAGTTTATTTCATTCTCTCTCCCCCCGCTTCTCTCCCGGCTCTTGGTCTCTCTCTGGATCTGTGGATCTGGCCCCCGTGGATCTGGCCCCCCCAACCGACTCTTACCGCCTAGTTAAATCTCCACAGCATGAGGGGGTTGGGGCGTACACATAGGTGTTGTCACCATCAATAGGGTAAGGTTCCTTTCCCTTAGGGGATGCTTCTCCTAGGACTTAATTCTCTTTCAGCAGGAGGATACACCCAAGGGCAGAGTCCCATGAATGTGTTTCTCTTCTCCTCAGCCAGCAAACATATAAGAATTCATAATACTAATTATTTTGTATGGACACAATAAGAGATGCATTAAAGCTTATAGAATTGCTCTCCTGGGGCCATCTCAATCTCAGACTACAGTGCTCAGGCCAGATCAGTCTTTCCTATCCCTGGCAGGGTCCCAGTCTCATAATTACTATTGGATCATGACAGCATTTGTCTATGATCAAGCTCTTAACTTATAGTTAAGAATTAGGCACTTTGGCCAGGCCCATCTCGATGCCAGGGTAGCACATAACTCACCGCTTGCCCTGGATCCTTCTCGTCCCACATCGGGGACCCTACTTCGGGGTGCTAGGAACTGAGGGCAACTGAGGCTTAAGTGGAGAAAGCAGATGCCCGGGAGGGAATAATATTCGAGGCCAATTAATTCCCAAGTTATAAAAACATTAATATTGTCTTTTTGTGTCTATACAAAACAGACATAGCTTTAAAGTAAATTATTCAAAAGGCACAAGAAGAGGAGAAAGGCAATATTAACTTATATAATATAAATTCAGTATCCTAGGAAGTTCTGACCTTACAAATTAGCAGAGTCACATTAAGGGAAAGCCGAGGATGAACTCTTTTGGGGAAGAGAGCATGGAGAAGTGATTATAGCTAAACAAAGGTATGGGAGAGATTCGGGAACACCTTGATGGGTGTGACTGGAAACTCCAGGGAAAACCAGGACAAGCTACTTGTGGCAAGGAGGGAAAGGACAAAGTAATGTCATCCTACAGTTGGGTTGGAGTGTTTTGTTGTTGTTGTTATTGTTGGACTGGAGCGATTGCACAGTGGGTAGAGTTTTTGCCTTGCATGCAGCTGACCTGACTTTGAGTCCTCCGTACCTCTCAGAGAGCCTGGCAAGCTACCAAGAGTATCCTACCCACATGGCAGAGCCTGGCAAGCTACTGTGGCGTATTCAATATGCTAAAAACAGTAACAACAAGTCTCACAACAGAGATGTTACTGGTGCCTGCTCGAGCAAATCGATGAACAACAGGATGACAGTGCTACAGTGCAGTGCAGTTATTGCTGTTTTGGGGCTTGGGGGGCCACATAAGGCAGGGCTCAAGGCATACTTCTCCTGGGTCTGTACTCAGGGATCACTCCTGGCAAGGCTCAGGGGACCATATAGGGTACCAGGGAATCAACCTGGGTCAGCTGCATGCAAGGCAAGCAGCCTTCCTGTTACACTATTCCTCTGGTCCCCAAAGTACTAGTCTTTATTTTCTATCCTTAGAGAAAAATCCTTTATAATAGAAAAAGGACAGATAGAATCATTGAAACTAAAATCCCCTAGCAAAACATTAAATTGTAAGCAATAGCATAGCTCAGCTGGAATTAGAGGCTTCCAGTTTTAATGAAACAATAAACAATTACTTATAAGTATCTGCCCAGAGTTATTTATAATAAACTAAGTATTTTATCAGTTATAGTCCCGTTGATCTTTGATTTGCTCGAGCGAGAACCAGTAACATCTCCATTTGTCCCTGTCGCGAGCCAGTGTAGCCCAGTGATACCTGCTCGCTCCAGGAACAGAAAGAGCCTCAAATCGTTCACTCAGAGATTTGATGAAGAAATCTGACCATCTAGTTGGTGGGCAGCCATGAGGTCTTCTGATGTCCCATGGAACCCAGTCTGTAACAGCTCTAGTCCAACAGTCATCTCTGAATTGCATTACATGACCGGCCCATTTGATTTTTGATGCCTCGGCAAACGAGACAGCATCCCTGATTTTTGACCATCAACGGAGGTCAGAACTCCAGATTCCTTCTCTCACTTGAGTGAGCATGATATTCCCAGCATAGCTCTTTCAATTCCTCTTTGGGATACCCTAATAGCATTCTCATCCTGCTTGTGTAGGGCCCAGGTCTCTGAGGCATATGTTAGTGCAGGAAGAACGGTGGAATTGAAAAGATGTGCCCGGAGTCGGAGGTTCTTCATTCTCTTAACCACCTCTTCGACACTCGAATGCATTCTACGCTGCTTTCTTCCTCCTGCGCAGTTCTGGCACCAAGTCATTCCTCATGTTGATTTCTCGACCCAGGTACACATAGCTGCTGCATTCGGAGATGTTCATTCCATTGAGAGCAAATGGAGCTTCAGGGACCAGTTTGTTTTTCATGAACATCGTTTTGTTGAGATTCAGCTGCAATCCGACCTTTCCACACTCGCGGTCGAAGTTGGCCAGCATTTGTGCCACTTGGCTAATGTTTGGCATTATGAGAACGATGTCATCAGCGAAGCAGAGGTGGTGTAATTGCCGACCATCTATCTTCACTCCCATTCCTTCCCATTCCAGTTGTCACATGATGTTCTCAAGGGCGGCACTGAAGAGTTTCGGTGAAATAGTATCACCTTGCCATACCTCTCTTTACATCAATGATCACTTCCTTGTAGAATGGTGAGATCCTGGTGGTGAATCCACAATACAGATCTTGGAGGATTTTGATATACTAAGTTTAAACGCCCTTTTTGACCAAGGCTTTAGTGACCGCCTCAGTCTCAACAGAATCGAAGGCCTTCTTTAAGTTGATGAACGTTAGACAGAGCGGCATCTTGAACTCTCGCGAAACTTCAATTAGTTTGGTCACTATGTGGATATGGTGTATTGTGCTGAATCACTTGTACAAGTGATACAAGTGAAGTATTTTATATCCTTCATCTTAAACTGAATTGCAGGGACCATAGAGATAGTACATGGATTATGGGTGCTGTGATTTACCTGTTCAGGAAACAGTTTCATCCTCAGCACTGACTGGCCTCCTGAACATTGATGGTATAGTCCTAGAGACCTCCTGAGCAAAGACAGTGTGGTCCTGATGCTCCCTGGCACCACAGGGCCTGAACACCACTGCATCCTTTGGCCTGAACATTGAACTCCCTGTTCCAGTTGACAGAAGTGGTTCTAAGACCTCCTGAGCACTGTTTGTGAAGGTAAATACTCCCTTCACATAAATTTAAAGGATAAATTTTAAAAGCTGACACTATACATAGACACTTGGACAGAGATAAATGATCAGTGTCTAAAAGAGAAAAATTAGAAGATCAGAGGCATGGAGCTCTAAGAAAGAAGATTGTGAAAGGACCAAATGAGAAGGCAAAATTGTATGATCATCTCTTTCACATTTGTATGAGCATCTCTTTTAGATTAATGGCTGCCAGAGAGGTTCTTAACTATCAGTTAGAAAGAGTAAGCCAGAAAATGGTGGTCAGTTACTTCTACCTTTGTTTACCCATTGTTACTTGCACAATATGACCCAAATGGGGTCATTAATGTATAATATAAGAAGTAAAAATTATATCAGAGAGCTAGTACAGAAACTTGGATGCTTTCCTTGCATATAACTGATCCATGTTTGGTTTACCAACATTACATGTGGTTCCTCTAAGAATTATTCCTGAGCAAAGAGTTTGGAATAAGCTCTAAGCACTTCTGGATGTGGCCCAAATGAAAAAAACTAAAACCATAAGGAAAAATTACCAGTAGTTCAAAAATGAAATTTTACATGGATTCATTTTATGTTGACCTATTTATGGATGACTGTCCAAACCGAAGCACTTGGACCAGTGATAAACTCTCATCAAAGATGGTGTCATCTTCAGCTACATACAAAAAGATGGTCTCAGACTTATAAAAAAACACCATGCATAAAAGTCAGATCAAAATGGATTAAAGACCTCAGTCTTAGACAAGAATCTATAAGGTACATTGAAGACAAGGTTGAAAAAACCCTCCACAACATTGAAGCTACACATATCTTCAAAGAGGACTCACCATTGACCAGGCAAGTGGAAACAGATAAACAAACGGGACTATCTTAAACGGAGAAGCTTCTGTATCTCAAAAGATACAGCAACCAAAATACAAAGACAGTCTACAGAATGGGAAAGGATATTCACCCAATACCCATCAAATAAGGGGTTGATATCAAGGATTTACAAGGCACTGGTTAAACTCCACAAGAAGAAAACATGCAACCCCATCAGAAAATGGAGCGATGAAATGAACAGAAACTTTCTCAAGAAAGAAATCCGAATGGCTAAAAGACACATGAAAAAATGCTCCTCATCACTAATCATCAGGGAGATGCAGATCAAAACAACAATGAGATACCATCTCACACCACAGAGACTGGCTCACATCCAAAAGAACAAAAGTGACCGGTGTTAGCGCAGATGTGGGGAGAAAGGGACCCAAGAATAGTAGAGATAAGTACCAAGAGGAGTACTCCACAGCTTGAAAGCTGACCTCACATGCTAGGTGAAGAACCAGCTCTGATAGAGAAGGGATCACCAAGCAAAAGGTGCTAGGTGGGCTCACTAGGGATGAGTACTGAACATGATGCGTACTTAATACCTCTGTAGCAAACCACAACACCCAAAAAGAGAGAGCAAGCAAATGGAATGCCCTGTCACAGAGGCAGGATGGAGTTAAGGGGACAGGGTGGGGGTGGTGGGAGGGATGCTGGGACCATTTGTGGCAGAAAATTGGCACTGGTGGAGGGATGGGTACTCGATCATTGTATGATTGAAATGTAAGCATGAAAACCTGTAAGTCTGTAATTTTTTCTCATGGTGATTCACTAATAAAATTTAAAAAAAAGATGGTGTCATCTTTGAGGAGAACAACCGGATACTGGGTGAGCAGTTGATTTCATCTACCTTTTACGTGTCTGGAAGGTGGAGCAATGTATTTAATTGAAGGTTAATATTCTCTGTTTGAATTTTATTACCTGATCACAATAGTTATTTGGGCGACTGTAATTTATTTATTGCTACAAAATACCATAAAATTTTGTTTTATAAGCAGAACCCTCCCCACATTCATTTAAAAGTGATGGAACTATAAATTCAAAATCATTCAAAAAAGACCCACACTCCACTGACTGCGAAAGATAGACCTATCATATTCTACATCACTTGAAAATTGAAGAACTGATAAAATTTCAGAGTAGACCTTTTACTACTTAGTTAAAGTACTAGTTTGGGGATAAGTTTACAGTGCTATCTTTCAAAATATAGTTTATGTGATAAATCAATGGCCATATTATTTTTTATTTCCCAAATATATATAATCTAGTTCTAAAAGCTATGGATGGAAGTAGGATCAATCTCCCTTACCTTGACTCTATATAATCCAATTGGAAAGTTTGCTATTTCCGTATCCACAACATTTAGGCAATATTGGTAGATGTCCTAGTTCCCAGAGGTCTAATATTTCTGTCAGGGTTACAGTAAGCATTCACTTGAACTTACAATAATAACTGCCACCAGTTCCTAAAGTTACTTCTTGCCAGTGGACTACTAATAGGCAAAGAAAGCGGGGGAATGTTATTATACTGTCACTGTCACTGTCACTGTCATCCTGTTGCTCATTGATTTGTTTGAGCGGGCACCAGTAACGTCTCTCATTGTGAGACTTATTGTTACTGTTTTTGGCATATCCAATATGCCACGGGTTGCTTGCCAGGCTTTGCCGTGCGGGCTCGATACTCTCGGCAGCTGCCGGGCTCTCTGAGAGGGGCAGACTAGCTTAAGTAATGTAACCAGTTATTATGAAGCAAATACTGTGAGGAGTTAGAACTCCTGTTATATTTGAAGCTGAGAGAAATATATCTATAACTCTCATATATTCTCTGATGTACCTACTTGCTCCTTCTGTCTAGGTGATAATAGCAAATAGTAAACTGCAGGAAATAGATCTGACATGTGCTAGGAAATCAGGGTTCAGGACTTAGAGTGGTAAATATGTGTTTCAATTTGTTGGTCAAGCAAAATAAAAAAGAGGAAATTCTGGATAGAAGAAGGAAAAGGAAAGTATGAATATTAATTTCATAATCAGGATTGCTTAAGCAAGTATAACCATATACTGTCTCTATGAGTTCCTGCCTTAAGGTCTTTTTGTTCGCTTGATCTTCTGCAGGGCTTATACCTTCAAGTAGTGTTTTTCAACCTAGGGCCACCTGGTTCCTCTATGGCCTCCCAGGATATTCTAAAATGGTCATAGGTAAAATGTTTATAAACAGGGAACCAAGGCATGATAGTAAAAAACCAACTAATAGGACAGGGTGTCACACAGGAAGGAAAATCAGGGGTCAGGAATGACAGGAAGAAAACAAGGTCAAAAGGGGTTATTTTGGAATAATATTGAGAAACACTGCTGGTGAAGGACCAGAGAAGGGGCATAGTGAATTTAAAGTGGAGCACAAGATGTTCTAAATGAGACAAGTGATGGAATGCAATGTTGTTGGAATCTTGCTCATACCAACGTAATTGTACCCCAGAACTTGCTTGAAAATTTATGTATAGGACTGGAGAGCTAGTACAAGGGTTAACCAGCTGACCCTGGTTTAATCCCTGGCATTTTATGTTGCCCCACAAGCACTGCAAGGACTGTGTCCAAATATCTTTCAAGATCCCTCACCATAGAGCCAGAAATAAGCCCCCTACTTATTTGACTGTTGGGTTGCCAAGTAAAACAAAACAAAAAAAACCAACAAAATTATATATTTTTTTCTGTACACACTGAAACAGAGACCTGTCTCAAACATCTGCACCTCTGTAGATGTATATGATTTTTCTGATCCTGTGGGAACATTTTCAACTTGTAGACACAGCTAGGACAGAGACTAACACCTGTAATTCTCAATATGATCACAATTCTTTGACTCCTAGCAACAAGTGTTGGGGTCTTACTCTCCTCCTTTGTCAAAACTAGATTTGATTACTTGCTGCTGTGACAGTGATGCTATCTGACTTCTCTTTTGTTTTGTTTCCTTCTGCTTGGGCGCCACAGTCAGTGGCGCTCAGAACTTGCTTCCAGCTCTGTGGTCAGGGGTCACTCATGGCAGGTTGGCCACATGCGAGGCAAACAAACGCCCTACCCATTATACTCTCTGTCCTCAAGATAACTGCATTTTCACCTGTCTGTTTATTCTTGAAACAGAAAGTATAATGTAAAAAATTCAACTACCTTTAGATTTACAGAATTCATGAGGAAGTTCAAGTCTAGAGAACAAGCACAGGTAGTTCCTTCTGTAACTGAGGGTCACAAAAATGTGAGATTCAAAAATGTTGGCAACAGTGAAGAATTTCTGCACATGCAATCAGCAGGAAGAACTTTGAAAGTTAACAACATAATGAATTTAAGGTATTTCTGGCAGCCCTTACTCATGCTTCATTTCTCAAGCAAAAAGGAAAAGTGACTAGAAAAAAATTTAAGAAGCCCTCTTTAGTTAGCCTGACTTGAACTTGTTTCTCTATGATCAAGTGGCAAATATGAAGAAAGAAATCTCTAAGTGGTTCTGTTCACTTACCTTCTACTTATTTGAGTCTTGGGTTGCCAAGTATTTGGCTAATTACCAATTTGTCCTGTCCAAACTCCTGCCCTCAAAACCACTCCACCCAATCATCTTCCAATCAACTGGTTTTCCTAAACAACACTAATTCTTATAATAGTTTGTTTCAAGCATAAACAACTAATAATCCTCTCATAAAATCAACATTTCACTGATAAGGGGCAGAAATTGATTAATAAATACCCCCAAGTTCTTTATCTGTTATATTCCAAGATTCTCTGCTTATTGCCAGAGATATTGGCAGATTGCCAGAATGTGTCTTCTTGTCTATAAAGTCAACTGATTAATAAACATACTCTTTATTCACTTTCTTCTACCCTTAGGTTACTTTCCCAGTTACTGACTCTGCCCTGAGATTCAACTTTCAAATAACTTTCTTATTCCCAAATCCAATAACAAGGTAGGCTTTTGCAGAAATCAAACCAAGAGTTTTTTTTCTTTTTTTGTTTATTTGTGGCTTATAATTTCACCCCTGACTATATTCTCATCCCTGTGACCTTTGTTAAAGATCAAATGTCAAGTCATAAGAATTTTCTTCCCAAAGTATCTCTCCCATTTCATTGATCTATTTATCTCTGTTCCATATGAAGTATCTTGACCTCTTACGGATGGTACTGTCACCTCCTTTACTTTATTTATGATGGTAAATAAATAAATTTGTGTATGCATTTTATAATGTTTGGAGGTTTATTTAATTTCTCATTGTAGTTTCTTATGGGATGATATTTTGTTCTGATACCAATTTGGGAATAATTTATATTTTTATAACATTGGATACACTGGTTATCAATATATTGCTGCACAACAAAGTATCCCAAAGTATAGTAGTTTAAACCAGCAACTGTGATTATATTTATGTCCAACAATGATTTTATATTATCTCTAAAAATGCTTATACATTATTTCCAGTATGTATCATGTATTACTTCACATAATTCCTCACGGTGAGAAATTTCCCAGCAGCTTAGTTGAATGGTTCTGTCTCAGGGTCTGTCAAGAGTGGTCAGTTCCAGATGCCATGCAGGACTTCAGCTACATGAGTATTTGACAGGGTCTGAAGAAGAAGCTTTCTGGAAGGCATACTCACGTAGCTCACAGTCACAGGCTTCAGTTCTCAGCTTTGTAGACCCCTTTCTAGGGGGCTTCAGGACAATCGAGGCACAACTGCTGATTTCCATACTAATGATCAAAAATGAAAGATAAATTAATATCAAAGCTATGTAAGTCTTCCCTAGCCTGAACTCTCTCTGTCTCTCTCTCCATCTCTTTATCTGTCTGTCTATCTGTCTCTCTCTCTCTCTCTCTCTCTCTCTCACACACACACACACACACCTCTCACACACACACACACACACACACACACACATGCACACTCACTTCTACCAAGTTTTCTTTCATAAAAGCAAATTACAAAATCCAGCCAACACTCCAGAGGAGGGGGATTAGTTTCTATAATTTGAAGGAAGACATGTAAACATATTTGTGGACACATATTAAAGCACATTTACAAAAAGATATTGTGCCCTGCCAATCCATGAATATAACACATATCATATTATTTAGATTTTATTAGTTTTTAGTGAAAATTTATCATTTGTCAATATCCACACAACTTTGGAGATATTTTGCATGGTTTATCCTGAGCTACATTAAATGTATGGATTCCTTTATTGTTCTCGTTTGTAAATTATACTTTTTAAACTTATTTTCTCAACAAAGGAATGGAATGTGAAGGAGTAATATGAGGAAAATAAGCCAGGAAAAGAAAGACAAATGCCAAAGTGACATAATTCAGATATGAGATATAAAGCAAAGTTTCTCAGCCAGGGGTTATATGGTCGGCTGTGAGCTCCCAGGATACTCTCGTGCATCCACAGGCAAAAATTGTATAAATGGGGCCACTACAGGAGATGAGAGAACTAACTGGTGAGATGGTGGCCACGGGAAGGAAATAAGGTTGGAAGGGGACCACAGCTGGAAGGTTAGAAACAATCTTAGAAAGAAACAAAACAATTGGGAAAAAAGATGAACCAAACTCTTATATTTTGACTCTAGAACTGTTACCAGATAGCACAAGGAAGAGGGATCAAAGACTGGGGAACAGTGTATGTGTCTATAAGTGTGGGTGGGGTCAAAACTATGATGGAGTGATAGTGAATATATGGAAATGTATCATGTGTAGCTGGAACATCACATTTAGTGAGGTAATATACAAAGGAGGAGCACATATAGGTTCATATACCAGAGTTTCTTGAATTTTCCTTCTTATTTGAATCACCTGAGGACACTTAAAAATTCCTAATATTCCTGTTATGGTTGAGCACCAGATCATAATGAGGAAAATGGCATCAGAATCTTCTCTGACAGCACTATAAGGCTTTTTAGGTCTGTTTAGGCAATTCTCATATGCAGTTAACTACGAGGCTTTTCTACCATTGTAGAACATTGTGTCAATGAAAGAAAATAAAAGAAAGTAAAAGAAAATAATGGTAAGGATCCTCATTTTCTAATTTTAACTTTGGTATAGAAATTAAACCTAGTTTTGTATATCAAACATATGCCAACAAATTTGTTATGTTTTCTCAATGTATATGATCTATGTATTTTCTATATTATCACTGTCATTTGTTAATAAGAAGTAAAAGCATCCTAAAACAATAATTGAGGAGAACTTCCTGATAGATTTGGAAACCCTGTCCAGTAGTGACAAAGGTACAGAGACAAATAAAGTGAAGGAAATAGAAATTTATTGGGGTGTACTCCTGGGCGGACTCTACAGACCTCTGGTGAGATGGGAGTAAAGCAGTCCCCTGGGAGAGACTAAGGGGGCTTTTAATTGTTCGTTGGCAGGGAAAGAGGATAAGGGAACAAAAAACAGTGGAACTGGTATGCTTGATCTGGTCTATTATCTGTAGGGGTTGGACACTGAGGAAGCATGGAATGCAAACTGGTGGTTTCCTTGTCACCAAATGGGCCATAAATCCTGTCTTAGGTTGTGGGCACGGTAATCTCTGGTTCCAGCAATGTTGCTGTCTTATCAGCCCATCATCATTTTGTGGTGGTTGCCATTTGTCCTAACATATACTTACAAAATGGTAGCTGTGTACAAAATAAACAGTGTTTTAGGGATTAAAACACATGTCCATGATTCACAAAGCACAGTTAATAATATAGGTAATGATTATCCCCCCCCAAAGCCTAAGGCACAAGGGAAGAGGATGCTTACCTGAGCCTCAGAAAATTACTAGAGAGAGAAATCTGACAATATTTCATGCTCCTTTTTTTTTTTTTTTGGAGGGATGAGGGGTGAAGCCTGGGACACACATATTCCAAACTTAATCTCTTCTCATTTTCCAATATTCTATT
Source organism: Sorex araneus (assembly GCF_027595985.1). NCBI lineage: Eukaryota > Metazoa > Chordata > Mammalia > Eulipotyphla > Soricidae > Sorex > Sorex araneus. The sequence continues at coordinate 90,757,462 of NC_073304.1, read as the reverse complement.
GGTATCTACTATTGGATGAATTCAAATAAAGGGCAGAAATAAAGACATTCTTGCAATTTATTCAGGTTAATCACCCCCAGCACAGAAAACAATGGAGTAGGTGGAATGAATAACTAAAGGGGAAAGGGAAATGATTTTGCATAGTCCTCTAAGTTTAATGGCAATTTTACTTCTTTCTTATTCATGTTTCTTCAAAGATAAATTATAAATTTTAATAAAAGGGGAAAATATTCCAGGTAAAATGTAACACACATTATTATATTAGGCCTATTTTATTGTTTATCTTTATGCTAAATTTAGTAGAAAAAATCCCTAAACGTATACATTGAATTTAAATATATTCAAATTATAGATTTGATATGTAACTGTAGGTACTCAGAGAACCACCAAGTAAAAATGCAGGCCCCCTAGAAATCATAAATGAATTTCTATAGAAGTTAATCTAGGAAGGAAAAGACTGGGTAATTTAATGTTAAAACTTGGAAAGAGACTAATAATACCATTTATCATAAAATGGCCTATCTCCTAGTTGAGAGAAAGACCATAGGTAACATATATTTGTATGATCGCTAACAATATAAGTCTCCTTTTCTGAAAGGTTTGCAGACTATTTTAAAAATAGAGAAGTCAAAGATGTGTTCTTTGTAATTTTATCTCCCTGTAACATCATCCTGTGAAATACATGATCCTCATCCTACTTCTACTGAGTAAGATATAGTTGGTCTCCCCCTAGGATCCATAAAAACTAAATATTAATCTTAGGAACTGTTGCCCAGTTTGGCTCACTAGGACCAGGTGATTCAGTAGTGTCATCAATGACTTTGAAAGGACTATTAGGAATAAACATATCAAATGTATGAATATTGTTAAATTAAGACACTTAGTTCTAAAAGACTTTATCTTGGGGGAAAGACTTTTTGAAAAAGCTGCAACACTTGCAATGTAAAGCTGTCTTCTTGAATCTAAACATAAATAGACACAACATGTGGGAAAATAATAATGTACAGGAATGTAAATTATTATTTTTATGGTCTTGGCCATCTTTCTTTTCTGTGATGCAGAGTCAGAGAATAGTTGAGTTAGAGTTTGGCAAGATGTATTCACTAGTTCATTGCTACTTTTGATTAGGTGACAGAAAATTAAGTTTGGCCTAAGGAGGAGACTACTGATTAAAGAGATAGCATATGGAAGCATTACCAGTCAACGTTATAGAAAGTTTCAGTCAGAAATAAACAGGATTTCCAGAAAATACTGTAAAGTCAGTGCAGAGAGTAGGTCAGATTTGTGGACACTAGAACTCATCTGTAAAAAACTAAAGCACGCCGAGGGGCATGTGCACTCGCAGGCTCTCCAAGCAGCTCTGTCTCACCGCCCGCGTTCGGTGCTCTGGAACCGCTGTGTATGGGCTGAATCGGGACAGCCGTTGGCCCAGGACAGGCGAAGGAAGAACGAGGACCAAGCTGGTTGCTGATTAGTTACCATTTATTCAATCTTCCATCTTTCTCCTCTCCCGCACTCCCAGCTCCGTCCTCTCTCTGGATCTACTGCAGCCTTCTGGATCCCCTCTCTCTCTGTCTCTCTCCCTACTTGTCTCTCCCACCTTGCCCTCTAGGCTATACCCAGCCAGGTAGCAAAATCAACATAAGAAAGCCCTTCCTGAGGGCTGTCAGGTTCAAAGCAAACACTACCTAAGGGCACTCCAAAGCCCTTCCTGACTCTTAAGGTGTTTTTCTCCTTTCCATAGTCCAAACACTTATTAACATCTTAATACTAGTTATTTTTGTATAGACACAGCAAGAGATACATTTAGGCTTGCAAGGCAGCTCTCCTGGCAACATCTTGCCACAGACTCAGACTATAGCACTCAGGCCAGATTAATCATTCCTAACGCTAGCAGGGTCCAAATCTAGTTATCACTGTTTGGATCATGACAGCATTTGTCCATGACCATGCTCTTAACTTATAGTTAAGCATTAGGCACTTTGGCCAGGCCCATCTCGATGCCAGGGTAGCACACAACTCACCGCTTGCCCTAGGTCCGTCTCATCCCTCATCAGGACCCTGCTTTGGGGGGTGCTAGGAAGTAAGGGCAGCTGAGGCTTAGGTTGAGAGAACAGATTCCCAGGAGGAAAATATCATGTAGAGTCAAATGACTCCCAGGTTACAAAAGCACAGCATTTGCTAAGTCTTCCTGTTTCCATACAAAAAGGACATGGCTCTGAATAAACTATGCAAAGAACTCAAGGAGAAGAGAAAAACAATATTTACAAGTCAACAGAACACTAATAAAGAAGCTACAAATAAACACAGAGGAATGGGAGCACAGTAAGGGAGTAACCCAATAAACCTAAACTACCTGAGGCTATGTTATCCTACACTCATCTATTTCATCAAAACCCATTTCTATCACAAACTGTGATTTCACCACAGAGGGATTATTTCATTTCTTGAAGCGTCCGATTCCTTATCTGTAATTTAAGATACAGTTTTACACACATGAGAGCATAAATGAGATGTTAAGGAGAAAGAACCTAAAGCATTACTTGGCATCTGAAAAATTTTATTCTGTAAAAATCTTCCCATAAGGGTTGGAATGAGAGCTCTATAGGCTGCTCCGTAGGAGTTTTGATACCCAGCATCACACAGTCCCGTGAGAACTGCAACACAGGGAACAATCCCTCAGCACTGAGTTGGGAGTAGCCCCTGAACAACTTTTAGTTTTTAGTTTAAAAACTAAAACTTTTTAAAATAAAATTTAAAAATCATCCAATAAAGGATAGGCTCTGAAGGTAATCAAGACTAGAGACTAATGAACAGGCAGAGTGAAAAACCTTAAACCTATGAATATCAGAGATAGGAAATCATAAATTGAATATTCCGTGAAAGCTCCTCGTGACTACATTGATCACTTTTTTATTGTTAGGCATATTTTTTCATTTTTCATTTTCAGGTCACACCTGGCAGTGCTCAGGTCTTACTCCTGACTTCTTGTTCTAGATCACTTCTGGCAAGGGTCGGGGGACTATATGTGCATGGTGCAGGGAATTAAAACTGGGTCAACTGCGTTTAAGGCAGCATCCTCAACATTGTCTTATATCTTTGGCCGTTTGTAAGCATTTTTAATAGTGTCCCAAAATGATGAATTTGCTATTACTAGAAAATTGAAAAGAAACATAGTGCCTGAATTATGACTTTGACTATGAGATTTTCATACTCCCTGGTAACAAAGTTCCTTTTAGCCGCTTCTGTTTCCACAGCTCCTAGAATCCTTTATCTGAAGCAGGCCTGTTTGTATCACTTACCATAAATTCGAATTAAGCTTCACTTGATAAAGGAACCTTAGCACTCCACTGTGGCACTGTGCATTGTTCATCGATTTGCTCGAGTGTGCACCAGTAATGTCTTCATTGTAAGACTTGCTGTTACTGTTTTTGGCATATCCAATATGCCACGGGTAGCTTGCCAGGTTCTGCTATGGGGGTGAGATACTCTCGATAGCTTTCTGGCTCTCTGAGAGGGACAGAAGAATCAAATCCGGGTCAACCGCATGCAAGGCAAACGCCCTGCCTGCTGTGTTATCACTCCAGTTCAAAGGAACCTTACTGCTTAAAAATAAAGTTTATAAATATTAAGCTAGAAAAATCCTAAAGTTCCTTCTGGTTTTTATATTCTTTAATTCTATAACCAATGAGTGACAATTTGACTAGTGAACAGTAGGCTGAGGTGTGATTTGCTTCATGTCTTCAATAGCATGGGTAGTTTTATGAAAGGAAAGCTTATTGACCTCTTTATGTCTAGAAGGGGCCTGACACAAAGGAGTTAGAGTAAAAGAAGGATGGTTCTGGTTAAATATAATGCCTAGACTTTGCACCATCACAATGGTGAGGCAGGAAAATGAAGTAGGTAATATCAGCCCACAAGAATGGGGAACTTTTTCTTGAGCAGTGGAGGCAATTACCTTGAGCAATACATGCTGGCCACATGATGAAAGAAGTCAATAATTGTTAAGAAACTGGTAGGAGACAGCAATACCTAGTATTTAATGCAGGGATCAATCTCTAACCTAACTGCAGAGGCAGTTCGCTGCAGTTCGATCATTCTGTGCAGTTCATTAAGGTCTCAATAAAAAAAAAAAAACCTTTTGCAGTTATTCTATATGGAAAACAGGCTCAAGTGGGGAAAAAATCACCTATAAATAATTTGCACCCGGACCCTGCTCCAGACCCTTCCATGAGACTGTGTACAGACTTATCTGTGGGAATCAGGTCACAAAGCTACAAACAGGTGGCTGGATAGGTTTGCGTAATCATGGAGAAAGGTTGCAGCTGAGCTGCCTCTTGTGTTTAGCATAAGAGAACCAAAGCCCAGTCTCAAGACTAGTTGGTGCTAAAAGGCCTTGGGAAAAGCTGTCTGCTCTGGGTGGAAGAAAATGCAACTCACACAGATTCAGCTATGTGTTCTGAAACAGTTATGGAGAACTGATAGGATGTTAAGACATCAAAGAAAGATTAAGAAGAGTCCTTGATGGGATGATAAAAGTCTGTTGTGAAGAAGCAACTTTATTGGAAGGTGAGAAAAAGGAGAACAAGAATTTGAAGAGAGGGGGCATAAAGGCAAGAAGTGAACAGTTTCATGGAAGGACTTCTTAGAAGAATTGTTGTCCTCATTAGACTGGTCACTGTCATCCCATTGCTCAAGCGGGCACCAGTAACATCTCCATTTTGAGACTTAGTACTGGTTTTGGCATATTGAATATAGCCATGCAAGCAAGATACTCTCGGTAGCTTGCCGGGCTCTCTGAGAGGGGCGGAGGAATCGAACTCAGGTCGGCAGTGTGCAAGGCAAATGCCCTATCGCTGTGCTATCGCCCATCAGACTGGTAAAGTTGAGAAAAGATGACTCTTAGCTGAAGTGTAGCATTGCAAGGGCTTGAGGACAACCCAGCAACTGTGGAAACTATAGCTGCTGTCCCCAGCAATAAAGTAGACTTCAGGTGTCGGAAAACCAGCTGCTTTAACCACATGTCACTAAATTGAGGGATTTGTCCAAGAGGAAGGGACGTGGAAAATGTCTCATCAGGAATTGAGATCCTGCTGCCTATGAAGTAACTTCTCATGAGCCTCCCGTCCTGGCGAAATCTTCTTTGTAAGAATCCAGATGGTCTGGAGATGCCAGCTGTTCTTGATTCATTGATAAAAGACAGGTATGTGATTTTTAAATACTCTTTGAAATAAAAGATTGGAGAATGAAGGATTTGTTTGTATCAAGGGAAGGGGTAACAGTTCTTAGGCTTCTAACATAGCCGAGAAAGGAATGTTTCTTTGCAAGTTCCTCAAGAAATTCAGGTTTTCCCTCAAAGTGTTCTTTATGAATATAGATGGAGGGCGTCAGAGACATGAAAGACGAAATGATTCATTGATAGCTTCTGGGAGAAATATCCCAGTAATTGTCAAGGCAGGGCTTTTAGTCCTCCAAGGATTTTCTTTCAAAATTTCTTTAAGATAGCTTAATATGTTGGCCGGATATTTTGAAATGGAAGAAATGGCCATTGTTTAAGCCATTACTAGACTTAAAAAGTTCCCAGAGGCTTTGCTTCAAAAAAAAAAAAACACAGAAATGTAGACGAGCTAAAGTCTACACTGTCCTCCTGACATTGGAAAACAGGCTCAAGCAGGAAAAAAATCACCTATAAATGATTTGCACCTGGACCTGCTCCAGACCCTTCCATGAGAACTGTACGGAGAGTTACTTATTTGTGGGAGTAAGGTCACAAGGCTACATGGCTTCTGCCCTCACACTTATTCTTCTGGTGAGAAAACAGTATAGCCTCCTGCTGGCTAGAGCTGCCTCTTTGCACACAATGAGGAGCTTCAGAGCATCTTGGAAAACACAGAAAGTATATGTACATTAAAATTCTCTCGCATGGGCCGAAGAGATACTATAGCAAGTAGGGTGCCTGCCTTTCACGGAGCCTATCCTGTTTTGACCCTCGCATGCATCCCATATGGTCTCTGGAATCCTCCAGGAGTAATTCCTGAGCATCGTCAGGTACGGCTGAAAAGACTGAAAACCAAACAAACAAGCCAAAAACAAACCAAAAAAATCTCCCAAACACAAAAATAGCCTCTTATGTACACAAGCTTTCTCCTAAGAAAAACATTCACAGCTTTTAAGTCTCCCACAAATCTTCAAGACCATTGCTTTAGAGAATTTTTGAAGTTTTGCATCATGGGTAGACCCTTTATTATTAGAATTAGTGAAGTTCAGCTCCAGAAAACAAAGTAGAAAGGCATTAAGATTGGAAATGATTTTTGACTTTTCATGTGCCCGAGAAAAGGACTCCTTTTTTGTTTTGTTTTGGTTTTTGGGTATTTTGAAATTTTATTGAATCACTGTGAGATAGTTACAAGCTTCAATGTTTGGGTTACAATCCCACAGTGATTAAACACCCATCCCTCCACTAGTGCACATTCCCCACCCCCATTTCCACCTTCCTCCTGACTCCATGGCAGTCCTTGCTTTTTAACTAGTATGACTCCAGAATCTTTATTCTCTGGTCCTCTGTGATTTTTCTTTTAGGGAAAAAATTCTTGCTAACTAAATAAGCATGTTTAATTTTTCCCTGATATGTGAGCATGAACTGTATAGTTTGTTTATCTCTATTTAGAATATCCTACTGATATTATAGAGCACCTGGCAGACAAAATTCTTGCGCTTAGTATATTGAGACAAATAAGCAGAATGATGATGAAAAAAACTTTAAGAACACTATTGGGTGACTTGAAGCAGTGCTCATCTTAGGCTTTTAGGGGGATATTGTAGGTAATGTTGAGAATAACTCTGTTTCCTCTAATCAACTTCTGAGTTTAAGACAGATTCTGTTTGCCACAAGCATATTATCCTATTTTTCTAGTAGTGCTAAAAGTGGGTAGGGTGGAGCCACCTATGACTGTGGTTAAGAAAGCTTCACTTGGGGGCTGGAGTGATAGTACAGTGGGTAGAGTGTTTGCCTTGCATGCGGCTGACCTGGGTTTGATTCCCAGCATCCCATAGGGTCCCCCAAGCACTGCCAGAAGTAAATCCTGAGCATTGCCGGGTGTGACCCAAATAATAAAGGAAAAAAAAAAAAGAAAGCTTCACTCACTTTAGCCCACTAATCCTAGTTTTCCTCTGATAATTCTGTCCTCCCAGTGCTCATTCTTCTTAGAATAATTTTTTTGAATAATGAAATCTTAACCCTATCCCTTCTGGAGTCCTAAAAAATACATTTTAGGAGATTTTCAATGGAATTCATTTTCCTTTCTCTGTTTATATTACTGTAGGGGAAGGATCAGACTCTTTGTTTCAATGCCATTTCTAACAGTTATGATTTCAGTAATTAATGCCTAAATTTGTTTAAGAGCAAATAGATCACTACTATTAATTCTGCAAGCTGTACGATCTGAACCTGAATGTGCAGTCATTTTAAGAATGACTAAGACTCTGTGCTAAAGAACCTAGAAGATATAAGGCTCCCTCTTGGGCCTGAGTTCTACCAAAAGGATCACACATTCATTCCTTTATCTTTGAGCCTTCTGGGATGAATGACATCATTTATTTTGATACCCAGTTGCACTACTCCATTGTAGTGTGTAGATACACTAATGGAATATATTACCCAGACAAAGATGAAGTTAGTGTGGGGAGAGAAAAAAGTTAGCACAATAAAGGGGAGGGCCCCAAAACAATGACACTAGTCAATGACTAAATTTCCCTTGGGATTGCCCTGCTTATCAATATCTGGATAGCTTTTTCATCTTCTCACTTCTCCAGACTTCTGTTTCAGAAGCAATACCTCTTCTTATCTGTTCTGTCTTCCCAATTTATGATTTGTATTTGTAATATATAACAGGCTTAGAATTAAGTTATCAGAAGACTAGGGAAATATGACCACTGAGTCTATCCTTTTAACAGACTGAAGGGAGCCCCGTTTGGCCTCCTCTTGGTATATTTATTGGTACAAGTATATAACTCAGAATTGGAAAGGGAATACAGTGGGCAGGATGCTTGCCTTGCACCTGACTGACACGGGTTCAATCCTTGCAACATATATGGTCCCCCAAGCACCAATAGGAATGATTCCTGAGTGCAGACCCAGGAGTAAGCACTGAGTACAGCCAGGTGGGTCCCCCAAAAACAAAATGAAAATAAAACAGAGAACTGACCTGTGCATTGTCCTAGTCTATTCATACCACTGTAAGAAATTGCAGGTAGGTTAAAAAGCAAATATTTCTCATAATTCTGGAGGCTAGGAAGTCTGAGATCACAGTATTCGTAGATCTGATGTTTAAGTGTGAACCCAGTTTTAGATTCACAGCTTCTTGCTGTGTTCTCAGATGGTAGGTGATATTAGGGAGTTCTCTGGCATGTCTTTTGCAAGCTGTTCTGATCCTATTTCAAGAACTCCTCTTCCACCTCCCCTTTCCAAGTCCTCACCTCAAAACACCATCACACTGGAAATAAAACATATATTTGAGAGGTGAGGGAGACATATATTCAGTCATTAATATACTTTTTAAAAATGTTTAAGTATAGATTCAAACCTCATTCCATAAGCTTCTCATTAGGCAATGTCTTAATATGATTTCTAATTTACCTTTTCTATACACACATACATATGTATGTATGCACACATATATGTTTGGGTGCCACACCCAGTGGTGATGAGGGCTTACTCCCAGCTTTGTATTCAGGAATCACTTCTGGTGGGACTTGGGGGACCATATGGATAGGTGCCAGGTATCAAACCCAAGTCAGTCACAAGCAAGGCAAATACTTTGCCTGGTATACTCTCTCCCTAGCCCCTGCCTTTTTTCTATGATTTATACTAAATTTATATTTAAGTTGATCAAAAATTGCCTGCATATAACATTGGTGTGTTGTTTTGTTAGCCATGGTGGTAACTTTTCTTTAATCTTATTTTAGAGGCATGGATTCCTCCCTGACTCATATGCATTTTCAACACTGAAGGACATACTTTTAACCTATTTTACCATTTTAACAGAAAGTCATAAGTAGTTTTTAATCACTCTTTGATTTCATGAAGCCCTGGATTCCCCAACAGTGCTTGACTATCACGTCAAAATAGGCTGAAAATAAGTCACTTTCTAAATAATGCATAAACTTCTTGGGGATGAAAAAACCCATAGTTCCCTGAGGAAATTTTAATCCTATAAAATTAATATTGTAGTTTTGACCTTGAAACAGTAAGCATGGGTTTTCTCATGATGATTGATGATTTGCAAATTAAAACTTACTAGGTTCTAATACAAGCACACTTCAGAGAGATTATAAGCCATTGCAATAAAACAAATATCAGATAATGAATCACATGAAACTTTTGTTTCCCAGTGCATATGAAAGTTATTTTTGCACTATTGTCAAGCATGCAATAATATAGCTTTATAAAGTACATACCTTTTGACAGAGATAATACATGGGTTTAATCATTGACATTGCATGCAGCTGACCTGGATTCAATCAATGGTATCACATATGGTCCCCCAGCACCACCAGGAGTGATCCCTGAGCACAGAGCCAGGGGTATGCCCTGAGCACCACCGCCATGGCCCCCCAAATCCAAAATAAATAAATTTACATATCCTAATTAAAAATAGTCTACTGCTAATTTTTTATTGCTAAAAAAATCATATGAGCCCCCAGATGAATCATCCTATTGGTAGAGGGTTTTCTATGATACAATAGCTGAGTGATCATAGGTTGTCATAGGAAATGTCATAATGCTGAAAAGATTTTGAGAATACCAAATATGACACTGATACATAAAGTGAGCACATGCCACTGAAAAAACAGCATTACTAGTTTTAGTTAACTCAGAATGACTCCAAACTTGAAAATTGTAGAAAATTCAGTATCTGCGAAGTACAGTCAAATGAAGCAAAAAATGAAGCATGTTTTTGTTTGATATTATGAGTTAATGTTTCTCATATCTTAACAGGAAGAAACATTTTGAATAGCTTCTCTTTTTAAATTTTTTTAAAATTTTATTGAATCACCGTGAGATAGTTACAAGCTTTCATGTTTGGGTTACAATCTCACAATGATCAAACACCCATCCCTCCACCAGTGCACATTTCCCACCACCGATATCCCCAGCATACCCCCCTTTTCCACCCTCACCCTGCCTCTATGGAAGACAATATTCCCCATACTCTCTCTCTACTTTTGGGCATTTTAGCTTGCAACACAGACACTGAGAGGTAATCATGTTTGGTCCATTATCTACTTTCGGCATGCATCTCCCATCCCAACTGGTTCCTCTAGCCATCATTTTCTTAGTGATCCCTTCTCTATTCCATCTGCCTTCTCCCCTCCGCTCATGAAGCAGGCTTCCAGGAATAGCTTTTCTCTTGAAGTATGTGCAGATCTGGTTCAAATAATTGGGTTCTCACCATAAAGCTATTGCATATCATATTACAAGGCATGTTCCATAGTTGAATCTCCAACTTCTTTCCATTTAATGCTGGTTAGGAGGCATTGCTGGTTAACAGAGAATTGTCATGCATGTTTGATCATTGTGAGATTGTAACGCAAATATGGAAGCTTGTAACTATCTCACAGTGATTCAATAAAATAAAATAAAAAGGGAAAAACAAAGAATAAAAAGAGAATTGTCATGCAGACATAGATTTGTTATTCATCAAGCAAAGCTAGCCTGCTGTAACCTGGTTAATTCTCAATACCAATATTTATATGACCTTTCAAATCTGTTGTAAGGCATAGTGCTCAAATTGCTAAAGAAAAAGAAATCAGTTATTTTTATATGTCATGGATTTCCAGTAATAAGTAAAAGTTGTTGAAGACTTTCCCATATTCTTACTCAAAGGTTACATGTACTCTGAACCTCATTGTAAACTCATATTTGAAAATATAAGTGATACTTATTCACCTAATTTACAACTGATAATGGATCTTCTGCCCATTACTCATTTTGGTTTCTCTTCCAACATAAATGTTTGTCATTGATGCACCATTGATTTTACAAGGTTCTCAGCAGTAGAGATGCAAATATGCATTTCTGATTATATGTACAAGTCAGTTATTGGAGATTCTTCTGCTTTTAGAAAAAATTTCAGATGAGAAAAATCATCTTTTTTACCTTGTAAGAGTTAAGTGGCCTGCCAGAATGTGTGCCTTTCCTGGAAATGGTGCAAAAACTTCTGAGACTTTATGCAAACTTCTTGACAAATAAGTTGCTGTGGGAAATCTGCCAGTCCAACAGAACTCAATTCATATTTTTATTTCTTGCCACATTTTTGCCACTTGAACAAAATAATTATTCTCTCACCTCATCACATAAAACTGACATCCTACACTTGCATTAAAGGCCTGTTTAAAAAAAATCTTAATGATATTGTCACCTGCAAGATTTCATTTTCATTATTATGAAAGTCATCAAATACCCATTTATCTAATTGGCAATAATAATAACAAGGCATATATTAATTGCAGCTGCATGGCTATATGTTTAAATGACTGTCCCCAAGTACCTTTCCTACTATTCCCTACACAAGGGAGACACCAACTTCACTTCTTGTGGCCAGGGACCAGAGACCATGACAGAGTAATATGTCACTCAATGAGCTATCATATTCTGCCTTCCCTCTACCTTGACACAATCCAAACCACCTGTCTATGGATCAAGGATTCAAGTGTAATTTTAACATAAGCAAATAAGAGTCGTAATTGCTTTTCATCTAGCATCCACCAGACACTAGATGAGAATGAGTGCAGAACTCAGTTCTATCATATTCTTGAGACAAAAAGTAATAAAATTGCATAGTAATTTTAATTCAAATTTTTATTTGTGGTATAATTGTTCACAGTATTAATGAAATTGTTATTTTATAGTTGCCAAATACTACCCTATACCCTCCACCAGGGTTTAAAGATTCCTCCACCATTATCCCTTTCTCCCCAGTTCCCAGTTCTATTATGATGTCTTATGATTTCTTTCCATTGGGTATTGTCTGATTCTTCTCTTTCTTTCCATCTGCACTTGAGTTAGATCATCTACATTAACTTTTACTTTCTGCCTCTTTTGTTTGACTTAGCATTACACTCTCCAAATCCAACTGAATTGCAGCAAACTGAAAAATTCCATCTTTTCTCATAGTTGAATAGTATTCTATTGTGTCTATATAACACAATATCTTGATTCACTTATCCATGATTGGACACTTGGTTATTTCTAGATCTTTACTATTGTAAATAGTGCTGTGATGAACATTAATTAATATAGGTCTTTGTAGATTAATATTTTTGTATTCTTGGAGTAGATCCCCAGAAGTGGAATCACAGGGTCATATGGAAGTTCTATTTTAGTGTGTTGAGAAATTTCCAAATGATTTTTCAGAGAGGCTGAACTGTGCATCTGTTCCACCAGCAGTGAAAGAGAGTTCCTTTTACACCACGTTCCTGCCAGCACTTGTTTCCATACTTTTTCATATAGATCATTCTCACTATTGTGAGGTGATAGGTCATTATTCTGAATGTGTTTCCCTGAAAAACAATGATGAACAATTTTTATATATCTCTTGGCCATCTTATGTCCTCTTTAGAGAAATGTCTGTTTGTCTTCTCTCCCCATTTTTCAATTGGGTGTTTTATTTTCTTTCCTAGGTTAATAAAGGCATTTTAAATTCAAAGGGAATATTTTACTTGCAAATAGTTTCTCTTTATAAAAATGTTCTTTTTTTGATATCTCTCTTTCTAAAATTGTTTGAGCAGGTATTATCTTCCTATCAGGTAAAAGAATCATAACCATAAAACCCTAGAAGCATGGTTATTCCCTTTTCATTTTCTGCTGAGTGGAAGAAAATCACTGCTAAAAGTTTTAGATTAGCTTTGAGCAAGATGACAATAGCTCCACACAGGCTAAAAGAAAATTTATATATATATAAAATACACACATATGCATGTATATATATATCCCCATACACATGTATGGGGATATATATATATTTATATACACACATATTTATATACCCATATATGTATATATACAGTCCTTCTCTATTTTGTTTTGATTTTAGTCACACCAGGTCAGGGCTTACTCCTGGCTCTTTGCTCGGGGATCAATCCTGGCAGTCTTAATATATGCATATATTATATGCATATATAATATTGGGTATATATATATGCATATATAATATTGGGTATTGAACTGGAGTTGGCCACATGCAAGGCAAGTGCCTTAACCTTGTACTGTCTCCCCAGTTTAGCAATTCTATCAGCCAAGAATTTTTCAGGTTGCTGGTATCATACTCATGCTTTTTTTTTATGTCACAGCAAACTTTTTTTAAACATTTTTTTTATTGAGTCACAATGTGGAAAGTTACAAAGTTTTCAGGTTTAAGTCTCAGTTATACAATGCTCGAACACCCATCTCTTCACCTGTGTCACAGCAAACTTAACTTCTTTCCCAAACAGAACTGGGAAACAAACGCTTGCAATTATAAACTCTTGATTTCTTTCCTTCTAAAATGATGTCTTAGGATAAGGATGATTCTGTCCCATACTTTCTCAATGGGCATAAAAAAATTATATATTATCTCCATTTTTTATGTCACATACTTAACAATATAGACATTCTGTAAATGTATGAGTTGGAGTTCATCTCCAGAGATACAACATGGGGGTAAAAAGTGGTTTTTAAACTGGGTTGAATTAGTCTTTAATTATATATATTTAGATTTTACAATGTTTTTATATGCACAGTGTGAAACCACATTCCAGCAACTAAAGTCTTTTGAACAACAAAACCAAAAAAGGCATTCTGAATAAATCCGCTTATCCCTTATAAGGAATATTGAGACAATTTGTTTTTTACTGTAGATTTCACTGTAATCCCACTTTCCTTTCATCTTTTCTCAGGCACAAACTCTTTCCTTCCTTGCCAGCTAGAAAGACAAGCATGACCTTCAATGCCAGTAGTTTGTGATTATTTTGATATGAAAAGGGGCAACACATTTAGATTTAATCCACTATATTTGAATTTTACAAAGTTAAATGATTATTAGAAAAAAAATTAGAAGGCATTCAAAATGTACCATGTTTAGTGAGGACATGAACCTCAACATAATCCATCTAGTTATATACATATAAAAATTAAACATAAGAATACACATATGCATTGGTATGTATTATTTTGTAATCTATGGTATAAATAGTATTATATATGGTATTATGTACCATATAATTAATCTGATTATATATAAACACATGTGTATTATCCAACTATTTGTGCATATGTACAGTAAATCCTTACTTTACAGTTTCTTGGAAACTAAGAAAAATGACATAAGAAGCAAGTCCTTGAATATTGTGATTTTATTAAGCACTAGCTGGCATTTTTTTCCTTCATCAGTTTTAAAATGAAATATTGAATGAAATGATATAGAATGACCTGTCAAATACATGTATTCTAGTTATATGTCAGATTATATATGTAATCAAATTTTATGCTTACATAAAATTTATATACATAAATTTTATATATACATAGTCAAATGTGTGTATATATAATCAGACATAATCAAAGTATATATAAAACAAATCATATCTATAATCACATGTATATGTAATCAAATTATATATAATCAAATTATCATATATATTAATATTCATCTGTATATGTTAACATTTTAATTTTTGCTGCAGTATAATTGACATATAGCACTGGTTTATGGTAGTGTTTCTGCATATTATGCACTGATTACTGCAATGAATCTACCTAAATCTGTAACCATATTAAGTTGATTTTTAAGATTAACTTCCTTGGCAACTTTAATCAGTCCTCCAATATTATTAATCTTATTCATCATGTTGTATATTATATGCTTATAACTGGAAGTTTGTAGTTTGAAACTTCCTTCACCCATCTTAGCCAATACCCTTTTACTCTGGCAACCATCATTCTATTTTCTATACAAGAGTTTTGTTTTAAGATCCTACATATTATGGAAATCATATGATATCTGTTTCTTTGTATGATTTAGTTTAGGACCATCCATGTTATTGCAAGTGACAAGATTTCATTCATTTTTATGGCTCAGTATCATTCCTCTTGTTTGTATATGTATATAAATGGCTAAAGAAGATACGAGGTCTAAATCATACATAACCTCTACTGATAAACTGCTTCTTTATCTTTGCTAGTATAAGTAGTGCATTAAAGGAAAGGGGCATATGTCTTCTCAAATTAGTATTTTTGTTTTCTTTAGTTAAATACCAAGAATTAAAGTTGTTTTATCATATGATAGTTCTTTTACATTTTTAAATAACAGTACAAAATACCTTCAATAATGGCTTAACAATTTATATTCATTTATATACAAATTATATACAATTTATTATAAATAGTTATATACAAATTATATTGCCAATAGTACATAGCAATGTCTTTTTCATTCACATGCTCAACACTTTTTTTACACGCTATTCTAAACAGGCATAAGTAGAGTTTTGATTTATATTCCTTCATAATTAGTGAAATTAAACATCTTTTCAGTGTATGTTTGGCTAATGTCGACTCACCCTCTGCCCAATTTTTATTTTTATGTTTTCTGGTTTTTTTAATTGCAGCAGCGTGAGATGCAGTTACAAAGCTATCATGATTGAGTTCAATGTTTCAACCCCCATCCCTTCACCATTGTACATTTCCCACCACCAATATTCCTCATATCCCTCCTGCCCCCACCCCCAGCCTGCCTCTATGGGGGGGTGACAGAAGGAATATGATATTTTTCCCCTTTCTCTCTCCGTATCCCCCCTTCCCCTCTCCCATTGGGCATTATGGTTTGCAATACAGATACTGAGAGTCCATCATGTTTTGGTCCTTTGCCCAGTTTCAGCACACATCTCCCATACAGAGTGATCCCTTCCAAGCATCATTGTCATAATAGTCCTTTCTCTATGCCCATTTTTAAAAATCAGATTATATGTTGGTAAAGAGTTATATATAAATTATGTGTGTACTTGTATACTAATATCTTCTAAGGTAAATGATTTGGAAGTATTTTCTCCCAATCAAACTATCTTTTCATTTACTGATAGTTCTCTTTAAGCACAGAAATTTGATATAGTCTCATTTGTTTAATTTTTCTTTTGTTGAGTTTGCTTTTGGAATCTGATCCAAAAATTTATCAAGATGAATGTTAAATAGCTTCACGAATCACAAAATCCCAGTTGATTGTCGATTTCTCCAGCAGGCTCAGTAACCTCTCCATTCGTCCTATCCTGAGATTTTAGCTTACCACAAGATTTTTATTGTTTTATGATTTTATGTTTTACATTCAAACCTTAATCCATCTTAAGTGAAAGTTTGCACTAATGGTGTCATTCCTTTACATGTGGATATTAATTTTTCCCAGTTTCATTTACTGAATGCTTTGTTCACTCATTGTATATTCTTGGCTTTTGTTTAGTCACATATTAATTGACCATAAATAGATGTATTTGTGGGTTCTCAGTTCTGTTCCATTGATCTGTATTTTGCCAATTATAAATAATCTGTCTTTATAATCTGGTTTGATTTCAGGAAACATGATGCCTAAAGATCTGTTCCATTTCAAAATTGTTTTGAGTATTCACATTATTTTGAGGAGCAATACAAATTTTAGGGTTGTTCATTCCATTTCTGTAGAAAATACTATTGTAATTTTAGAAGGTATTATATTGCTTGGATTAGTATAAATATTTAAACAATTTCAATGTGTCCAGTCTATGAGCCCAGATGTTTCTATTTATTTGTGTTGCCATCAATTTTGTCAATAAATGTCTTATAGTTTTTAGCATTCAAGTAGTTTTATCTCTTTAGTATTTTGCTAAATTTAGTCCTGATTTTTATATATGTTGGTGAGCTATAAATCATTTTTTGTCATTCATATAGTTTTATTATAAGTATATAGAAATGCAGGAGTTTTGTATGTTTTTGTAGCTTCTGTAGAAATAAATGTTACTTCATTTATTTTTAACAGTTTTTTTGTGGATTCTTGAAATTATATCAACTGCAGATAGTGGAAGTTGTACTTGTTCCTCAGAAATTTTACTATTTTTACTTATCTAGTTGCTCTGGCAAGGAATTTCAGTGCTTTATTAAATAAATGTGGGGAAAGGGGGCATTCTTGTTGTTTCAGATCTTAAATTTATAGCTTTCACCATTAAATATGGTGCTTGTTGGGTGTTTATGATATGTAGTCTTCACTATGTCAAAATACATAATAAGTATTATTGTGACTTTTAATCAAAAATCGATGACAGACTTTGTGAAATGTTTTTTGTATGTGTATCTGATATAACTTTTTTTGATCATTTATTGTATCCCTGTGGTGTCATGTTGATTGACTTACAGATGATGAATCATAATTGTACCCCTAGAATCCCATTTTTTCTTTTTTTTTTAAATAAAAATTTTATTTTATTAAATCACCATGTGGAAGATTACAATGCTTTCAGGCTTAGGTCTCAGTTATACAATGCTGAAACAACCATCCCTTCACCAGCACCCATATACCACCACCAAAAAAAAAACAAACCACACAGTACACCTCCCATCCCGCCCCCCCACCCCCCGCCTTGTAACCGATAAGTTTCATTTTACTTTCTGTTTACTTTGGTTAAATTCAATATTTCAACACAAACATCACTATTGTTGTTAGGAGTACCCCACTAGATTCAGACCTACTGTGAAGACAAATGAGGTCGCGCGGCCACACTAGCAGCCGCGCGGTTTTGAATTTCCGTACTTTAACATCTAAGTCCAGGGAGATTTCTTCCAGATATTGGATCATTGCAGGCTTAAAAATCCAATCTGTGGTCGTCATAATATGGCGGACATCGCGCCCTTCATCCCCGGAGAGAAAGAGGCGAGAGAGAGAGAAATACCTTTCCCCTCCTGGGCGGGCACGGGGCCGAGGCTTAGTTCTCAGGGAGGAGACATTCTGCGAGGAGTTGCCCATGCCGAAAGAGGTTTTGCTGGGTCTGGATTCACACTCGTGCAGCTGCGGAGAGGTCGCACATGCGTGCGGCCCCCAGGATCACATCTCGGCAGTGGGATCCCATTTTTTCATGGTAGCACTGTAGCATTGTCATCCCATTGTTTATTGATTTGCTTGAACAGGCATCAGTAACATCTTCATTGTGAGACATGTTACTGTTTTTGGCATATCAAATACGCCACGGGTAGCTTGCCAGGCTCTGCCGTTTGGGCAGGATACTCTCAGTAGCTTACCGGGCTCTCCAAGAGGGGTGGAGGAATCAAACCAACCTGCTATACTATAGCTCCAGTTCTTTTTCATGGTATATGATAATTTTAATGGATTCTAATAATTAGTTTGTTTATATTTTGCTTAAAAACTGTGTTTTTATTTACAAAGATATTGACCTATAATTATTACCTTCTTGTCATATTCTTATCTGGTTTTGACATCAAGGTAATGCTTATTTCTTAAAATAAGTTTGTAAACTATCCCTTACCTCTTCAATTTTTTGAGCATTTAAAGTTGGTGAGCAATCATATTTTAATGTTTGGTAGCATTTGCTTGTGAATTCAACTCATCTTGAGCTCTAGTTTTTTCAAAGATTTTAAATTACCAAATCTCTTTAGTAGTAATTGGTTTATTCAGATTTTTTTTGTTGATGTTTTGGGGAGCAAAGCAGAGCAGAGGTTTTAGCAAAGAAGCAGGACAATGTCTGCATGTGCCAGCACTGTTCAGCACAGCAGTGGGATAGTATTGTCGTCACTTGCCCGTGCCAGCTCCAGTTAGGGAACAGGGACGTGCTGCAACCACACAGAACTGATGGCTTCAATCAGACAGTACCATAGAGACACTACTTAGCAAAGCAAGGGGAAAATGTCATATTGGCACCACCTATTTGCACTGTGAAAGTAGAGGAAAAGTGTGAAAACTGTGTGTGCCCACACCTTCCTCCAATGAGAATACAGCTGTTTCCACAACCCCACACCAGCCCAATGCCGGCATATGCCTGAACATTAGCAAGGAATTGCCTTCAATAAATTTAACAGTGCTTTCAAAATGCTTGGTTTGCACTGGGTCCCAGGCATCATGGAGTTTTTTTAAAAGATGAATCACAATTTCAAGCAGCCTTTTGTATTTCTGACCTTATGCCCCTTGGTTTTCTAAACTAGACTTTTGGGGATTCATCTCTAGTGACCTCCAAAGTTTGGGTGCCTGAGATAAGGCACAAGTCCCTCACTTGAGGACAATCTCAGGACTTGGGAGTGTCTTTTATATTATGGCATCTAGGAATGCACAAACATTACTTTCAGTGAGGAATTCTTTTTTTTTTTTAAATTTTTAAAAGTTTATTGAAGCACCATGAGATAGTTACAAGCTTTCATGTTTGGGTTACAATCTCACAATGATCAAACACCCATCCCTCCACCAGTGCACATTCCCCACCAACCAATATCCCGGGTATACCCCCTTCTTTCCCACCCTCCCCCTACCTCTATGAAAAACAATATTCCCCATACTCTCTCTCTACTTTTGGACATTATAACTTGCAACACAGACACTGAGAGGTCATCATGTTTGGTCCATTATCTACTTTAGGCATGCATCTCCCATCTCAACTGGTTCCTCCAGCCATCATTTTCATAGTGATCCCTTCTCTATTCCATCTGCCTTCTCTTCTCCACTAATGAAGCAGTCTTCCAGCTCTGGGGCAATCCCCCTGGCCCTTGTATGTCAGCCTCATGTGATGCTACCCTACACTCCACAAATGAGGGCAGTCCCTCTATGACTGTCCCTCTCGTTCTGACTCATTTCACTTAGCATGATACTCTCCATATCTATCCACTTATAAGCAAATTTCATGACTTTATCTCTCCTAACAGCTGCATAGTATTCCATTGTGTGGATGTACCAAAGTTTCTTTAACCAGTCATCTGTTTTAGGGCACTCGGGTTGTTTCCATATTTTGGTTATTGTGAACAGTGCTGCAATGAATGTGTAGGTACAGATATCATTCCTACTGTGCTTTTTTGCATCCTCGGGATATATTCCCAGAAGTGGTATTGCAGGGTCATATAGAAGCTCAATTTCTAGATTTTTAAGGACTGTCCATATTGTTCTCCAGAAAGGCTGGACCAGTCGGCATTCCCACCAACAGTGAAGGAGCATCCCTTTCTCCCCACATCCACGCCAGCACTGGTTGCTTTTGTTCTTTTGAATGTGTGCCAGTCTCTGTGGTGTGAGATGATATCTCATTGTTGTTTTGATTTGCATCTCCCTGATGACTAGTGATGTGGAGCATTTTTTCATATGCCTTTTGGACATTTGTATTTCTTTTTTGAGGAAACTTCTGTTCATTTCTTCCCATTTTTTGATGGGCTTGGAGGTTTTTTTTCTTATACAATTCTACAAGTATCTTATATATCCTGGATATTAATCCCTTACAGATGGGTATTGGGTAAATATTCTTTCCCATTCTGTGGGCTCTTTCTGTATTTTGGTCACTGTTTCTTTTGAAGTGCAGAAGCTTCTTAGTTTGATGTAGTCCCATTTGTTTATGTTTGCTTCCACTTGCATGATTAGTGCTGTTTTGTCCTTAAAGATGATTTTAGCTTCAATGTCATGGAGAGTTTTGCCTACATTTTCTTCTGTGAACCTTATAGATTAATGTCTGATATTGAGGTCTTTAATCTACTTTGGTCTGACTTTTGTGCCTGGCATTAGACAGAGGTCAGAGTTCATTTTTTTTCAGGTAGCTATCCAGTTTTCCCAGCACCACTTGTTGAAGAGGCTTTCCTTGTTCCAGTTTGCATTTCTTGCTCCTTTGTCAAAGATTAAGTGGCCATATATTTGGGGGTCTGTGACAGGATATTCAACTCTGTTCCATTTGTCTGCAGGTCTGTTTTTATCCCAATACCATGCTGTTTTAATTACTACTGTTTTGTAGTAGAGTTTGAAGTTGGGGAAGGTGACGCCACCCATCTTCTTTTTCCCAAGGATTGCTTTAGCTATTCGTGGGGGTTTATTGTGCCATATAAATTTCAGGAGTGTTTTGTCTATTTCTTTGAAAAATTTCATGAGTATCCTGATAGGGACTGCACTGAATTTGTATATTGCTTTGGACAGTATTGCCATTTTGATAATGTTAATTCTCCCTATCCATGAGGAGGGGATGTGTCTCCATTTCCTAGTGTCAGTAAGGAATTCTTAGTTTAATCAATGCCCCAGCACCCTGGCAGGTAGTTTTTATTTGTTTTTGGTGTTTTTTTTTGTGGGGGGAGGTGGGTTGTGTGCATTGGTGGCAGTGTTTTTGTGTTTGTTGGCAGAGAGCCATAGTTTAAATGGAAGGTAGAATCTCGGTGGAGTGAAATTATTCTTAGTGTAGTCTGCGAAAAACTTCTGAATTGCTTTGTTATTATTTCCATAAAACTTACTCATATTTGGAGAGGTCATGCCTTTGACTCAAAAGTAAGATTACCTGATGATGACTGATGTGTGAGGGAGGCAACTTTTGCAGTATAAGCTCAAATAACACAATGTGGAAGAAATAAATGAGGAAGTAGAACAAAGCAGTGGCTGGCCTTCCAATTAGGATCCTCACTGGGGCCATTCAGAAAACAAAGCAAATAGGCCATTCTACCTGCTGAGAATAGCTCCAGCAAGATTCAATTGTCTCCCTGTAGTAAAGTCAAAATTGCCTATTTTAATGAAGTCTTTCATAGAGGAATATATTGTTTACATCCATAGTAAATGATAATCTTTGCATTTAAATTGTCTATTTCCTGTGCCAGCTGATTCATAATGCTGATTAAGTGTCACATATGATACTTGAGATCTTGCATATACAGATGTTGGTTGGGGCTACTGCCTTTGCGTCATGTACTGTTAGGACTTCTCTGGGAGTTGAATATTTATGATTGGGTTTTCCACCCAGGGCAACTCAAAAATGTCTCTGGTTGTGTGTGTAACCTTTAGGATCTTTACTGCAATATATCAGTGCCCCTTGCCACTATATGAAGGGCTACACAACCTAATCCAGTCTAACTGGAGAGTGTGATTTCATTGTTCTGTTTTTCAGTAATAGTTCGAATCTCTGTCTATACAGTCAGAATTATTTTTCTGTCCATACTTGATTTTGCTTATTATCAGTGCTGGTAAAGGGGGCTTAACTGAGAGCAGCATACAAGATTCATTTTTAGATCTAAAGAACAGGGATGAAAATGAGGCCCATTGATTCACTGTGATGTCACTTTATAATCTTCTTCATTCTGCTATGCATAGATGTTAGCCAGGTAAACTTTAGGTGAGGTGGTGCCCCTCTGGCTTTAAAGAAGAAAGCCTTTAGGAAAACTTTGAGGATGCCAGACAGGATGGCTCTGGACTGAGAGTAATTTAGAATAAACACTCACCTAACACATTGTCAAATGAGCGCCAGTAAGCAACCATTCCAAGTGGCAGGATTTGGAACTATGAGGTGTATATTATTCCAGTCTGTAGACAAAGTGTATAGACCACTCTGGAAACAGACCATGAACTGGAGAACACCTCTTTGTAAAGGTGTCTTTGGCTTGTTGGTTTAGGATTTATGTGAAGCAGGTGGTGTGCTCAAAGGAAGAGTACTCACAAAATTTGTCACAGCAAGCTTGCCAGAGAAACTCAAAGCAAGAAGCATCTGACAGATGTGACAGAAGGCATGCTACAGAACATTCCCTGAGCAGAGCCGTGTTTTCTGAAGGAAACATGATCCAAGATTGGACCCAATTCAATCCATTTGAAATTTCTCAGTCAAATAGGCAGTGTCAATATTGCTGTCTAAATTTTTTATCTACTTGAGTGTATGGAAAAGTTGGAAATTAAATAGCACTCAGGATTTAGGTCCTTTTCTTTGAGCACTTAAGAGAATCAGGCAAGTTAATATGATTAAAAACATAGGAGCTATTATGCTGATTTGCCAAGGAACTCAGTAGACTTATTTTCTGATGTGAAATTTTTTTTGCTTATTTACTTACCATCTAAGGATGTTCCTTTTGAGTTAGGAGCAATGACATTAAAATCTTCCTTTAAGGGCTCTTAACCTAAGCTTTACATAATGGAGGAATAATTCTAAGCCCCATAATTCTTTTTCCTTATTTCTGATATTTGCTTGAATAACTTTCCAGGCAGAAAGCAGGCAGTTAAGTCATTTGGAGAAGGCAAAAGGCATGTAGATAGGAAACCTGCCTTTTTATTTCACATGATTCTCTTATTGTCTTAGGATAGCAGCAAGTTAGAGAGTTTTTTTTTTTCCATTTGCTCCAGTGGTAAATTATACACCTTGTTAGCCTACCACACAATTGGTAGGTGATAGTAAAATGAGGGGAAGACTGGAGGTGATTTTTCAATTCTGTCAATGTATAAACCACAGCATTATCTTTCAGTACTACAGATAATACTGAATCAACCATAAAGATAGGGGCAGAAAGAGATTCCCCAGGAACCACTGGGTATAGGCCTGGAGGCCTGGAGCACCTCAAAGTGTGGCCCAGGAAATCTCTGACACTACAGATTCTGAGTAGCACCGTATCCTTGGGCTTTGCATTGAATCACCTACTTGGTTGATTGAGAATCAGTATGAGAGACCCAAGGGCCGTTTGAGCACCACTAGACAGGCTCCAAACAAAATTAAACAGAACAAAAGTCCCAAAGGCAACAGAAACTGAAAACTGGTCTTTAATAGGAAGCATATCAATGGGGGTATAGGACAGGGGTGGGGCTGAGGAAATGCCCGTGACAATGGTGGAGGGAAGTGAACACTCTAGTGGAGGATTGTAGTGTGGGAATGTTTTATGGCTGAAGCTATCATTAACCGTATTGCAAATCAAGGTGCCTAGAATACAGTTTTTAAAAAATAGACAGATGCTAGTCCCTCACTTTAAGGATTTACTTCAGAATAAGCTCCAGGATTTGAGACCTTAGACTTTAGACTGCCATTGAACAACTTAATCTCTGTAAGAAGCTCCTCTGCTTAATGTTAGGGACTTGATAGAGTTGGCAGTGTAATCAGAGTGGGCATTGAGGAATGTAAAGTGTCCGATGAAAAGGAAGTGCTCTTCTACAAGTAGGGTGTCTGTGTCTGTTGTTACTTCTATTTAATAGTTTAGCTGATAGGAATACCAAAACCTAGCTTTGGGACAGTCACTGTCACTGTGACTGTCATCCTGTTGTTCATTGATTTGCTTCAGCAGGCATCAGTAACATCTCCATTGTGAGACTTGTTGTTACTGATTTTAGCATATCAAATACGCCACAGGTAGCTTGCCAGGCTCTGCTGTGCAGAGATACTCTCAATAGCTTGCTGGCTCTCCAAGAGGGGTGGAGGAATTGAACCAGGGTCAGTCGTTTGCAAGGCAAATGCCCCACCTGCTGTT
The DNA here is from genome assembly GCF_027595985.1 of Sorex araneus. Taxonomy (NCBI): domain Eukaryota; kingdom Metazoa; phylum Chordata; class Mammalia; order Eulipotyphla; family Soricidae; genus Sorex; species Sorex araneus. The sequence continues at coordinate 90,733,017 of NC_073304.1, read as the reverse complement.
CTATCACTCCAGCACTTTTGGACAGTATTTTTAGTAATAAAATAATTAGGAGATCTGATTTAATCTCACTAGACTGTTGAGGGACTATGTTCTCCAAATTCATGAGAACTAAGATGGTATAAGGGAAGGCATTGGCCTAGAATAATCTCCACTTCCAGAACATAGTTGTGCCTTTTGCAGAATGTGAAAAAGGAGAATCTTGGAACATGGCTGCAAAATACTTGAAGCTTAACCGGTGTTTTGCCTTAAGATCACCAACACCATCTCTTTAGGTCATTAATAGTTTTATATGAACATTAGTAAAATAAACTGTCTTCCATTTATAACCTTTCACCCATTTTTCCTCTACAGACTATACAGGAAAATGGGTGAAAGGCAGTAAATAAGTACAATCATAGTATCCCATTCTCCTCACTACCACTATTTGTTCTTTAACTATCCTGCTGGGCTTCATCTTTTTATTCTTATGGTTCTATATCCTTAACAAATTGGGAAGGGCCCTGAGATGAATGTATGAATGTCTTCATAGAAGACTATCATTCTGAAATGGTTGCCTTCTTCAGAGAGACAATAGAAATCACAATGGAAGGTTCTGGATATGTCAGTTCTATCCTCGTTACTGGTCTTAATTTTTAAGTGTAGGGGCTCCATAGGGGTTAAGAAGATTAAAAACTTTGGTATAACTAAATTACTATTATGATTAGGATTATTAAAATCTAGGCCATAAAAAGGTAGGTATCAGAGGCCAAAAATCTCTTCCTGATGAGATCTGGACCACAAACCTCCAAATTCTATAATGATGCAATTGTGCTGTATCTCAGAGCAAGAACTCAGCATAGATCCAATATGGCTCAGGTCAGAGGAAAAATTATCTGCCTCTCATTATAGAAACAATCAACATGTTCATCATAATTTACATTGGAATTAATCCACCACTAATTTATTGAGGTCTTAAATTTGGATTTGTTTTTGAAGTTTTAGTTAAATACCTTGACAAAGGTAAACTATACCCAACCATTCAAAGTAACCTGATCTTTCTTGTATGAGAAACTATCACTTTCTTCTATACGTCTTGGTAATATTATCCAAGTATAGCAGAAACACCTAGTCAGAAGGGTGCGTATATAAACTTATATGTTAGACTGAGTTCCACAGATATCATTGCTATAATGTAAGTTTGAGTTCAATGTTTTATACTCTCAACTGAATTATTTAAAACTGGAAAATTCTCTCTTCACATTTGCAAGTTTGAGTAGTCCTACAAAGACTTCCTCATATATATTTTATATTCTGGACATAATTGAAAATTATCTGGTTATCCCTGGTGGTCCTGAGGAGTCTTATTAGAGCTTTTGAATAAAAGGTTTAGGCAGAAACTTTGTGCTTGATTTCTTGATTTACATGGCTCGATTCTATGAGATTAGGTTATTTCAAAGAAGAAAAGCTCAGTAGAACTGAAGTCATTACTTTTGCTTAAAGAAAGAAATAATTCATTATTACTGGTATGATCTTCAGTTAACCTTTGGAATCAGTAAAGTAAGGTCATTAAAATAATCCATATCCGGAAATAGTGTTAAAATTCTCACTCCACTCTTTACATAGTAAATAGGTAACATCGTTTACATAGGTAACATAGTTTAAGCTAAACTTTGTGCAGCAGTTTTCTCTTCTTTCAAAGGGAGACAATAGTATGTAGTTTAATGGTTCATAAGATTAATGAAATAATTCATATGAAGATGTTTGCCTAGAATAAAGAGACTATAGGCTAGGTTATGTTAGTATTGATCCAACAGATATTATATTTGACAGATCAACAGATTTATACTTAGTTTGGTCCTCCAAGGCTTGATATACAAATGAAATATAGCTTAAGAGTCAATAAGTAGCCAATAAAATGTGGCTAGAGAAAGTAGAATATGCATCATTCTAACTTGTATTTTTGGAATGCTTTCTTATGTAGTTATGCAAGAGAGTTAAGCAGCATTCAGATTTTTTTTATAGCATTAAATCAAGCAAACACATATCACCATGGGCAGTAGGATTGGGGAACCAAGCTTACCCTTGTTGCTTAGGAACATTCTTGCTGAAATAGAAGGTAAAAGCAAACTCTTCAGTCAACTGACACATTGCCCAGTCTTAGACAAACTCCATGTGGCTACTAAGATTGAGCTGAAATGTAATGCACAAGGCTATATGTTTTTATTTTAAGATTTTAGAATTTCTTAATAGTTATATTTGATGGGATAAAATGGCCATCAACTTGGGTACAGGAATATAGATACCCCATAAGAAGTTTCCATCATATAGAAAAAGGACTGACAATTAAAGTTGCCACTAGATAAAGTCCAAAGTTGGACTATTGAATGATGGAAAAGGTAGTTTTTATTTCATATAGTAGCTAAGTCACTTGGTATTAGTTGTTTATGTTAAGCAACATATATCATACAGTTATAATCTGTATACACAATATAATAATAATTTAGTTAAGATAAAAACACAAAATTCTGACACTTGTAAGAACATAGATTCATTTTGGGGGTATGAAGCTAATGAAGTAGGTCAAAGAATAAAAAATATATGATTTTACTTATATGTGAAATCTTCTAGAACTTCATAGAAAAATACCATATTCATCTTTATCATAATTTAGAGTGGGGAACTGGATAAGATGGGCAAAAGTTAAAATTTCAAGGGCTAGGGCAACAGTACAGTGGATAGGGCATTTGCCTTGCATATATTCAACCTGAATTTGATCCTGGCACCCTATATGGTTCTCCAGACTTGCCAGGAGTAAGAGCTGAGTACAGCTGAGAAAGCACAGTGGGGTAAACCTGGGTCCCAATACTTAACAATATTTATGAAGATTTACTTGTAAATACTACTTATTTATAAGTATTTAATGCTTTGGTTTACTTAAAGATTATTTCTTTTATATTTTAAATTTATAATTTACATAATGATTCAGAGTTGAATTTTAGATGTACAATGTTCCAACTCCAATCCCACCACTAGTGTTAACTTCCCTCCATCAGTGTCCCCAGATTCCTCCCACTGCTCAGTCTGCCTCCTTGACAGGGACATTTTTAGGTTTGACTTTTGTTGTTTGGATCTCATGATTATGGTATGATTGGCTCTGTAGTTTATACACACACACACACACACACACACACACACACACACACCCATACACCCCTCTACAATACTGATATGCTTGAGACCCTTGATCCTACCACTATTATCTCTGTTCCATTTCTTTTTACTCTTTCTCACACACTTGATTTCAGTCCTACCTATCCTCATTTGTATGAACTAGGGTCAAGGATTATCTGGGTATCCATCCTTTGAAACCTTGCATTCTTTCCTCCTATTATTCTTTATACCACAGATAAGTAAAGTATGATCATCTGGTATTTTTTCTTCTCCTGACTCACTTCGGAGGAGGCCCAGTCCTGATCCGAGCAGCCTTGGAGGTCTCAGGCCCGGGTCCCACACACCTGGGTTCCTCTGCCGGTTCCTTTATGCATGAGGCTCACCCTAACATGTGGAGAGGGGCCTTGAGCATGGCTGTGGCTAGACTCCGGAGGTCCTTGACTGCCGGGAGCTCTGCTCAGTGTGGGGAGGGAAGCTGGAGTTTATCCCCTCCGAGGAGGCCTCTTATAGCCTACTTCTCCCTCTGAGAGAACATGGCAAACTACTGGGAGATTTCTGCCCACATGGGAGAGCCTGGCAAGGTCCCCATAGTGTATTAATATGCCAAAACCAGTAACAAGCTGGGTCTCATTCCTCTGACCCTGAAAGAGCCTCCAGTACAGCATCATTGGAAGAATGAGTAGAGAGAAGCTTCTAAAATCTCAGGGCTTGGATGAATGAAGATGTTACTGAGAACGCTCAAGAAATTTGATGATCAATGGGACGATGATGATGATGGTGATGATAATGATGACTCACTTCACTGAACACGATATTCTTCAGTTTTATCCAAGTTGCAGTGAGTTGTATCATTCCTTTGTGTATATATACCATACTTTTTTTAATTAGTGAATCACCGTGAGGTACAGTTACTGACTTACAAACTTCCATGCTTTCATTTCAGTCATATAATGATCAAGTATCCATCCCTTCATCAGTGCCCATTTTCCACCACCAATGGATGGTCCCAGCATCCCTCCCACCATCCCCACCCTGTCCTCACTCCCCCCACCCTGCATCTATGGCAGGGCATTCCCTTTCACTCTCTCTCTCCTTCAGGGTGTTGTGGTTTGCAATAGAGGTATTAAGTGGCCATCATGTTCATATATGCCATACTTTGAACCATACTTTGATTATCTATTCATCATTTGTTGGGCACCTACATTGATTCCAGATCCTACCAATTGTGCTGGGTGCTGTAAGGCAGCAAACAGAATTATTTCTGAGTAGGAACATATGAAGCTGCATGTAATTCCTAAGGCAAAGCAAGTCCTATCAAACAAGATGTATTTTACACTGAGAAAAACAATCATTTATGCTAGGACTGAGGATATTTTCCCCTTTGTAGAGATCCAAGTTTGCAGGTTTTTATTGTAGAGTATGGAATATACTTTTGAAATATACTGTACAACCCACATCTCAAAAGCAACACTTGAAGATATTATATGATCTTTTCATTCCAATGTTTTAGGAACCTATTCATCTTGTATGGCTTAGGAATCTATCACTTCAGGGTCTGGGAGAAAGAAACAGGTGATTTGTATACAAAAATTCTCCTTTTTCCATACCCCTGCCTGTTGTATTTTGTTGTTCTGGAAGTAATATTTTGGATTAAATTTCTTTCCTGGGGGTACACTATGTGCCCCTCACATACCGGTTCCAGTTTAGGAATGCTTAAGTCACCTCGGGCTACTAAACGTACAAGATCAAATCTGAAATAGTTATGTGTTTGGGGACTGGAGATATAGCACAAAAGACTGAGTGTTTGAATCCAGAGAGACAGTTTGTCTTGCTTTAGATCTTTGGTATTTATTGTATAGTCTGTGCAAATGTACCAACACTTAAACACTATCTAATCTAGATATAAGGAAAAGGAGATGACAAGTTCATACTAAACAGTAATTTTTTCAACATAATTGCTAGTGGGAGTAATAAAATATCTTCCAACTGAAGCTTTACCACTCTTTTAATTATTAAGAGAACAAAGTTTCTGTTCAAGAGAAACTTTGTTTGTTCTCTTGATATGGTACAATAAGTATTTGGAGCTCCTGAAAATAGCCTTAATTACTGAGCGGGGGCGGGGGTGGGAGAGCCCGGTGCGGCTGGTACTGGAACTTATCCCAGTCACCAGGGCCTTATAGTGATAATGGCTACTTGTTCTGGACAGATCTCGAGAGACTTGGTGGAGGTGGAGGAAATTGAGTGACTAATAATCTCTTCACACCTCAGGAAAATTTGCATTTCTTGCTCTGATGATTCCTTTGTCTAACCTCAATATCCTGGGGTAAATGAAATGTCATAGAAACTCCTTTCTGGGCAGAAGAAACATGTGGGGAGAGAATAATTCTTTTTCTTAGTCACTTGCCTAGACATTTTCTATATACTCCCTGTTGTATGTAACCCAGATTCTGATGTACCCATGCATGAGACCATTCATGCAGTACAGACAACCTCATAGCCCTTCAAATGCCAGGATGGGAGAGAAACTTAATATCTGCCTCTCAACTCACAAGACCCAGGCAAATAAAATATCAGGTAGATAATGACAAAGTAAGGGTGTTTTTTTCCTCAGTTCTAAATGACTAATTTTTATGGGAAAGAGAGTCTAAATAATATCTAATTCAGCCACATCAGTTCTCTGAGCTTCCTTCCCAGTTGTTCTTCTACCTAATTCAAGTTGACATAGGAAAGGTAAGATTGAGAACTCATAGGCCAGAGTACAGTGGGTAAGGCATTTGCCTTGCACACAGACAAGCTGGCTTTATCCCTGGCCTCCCATAAGTTTCCCCAAGCACTACCAGAAATGATTCCTTTGTGCAGATCCATGAGAAACCCATGAGTATTGCCAAGTGTGGCCCCCAAACAAAAAATGAATAGAGAACTCAGGGGGAAAGACTGGGGTCCACTGTTTCCTCATTCCTGTACAAATATTAAAGGTCCCCTTCCCCTACTATATGACATTTTCCAGTGCCAAATACCCAGGTGATATAAAAAAGTTTCAGGTTTGCTATCTTGTCTTAGGAAAAGTGAGCATTCTAATGAACCATGCCCTTTTCTGCTTTAGTTTAGTGATGTAAACATCCTTCCTACCCAGCAAACAACATTACCTCAGGCATTCAAATTGAACTAGTGAGCTCTTCAAATCCGAGAAAAGATGTAAAGTTTAGTTACAATTCAAAAGAAGTTAAAATTGATATATGGTAAGGGCAAGCTATAAGATCGGAAGGATGTTCATTCTTACTATATTAAGGTTCCAGAATTTGGCTCTTGCTGAGAAGTGCTCAGAGAATACAGAGGCCACTCCCAACAATCCTCTGGCCAGACCACCAGCTAGGGAGACAACTAGGGCCATGTTGATGGCACTGTCTGACAGTGTCATCAGACAGTGCACTCAGGGGCCCAGGTTGTATGAAGAATCAAACCTCAGAGGATTCAGCATGCCAGGCATGTGCTCTAGCCCTTTGAAGTATTCTCCCAGCCCCAAGAGTTTAGATAGAAATATATGATGCTTCACCAAGAAATGTTGTTATTCAGACAAGATAAATGTTAAATAATCCATATCACTACTGTATTTTATACTCCTTTGTAAATATAGATGGAATTATGTGAGACTAAGTATCTATCTATCTTCTCTTCTTTGAGCCAGTTTGTCGAGAAAGCCAAGGATTTTCTTGTTTTTCCCTGGTGGGAATTGTCCAAAAATGTTGTCTAATTGAGCAATAGAATCATAAAGGTAGAATTGGACCCATCTTTCCTGTCTAGATTTCTGTAATCAATCTTAGAGTATGGTTTATGCTGACTCACCTTATGAATGTTGCCAAAGGCAAGATAAATCTCTAGAAAAATTCCTCCTGACAAGAAGAAAGTGAAATACAGATTCTGTTTCATTCCTACCGATTATAATGATTTTTTTCAAGTTTAACAATAATGTGAAAGTCAGAAGTACAGCAATATACTCTACAGCAATCTGTAGCTATTGAAGAAAATATTTACTCATGCTTCAGATATTTAGAAGAGGAAAGACAAAACTATGAGTTGTTATTTAGATGTCTGAGTCTTTATGAAAATAAGATTTTTATAGGAGTCATTAGTATTATTTCTACAGCCATCAATAGCCCTGAGGCTATTAGAAAAGGAAATGAAGAATCAGCCAGTGTTTCACCCACAATGATTTTTTTGTCTAGGTGTTGAGTCCAAACAGTGGTTGGCTACATAAAGTACTGTGTCATTTGCCAAAAGCAATGTAGTAGGACTAAATTGTAAAATTCTAGGCAGCCAGTACCCATCATAAAATTAATCACCAAATAACAAAAAGTGGAGGAAGTACAAATAGATCAAGGGAAGCTGATTCAGACAGTTTTAAATGTGGCGTTATGGCAATGGCATTTCTCATGGATGATTCAATAAAGTAATGGTAGGCTGAGAGGGTAACACTCCCAAAGCTGGTCTGCCAGTATTTAAAAAAATATACTAGCACAGTCAAGAGCACAATGATCAAGGTAATTTTCTACACAGACTAAGTGTAAATTATGACAAAAGCAGACTCATTTCCACTAACTGTTCATTATTCAATTACTTAGGGACCAAGATATTCTGAGGCAATAATAATTAATATTGAAATGAGTCTTGGTCATATTGTTCTTTCTATCCATATACTACATACTAAGGTATCTTTGGAACAATGGTTTTCCAAAAATAGCCACTTTGGCAAGGTTTCCCATTCTTCGCTTTTAGCCATGTACATTTTAGTACACATGAAATCTTGGTCTGCTACCTGGGAACTTCATTGAACCCCTTCTATACTTTGATTCTCACATTCATTCTGGTTTTTATAGTCAGAATCCACAGATTTGTTTTATTATTATTTTACTTGTTTGTTTTATATCTTATTCCTTGGCTTTGAGTTTTTGTTTTAGGTTATGTTCGGTAATACTCAGGGCTTACTCCTGGCTCTGTGATCAGGGATCACTCCTGACATTTCTTGGAGAATCATGTGAGATTCCAGAAATTGAACCCAGGTCAGCTGTGCACTAGACCAGCTTGGGCACCAGATGTTGGGCGCCAGATGTTGCATGAATATTCCTTAGGTTCGAGGCGCAGAGACAAGATACACGAGAGGAATGTAGAGAGCACAGAGGGCCAAGGCATCGATCTGGTTCAAGGCAAAAAGCAAGTGCCAGAGGCCTCCTTTTATTCTAATTTTTATCAGTTACATCCTAATGACTTCATCACAGACAAAGAATCACTAATAAGAGTACAAACAGTTATAGGATAAGCATTCATCAAAAGAACATTGTCTTGTCAAAGCTGTTGTCATGACTAAAACATCAGAGGAAGTTATGGAGCTGGACACATAGGTTCTACAGATTATGTCCCCCACATTCTTGTGATTGGTTACATATAGAGCAATGAGAAGGCTCATACTGATACTTGAAGGTCAGACCAGATTAAGTATGTGTAAGAGAGGGGAAAACTGCTGCTTTGTACTGCTTTGATAATGTATGACGAGGCAGGCATATGAGAGCATGCTATACTCCAGATCATTGTGTTCACAAGCTTAGCTTGCTCACTTAACTCAAAGTGCTGCCTTGGTTCTGCTTCCTGCTTGCAGGGCAGGATCCAGAGGCTCATCCAAATGTCCTGGTTTAACACCAACACTTATCCATTGAATTATCTCTCCAGCCACATCAATTTCACAATTGAGTGAAATTGTCCAATATTTATCTTACACTTTCTGACATATTTTGCTTATGATAATCCTTTCAAGCTTATCAAATTTATCAGCATATTGCCATCACCCATCCACTGGTTGATTATCTTAAACTTCAATTTGTGCCTAAGTGTAGACAAAACAGCATTGCCTTCCCTCAGAGAAACTCCTAAAGCAAGAAAACAGAGTGAAAATAGAGGTCACAAGGAAGCATAATCTTTTCTTATGAAAGAAATTTGAACTGGCTTCAACATCTGTCTGTGCTGGAATATCTAGCCTAATGTGGGGACCAGGTAATAAGATATTAGGCCTAATTTTCTGATGCGATTCAGGCAATGAAATTTTGGCTCATTCATTTTTTTTCCTTCTGTACTATGACTGCTAGTGCTCTGAAATTGGACCAAGAAGACTTGGCAATTATGAGTAATTTCTCCTTGAAGTAACATTGCACTGTAACATCATATGTAAGTTTCAGAGATAAGTTGCCACTAGGATATAGTACATTAAGTTTACCACTAGAAGTCCAGTCCTACCCTTCTTGCCATAATTGACAACTTTTTTTTTTTAATTGAATCACCATGAGAACAGTTACAAAGCTTTCCAGTTTAAGTCTCGGTCATACAATGATCAAAAACCTATCCCTTCACCAGTGCACATTTTCCACCACCACGAACCCCAGTATACACCCCACCGCACCCCTCCCCCTGCCTATGTGGCAGATGATTTCCACTTTATCTCTCTCCACTTTGATCACATTCAATATTTCGACAAAAGACCCACCATTATTATTTGGAATTTTCCACAACAATCAGACCTGCCAAAAAAAGCATTATTAGATAATTTGTTTTCTCTTGCTGATTATGAAGAGTATATGATGTGGTGTGGCTGCGGTAGTGGCTGCACAATTTTAGATTCCTGATGTTTTAGTAATAAGTCTGGAGGAATTTCTGCCAAAAGCCTCTGGGTTTCAGAGATTGTTTGGTGTGCCTCTGTGATCATGGCCATTCAGGCGCCAGGAGTCACTAATGGGGGGCAACTCAGAGCCTGTTGGGGCAGGGAGAGGGGCCGGTTCCACCCCCCATCCCATGAGGCCCCATGTGTCAGAACACTGCAGTCTTCATACCTGGCTGTCCAATATGCTCTGAAAAGGTGGTGGCCACTGTGCCTTTCCAGTTTAGGCGGGGAGAAAAGGTGGAAGGGACCAATACCTTTCCCCACCCAGGGTGGCATGGTGCCATAGTTTAATGCTCATTCCAGATGCATTTCTTTTTTTTTTTTAATTTGTATTAAATCACCATGTGGAAAGTTACAAAGTTCTCAGGTTTATATGTCAGTTATACAATATTCAAACACCCATCCCTTCACCAGTGCCCATATTCCACCACCAGAAACCCCAGTATACCCCCCGCCCCCACCCCCTACCCCCTACTGTATAACTAATGAATTTCACTTCATTTTTTCTTTACCTTCATTACATTCCATAATTCAACACAAAACTCACTATAGTTGACATAACTCTCTCTCTCTCTTTTTTTTTCCTTTTTCCTTTTCCCTTTTTTTTTTCTTTTTCCCCCTCATCCCCCTTCCTGCGCCTCATAGTATGGTGTACGCCACGCCGTGTCGGCCAGCGTGGGGCTTTTGTTTAGTTCACAGTCCAGAGGTGGCTGCTACATTAAAAACCTTCAATATTTCAACAAAAACTTACTGTTATTATTTGGAGTTTCCCCCCCAAGTCAGACCTGTTCAAATGGAACCGTTTCACATTGCTGACAGTTATAAATGTTAAGGCAGTGTCCGCGCGGTTTTGGATTTCTGTATAAAGTCCAGGGAAAATTCTGCCAGAAATTACATAGCCCAGCTCACAGTCCCAGTGCATTGCTATAAGAAGTTTCTGAATTCAAAGTCTTTAGGCGCAGAGTGAGTGTCCGATTCGCGCTCAGTGGCTCCGGATTTATCTGGGCCGAGGGTGTGCCGGTTACGCCCCCTTCCCATGAGTTCCTGGGAGCCCCAAAAGTAAAATCCGAATACCTGTGGGTTTGGAGTCACAGAAGATGGCGCCTGCCCCATGGGTGCCGCCAGCCCGCTGCTTTCCATACAGGAAGACAGGGTGGGGAGGAAAAAAAAAATCCACCCCCGGCAGCACAGAGTTGTAGCCCAGTTCAGTGTCCCAGTGCATTGCTATTGGACGTTGCGCTGGATGCCCGAATGTGTTACATCTTTGGAATCAAAGTCTTTAGGTGCAGAGGGTCCGATTTGCGCTCAGCGGCTCCGGATTTATCTGGGCATTCCAGATGCATTTCTGCCAGAAGCTGCTGGGTTCCGAGATTGGTTTGTGTGCCTCTGGGATCATGACCATTCCGGAGACAGAAGTGGTCTGTGGGCAGCAACTCGGGGCCTCGTCAGGGTTGGGAGAGGCATAATTGACAACTTTTACTCAAGTTATCTATAACCTTTTTCCTTCCTTTTTGGTAATTATTGGTGATTTGTTCCGATAGTCTACGAGTTTATTTTTGCTTTGTTTTGATTTTAATTTGTTGATTGTTTCCTGAATGTACCACATGAAAGTAAAATCATGCAGTGTTTTTCTTTGTCCCACTTAATTTCCACAAATCAAAGCCTGTTTCAAAAAATTTAAATATTTTTATACTTGAGTGAGAGTCCATTGTGTTTATATACCATGTATTCTTTATCCAATCATTGATCCTCAGGCACTGTAGAGGTTTCCACCTCTTGACTTTTATGATATATTGTATATTACAATGAACAAATGAAGTATATACATATATATAAATTTTTATGATGTTTGTTTATATGTCCAGAGGTGGGATAATTAGATCCTATGGAATTTCTGTTTAACATTTTTTGAAATATTCTTACTGATTTCCATAATAGCTATACCAACTTAAATTCAGGCCAACAGTGTGTAAGGATTCTCTTCTCTCCACATCTGTTCCACATCTGTTCCAACACTTGTTGCTTGGATAAGAGACATTCTCACAAGTTTGAGAGTGATATCTCATTGATGTTTGGAGTTACATTCTTATTAGAATTTATGAATATCTTTTCATATGCCATTCATCATCTATTGATGATACATATCGTTTGGGAAAATATCTTTTTGGATCCTCTATTTTTCTGGTTTTTGTGTTTTATTTTCAGTTTTTGTTAGGGAGGTACATTAGTTGCTGCTTGGGGGCTTGTAGGTCTTTCCTGGAAGTGCTCAGGGGACCATATGTAATTCTGAGGTTCAAACCTGAACCTCCTTCATGCAAAGTATGCATCTAGCCCATTGAGTTATCTCTCCATCCCCCTTTTTGTGGTTCAATTTTAGCTTTGAATTATTTTGCATAGTAACCCAATCTTTGACAAATAGTTTGCAGATATTTCCTCCCATTCCTCAAAGTATCTTTCCATTTTTATGATAGTTTTATTGTTTCCTTCACTATGCAGAAACATTTTATGTAGATCCATTTGCTCTTACTTTTGTTACCCTTGCTTTTATAGTTGAATCCTCAAACATTTTTCTTAAGGCAGAAGTCAAGGAGTCAATTATATAGGTTTCTTTCAGTGTATGTTAGTTTCAGGTCTTACTGCTGAGTCTTTATTTTGAATTAGTCTTTGTGCATGGTGTTGGAGTGCTTCAGTTTCATTCTTTTGTTGGTGGTTATCCCATTTTCTCAGTACCATTCATTGAAAAGACTTAAGTTGTTCCATTTTAAACTCTTGGCTCCTTTGTAACAAATTATTTGTTCATTTATGTGTCAGTATTTCTGAGCTCTCAATTCAGGTACTGTTCTTTTGGTCTATCAGTTTTTATTTCAATTACATACTATTTGGTTACTATTCTCTAATATAGTTTGCAATTGAGAAGACTAATATCTTTATTTTTAGTTTTTCATCCAAGGGTTTCTTTTGCTATTCAGTTTTTTGTTGTGCCAAATACATTTCATGATGTTGGGGATTCTTTTTCTGTTAGAAATACCATTGATATTTTGATAATGATTCTATTACATCTGTAAAAGTCTTTTTTTAATTGGATCACTGTGAGATACAGTTGCAGACATAAATTTTCATGATTATATTTCAGTCATACAATGATCGACCACCCACCCCTCCACCAGTGCCCATTCTCCACCACCAATGTTCCCAGTATCCCTCCCACCACCCCCACCCCTCTCCATTCCCTGTCTCTGTGGCAGACACATTCTCTCTTACCCTCTCTTTTTGGGTGTTATGGTTTGCAATACAGGTACTAGGAGGCCATCATGTTTGGTCCATAGTCTACTTTCAGCACCCATCTCCCATCCCGAGTGATCCCTCCAACCATCATTTACTCCTCCATTCCAACTGCCTTTTTCCCCTAGCACATGGCTTCCAAACCATGATGTAATCCTCCTGGCCCTTATCTCTACTATCCTTAGGTGTTAGTCTCCTATTATGTTACTTTATATTCCACAAATAAGAAGTCATTCTATGTCTGTCCCTCTCTTTCTAATTTCACTTAGCATGATATTCTCCATGTTGATCCACTTATATGCAAATTTCATGACTTCATCTTTTCTAACAGCTGCATAGTATTTCATTGTGTAGATGTACCAAAGTTTCATTAACCAGTAGCCTGTTCCTGGGCACTCGGGTTTTTTCCAGATTCTGGTTATTGTAAACAGTGCTGCAAGAAACATACAAGTGCAGATGTCATCTCTATTGTATTATTTTGCATCTCCAGGAATACCCCAGAAGTGATATTGCTGGGTCATATGGGAACTCAATTTCTAGTTTTTGGGATAGTGTCCATATTGTTTTCCAAAAAAGGATGGACCAGCCGACATTCTCACCAACAATGAGTCCCTTTCTCCCCGCATCTGTGCCAGCACTGGTTGTTCTTATTCTTTATGATATGTGCCAGTTTCAGTAGTGTAAGATGATATCTCACTGTTGTTTTGTAAGTCTATATAATTCTTTAGGTAATATCATCTATATAACAATATGTTAGCATTTTCATTGTTCAAATCTTTTATCTCCTTTGTTACATTTACTTTAAGTACTTCTTTTTGATGTGATTATACATGGGATTGTTTTCTGTGATTTTTTGAGTTTATTGCCTGCATATAAAATTGCAACAGATTTTTTAAATAATGATTTTATAGCTGCAACTTTGCTTATTTGTTATTTCTAATGGTTTTAGTGGAGTCATTAGGGCCTTCCACAAAAATTATCTGTTATCTGCAAATGGTGATAGTTTTAATTTTTTCATTTCCATTTGGATTCATTCTGTCCCTTTTTTGCCTAATCTAGCAAGAACTCCAAAACTCTATTGAATAATTATGAGAGTGGATATTCATGACTTGTACATAATTATATATTTGGTCTTATAAAAACTGTAAATTTTTCACTGTTGAGTATAATGTTAATTGTGGGTTTATAATCCAGAGTTTATTATATTGTGTGTTACTTCCTTCTATGTCCCCTTCCTGAAAGTATCTTTTTATAAATACATGCTAAATATTATCAAATTACATCTTTATATCTAACGATATAGTTATATTATTTTTCTATCTTGTTGATGTGACATATCATATTTATAAACTCGTGTATGTTGAACCACTGGACTTTTGGAAGAAGGCATTGCAGGGCACATGTATGATATGAATCAATTTATTGGACAAGTGGTTGCAGCAAACTCTGATCTCTGTTACATTTCTGTTACAGTTCTGCTACAACTGAATTCTCACTACTTAAATTAGTCACTGTCACTGTCATCCCATTGCTCACCGATTTGTTCCAGCGGGCACCAGTAATGTCTCTCATTGAGAGACTTATTGCTACTGTTTTTGGCATATCCAATATGTACGGGTAGCTTGTCAGGCTCTGCCATGCAGGTTCCATACAATCGTTAGCTTGCCAGGCTCTCCGAGAGGGGCGGAGGAATCAACACAGGTCGGCTGTGTGAAAGGAGAACACCCAACCGCTGTGCTATTTCCAGCCCACTTAAATTAGCATGAATTTTAAAACATTTGCTGTGTTCCTAGACCCATTTGTAAGGTCTGTATTCATATTATAAAAACCAAATTATTTAAAAGGTAGTGCCAGTCATTTTCTTTAGAGAAAAGCTAAACTGTCCATAACTTCTTAGTTTTAACATTTTTTAAAAAATACAAAGCCCTTGTTTCTCAGGCTTTAGGGTCTGTCTGCATAGGTAATTACTCTCTACAACATAATTCTACTAAGTGTTTATGCCATATACTCAGTGATGGTATATTGTAGTTAATTCTTGAAGCCAAGGAATATTTATTTCCAAGGAAAAATACTTTTTAAATGGAAACAAGGTTTAGGATATAATAAAGCTTGTATAACATATGTACAAGTACTAAGTTTTTCTAGTTATCAAGATGAAATGGAACTAGTTGATCACAGGTATCAATGCCCAAACATCAGATTAGGTCCCTGCTTTTTTACAGATGATATGGGAATACTATTTCTAGAAATTTATGGAGGAAATTATCTAAACCCAGTATTTGCATTTCAATTCTATGTCTACTAGAGAGGAAACTGGTGGTCTAGTCTTTGATCACTTGGCATAAATGCAATTATAGCCCCACTGGTGAGTTGAATGAAGCAGAAAGATGGCAAAAGAGGAAACAACCACTTACTTGCTTTTAGTTCAGTGAATATCCTCATAGACATCTATTGTGCCTATATTTGGACATATAATTCCAAGCAGAGATTTGAGTATTGTGATAGAGAGAAATTCAGTATTTGATTTTTGAGATGATAGGCCAAATGGATGCAAAAATGCCATTTTCTACAAAAGATCTTAAGCACATTGAATAGAGGATGTGCTTCTTAGGTATGAACTCTGTGTATGGAGCTCAAGTGAAAAATGGATGGGTACCAGGGGTAATGTATGTGGTTGAGCATTCCCATTCTTCAGGCTATGGTATTCTAGTGGCAGGCAGCAAGAAAATGTAGCATTTCCATCTTCAGACTCTCAAGACTAAGAAAAATACTCACATTTCCCTCGAGTGTAAAGTTCTAATATATATTCACCTAACTTTTGGTGTGCTCATTTTGGAGGCAAGAAAAATAAGAGACTAAAGTTCCCTGCATCATTCCCGAAATTTCTCATTTTTATTCAGAAATAACCTGGGGGCTTGATCTTATACCCGTGCCTGTTATAGTTCTAAATGGAAATAGTGAGACTTTGCGTTTCCCGATAGACTATTCTCTGGAAGCATGTTTGGCCTAGGTATTGATTTCTTAGCTGGGTCTTGTGCCAATCTCCTCTTCAGACCTGAGTATATGAGGCCGGAAGGCAGAAAGGGAAGGTGATACAAACAGGGAGAAATCAAGGACAAGCTGTGTCTAGCAAACCCAGTACACAACCTTCCAGGACAAATTGAAATCAGTTGGTTCTTTTGTCTTTGATAAATAAGACCTCCTGCAGAATTCAAGGATGTTCTTCACAGATTTAAAACTAGAATACTTAGCTAAGGCATTGGAGATGGTATTAGAAACATCTGGAAAAGAATAGCAGTTTCAGGCTCAGGTGAAGCTTTATGCCTAAGAAAAAGGTCAGATGAGTAAAAATGTGCATGAACTACACAATGGCATGTCCACCTACCTGTCTCCCAAATATCCCAGCAATCTTCTATCTGGCGCACCTTAACTGGAAACATGTATAAGATAGTAACTGGTTGAACTCTACAAGAAGAAAACATACAACCCCATCAAAAAATGGGGTGAAGAAATGAACAGAAACTTTACCAAGGAAGAGATACGAATGGCCAAAAGGCACATAAAAAAGTGCTCTACATCACTAATCGTCAGAGAGATGCAGATCAAAACAACCATGAGATACCACCTCACACCACAGAGACTAGCGCACATCCAAAAGAACAAAAGCAACCGCTGTTGGAGAGGATGTGGGGAGAAAGGGACCCTTCTACACTGCTGGTGGGAATGCCGGCTAGTTCAGCCCTTTTGGAAAACAGTATGGACGATTCTCAAAAAACTAGAGGTTGAGCTCCCATTTGACCCAGCAATACCACTGCTGGGAATATATCCCAGAAAAGCCAAAAAGTATAGTCGAAGTGACATATGCACTTATATGTTCACCGCAGCACTGTTTACAATAGCCAGAATCTGGAAAAAACCCGAATGCCCTAGAACAGATGACTGGTTGAAGAAACTCTGGTACATCTATACAATGGAATACTATGCAGCTGTTAGAAAAAATGAGGTCATGACGTTTGCATATAAGTGGATCTACATGGAAAGTATCATGCTAAGTGAAATGAGTCAGAAAGAGAGAGACAGACATAGAAAGATTGCACTCATCTGTGGAATATAGAATAATAGACTATAAGACTAACGCCCAAGAATAATAGAAATAAGTACCGGGAGATTGTCTCCATGGCTTGGAGGCTGGTCTCTCATTCTGGGTAACTCAGGGAAGGGACCACCAAGTAAAATGTGGTTGGAGGTCATATGGGGGAAGGGTGATGCGGGCTGAATACAGACTAGAGACTGAACACAATGGCCACTCAACACCTTTATTGCAAACCACAACACCTAATCAGAGAGAGAGAACAAAAGGGAATACCCTGCCATAGTGGCAGGGTGGGGTGGGGGGAGCCAGGACTGGGGAGGGGGGGGAGGGATGTTGGGTTTACTGGTGGTGGAGAATGGGCACTGGTGAAGGGATGGGTTATCGAACTTTGTATGGGGGAAACATTAGCACAAAGATGTATGGATCTGTAACTGTACCCTCACGATGACTCTCTAATTAAAAATAAAATAAAAAAATAAAAATAAAATAAAATAAAATAAAAAGATAGTAACTGTGGGAAGTAGGTCAGTCTCGCCAAGTCGGCACATTACCAAGCAACCACTGAGTTCAATACCTTTCCTTTTTTTGTGGATCAAATGGAATTAATGTATTTTATAGATATTAATACATTAATATATGACATAAGACAGACATGTAAGTTTCTGGGTTTTGTTTTTACCTCAAGCAGAGGCTGACCTATTCTGCCTATAATTTGTATAAACTGTCTGAAAGATAGTCACTTCTCAAATTAAGAGTTGACCTATCTCCAGTGTTAGAAAGTTCCTGAAGGTCGTGGACTAAGTCTAATGTTTTCAAGATGTTCCTTGTAGCTGTTCCTTCCATACTATAATAGGTCTGTTCACAGTTTTCCAGATGAATGAATCCTGAACACACTAGTATTATCATACTATGTACTTCTCTAGCCAGAACTGAAATTATCTTCTACCTGAATCAGGAGAAGAACCTAGGACTAGCCTCTCCCTTGAAGCTTGGTCCTTAGTGGTTGTCTTAATTAAAACAAATAAAACATTTGTTCCAATACCACAGGTATAGACAAATTGTCAAGTGCCCTCAGCCTCAATCAGAAATGCTATTATTTCAATATCCACAATCTAATTCTGCACTGACCAGTGGCTTTTTCCATAGAATATTGCAGTGGTCAGTTACTGAAGCCCTAAAACATCCCCTAGTATCATTTGTTATGAAAACAGCATCACTATTCTTTGTGCAACTGAATATAGGTCCTCAATATTTCTCAACTATTCAAATCTTAATTTGTCATTTTTTTTAAATTCTATTCTCTTATGTTGAAATGGGATGAGATATAGGTGTATGTTTTAAGTTTGTTGCACATTAAAATTAATTTCAGTAGCAAGGCAATGCTGACATTCAACATGGAGAAAATGATAATAGTAGAAAGATGCAAAGATGCATCCACTCTTTTCAATGTTTTGATACATAGAATGTTTGAGTTAAGGAATGTGACTGGCATAATGGTGTCTGTTATTTGTGAAGTATCTTGATTTTTAGTGGCAGATGGGTAGGAAGAACTTGAGATTTGTGATATGGAATTCCAGGCCTTAGTGTTACACTATAAAGAATAATGGCAGCATGTTCTTAATAAATGTATTATACAAGCAAAATCTGGGCTCTCCCAAGAAGCTGAATGGAATTAGTCATATAATACCACAGTTGCAAATGCTAGAGTGTTGTGTGTGTGTGCATGCATGCATGCACATGAGGATAATGGCAAGGATAATATATTATTCTTAGACTACTCAAATACTGTAGCTCATATCTTTTTAAGCTACAACACCAAGTCATATTTTTCTGTACAAATGATACTTCATACAGTACAGTTTTTATATTTTTTTAAAGTATAATAAGAAACCCCTTAGCAAGTGGCTCATCTGAAGGTGTCTGAATTGTCTTGAGTTGTAATGAGTGGTAGACTGTCAAATAGCTTCAGAAAACTTGGTATTGATACCTCATATTGCATATATATTGCATAATATATATTATGTGCCAATCTAAAAGCTATTAGACGTTTATCTTTGGTGACATAGTAGCAACATTTTAGTGTTATAATTGTTTCACTTTTTTTTTACTCAAATACAGTCTTCATTATATTCATTGTGAATAAGTAATATAAATGCACGCTTCAGCTCAACTCTAGTCAAGAAAGCCAGAGGAAAGTGAGACTTATCCTCGACTTTAGTTCTATAAAGCCCTATTTTCTTTCTTTAAAAAAAAAATCCTGAAGACCTTCTTCAGGAGCTTGAAGAAAGTGGAGATTTAATACTGAAATATAGAAACAACAAAATAAATAAATAAATAAATAAATAAATAAATAAATAAATAAACCCTCCTTATGTTCTTTTCTAAACTTCATAAATCCAGGTCTCCTGCTCAGAAGAATTACTGTTGTTCTGGTAGAAGGCCAGGGTCACAGAAACGTTCAGGAACACTGAAGTCAAATGCTGGCTAGTGGATAGATGGCCAGCCCACAGCTCACAGCCTGAGATCATCTTGTCTTGACAATGGCAGAAGAAATGCTTTTACCCAGAATCCCTGTGCTGATTCAATACTGGACTCTTACCAATAAGGAAACAAGATGGTTTCTAGCATGTCAAGATAACAAAGTATCTAGGCATTATCAAAGACAAGAAATAACATTTTTGTTGGCCCCTTTCCACTCAATTTCTGAGGAGTTTGACTTCTTCAAAATCTAAGGATTAGTACATAAATATAATCATCAAAAACACTTATTATCTACTGAAAATTCTATAAACAGCCAGCCAATCAACCAACCAAATTAAGGTTGCAGTTTTGTATCAACCTCCTGAAGTACACTGGAAATTTCTAATGTGTTACGCTTTGTCTAGCAGTACTGTTTGTGGTATAGTGGCTATTTTAACACAGAATACAAGAATAGTAGTGAGGAGATTCTGCTCAAACTGTGGGTCATCATACAGCAAGCAGGGAAATATATAGTTTCAAGTCCTATATCAAAAACCAGGCACTAAGAAACCAAGTTGAAACTTACTTTCAGCCTTTCCTTTACGAGGTGGATCAGCAAAATGAAGTAAAGACCTCATTATCAGACCTGAATGCACAAGGTACATGGAGGAAAATGAGGGTAGAACCCTCCATGACATTGACGCTAAAGGCATCTTCAAAGATGAACACCATTGGGGCTGAAGCAATAGCACAGTGGGTAGGGCGTTTGCCTTGCACGCGGCTGACCCAGGTTCGATTCCCAGCATTCCATATGGTCCCCTGAGCACTGCCAGGGGTAATATCTGAGTGCAGAGCCAGGAGTAACCCCTGCGCACTGCTGGGTGTGACCAAAAAGCAAACAACAACAACAACAAAAAAAAACCCAAAGATGAAACACCATTGACTAAGCAAGTAGAAGCAAAGATAAACAAATGGGATGGGACTACATTAGATTAAGAAGCTTCTGCACTTCAAAAGAAACAGTGACCAAGATACAAAGACATCTCACAGATTGAGAAAAATTATTTATCCAATGCCCATCTGATAAGTGGTTAATATCCAGGATATATAAGGCTATGGTAGAACTTTACAAGAAAAATAATCCAGGGGCTGGAGCGATAGCACAGCGGGTAGGCCATTTGCCTTGCACGCGGCCGACCCGGGTTCGATTCCCAGCATCCCATATGGTCCCCTGAGCACCGCCAGGGGTAATTCCTGAGTGCAGAGCCAGGAGTAACCCCTGTGCATCGCCGGGTGTGACCCAAAAAGTGAAAAAAAAAGAAAAAAGAAAAAGAATCCAACCCCATCAAATATGGGGAGAAGAAATGAACAGAAACCTACTCAAAGAAGAAATACAAATGTCCAAAATACACATGAAAAAATGAATCACTAATCATCAGGGAGATGCAAATAAAAACAACCATGAGATATCATCTTATACCACAGAAGCTGGCACACATCAAAAAGAACAAGAGCAACCAGTGCTGGCATGGATGTGGAGAGAAAGGGACTCTTCTTTATTTTTAGTGGGAATGTCAACTGGTTCAGCCTTTTTGGAAAACATTATGGGTATGCCTTAAAAAGCTAGAAATTGTGCTTCCATATGACCTAGTAATACCAATTCTGGGAATATACCCCAGGGGCCCAAAAACACACAGCAGAAATACCATCTGCTCTTCTATGCTCATTGCAGCGCTATTCACAAAAGCCAGAATCTGGAAACAACCAGAGTGCCTGAGAACAGATAACTGGCTAAAAAAATTATGGCTTTTTTTTTCTGCCATGTCTACTGTGAGAATGAAGACCATTCTCAGCAACCAGACCATGAATATTCCTGAGAATGTTGACATCTCCCTCGAGGGGCACACAGTCATCATGAAGGGTCCCTGAGGCACCCTGCAGAGGGACTCCAATCACATCAATGTGAAGCTCAGCTTCCTCAGCAAGAAGAGGAGGAGTCCCAAGGTTGACAAATGGTGGGGGAATCAAAAGGAACTGGCTATGGACCACACCATGCACAGTCATGTGTAGAACATGATCAAGGGGGTCACACTGACATCTGTGTATGGCCTTTTCCCGATCAACCTGGTTATTCAGGAGAATGATTCGCCTGTTGAACTCTGAAATTTATTGGGTGAAAAATATATTCGCAGGGTTCATATGAGGTCAGGTGTTGCTTGTTCTGTCTCTCAGGCCCAGAAAGATGAATTGATTCTTGAAGGAAATGACATTGAACTTATATCAAATTCAGCTGCTTTGATTCAGCAAGCCACAACAGTAAAAAACAAGGATATCTTAAAGTTTGGGGATGGTATCTATGTTTCTGAAAAAGGAACTGTACAGCAGGCTGATTAATAAGATCTGTTTTCTACCTACAGAAGGCAGGATATACAGAATGATTCTTCACACCTATTTGTGATAATGAGGTGCAATAAACCTGTATGACATGACTACCTAAAAAAAAGAAATTATGGTACATCTAACATAATGGAATACTACACAACTGTTAATCAAAATGAAATTATGAAATCTGCTTTTAAATCAAAGGACATGGAGAGTATCATACTGAATGAAATGATTCAGAAGGAGAGGGACAGACACAGAATGATTGCACTTATTTGTGGGATGTGAAAAAACATAGTATGATATTGATACCCAAGATAATAGAAATAAGGCCCAGGAGGACTGGTCCATAGTTGGAAGCCCTCTTCAAGTGCTGGAGAGAAGGCATTTGGGATGGAGAAGAAACCATATGACAGATAGTTTGAAATGATCCCTCTGAATAAAACCTATATGCTTGAAGTAGGCAAAGCAGCCGTGCAACATCTTATAGCCTAGTTCTCCCTCTGGGAGAATCTGAGGGAGAGGTTGAGGCATTCATATGCCAAAACCAGTAACAATGATGGATATCATTCCCCTGACCCTGAAAGAGCCTCCAATGTGGCACCATTGGAAAGGACAAGTAAAGAGATGCTTCTAATATCTCAAGTCTAGGACAAATGTAGACGTTACTGAGACCGCTCGAGAAAATCGACGATCAATGGGATGATGATGATGATGATGCTTAAAGTAGACAAAGGAACAAATATGAGAGAGAGAGAGAGAGAGTGAGAGAGAGAGAGAGAAAGAGAGAAGGAAAGTAGCTGCCATACTGCCATAGAGACAAGCTGGAGGGAAGGAGGCAGGGGCAGGAGGAATACTGGGAACCTTGGTGGTGGGAAATATACATTGATTGGAATATTGTATGACTGAAATCCAATCATGAATAACCTTGTAACTGTGTCCATCATGGTGATTCAATAAGAAAAGGAGTGGCTCTGAATTGCACAGAGTAATCAGTGATTCCGGCACAGGCAACCAGAAATTCTCTCTGGCTTCATGCCAAAAAAAAAATTCTGAGGTTTTGTCTTTTTGCTAAGAAAATCCTTAAATTGAACTTGGCCAAGGATATACAGTCTGGGCTAGAGAGATATTGGAAAGATTGGAAAGGACTTAATTACATGCTTTGCATGAGGGGGCTCAGATAATATCCCCAGCACCACATGCTCCCCTGAGCACTGCCAGGAATGACCTCTCGCAGTATCCAGGAATGGATCCAATCAACACTGGATATGTCTTACCTCTTGTCTAGTATAAAAATGGATTATTTATGAAGAAAAAACTAAAGCATTGTGTTCTCTTCAAATTGGGTGAAGTAAAAATTGGATTAACACAGTTTAAAGATTGTTCTAGATCTGTGAGGGACTGGGCGGAATGATAGTACATCTATAAGGTGTTTGCCCTGAACTCTCAGGCCTTCATTGGAGGAGCAAGTATCGCTGGGAGAGGTCCTGGTCCTCCACAACCCCCAGCATTGTGAGTCATGATCTCTGTTTAAAAGCTAAGTAAATTTAATGTTTTCCTAGTCAAACATTATTTACTCTCTTTTTAAGAATAGGGAAACAAAATTCACTTTTGTAAAGTTTTCAGACTTTTACTGGTTCATATTAGACCCCAAACTATCAATTGCCAACATCATGAAGTCACCAGTGAAACTCAACTACACAGCAAATAATGTATATCTTGACTGATGGAACTTTTCAGTAGGAAAGCACAAACGCAGCCATGTGAAGCAATTTTTCCTTGAACTTAACCATGCATAATTCCTCTCCACAGTCCTTGTTCTAATAGACCTGGTAACAGAGAATCAGAAATGTGAAATCAATGTGGTGGAAGAAATGATTTGGGGTGGCACAGAAGGATGTTTTCACCTCTTTTTATTTGTTCTAACAGTTGGTATCTTAGACTGTCAGGTATCTTTTCAATGTGAAACTGACTACTTCTGTCATTCATTTAGTTCAATAAAAGCTTCTTGGTGATATTATCAATAGTTCCTTTGTACCATAATCATTCTGACTCAGGAGGGAATATACAGGTCAAGACTTCTTCCTGATTAGTTTTGACAAATGAAATGGGCATAGTTTTCTCTGCCAGACTATATCGTAACACCTGCTTGAATAAAGCAAGGTCTAAGACAAGTGGCAAATAGTAACATCTTGAAATCATCTATCTACCTCTTAGAAATATTATCCTAATTAAACTGAGTTCTATTTGACACAGGCATACTTAAGTTTTGGTCATAGAAAAAATCAGATTTTCTTTTGACAATCCCCATTACAATAAAAATATATTATGTAATATCTGAAAGCAGCATCACCTATGAAGATTTACAAGTACAGTTTCTAACTGGGTGGTCAAAATCAAATTTCATAACCTATATAGAGCAATATATGATCATGCCCCAATGCTAAAGAAACAAATAAACCAGGATCTTGTCATGGGAGAAATTAAAGGTAGAATTTCTGGTCTGACATAGAAACCATTTCAAAGTCTAAAATTTCACACAGGAGGAAGGCATGGTTCCAAAAGATATCTGAGTGATTTTTGTTGGAATGGAAAAGGATTTCCTAAAATACTTTTACAAAAATTAGCTAAAAGTGTGCTTTCTATGCAAATACAGCTCCTTGAAAAATCACCTAGCTTTTTCAACAAACTAAGTTGCTCTTTCAAATCCCCAGTACCTTCAATGCAATTCTAAAACACTTATTCTTCTCAAGTAATAGCAGAAGAACAAGGTCTTAAATTCTGATTCCTGTGTATGCCATCTTTCAAAATTATTGAAGGCTCTTCTAACTTGTGGCTGTCTTGTAATGCATTTTTCTTAACTGTACTCTTAGCAGTAATTATGAGTCAGAAAGGGGAAGGTATCAATAATATCAATTAAGTTATACAGAAAACTATACTTTTAGTAACTTGGTAAGTTTTCAAATACCAGTGAATTTTGGGAAATAACTTATATGCTTCACTAAGAGGTTTATGGTATACAGCATGATGGGTTGATTTACATATATTTTGAATTATCACAAAGCAATCAGCTAACTTCCATCTTCTCATATGAAAAAAATGATCCCTTATGATGAAAATTCTTTAGAATTTCTTCTTAGCAACTCTCCTGTATACCATCTGACGGTGTTAGCTGTATTTATCATGATATAAATTATATCCCAAGTGCATTGCTCACTATTACTCTAAGTTTTGTACCTTTTGACCGCCTTTATCCACTTATTGTCCCTGACTTTCTACATGAAATAACCCTTAGATCCTTTTGAGTTTTTCCGTTCTTATTTGTTTAAAGTTCACATGTAAGTGAGATCAGAGTGGGTTGTTTTGTGTTGTTGGGTTTTTTTTGGTAACACTTTTTTATGAAATTGCTCATAATACAGTTGTTGCACTGTAGCACTGTCATCCTGTTGTTCATGGATTTGCTCGGGCATCAGTAACGTCTCCATTCTGAGACTGGCTACTGTTTTTGGCATATCGAATACACCACGTGTAGCTTGCCAGGCTATGCCCTGCCAGTGAGATACTCTCGGTAGTTTACCAGTCTCTCCAAGAGGGATGGAGGACTCGAACCCGGGTTGGCCGTGTGCAAGGCAAATGCCCTACCTGTATAGAATTTTAATATTCAAACTCCAATTCCACCACCAAAGTTACCTTCTTTCCACCACTGTTCTCATTTAACAACCACCCTCCAAACCTGTCCTTAGCAGGAACACTAATTTATTTTATATTGTTTGGCTAAAGGAATTGTCAAAAGTACTTCAGTTTAAAAAAAAAGTATATTTCAGCAGAGGGTTTTGAAGTCCTTGTGTTATTGTTATTTCTTTTGTTTGTTGAGTTTAATTGGCTTCTATGCTACTTTCCCATTTAATCTGGTGTATTCCTACTGGAATTTTGGTATTGACACATTTTGAGGTCACTTTAAGATCTGTAGTCTGTTGCAATGAGTTGGAAAGACCGCAAAGTTCTCACCCTGGACATGCAAGTACCTGAAATTTTCCCAGTTTGGTGTCTCAAGAGAGTATTAGTGAAGCGGTGGAGCTGAGCTTTTCGCTTGAC
The DNA here is from genome assembly GCF_027595985.1 of Sorex araneus. NCBI lineage: Eukaryota > Metazoa > Chordata > Mammalia > Eulipotyphla > Soricidae > Sorex > Sorex araneus. The sequence continues at coordinate 90,706,852 of NC_073304.1, read as the reverse complement.
TGCAGTGTTGGGTTGTCGGTGAGGTTTGTGATGACTTGCAGGCCATCCATGTTGTTGCGAATGGTAGGATTTTCTTTTGTTTCTTTGTTTGGTAGCTGATTGTTGCATTGTTGTCTATGCTACAACAGACTCCTCTCCTATTAGACACAGGTTGTTACGTGTCTTGGGAATTATAAGTAAATCTGCTATCAATCCCAGGCTTGATTCCTCCGTCCCTCTCAGAGAGCCCGGCAAGCTACTGAGCGTATCCCGCTCGCTCGCTCGGTAGAACTTGCCAAGCTACCCGTGGCATATTCGGTATGCCAAAAACAGTAACAACAAGTCTCACAATGGAGACGTTACTGGTGCCCTCTCAAGCAAATCAATGAACAAAGGGATGACAGTGACTAATTTTACTTAAATAATATTGGCTTGAAGCTTTATTAGTTTCAGTGTAAAACATCCACATTAACAACTATATATGCCATATCATGCATATCATCAAATCCAGCTGCCATCTCTATTAAGTAATAAAACCATTATACCTGTGTTACTGGTCCAAACCCTCTTCCCAGGTGGTAACTGCCATTCTGTTGTCAAATTCTAGTGCTCTGTTCATTTGAATCATCCCTTTATATCCCACAAGAGCAGAAATCATATAGTATTTAGTATTTAGTATAGTATTTTTCTCCTTCCAACTCATTTACCTTAGTATAACTCCTTCAGAGTCATTCCATGTATTGCAAATAGGAAAATTTCATCTTTGTCATAGCTTCCTATAGTACTACATCATCAATATATGCCATATATTGTTTGGCCATTTCTTCATCAATGGGTACTTAGGTAGTATCTTAACTATTGTAAATAATGCTGCAGTGAATATAAAAGAGCATATCAATTTTCAGATGACTGTTCCATAATTTTCAGACACATATCCAGAAGTGAAATTCTGGATAATATATAGTATTTCTGTTTTGAATGTAATCAATTTTGTACTCTTTCATTGCGGCTTCAAAACTTACTTTTTCACCTACAAAGCCCAGGATTCCTTTCATTCTAAATCCCTGTCAATGCCTATTGTTTCATGTATGTTTAACTATCGTAAAATGAAATTAATTCAGTGATTTTTTTTTCACTTTTCTTTCCCCTAGTGATAAGCAGTAAAAGACATTTTTATTTCCTAATGAGGAAAGGGTATATTGGGGCCCTACTCTACAATGCTCAGGGTCTTTTCCATATTTTTGATCATTTGTGTTTATTTTTACTCTGCTATTAATTTATTCTTTCTGCTGACTTTGGGCTTAGGGCTTAGTGGGTAGGGCATTTGCCTGGCCAGCCTAAGAACCAAACTGTTAGGCCTGCTTGGACTGTACTCCTACAGGTAACCAAGAATGGAACCCACCCAAATATACATATATATACATATATATCTATATGACATTTATACATATATTATCAAGTAAAATGATTTAAAAGTACTTTTGTCCCCCCCACTCCAGACTGCCGCCCTACTGGCTGGCACACCACCCCCAAGCACCACAGCCATTCTCATCCGGCACAGGTATGTGACATCCCTCAACCCGCCCTTCCTGTATCCCAGCCTGCTCCTCGGACCCCAAGCACCCTAGCCGTGCCCCCCCTACCACTCTGGACTATTGCCCTAGGGGCTGGAACACTGCCCCCAAGCACCACAGCTGTTTTCTCTTCCGGCACAGGTGTGTGCTATTGTGGGGAAAGGGGTGTGGCCTAATAATCAAGGGCGTGGCCAAGGCAAAAGTGGGCGTGGGCTCTTTTTGACTGCAGATATTCTCCTAAAACCCATCAATATGTTGTTTCATCTCAGCCTTCATTACCTATGTCATGTCCAAGAGTAACATCCTAGTTATTCGTAAACAATAGGACAATAAAACACAAGACTTCACATAAGGATTAAAGGAACATCTGAGTGGGAGGCCATGTTCTAGAAGGGGAAAATAAAAAGGCAAGCACCATTGACCGAGCCCATCCAGAATCCTTTTTCGTAACAAGAGGGAACAGGGATACTGATCTTGAAGGTCCCTCTTCCATACCATCACAACAACATGAAGAAACAGCACAAATCCCCACCACAAGGAAAGGATGATGAAAGGAGTCCAGAAACCTCAATAGGCATTTCCTGCAAACTTGAGCTCTCTGATAAAGAATTCAGAGTTGAAATCATGTAGATGTTCAATGAATTCAATAGAAAGACTGACAACTTAAAGGAGGACCTGACAGAAACAGTGTAACAGACAGCCAAGAAAATAAGGGAAGAAATGAGAGCAGAAATAAAAAACCTACAAAAAGAAATGAAGGATTCAGTAGATGAAATGAAAAACTCTGTGGCTGCCCTCAATAGAATGAATGCAGCAGAAGACAGAATCAGTGAGCTTGAAGATGAGCTGCAAGAAGCCTACAGGCAAAAACAAACAATGGGAAGAGACCTCAAAATAGCTCTTGGGCAACTCAGAGTCCTAGGGAATGATTTCAAGAGGAACAACATTAGAATCATTGGAGTACCAGAAGGACAGGGAAGCAACCCCAACGAAAAAGCCACAGTCAAACAAATCATTGCTGAAAAGGTCCCAGAGCTGGAGAATGCAGGCATCCAGATTCAAGGTGCCCAAATGGTGCCAGCTAAAAGAGACCCTAACAGAAAAACCCCAAGACATATCATAGTTACAATGATGGATGTCATGGATAGAGATACAATACTGCAAGCAGCAAGGTCAAAAAAGTAAATCGCATACAAAGGAGCACCCCTTAGATTCACAGCAGACCTATCAGAGGAAACCCTCCAAGACCGAAGGCAGTGGTGGGATATACTGAAAAAACTTAATGAAATGAATGCTTCACCAAGAATACTTGATCTGGCTAAACTCTCATTCAAACTCAAAGAAATGATACACTATTTTGGGGATAAACAACAGCTCAGGAACTTCATAGACTCAAAACCAAACCTAAAAGAAGCAATAAAGGGGCTATTTAAGACAAGAAGAACCCCTACAATCACAACAAACCCTTACAGAAAGATGGTGCAAAATCCCATAACAATAATCTCTCTTAATGTCAATGGTCTAAATTCACCAATTAAATAGACACAGAGTGGCAAAATGGATTCAGAGACTGAACCTAACATTTTGCTGCCTGCAAGAAACGCATCTGAATAACCAGAATAAACACAGACTCAAAGTCAAAGGATGGAAAACAATCCTGCAAGCAAACAACTCCCTCAAAAAAGCTGGTGTGGCTTTACTAATATCAGACAACATAGACTTCAGGTTGAAAAAGATTAGAAGGGATAGTAAAAGCCACTTTTTATTAATCACGGGATATGTACAGCAGGAAGAAATCACACTCCTAAACGTGTACGCACCCAATAAGGGACCAGCTAAATACCTAAAACAGCTGCTAAGAGACCTTAAGAAGGACATTGTGAGCAACACAACAGTAATTGGAGACTTCAACACTGCCCTATCACCCCTAGATATATCAAGAAGATTAAAACCCAAGGAAATACTGACTTTGGAGGAAGAAATAGAAGAGAGAGGGCTTATAGATCTAAACAGGGCTTTATGTCTAAAAAAAAGGGAATACACGTTCTTTTCCAGTGCACATGGAACATTTTCCAGAATAAACTATGTGCTGGGCCACACAACATACCTCAACAGAATCAGGAAGATAGACATTGTATCAGCTATCTTTTCAGACCATGATGCACTGAAGATAGAAGTTAATCACACACAGACGCAGAAAACCAAATCAAACACCTGGAAATTAAACAAGTCAATGTTGAACAATGAGTGGGTCAAGAAGGAAATCAAGGAAGAAATCAAAAGGTACCTGGAAACAAATGAGAATGAAGACACGAGCTACCAGAGCCTGTGGGACAAAGCTAAAGCCGTGTTAAGGGGAAAATTTATAGCTCTGCAAGCATTCCTCAGGAAGGCAGAAAGGGCCCACATAAATAACTTGACTTCACAGCTCAAGACCTTAGAAAAGGACCAACAAAAGGAGCCCAAACCAGGCAGAAGAAAAAAGATAACATAACTTAGGGCAGAAATCAATGACATGGAAAACCAGAAGGCAATTTGAAAGATCAATGAAACCAAAAGCTGGTTTTTCGAGAAAGTAAACAAGATTGATAAACCATAGCAAGACTCACAAAGAAAGAGAGAGAGAGAACCCTTATAAACAGAATCAGAAATGAAAAGGGGGACATCATAACAGAAACCAAAGAAATTCAAAAGATTATCAGAGACTACTTTGAAAAGCTGTATGCCACAAAACAAGAGAACCTAGAAGAAATGGATGAATTCCTGGATTCCTACAATCTCCCAAGGCTGAACCAAGAAGACCAGGAATACCTGAACAGTCCTATTAATATCAAGGAAATTGAAACTGTAATAAAAAGTCTTCCCAAAAACAAACGCCCAGGTTCAGATGAATTCACTAGCAAATTCTTCTAAACATTTAAAGAGGACCTATTGCCAGTTTTTCTCAAGCTTTTCCAAGAAATTGAAAAAGCAGAAATGCTCCCAGTTTCTACGAGGCTCCTATCTCCCTAATACCAAAATTAATCAAAGACACCACAAAAAAAGAAAACTACAGGCCAATATCCCTGATGAACATGGATGTAAAGATTCTCAACAAAATATTAGCAAACAGAATTCAACAACTCATCAAAAAGATCATATACCATGACCAAGTGGGATTCACCCCAGGATTGCAAGGATGGTTTAACATTTGTAAATCAATCAACATAATCCATCATATAAACAAAAGAAAAGAACCATATGATCATATCAATAGATGCAGAGAAAGCATTTGATATGATCCAGCACCCATTTATGATGAAAACTGTGGCCAAAATAGGTATAAAAGGGACTTTTCTCAATATAGTCAAAACCATCTACTACAAGCCTACAGTAAGCATCATCCTCAATGGGGAAAAACCTTCCCTCTGAGATTGGGGATGAGACAAGGATGCTCCCTCTCTCCACTCCTGTTCAATATAGTACTGGAAGTACTTGCAATAACGGTTAGGGAATAAAAAGGTATTAAGGGCCTTCAGGTAGGAAAGGAAGTAATCAAACGCTCACTATTTGCAGACAATATGATACTATACTTAGAGAATCCTAAAACCTCTACAAAGAAAATCTTAGATACAATAGACTCGTATAGTAAAGTTACAGGCTACAAAATCAACACCCAAATGTCCATGGCTTTCCTATACGCAAATAATGAGAAAGAAGAAAGCGACATGATAAAAGCAATCCCGTTTACAATTGTGCCTCAAACTATCAAATACCTCGGAATCAACTAAGGAGGTAAAGGACTTGTATAATGAAAACTACAAAATGCTACTTCAGGAAATAAAAGAAGACAGGAGGAAATGGAAAGACATCCCCTGCTCATGGATTGGAAAAATTAATATTATCAAAATGGCAATACTCCCCAAAGCATTGTACAAATTCAATGTGATCCCTATAAGGATTCCCTTGACATTCTTCAAAGAAATAGAACAAGCACTCCTGAAATTCATATGGAACAATAAGCCCCCACGAATAGCTAAAGCAATTCTTGGGAAAAAGAAAATGGGAGGAATCAACCTCCCCAACTTCAAACTCCACTACAAAGCGGTAGTAATTAAAACAGCATGGTATTGAAACAAAGGCAGAGCTACATACCAATGGAACAGAGTTGAATATTCTGACACACTATCCCAAATATATGATCACTTAATCTTTGATAAGGGAGCAAGAAATGTGAAGTGGAGCAAGGAAAGCATGTTTAACAAATTGTGCTGGCAAACTGGACAACTTTATGCAAAAAAAGTGAACTCAGATCTCCACCTATCACCATGTACAAAAGTCAGATCAAAATGCATTAAATACCTCAATATCAGACCAGAATCCCTAAGGTACATAGAAGACAAGGTCGGCAAAACCCTCCACGACATTGTAGTCAACAGTATCTTCAAAGCCACTGGCCAAGCAAGTGTAAACAGAGATAAATAAATGGGATTACCTTAAACTAAGAAGCTTCTGAACCTCAAAAGATACAGTGACCAAAGTACAAAGACAGCCTAAAGAATGGGAAAGGATATTTACCCAATACCGATCCGATAAGGGGTTGATATCAAGGATATACAAGGCACTGTTTGAACTCCACAAGAAGAAAACTGCCGACCGTATCAAAAAATGGGGTGATAAGATGAACAGAAACTTCCCAAAGAAGAAATCCGAATGGCTGAGAGGCACATGAGAAAATTCTCTACATCACTAATCATCAGGGAGATGCAGATCAAAACAACAATGAGATACCACCTCACACCACAGAGACTGGCCCACATCCAAAAAAAAAAAACAAAAGAAAGCAGTGTTGGCGCAGATGTGGGGAGAAAGGGACTCTTCTTCACTGCTGGTGGAATACCGACTTGTTCAGCCCTTTTGGAAAACAATATGGATGATTCTCAAAAAATTAGAAATTGAGGGGCTGGAGTGATAGCACAGTGGGTAGGGCATTTGCCTTGCACACGGCTGGGTTCTAATCCCAGCATCCCATTGGTCCCCTGAGCACTGCCAGGGGTAATTCCTGAGTGAAGAGCCAGGAGTAACCCCTGTGCATCACCGGGTGTGACCCAAAAACCAAAAAAAAAAATTAGAAATTGAGCTCCCATTTGACCCAGCAATACCACTCCTAGGAAAATATCCCGGAGAGGCAAAAAGGTATAGTAGAAATTACATTTGTACTTCTATATTCATTGCAGCACTGTTTACAATAGCCACAATCTGGAAAAAACTGGAGTGCCCCAAAACAGATGACTGGTTAAAGAAACTTTGGTACATCTATACAATGGAATACTATGTAGCTGTTAGAAAAGATGAAGTCATGAAATTTGCATATAAGTGGATCAACATGGAAAGTATCATGTTGAGTGAAATGAGTCAGAAAGAGACAGACATAGAAAGATTGCACTCATATGTGGAATATAAAGTAGCAGAGAGGTACGACTAGCAATGATGCAACTTCTGGCAGAAAATTCTCTGGACTTAGTTACTAAAATACTATAATACCGAAATCCAAAACCTCACAGCTGCTATTGTGTCCACATGACCTCATATCTCTTCATTCTCAGCAATGGAAAATAAATTATCTAATGCTTCCTTTCGAGCAGGTCCGACTTTTGGGGGAGGGGGTGGAAACTCCAAACAATAATAGTGAGTTTTTGGTTGAAATATTGAATGTAATCAAAGTAAAGAGAAAGTAAAGTGAGATTTATCAGCTTACACAGGCAGGGTGGGGGGCTGGGGGTGTAGAGGGGTAGTGGGGAGGTTTACTGTGGTGCTTGGTGGTGGAATATGTGCACTGGTGAAGGGACAGGTGTTCGAGCATTGTGTAACTGAGACTTAAGCCTGAAAGCTTTGTAACTTTCCACATGGTGATTCAATTAAAAAAAATAATAATAATAAAGAATTTTTTAAAAAGTACTTTTGTTTTCCAGCAGATTTTCTATTCTTACGCAAAAGGGGTACTTAGTGAAATCTTGAATATTAAGCTTTCAGAAAGCTTTACAGTTCTGAATACTGAATATAAAGATAAAAATTTTGACAGAAGATGAAATAGTGGTGGTGTAAAATCTCTTCACCCTTTTTATTTGAGGGTGAGAGGGGCTTTCAGGCAATATTGAACAGGGTTAGGGTGCTGCTTGGGCCTATTTGTAGTCTCAGGCCACCTCAGGGACACCCAGGAGGGGACTACCAGAGCTATTCCCAGAGATGATCAGTGGGCCACAGTGTGAGGATAGAACTCGGAACCTAGTGCATAATGACAGGCCCTCCAGCCCTTCAAGCATTCTTGTTAGCTCCTCCTTAAAAGACATTTTCTTCATGAAATTTGCTTAAAATTGATGGTCATAGAGAGTATCATGCTAAGTGAAAAGAGTCAGAATGAGAGGGACAGACATAGAATGACTGCACTCATTTGTGGAATATAAAATGACATATGACACTGATATCCAAGGACAACAGAGACAGGGCCAGGAAGATTACTGCATGATTGGTAGCCTGCCTCATGAGCTGGGAGAGAAGACAGTTGGAATAGAGAAGGGATCACTAAGTCGGTGATAGTTGGAAGGATCATTCGGGATGGGAGATCTGTGCTGAAAGTAGATAAAGAACCAAACATGATGGCCTCTCAGTATCTGTATTGCAAACCATAAAGCCCAAAAGTAGATAGTTTGGGGGAAATTGTCTGCCATGGAGGCAGGGGAGGGGTGGGCTGGTGCGAGGATACTGAGGACATTGGTGATGGAAAGTGTGCACCGGTGGAGGGATGGGTGTTCGATCACTGTATGACTGAAACTCAAACATGAAAGCTTTCTAACTGTATCTCACAGTGATTCAATTTTAAGAAAAGCCTTTTTATTCAGAAATATTTTTCCAGAGGTCATGAAAATTATACTGCACAAAATTCTGTGTTCTCAGAAATTGAACAAATTCCTTAACATAATGATGTTCACTTAAATTTAAAAACTTAAAAAGTTAGCTCATACTCTTTTCTTTTTTTTTTTTTGTAGCTTCAATTTCAGCCACTAATCCTTAAGTCATGGAGTATCTTTCCTGTGTAAAAAGGGGGGCACGGGCACAGGGCAGCAGTACTCTATCTCCCCCCGCCTGCATTCGGTAGTCTTGAGCCGCTTCCCCCACCCCGGGAAGGTTGATGGCGATGATGAGGCAGGCGAAGGAACGAGGGCCAGGCTGGTTGGTCTCAGTTTCAGTTTATTCCATTCCCATCTCCATTCTCCTCTGATTTTCCTCCTGCTTTTTCCTCCTCCATGCTACTTCATTCTCCTTCTCCTCTGGATCTGGATCTCGACCTGGCTTCTCTAGATCTGGCCCCAAAACCCTCAGTCCACTCTTCCAGCCTAGTTAAATCCCCAAGCATGAGGGATTGGGGCTTACATGTAGGTGTGGTCACAATTTTTTCCCTCAGGGGATGCTGCTTCTAGGATAGATTCTCATACAGCAAGATGACCCACCTAAGGGTGAAAAACCATCTAGGGTGTGGTTCTCCTTTCCTTAGTCCCACAAGCATACATTCATAATATTAGTCATTTTGTATGGACATAGTAAGAGACATATTAAGCTTATAGAATTGCTCTCCTGAGGTCATCTCAATCTCAGGCTACAATGCTCAGGCCAAATTAGTCTTTCCTATGCCTACCAGGGTCCTACTCTCATTGTTGTTTTTGGATTATGACAGCATTTGTCCATGATCAAGCTCTTAACTTATAGTTAAGAATTGTGGCGCTTTGGCCTGGCCCATATCTATGCCAGGGTAGCTCACAGCTTGCCCTGGGTCCCTTCAGTCCCTCATCGGGACCCTGCTTTTGGGATGCTAGGAACTAAGGGCAACTGGGGTTTAAGTCGAGAAAGCAGATGCCCGGGAATGAATAATATTTGAAGCCAATTAAATCCCAAGTTACAAAAGCATATTAACAGCTGTCTTCCTTTGTCCATACAAAAAGGACATTGCTTTAAAGTAAAAAAGACATAAGGAGAGGAGAAAGGCAATATTAACTTACAATACAACTTCAGTGTCCTTGAAAGATCTGACCTTACAAATTAACAGAGTCTGATTAGGGGGAAAAGCTGATTAACTGGTTGGCCAAGACAGCATAGAGAAGTGGTTACAGAAAAACAAAGGAATGGGAGTGACTTAGGAGCATTTTGATGCGTATGACCCAATAAACCTAAGCTCCTTGTGGCAAGGGCAAAATGACAAACCAATGTTAGGCCTAAAATATTTAGAGCTATATTCCAACATTCCCAGTCCAAAATACATTTTTTTTAAATTTTATATAAACCTATTTAATTCTTTATGCTCCCAAATTCACAGTTCTCCTATGACAAACTTCTATGAAGTAATCCAATTTTCATTATAGCGAGTCCTGAATAAAATGGATTTGTGGTACATTCAGCCAATGGTATAAACTATTTTTTCTAATTATGAGCTGCTAATCCAGTAATAACAGGATCTTTGTAATTGGAGTAGAATTCATTTGTCAACGGGGCTTCAATTTCGTTCAAAAACTTCAAATTTCTTAAGACTTTCTGTTTGACTAGATGATAGAGAGAGCTTTGTTTTTTTTGTTAGTATTGTTTGTTTGGGGAACAAACCCAGTAGTGCTTAGAAGTTATTATTAGCAGTGGTGGAGGACATGGAGTGACAGGGATTGAACTGGAGAGATATTTCTACTTCAGTCTTAGTATCAGAGATAACGTTTGTAGACAGTTTGAGTCCTTATGTTCCTATTTTCCCCGGTACAGTTTTTTTAAAGAATCAGTTGTCAGATGATTTTAATTTTATTCTTTCCCTGAAGATTGCATAAGGACATTTTAGAAAATTGAACTACGATATTGAAATGCTTGAAGTGACCAAGGTTTTACATTTTTTTTAAGTTTTAAATATTAAGTTCAGTTGTGGCCAAAAGTCAAGACCATTTCCTTTGCCACCTTTTCAGCATTATCTCTTGATGAAGAAAAACATATTACTTAAGCAACTTTTCTCAAATATTAATACTGAAGAAATCTTGCTTTTCCACTATCTGCTTTAATATCTATAGTAATACTTTAAGGCAAAGCTTTTTATTGAAAATATAAGTGTTCAAGTGTATGACAACTTTTGTCATATGCTATGGTTGAATTGTGGCAATGGTTGATTGTTTTTCTGAAAATTCAGCAATTTGGACTCTTCCATTATTGAACAATCATATTAAAAATTCACCTGCTCACAAATATAGACAAAAAGATAAACAAGGATAATTGAATGCTATATATTGCACAGATGTCATATAACCATTGATGGTTAACTGTTTATTTCTTTGCTTTTAAATCATATTAATATCTGTTCCCCTGAGAAGATCCAATAGCAAAAATTGTTGCATCCATTATGAATTCTACTGCAGTTAGGAATGTTTGTTACTAAAGTTTTCCCTAGTCTGATTCCTTCCATGACCAAAATGAGTACTGGATAAATTAGCGAGTGCAATTTCATGTAACACTGTGTGAAATGTCACCACTGAGAGATCCAGTAGTACTGTGGCAAACAAGTTATTTCATCTTTATGATCCTTAAGAGATCAATGAATTCTTTTTAATTTTAACTCTCAAGTATTAAGTGTTTAGATTTCTGCCTGTCAAATACTAGTTATGAAATTTAAACTGATACATATCTATTTTTGCCCTTCACCAGAGTGAAAATGGAACAGGTTTATATTGGTAATGTAAAAGCATTGTTACCAGTGGGAGATTCTCTCTATTATTGATGACAACATACACATTGAGCTTATTTGACGAAGTTACATATGAGGGTTAAGTTTACCTACCAGTATTATAAATAAATCAGGCTATATTTCTGTGTCATATCCTGGGGAAGAAAATTTTAATTTTCCCTGAATGATTACACCTTTTAGCCATGGCGCAAGGAACCATGCTGTGACACCACCCCCCCCCCCCCCCCACATACCACACTGCTCTTTTTTGGTTGCTTTAGTTACTAATGTTGAATGGGACTAGTAGAAATAAGCAGACTTATTCCTAACACTAAGGGAAAGTTATGATAGGTTCCTTCTATACAAACTGTATTAAGAATTTTATTATTTTTTTAATGTAAGAGTACTGCTATTTATTCAGCCATTGATTAAGCTGATTGAATTGGGCATGAACTCCACATTGCTTTTTTTATTCACAATGTTAATTTTATTTTATTATTATTTATTATTGTATTTAATTATTGTGAGATACAGTTACAAAGCTTTCCTGTTTGAGTTTTGGTCATGCAATGATCAATCACCCAACCCTCCACCAGTGCTCATCTTCCACCACCAAGAACTCCAGTAGCTCTCCCTCCCACCACTCCCTCCACCTCTATGGCAGTCTCTCCATACTCTCTTTTGTATTGCTTGTTATGAATAGCATAAGATGTCATGCGCCTATGAGAGCAGCTGCATGCTCCTGGAACTCCAAAATTCCAGATAATTAGGGTCTAGAGAAATCTTGCCAGTGAGCTGCTCGGTTCAGAGATTCTTTTGTGTGTCTCTGGATCATGGCTGCCAAGGAGCTTAAGTATCAGCCAGAGGCAGTTTGTGGGTGTGACCTCCAGAGTCCCATGAGGACAGGGGTATGAGAAGGACAGGCCCATTCCCTATCCCTTGAGGCCTGGAGTACTTGCTGTCACTGAACCTGTGTACTTGCACTTCTCATTGCGTTCTGGAAGTTGGCAGCTGCCAGAGCTTTTAGGGAGCAGATGTAGGGACAACACCTGCCCCCATCTGAGGCACCCCAGTGAAGTCGACCTGGCTAAAAGTCTGGAGGCATCTCTGTAGTGAGCTGCTGGGTTCAGAGATTCTTTGTGTGTCTGGATCATGGCCCTTGTTTCCATCTTTTCCAGAAAAATAAACTATTGGCATATGCTCTGCAGCAAGCCGCACTGCTGGCCCTAACTGCAGTTTTTGATCTCTTTCGAGATTTATGGGCCTCTGAAATAAGGCCAATAAATGGGCTTGTATGGCTGAGCCAGAGGTGGTTTGTGATTGTGACTCCCACATGCCTAAATTTTGGCTGTTTAATTTCTTGGTAAACTTGGACCTAAATTGTTGGGGTCCAGCCAAAGGCAAAAGGCACAGCAGCAATTTTGGGATATCAGGAAGTCTGAAGGCATCATAAAGCTGCTGATGCTTTCACCCCACAGGTACAGGTTGATCTGCTAGAAGCACCATATCCGCAAGAATTTTATTATTTTAATCAGTAACGGATTTTTTGGCTGGAACGATAGTACAGCAGGTAGGGCGTTTGCCTTACATGCGGCCAACCCAGGTTCAATTTTTGCACCTCTTGGAGAGCCCGGCAAGCTACCAAGAGTATATCGCCCACACAGCATAGCCTGGCAAGCTACCTGTGGTGTATTCAATATGCCAAAAACAGTACAACAAATCTCACAATGGAGACATTACTGGTGCCCGCTCAAGCAAATCAATGAGCAATGGGATGACAGTGATACAGTGACAGTGAACGGATTTTGAAATTTTCAAATAATTTTCTGTATCTATTTGGAGTGATCATATAACTTTTCTTTTGTTCTGTTAATGTGACATACCATACTAATTTTCATATGTTGGATCATCTTTGCATCCCAGGAATAAATCCCACTTGAGTGAGCCTTTCAATACACAACTGAATTCTGTTGTCTGATATTTTGAGAATATTTGAATACATATTCAGGAGTTATATAAATCTGTGATTCATTTTTAGCAGTGTGCCCTTATGGTTTTGATGTCAGTATAGTGTTGACCTGATAAGGGTTTAAGCTAGCATCCTCCTTCAGTATGTGGAATAGTTTAAGAAGCATTGATGTTAATTATTTAAGTGCTTGGTGAAATGTACCAAATGAAGACATTTTGGTCCTGTGCTTTTCTTGGTTTGGAGATAGATCATTGATGAATGATGCAATCTTCTTACCTAGTTATTTGTCTATTTATATTTTCGGTTATCTAATTCAGCTTTGGAAAAAACTGTCTTAGAAGTGTACAATAGGTCACTTATTTCAGATTATATGGTTTGTTGGAATATAGTTGTTCAAGACACTCTCCAGTTCTTTGAATTTCAGTGAAATTAATTGCAACATCTCCTTTTTTTTTATAATTTTGTTTACTAGAGTCCTTTCTTTTTTATCTGTGGTTAGTAGCTAAAACTTTTTCAATTTTCTCCTTTTAAACTAAAATTTTCTCCTATTAAACTAAACAATATTTTAGTTTAATATATTCTCTATTTAAATTTGTTTCTGCTCAATTGTGTATAATTTCATTCTTTCTGCTCACCTCAAGTTTGATTTGTTCTAGTTCTTGTTTATTGGAAATGAGTTAGGTTATTTGAGACTTTTCTTCTTACTATGTACACTTCTTGTTAGGAACTTCTCACTTAATGACTACTTTTTCTGTATCTCCTAAATTCTGCCTTATTGTGATTCCATTTTGTTTGTCTCAAAAAAGTTTAATTTACCTTTATTTCTTTTTTCATTCATTGATTGACAGTGTTATTTAATTTTTATGTGCTTATGAATATTCTAGTGACATATGGTAAAATAAGATACTTGTTATAATTTCAACAATCCTGACATGTGCTTATTATTCTAAAAGAACGTTATCATAGAAAATGCTTCATGAACACTTAAGAAGAAAAAATATAATGCTGCGTATGCGCCAAATTTGTTGTGGCTAGTAGTCTATGGCAGAGGTACCCAAACTCATTTGGTCTCCTGCCCCCTTTTAGAAAACAAACAAAAAACTCAATGCCTCCTATAAATCTACCTTTTAAAACTGAATAAACAAATAATAACTGCCAGTTGCATACAACTCCAGACTACTATTGCTGAAATTGCTCATTTCATTCCAACAACCCCACATAAAACCCCAGAAGCTGTATTACCCACTTTGGAAAACAGTTGTTTATTGTGTTTGAATCTGCTATTTCCTTATGAAGTCTATCTGTATGGTGTATTCTCTCTTGAGAGTGAAATAATTAAAATTTCTCATTGCTGTTTGGGGGTAGGGTATTATACATTTATCAATAAAAATTAATTTCTCTTTCCTTTCACATATTAAGTTACAAATATATATAAATAGACATGTATTTGCCTGTTTTAATTTAAATTATATATTTTATACATGATTAAATTTTCATAGTAGCAATTAGCACTTTCACTGTATCACAAAATGTATGAGGTTTGGTGGTCAGGATCTCCCTTAGGTCTGTTTAGAAAAATCTTCAACTTTAACTCCTGAAGGACAGATATACCAGGTATGGAAGTTTTAGTTGGTAGCTATTTTCCTTCAGTATTTTTAATATGTCATTACATTTTCTCCTGAACTGAAAGGTTTGTTTTGAGAAATGTGCCAGTGTGTTTTACGGGGCTGTCCCCTGTATATAGTTTCTTAATACTATTTTTTTTTATTTTTAAAGAAATATTTTATTGAACCACCATGAAAAAAAGAAGAAAAAATACAAAGCTTTCAGGTTTAAGTCACAGTCAAATACTGATTAAACCACCATCCCTTCACCAGTGCACCCGTTCCACCACCAAGAACCCCAATACACCCCCCACCCCGCCCCCCATCTAAGTAGCTAATGAAATTCCCATTATTCTCTATATATATTGAATACATTCCATATTTCCATACAGAACTCACTATTATTGATTGGAAATTTTCCCCAACAATCAGGCCTGCTGAATAGGCATCATCTAATAATTTCTCTTCATTGCTAAGAGTGAAGACTTTGAGTCCGGCCAGCCGCGATAGCGGCCGCGCGGTTTTGGGTTTCTAATATTTTAGCTCAGTTCACAGTCAAAATGGATGGCTGCAAGAATCCGCTCTGGTGCCAAAATGGGTTAGGAGACCTCAGAATCACAGTCAATAGGCGCGGAGGGTCTGCTTCTCGTGCCGAGGCTCCGGTTCATCTCTGGGTGGAAGGCGCGCTGGGAATGCCCCCCCTCCCAGGACCACCTACAGGCTACGTCACTAAAGAAAGTCCTACCTCCTGGTTGAAGGGTCTTAGAGGGTGGCTCTTACCACGTGGCTGCTACTGCTGCCGCCATTTTCAGTCAGAAAAATGGGGTGGAGAGGGAAAAAAAATCCCTCCCCGGGCTGCACGAGGTTGTAGCTCAGTTCACAGTCAAAATGCATGGCTGCAAGAGTCCGCTCTGGTGCCAAAATGGGTTAGGAGACCTCAGGATCACAGTCAATGGGCGCGGAGGGTCTGCTTCTCGTGCCGCGGCTCCGGTTCATCTCTGGGTGGAAGGCGCACCGGGAACGCCCCCCCCCTCCCAGGACCACCTACAGGCTACGTCACTAAGACAGGCAGAGAGTCTCTTGTCTGCACGCCTGGCTGTCTTCCCTGGGGGCCCTCGGAGGGGATGGGCTCCAGCTTCTCTCTCCATCGGGAGCAGAGCTCCCAGCGGCTGAAGACCACCGGAACCTAGCTACAGCCATGCTGGAGGCCCCTCTCCACATGTTTGGACAGGCCTCACGCATGAAGGTACAGGCAGAGGAACCCAGGTGTGTGTAATTCCATCAACGGCTAACATCCAGAGATTTAAAAGAGAGATCCCAGAAGTGCACAGCCGTGAAGCTTGTAGCCTACTTCTCCCTCTGGGAGAAACTGGCAAGCTTCTGAGAGTTTCCTGCCCACATGGGACAGCCTTGCAAGCTTCCCATGTTGTATTCATATGCTAAATCCAGTAACAAGCTGGATCCCATCCCCTGAACCTGAAAGAGCCTCCAATGAGGCATCCTTAGGAAGGCTGAGTGGAGAGAGGCTTCTAAAATCTCAGGGATAGGACAAATGGACGAAAGGATGAATGGAGAGGTTACTGAACCTGCCTGAGAAATCGACGATTAACGGGGATTTTGTGATAATACTCTTAAAATTTGTTGTCTTTGAACTTTGACAGATTTTAATGTCTGTTTCGCCTATTTAGGTTCATTCTGTAGGAGTTCTTTGGAAACCAGGGCTCTGAATGTCCTTTTTCTCAGAGTTTGAGTAAATCATATTATTGAGACTGTATCTTAAGTTCCTTTTTATTTTTTTCCTCAAATTGCTGTGATGAAAGTATTCCTTTTTAAATATGTGCCATAATTGTCATTGAAATGTTCTTTCTTCTAAGCTGCTGATAGTTTTTTTAGCATATTCAAGTATACTTTTGAAATTCTCTATAGAATTCTCTAGTTCAATTACTATATTTTTTTAACTCTGCAATTGAAGAGGTACTTCCTTCTAGCTTCTCATTTTTTCATGCATAGTTTTCCTAAATTTATTTAATTGCCTGTTTTCGTATAGTTCATTAAACTTTTAAGAGAATTTTTCTGGAATTTCATACATCCCCATTGCCTTAGGGTCAATTATTACATCTCTATTAATTTTTTAGCACAATCATTTATTTAACCTGCATTTTCATTATCCCTTATTGTACATTTTAATAGTATGTGTGCATATTCTATAACTTCCTCCTGCAGATGTTATATGTTTGCTTCAACACAGATAGCTCACAGTCAACTAAGATTTGATTTCTGGATGAATCATCTGATAATGACTTTGGGCAAGTGCATCCCTAATGATTTGGGTCTGAGTGAACTGTTTGAATACTGAGAAATGAAATGGAGCGGGGGTATTGCCACAGTTTGAGAACAGTTGCCTAGAGCTACTGGTTTGATTCCCTATACAAGCAAGGCAGTAGGGTGTCCTCTATATCTATCTGATTCTTGGTTCAAGCTTACTGATTAAAACGAACTACTATATTCAGTAAAAGATATGGCTGTGAATAAACTTTTTTCCCTTGACATGGGTGTAGGGCATAATCTCTTCAGTGTATTTGGGGGTCTGAATAAGATCTTACTACACACTTTTTATGTCAAATGATACCATTAGTGTTTAACTCCATAGATAGGGGGAATCCATGTTTTTTTTTCTTTCTTCTTTCCTCACGCACCTTACGTAAGGCTACTGAAAGCCCTATGTAGCTTTCCATTCATTTGGGTTAGGTTATCTGATCAGGCAAGCTCAAGGCTATATTTAGCAATGTGCCCAATTATAAATTAAATTGCCTATCCAGGCACAGCAGAGGAAAGTGCTCTTTAAACAATTGAAGTTATTTATTCCTATCTAAAGTCAAGTTGATTTGTGCCCATTTTTTTTCTGCTGAGCAAGGCCATTGACTTAACAAAACAGGACTCTGGAAACCTTAGGTTCTGACTGAATTCTCTTGATTTCAGTGCAGCCACTGGGCTACATGGTGTTCAGTATTTGTCCTGAGTCTTTGGGACCCACAAGGCTGGATACATTAGGTAGGAGTATGTCTCAGGCCAATTGCCTAGGAACAAAGAAGTTTCTAATCAAGCCATCCAGGGACTTAACCATAAATTACTTACCCTGCTTGTGTGTAGTGTTATGAAACCTCCATGATTAGCATGGACTTTGCACTGGAGATAGTGACCTCAGCCTGCCCTTGGGTAATGTTGGGGCAAATAATTGAACACATTCAAGTCAGAACATTCAAAGTGATTCATCATTGAATATAGTTTAATTAACATGAATTTCAGCTCTGTTGTCAACTTAAAGAAACTGGGACTATCCAACTATATAGGGTTGTAAATTCATCACCTTCCCCACAGGGGAAAAAGAGTGGACCAAGCTCTAGAGCTTGTTAATCTTCATTTTAGAATCAGGCAGGTTGCATTATGCCAAGTTTATTGATCATAGTGTACCCCCAGCTTGTTTCTTCAGATAAGCAAAATCACTAATTGGGATGTCTGCTTGGACATTGCAGGTAGTTTGATCCTTTGCAGCTTAGCAGTTTATTGCAAGCCACTCCCTCCTTTTCTGTGACAGATTTGTAACCACAGTGGTGAGAGCCCACCACATCTACCAGTAATCCCCATGGCACAATATTAAGAGTGTGAACTCCCAAGAAGCAACTAATATTATTGGGGAGAAGAGGTGCAGGGATGTAGTACTGTCTAGTTTGGTCTCTGAGGTGGAAGTATACTTGAGCCTTATCTAGTTTTCTAAGATTCTTAGTGGTGTCTTCTTGATCTTTTGAAAGGAAGTGATGTCAGGAGTGACATATATAACCATATGAGAAGCACCTATATATTGTCTCAAACAGAAAGACCATTTGACTATAAAAAAATTCCAGTTATTTTTAGACTATATATTTTTATGTAATTAGGTGTAATAGAAAATTATAGTGCAAGAAACATAATAATGGTATTTAGAACCCCATTGTTGTTTGAGCATCCTAAGCTATAGAAATACCTATAAACTAAGCCCTCTAGATAATCATGGGTAGGGGGATTACTTCCCAAGCTAGATAGTATTTAAAATAGAAAAATATAACCAGGTTAATTTTAACTGTATATAGGATTTATTAAATGATTCAAGAATCAGGCAAGGTCAGCATTTTATCTAAACACTAGAATGAAGCCGCAAGCCATTTCACAAAGTTGGTTTTCAGTAGGTAAGACAAGGCAATTTGAAAAAGAAAAAGGTTACAGCAAACAATACAACCTTTCCTTATAGTAAGGCAAGGCCTTTTATCATGTACTTTATAACCTCACTGGTGTCAGCCCAAAACTCCAGATTGATTTCTTTAAATGTCCATCTTTGGGGGAGGCCTGATCTGTACAACTTGTTAAGGCACATTTTTGTTGTTTCCATGATTTTAGTTTTGGTGCTACGCCGAGTGGCACTCATGGAAAAATCATCAGCAAATACTTTTGTTACTCTGTTCAATTATAATTTTGATTTTGGTTATAGTTTTTTCCATATATCAAAGGAATAGCTTTTGTTCTTTACCTTTGAGTATGTCAACTTAGAACTTGTCCTCTGTGGCTTTGATGTCAATATATCTCTTCATATCCATTTGTGTTTAGCATGAGTGCACATGGTATTTTATTAAATGCTTTTCAGTATCTATTGTTGAACCATTCTTAATAATGCACTATTTAATTCAATTTCCTAATATTTGTAGATTTTTACAGCTATCTTAATGAGGGATATTGGCCTGAAGTTTTATTCTGAAATCTAGGACATCATTTCTTAATTTTTTTCCAACTGTGGTCACTGTGGAATATCTTAGGGCCACATAGTCCCGGACTAAGAACTGCTAATATAGGGTACAAAGGTGATGGTAGTCACAAAATATTAGTTTGGAAGATTTTTGGTAGGGTTGCTATTATTTTGATCAATATAATTCATCATTGAGGGTATTCTGATCTTTCTTTTGAAGTTTTTTATTACTTATTCTATATTCTTACTAGCACTTTGTTCAGATTATTTATTTCTTCATGATTTATTCTAAGGAACCACATTTGTAATCTGAAGGTCTTGTGAGTTTAAATTTTCACCTATTGTATCTTTTAAAAATGGGGGTCTTTTGTGTTGTTGTTATGCCCTCTATTAACCTTGAGTTGTAAAGTTAAGTTGTTTTATATTATTCATGTATGTGATTACCATGATAAATTTAGTTTAGCACTGCTTCAAACTGAATCCAAAATTAACAGGAAAATTAGAAAATAAGAAAAACATGAATAACTAAAATATTTGTCCTTTGGAAAGAAAATTCATAAATATTTAGTTAGCTTAACAAATTAAAAGAATAATTTTCAATAAATTTAGACAATGAACTAGGATCATAAACTATTAATAAATGACAACAAGCTGAACAACCTAAAAGAAATTCAAATTTTAAACATATCAGTAGCTAACTCTAGACAATATAGCATCAAGTAATATCCATCATTTTCAAACTATTCCAAATGAATTTCACAGAGTATTACTTATACTCAAGCAGAAAAATGCTATAAGCCAATATCTTTCATAAGTAGATATGCAAAAATAATTCTACATATGAAAATCAATAAATATGATACATCATGTGAATAGATTAATTTTGTCAAACTATTTAAATTTATCTGATATTTTCATTTTAAACTTCTATTCATGAGATGAATTTCACAAATTAAGCATAGAAAGAAATTGCCACACATAATACTGTTAATGTTTTTTTCTTTAAGATTAGGAACAAAATAAGGGCACCTACTTTAACATATCACTAGAAATTCTAGCCAGAGAAATAAAATCTATGAAAATTTTAGAGGAAAATTATCTCTACTTACAAATGGCATGACTTTATATACCAAAAAACTCATAATAAACCAGTAAATTTACAGGATCTCAAAATAATTTTAAAGGAAGATATTTGCATTGAAAAATGCTAAGATATTGTAAAGAATAAAGTTTCAAATAAATTAAAGGTAAAATGTTATAGATTGTCAAAATGTTGTCAAAAATGTCTAGCTTCAAATTGGTTATAGAGTCAATGTTATATCACAATTCCAATGTAGTTCATTTAAAATAAACAATCTTGAGAAAGCATAAAAAAGCTATACTTCCTGATTTCAAGCTATAATTGCAATCATCAAAATAGTGTGATATTGGCTAAGAAAAGAAAGAGACATATTTCAATATGTCAACGAGCTCCCAAGAATAAACTTCTGTCTCTGTGGCCAATTATCCTTGAAATGGGAGCCAAATCTATTGAGTGGATTCTGAGAAAACTGGACAGTCAAACATAGGACAGGATTAAATTGAAAAAAAAATCAAGTATCATCTTATGCTTCTAATTAGTAGATTTGATAAGGAGTATCACTGTATCACTGTCATCCCATTTATAATCAATTTGCTCGAGCGGGCCCAGTAAAGTCTCCGTTGATCTTAGTCCTGAGATTTTAGCAGCCTCTCTTTACTCATCCTTCCCAATGGTGCCGCATTAGAGGCTCTTCAAAGTCAGGGGAATGAGACCCATCATTGTTACTATATTTGGAATATGAATATGCCATGGGAAGCTTGCCAGGCTCTTCCCCATGCAGGCAGTAAAGGTAGCTTGATAAGGGGTTATTATTGGGAATAAAGAACTCACACAACTTAATAGCAAAAACTCTTAGTTGACACTTTGCAACTCAAAATCACATTAAAACATCATCTCACACTAAAACAGCTAACAAAAATACAAGAGATAATGCTGGTAAGGATTGGACAAAGGCAGCACTTGTGCACAATTGGTAGGGTTGTATAGTGCTATCACTATGGAGGTTCCCCAAGAAATTAAAAATAGAGCCATATGATTTAGCACTTCCACACTTGGATATATAATTGAAAAAGTTAAAATCACAGCATTTAAAATTTATCTCCACCTTAGTGCTTCTTGCAGCATTATTTACAGTGGCTAAGACATTGAAACCATAGTCCATAACCATGTGAAAAAAGAGAAAATGTCTCTTTGTGACAATATGGATGTACTCTGAGGGCATTATGCTATGTGAGGTATTAAGTGGAGAGAAACAAATACTATATGAAATCAATTGTGTGGAACCAAAGTGAACTCATAAAAAAAATCAGACTTAAGGTACCAGAGGCAAGAAAACTTTCCACTCAACTATAGTAAAAAGAGTATCCCACTATCCATAAGTAAATATACCATAAGTTCCTCACTGCCCTTCATAAGAGCTTTTTAAGACACTGCATGTCTTGGGATTTCCCCTCACCCCCATAAGAGAGAAATATACACAGACCAACTCAATTTATTTCCCATTGTAATATTAAATTTTTTATTTGCATGCAGGAAAAACCAACTTCTTTATTTTTAAAAAACCAAAAAAATTTACAAAAATGACAGGTCTGCACTCTATTGTTTAGAGAGAGAAATGTGCATTTTAGTTGTATTCAGTTATTTGTTACAGCAAGGCATAGTCTTTCAGGTGACAACCTTAAATAGCTGGTACTCAATCTAAATGCAGCTGAGAAACTTCTTTTTTTTTTTAAACTTTTTATTAAATCACCATGTGGAAAGTTACAAAGTTCTCAGGTTTATATGTCAGTTATAAAATATTCAAACACCCATCCCTTCACCAGTGCCCATATTCCACCACCAGAAACCCCAGTATACCCCCCGCCCCCACCCCCTACCCCCTACTGTATAACTAATGAATTTCACTTCATTTTTTCTTTACCTTGATTACATTCCATAATTCAACACAAAACTCACTATAGTTGTTGGAGTTTCCAACCAAGAGAGACAGACCTACTACATTTGATAATTAGTTTTTCATTGCTGGAAATGAAGAGATATGTAGACCCAATGCTACAAGTACATAACTCTCTCTCTCTCTCTTTTTTTTCCTTTTTCCTTTTCCCCTTTTTTTTTTCTTTTTCCCCCTCATCCCCCTTCCTGCGCCTCATAGTATGGTGTACGCCACGCCGCGTCGGCCAGCGTGGGGCTTTTGCTTAGTTCACAGTCCAGAGAGGTGGCTGCTACATTAAAAACCTTCAATATTTCAACAAAAACTTACTGTTATTATTTGGAGTTTCCCCCCCCCCAAGTCAGACCTGTTCAAATGGAACCGTTTCACATTGCTGACAATTATAAATGTTAAGTCGCGCAGACGCGGCAGCATCCGCGCAGTTTTGGATTTCTGTATAAAGTCCAGGGAAAATTCTGTCAGAAATTACATAGCCCAGCTCACAGTCCCAGTGCATTGCTGTAAGAAGTCTCTGAATTCAAAGTCTTTAGGCGCAGAGGGTCCGATTCATGCTCAGTGGCTCCGGATTTATCTGGGCCGAGGGCGTGCCAGTTACGCCCCCTTCCCATGAGTTCCTGGGAGCCTCAAAAGTAAAAACCGAATACCTGTGGGTTTGGAGTCACAGAAGATGGCGCCTGCCACGTGGGTGCTGCCAGGCCGCTGCTTTCCGTGCAGGAAGACAGGGTGAAGAGGAAAAAAATCCACCCCTGGCAGCACAGAGTTGTAGCCCAGTTCGGTGTCCCAGTGCATCGCTATCGGATGCTGCGCTGGATGCCCGAATGTGTTACATCTCTGGAATCAAAGTCTTTAGGCGCAGAGGGTCCCTGAGCAACTTCTTTTTTATTTATTTAATTTATTAGTGAATCAACGTGAGGTACAGTTACAGACTTACAAACTTTCGGGCTTGCATTTCAGTCATATAATTGTCAAGTATCCATCCCTCCACCAGTGCCCATTTTCTACCACCAATGGTCTCACTATTCCCACCCCACCTCTGTGGCAGGGCATTCCCTTTTTGCTCTCTCTTTCTCTCCTTTTGGGTGCTGTGGTTTGCAATAGAGGTATTAAGTGGCCATCATGTTCGGACTATAGTCTGCTTTCACTGTGCATCTCCCATCCCGAGTGGATCCTCCTAGCACCATTTACTTGGTGTTCCTTTCTTTAACTAAACTGAAGTTTCCTCCAGTATGTGCAGCCACCTTGAACAACTTGTTAAAATAAACTTAGTTCTATCCATTCAGTGACCTCTCATGATTCTATTCTATTCATATTCTATTCTCAGATCTATTTCTTTGGGGCCAGACACTTTTGAAAAATGAATGGTCATGTAAGGTAGAATATGGCCTATTATCACACCATTGTCTATTATAGTTTCTCCATTTAAGGCCATCCCTAAGCATGGAACTCAATGCTAGTCTATGTGCTGCCCTCAATTATTGACACTGTTTGAGAAGATCTTTTATAATCTTCACAGTTGTTCCTCTGGAAACCAGGAGATCTGTGTACTTACTTCAAAATCCAATGGGTTATATCTTTTTGGATTTAATCCCTCTCTGGGTTGCTACTGTTTAGGCCTATTCCAGAGTTCCAAGTAAAGAAAAGTTTACAGATTCCATGCAGACTATGGGTTCCTATTCAAAGCAGCTGAAAACAGTGATGGTAGGCAATAATTGGATGCATTAAGTGGATACTGCCTAATGTTTCAAAACTACTACAAAAATAAGTTGGCCACTTAAATACCTTCATTTATTACTCAAGCTAAAATAATTCTGTTTATTAGTCATTGAGACACTATGTCCAAAGTTTTTCCAGATTTTTCCAATTATATATAGCTTACATAGAAGAAAGACAGGATAGAGTCTGGTCCATTTGAATTGTCCACACAAGAGAATGTATTTAGCCCCCCTAACCTACTTGCCTCAGGCTTTTTTGCTGGTCTGTTGTAGGGAGCCATTTTACAAACCCGGCTCTTATCCTCTAGTCAAGTGGAGGCTTACTTGGGATTCCTGTAACAAGGTCACCACTGCTGACCTTACTGATCTTATCAGTTCGCCATTCCTCTCTCACTAACTAACGCCCATGCCTGATCTGCATTTTACTATTGTTCCTACGGGGGTCCAAGCTTGCATACCGCCCCCTCCCACAAAGAGGTATAAGTATTGTAACTGCTGTGAATAAACTCTCTCTCCTCCTCCTTCTGGTTCTGCGTCTGTTCATTCGGTTACGTCCTCTCCTTAGCCCCACAAAAGGTCCTCCCTGCGGGACAGGATGATGCCCACAGGATGGGACCCCACAGTCTGTCACATGATCCCCACATACACCATTAAGTCTGAAATAAATAGAACACCAAACAAAAGAAAATGAGTACTTTAATCTATACATATTGAAAACCCAGTGAACTCCTAATAAACTACATTAGTTCCATGTGATATTAGTCAAGTTTACACAAATTAAAGGAAACATTAAAATCAATGGGCTGGAGCGATAGCACAGCGGTAGGGCATTTGCCTTTCATGCAGCCGACCTGTGTTCAATTCCTCCACCTCTTTCTGAGAGGCCGGCAAGCTACCGAAAGTATTGCACCAGCACAACAGAGCCTGCAAGCTACCTGGAGCATATTGTATGTGCCAAAAACAGTAACAATAAGTCTCACAATGAGAGACGTTACTGGTGCCCACTCAACAAATCAATGAGTAACGGGATGATAGTGACAGTGATTAAAATCAACAGGTATCCTCACTTTCCTCTGACCAGATCCCATTTCACCAGGTCCAGATTGTAAGAAAGTTTTTGAAGTTGCCAAGCCACATGTCACCTAAAAAAATAGTGTAAGGAAAGGAGACATAAAATCAAATGACTATGGGAAAGCTTCAAGGAAGTACATACAATAGATTGTATTACAGAACAAAAAAAACTCTAGAGCTTTTCTAGTAAGTACAGGAAGAATCTGAGCATGGCTGCCACCTTAGATAGGATCCTAAATAGTAACTCAGATCAAGTTGTCTTGTACATGAGGTGAGTCTTTTTAAGCTAATGAAAACAAAATGGAAACAAATGCTTTGAAGATTGAGTTATTTACCCAAAGCTCCTGCATTTCTATAAAACTGATAGCCACAAATAAATTATTATTAACCAGAGTGACGTACTTTCACCTGGCTTTGACTTGTGTGTGTTTAAAAATAAAAAAAAAAAAAACTGGCCTTATGCAATTATTGCTGAGCACACAACCACTGGTGAATCTTATATTGATGACTCTTACAGTTACCTATTTGTAGTTATATAAAAACACATATTTGTAGTTAAAGATGGAAATCATGCTAGAAATAATAAACCTGTCTTCTTGCATATCCCCTACGTGCCTGACATGTCAAGGTCATCTCAATTATCTTGTACCAAGATAAATCTGTGTATTTAATTGTAGTGAACTGAATTCTCAGAGGTTTACTTTGATGGTTTCTGTTTTACAAACTGTCATTCTATATATAGAGTGCTCACTCTACTTATTAGAGTTAAGTTCTGTCAAGTAAGTATATAACTACAGTTGTACATAAAAAGTAATGAATAGGTCAGCTTTCCTGGCATGTACATAGATCTCAGCACTAGAGTCTCACTAACATACTGCCAACGTGGGGGAGTGCAGACATCAGTAACATTTAATAAGTCTAAAACATTAACAATACAAAAAAATACAAGACTGTCCAAAACTTCCAGTTAATGCCTTTGTTTCTGTTCACTGCTTATAGTAATATACTGAGTAGTTAAGAATTTGTATGTTCGTAGCTGTAAGAATGTAAAGAAGAAACATAACCCCACTACCTAGAAGGGGAAGAAACCAAGTTATTTCTTCTGAATTCCCTTTTTCTAAGGCATACAGATCAATGTCTATCACTTTAACAGTTTAAAAATACATTTGGTAAAAATGAAAAATTAGGTTAATTATACAGTATAGAATTTGATGCTCAGTGGTAAACCTAATAATGTATATGTTGTTGACTTTAAAAATTTTACCTGAAATCTCCATAATGTCATTATGCACATACATATATATAAATCAATGCTTCGTTAAAAAATAAATGTAAAGATAAGTCTGGAGGAAAAAAATGAATCCAATGAGCAAAGTATTATGCCTGAGTTGCCATACTAGATTATTAAGTTCTTCATCATGTTATGACAAAGATGAAAATGACTCCACTACTTCAAACTCAGCTACTTTTCTGGCACTAACATCTTTCTGCGAGCCAACTCAGGGAATATTTCCTTGCTCTCCAATTCAAAAAATAATATCAGAAACCGTCTGGTGAGGCAGGATGTATATAATAGGTGGCTGGTATTCAAACACGGCGAGGAATCAACATGTTCTCTAGAATTTAAGAAAAACCACTGTCCAGATTTAGCAATATTTGATTTTAATAAAGTTTTAGATACCGAATAACCAGGAATATGCCTCAACATCACCATAGTAAAACACTAATAAGGAAGCACAGTACATGGTCAAGCCTCTTTAGCTTCTGAGGGCAGCAAATTTCACATTTGACACCTGGCCTATAAGCTAGATGACACAAAATGCTGCCAATTTTGAATTGGGTTTAGGGCAGAATTATGTGCTTGGAAAGTCCTGACTGGAATGCAAAAAGCTTTACTTCCTTGGACAGATGATTAAGCAAATCTGATGGTGTCAGTATGAACACTATTTCATTGTAGAGCCCATGGAGAGGTCCCAAAGTTCAGAAGCAAGGCCATACCATCTGCAACAGAGAATTGTGTTTTCAGTAAGTAGTCCTGGAGTTACGACAATAGTATGGGGGTAGAGGGCCTGCATGTGACCCTGGTTCAGTAGAAATGGAATACTTTACTACCAAGTAACTATATATCTCATCAATTACAAAGTGGGCTATCTCTGGTCCATTAAATCACTATGGATTTTTCCTTGACTTGTCCAACCTTATACAATGAAAAAGGTACATTTAGAATTGGGCCCCAGTAGGTGGTATATTGGTGCAGCTCACTTTTGCCCTCTAATTCTTAGACCAATTGTTGATAATGGTATTATGGAGCAAATTTCTCTCTCATACACTGCCTATGAGAAAGTAAACTTGAAAAACCAATTGATAAGTAATTTGAAATTTTCATTAAAAAGTAAAAAATAGGGTGAAGGATATAGTCCAGCACTTACCTACATGTGTGAGATTCCTGTGTTTCCTACCTAAATATTTTTCAAGATAAATGAAGGTATGTAATCCATAAATTTGTACATAAATAATGTTCATGTCAACTTTTATTTATAATATTCCCAAACAGGAAATAACCCCTAAATCCATCAGTGGTCACGTAGATAAACTGGTATGTTCAGGAATATAAAAGAATAGCAATCTCATTATCAGTATTCTGAGTGATAAAAGACATTAAAGAATGCATACACCAATTCCATTTAGAAAATACAAACGGATATGGGGTGACAAATGGAGAAAGGGAGTTCAGAATGACACCAGGAAACCTTTGGCAAATATGGACTGTTTTACAATCTTTACAGTATTTTTCCATGTACAAACATGTCACAACTTTATAAATTGCATTAACTGAGTAACATTTATTGTATCTTTGTTATTATCAAGAAGCTGTTATTTTTCTTAAAGTAGAAACTCATGAAGTAATAGCCAGTATAACATGCCAGAAAAAGCTTTTTTTAAGAAAAAAAAAGCTGTTAGAAGGCAGCAACATTAACCAAATTTAAAGTTGATGAGTATGCTTAAATGCTATTTTTATAATATCCATAAGGAAACATATGAATTATCAGTAATAAAAAGGACATAAAGCCATCCCATTTACTTTCATATACCAAGATGGTAGATTTTGGCATAGTATGGCATAGCATACCAGGGTCTTCCATAATTCTTCAAAAAATCACAGATTTGGATGCATAAAAGCTGAGAAAGAAAGGGAATGAGTTATGTCCCAGTTACCATTTCACAAATATTCTCGGTTTATTTCTATGGCCATGGTATATATAGAGGGACAATGTATCACTGGAGGGCCAGAGTTCCTGGAACATAATTAGTAGTCCACTTAGTAAAACCCAGTGAGCAGTGGGTGATTCAGATGCGTATGTATGTATATAGGTGTTTATATATATATATATATATATATGTGTGTGTGTGTGTGTGTGTGTCTATATATATATATATATATATATATATATAATACATCACTGTATTACACTATCACCGTCATCTTGTTGTTCATCGATTTGCTTGAGCAGGCACCAATAACATCTCCATTCATCCCTGTTGCATGCTAGTGTAGCCTGATGTCATACTGGGGGCTCTTTTAGAATCAGGGGAATGAGGACCGTCATTGTTACTGCTTTTGGCATATCGAGTATGTCACAGGCAGCTTGCCAGGCTCTTCCATGCAGATGGGATACTCTTGGTAGCTTGCCAGGCTCTCCAAGAGGACAGAGGCTTTTGGGACGGCCTCTAATCGCCTTTACAGGTGTTCTCAGTCTACCGAATGTAAGCTTTTGGTCAACTGGCATGTTGTAACGATCTGCACACTGACAAACACGCACCTGCCTGCGTCTCTGGGCAGCACCTGGGACACCTGCGGCCACAGACTGATCTCCTTGAGATTGATGGAATGCACCCAGAGGTTGTTGAGCAGCTCTAAAACATACTAGATAGTAGGTGTCAATCCTTCTATGAAGACTAAGGTTTCAGATGTCTTGAAATAAATGTCCTAGCCAGGATCATTTTCTTATGTCTCAATAGCACCTCTTATCAGACAGAAATGTTATGGGAAAGTATATTTAATATCTGATGCCATCCTGAAGTAGTATCTCACTGAGAAAGGCTTGCATATATCATACATGATATTGACCAACGAGCTCATCGGTCAGTGAGAATTGACTTCTTGTGATCCTTGACCTACAGATGAGAAGATTTATAGGGAGCAAGATCCAAATATGGGTCTGGCTTGACTCCATTTTCTTTGTGCTTTTTATTTAGGGGTGTTTTTGGGGGGTCACATCCAGCAGTGCTCAGGGGACTGAATGAAATACAGGGAATCAAATCGGGTCTGCCACGTGCAACGTCAGTATCCTACCCATAGTACACTCTCTCTCCCTCTCCCCCTATCCCTCATGTCTTTGTGCTTTTTGCTATCCAGGACTTCCCAGTGTCCGAGGAAAACCTGCATTCTAAATCATATTTCAGAAATTTAATTCATTCATTGAGAGAGACTTATGGCTGCACTGCAGAAGTCAGTTGATACAATGACAGTCAACTATACAGTAAATACGGGCTTAATATTCAGGGGTCCAAATAAAGCAGTGAGCTTACTTAAAGTCAGGACTCAGAAACTTAAACCTTTTAGAACACCCTGCATGCAGCGTGAGAGGGAATAGCTCCAAATATCGCTGTGTAGCAATAACAATAGTATCATAGGTACCTGATAACCCAATTATACAGGAAAGAAAGTCATAGGGAAGACGAACCACTTTCTAATTCCAATTTATCTCTGGAGAAATAGAGAACTCTTCATACAAAACTAGTGGCATAAGATCAACAGCTTGGTTTGGCAGCATGGATAAAAAGAATAGAGAATCAAAGGCTACATAAAATAAATAAGTCATATGCGAAGTTAAAGCTCTTAAGCCACACTGAGTGGCCATGTGCACAGATCCTGTTAGTGATGTACATAAAGTGTCTGCAGACCAGAATCACTGGGCACAAGAGTGATATTTTGACTCAGGGATTGAGACTGCTAAATTTGATTCCAAAAGGGTGCAGAGATGTTTTCAGAAGCAAGTTCTGAAACAAACTAATTTCACTCCTTGACATGCCCTTTTCCCAATGCTTTGAGACAATAGAACAGAAGCTTAGAGGCACTAATTCTTTGTTGAGGATGTGAGTATAGACACATAAATTTTCTTCTCCATTTAGCTAAGTTGCCTGCTTAGTCATCCCTCTAGCTCTTCTTAAGGTCATTCTGTTAGAACTGGATGTAAGAGCTGCAGCATTCCATGCTTAGCTGTAAACCATGTGCTGGCGCTACAATTATACAGGGACCACCATAGGGACAAGAATATGAATGGATTTGTAAATTTTTGTAATATCTTTGCCTGATTCTTAGCTACGTACTTCTTAGATTTAAGACAGATAGATGATCAAAAAGGAGAAAAATATCTAGATTATATGCAGATATGACTGTAGAACAGATGCTCAGGGAGATACTGTAGCAACGGAATAAAGGTAATAAGTAAACAGACATACTTTAATCTTTAAATATATTTTATAAAATAGGACTGGAGAAATGATGCACTGGACTGGAGGCCCAGATCCAAGTCCCAACACCACCTGGTCACTGAGCATCTCTGTGTGGCCCAACATCCCACCCCCATATACACACACACACATATTTATGACCATCCCCTGAAAATATTTTCTCCTCTTCCACTTCATTAACCTGCCAAAGAGCATCCTATAAATGCTCTTACTCATTCAGAAAGGAATGGTGAAGCTTATTGAGAGGCCTATTATGTATTTATAGGAATAAACTAAGA
This sequence comes from Sorex araneus, assembly GCF_027595985.1. Taxonomy (NCBI): domain Eukaryota; kingdom Metazoa; phylum Chordata; class Mammalia; order Eulipotyphla; family Soricidae; genus Sorex; species Sorex araneus. Next base: position 90,675,603 of record NC_073304.1, on the reverse strand, counting down.
TTTTATATAATCCTGTGAAGAAATGACCGGGGGACAGCCATTGACAGTGAACAGAAGAAAATACCCCACGGAGGTAAAGAACCATGTAAGAGTAAACAGCTGACTCCGGTCAGTGTTGACATGCACCATATCTTTCCACTTAAGGTCTTTCAAGAAAAGAATAATTATAAAGGCTAGAATTGCTTGTGTGGATCTGAAATTTCACTTTTGCAATGTGTGCCTGTCTTAAGATTTGATCCATGTTGGTTTCCTACTTAATAAGTTTCATTCATTCACAAGCTGAGGGAGCTTCTCAGGAATAGCCTTCAGTGTTCATTCTACTCTCTGCCTTCTTATGAATTTAATTTACATCTCCATTTCCCTCTCTCACAAATGTAGCCATTTTATATACCCTCTTTTCATTTCTTACTGTCCTATAACAGCTGTATTTTCCCAAAAGTCTAATCATGAATGAAGAGAATCACAGAGAAATGTTTGAGCAGTTTGAAGTGACACATGGTGTACGCTATGTTCTTAGCAGAAGGCCTCATATAAACACTGACTGGTGTCTTACAGAAAAGGTGAGGTACAGCAGTTAGTTTAGGAATGACAATAGTGAGTGGTATTGAAGAATGCTATAGATCATGTGAGTGTAGGAATTGAACCAAATCAAGTCAGCCTTCACCTTCCTGGGAAGTCCTTCACTAAGCTGAGATTCCCAAAGTGAGTTCTTGGGGGGTGATTTATACTCAAAGTAGTATATTCTTTAACAACAACAACAAAAATCACCATTTTACGATGTAAGAAACAGGCCTCTTCATCAAAGTATATCCCCAGTCTTTTATTAGTATAGTAAAAAATCTAAGCTTTAAACTTTAATTTACTTTAGACAAAATATCCCTGCATCACTGTCATCCTGTTGCTCATTGATTTGCTTGAGTGGGCATCAGTAATGTCTCCATTGTGAGACTTCTTTTTACTGTTTTTGACATATCGAATATGCCACGGGGAGCTTGCCAGGCTCTGCTGCGGGCGAAATATTCTCAGTAGCTTGCCGGGCTCTCTGAGAGTGGTGGAGGAATCGAATCCGGGTCGGCTACGTGCAAGGCAAACACACTACCCTCTGTGCTATCACTCTAGCCCAAAATTTTTAATTTTCAAAGGACTATCTTTCTCCATATTCTAGCATTTACAGGTTCTCATTGTTAAATTTTGCCTGAATCAGAGAGAAAAAAGCAAACCATTTGCTAACAACTCTCATTTGAAAAAAAAAAAATCCTCAGTTAAAAGAGGCATAAAACTAGAACCATAAAATGTCCTTCTAATTTTGCCTAATAGGTGACCTCAAGCAGTCTTAGATAACATGGATCAAAGCCCTTAAGTGTCCCAAGATTTTAAATCTTTTCAAAATTCTCCTGTTGACGTTTCCATTAGCAGTTCTGCCTGTGGAAAGTGAATGTAAAACTGGCTTTGACAGTGGCTTTCACTGCTTGAACGCTTGGCATTCGTACTCCAACTTTGTTAAACTCTGAAAGTGACATCCACAGTTTACCTCCTTCCTAGCATTCATCCATTTCAGGAAATAGAGTCTCTGATTTAAACTTAAAAGACTGCGCTCCCTATTCCCTAAGTAGCCAGGGTCATTAACCCACCATACAAGGCAGTGAGGACTCTTGACTTCCATCTTATCCCATTGATTACATGCTATAAACAACTTCGAGAAATGCACTGGATGTCACAGTTTCTTCTTGACCTTCTAGTACAATACAGACTTTTCCTTATTTTCATCCCAGGGCACTTAAGTGAGGTTTAGTTAGGGGTGAGGAAAGTTTCACCCCTCTGCTCATCTTACCCAACAGCCTCAGAGGGCTAGTTTGGGTTGACTGTGCAAGTCAGGTTCAGTTTGATATGTTCCTTTTCTTGTAGTTCGTACACGCCTGCTGGGACTTTTTAAAGCTTTGAGCAAATTCAACCATTCATCCATACAAAAGACCAGTTCTCCTCTTTACCACACACAATGGCATAGTTACAAAATAGAGAATGCACTTAACCCCATCTAGACTCATGGCCCCATGCTGTGGGCGTGCTTTCAAACATGACTGGACTGCCCTTACTCTCCAAGCTCACAGCCAGCTGGTGCAATCAATTTCTGGGAGCACGATTGACCCCATTTTCTCTGCCTTTCACAGTCCCTCTAAGAACATATGCCTCTAACCCTTGGCATATAGTCTCTAAAAAGACAGAATCCAGGTACTTTAAAAATGACTATTTTATATATAAAATGAAAGTATCTCTTCCTTAAGAATCGTCAAGCAGAAAGGTGGGGTGAACCATCCCGATTCCTACAGGGAAAGGAGTAGGCACTTCCGTGAGAGCAAAGCAAGCACTTTGTATCCCAGTCCCACTGCACCCCAAAGTTCAAAATGAGTTTATGCCTCCCCCTTATCTTTCTATCCTACTTTCTAAGATAAAAGGGCCATGTCTTTGAAAGAGAAGGCAATGGCTTAAACAAAAGGGAGTAGATCAGGGTATTCCTTGTTTCTGCTTTCTGAAAACTCAGTCTGCAAGACAAATACTCAAGATACAGATTAGCTGACAGGTGTTTTTTATTTTTATGAAGTATTCCTCAGGCTCCTTTGCTATGGTTAAAAGAATTGAGTAGAGGGAAATGTCAATTACAGGCCTTCTGGACTGATGCTGGCTAAATATAATGATGTATACTAATGAAGTTCAACAAAAAATAAAAAATGGAGGATGATTTTGGGTGAAAACTTAGGAATTTTGATTGAAATATAAACTTTGATAACCATTTATGGATTGGCTCCTGAATTGCAACAAATTTACTATGTTGCAACAAGATTACTATATTATAAAATATTGGCAAGAGAAACTGGGTACACTAATAAAGGGTTAAAGGGTCACTTTAACTCTTTAGAAACAAAGCTAAATTAAAGCTAAAGAAGAGTCTGGATTATCTAGACTCTTCTAGATTATCTCACCTAGATTATCTCATATGTCATTTTTTTCTGATTTACATAACATTATACCCTCTGGTTCCATCCACATTGCAGTGAGCTGCATAGTATTTATATACTGATTTCTTTTGGAGAAGTGAACAACACCCTACTAAAAAGACTAGGGGAACCATGTGGGATGTCAGGGGATAAAATCTAGCCCACTGCATTATCTCTCCAGCCCCCACAACTCCATTCACCTGTAATTGAACATTTGTGGTGGTTTCTAAATACTGACCATTGTACTCAGACTATAATTAAGTGCAAGTGTGCATTAAAAAAAAAAAAAACCCAAAATTTTTTAGTCGAACTAAGAATCTTGAAAGGAAAATCCCTAGTATGCAAACACTTCAACCCTACCTCTTATTTTTGTTCCTTTCAGTTCTGTGCAGGCTTCTGCCACTTTTCCAAGTTCACTGCATCACATGATCCTCTCTTCTTTCCTGACTTAGACTTTGCCAACAACACAACAGGAAACATCCCTGGAAAACCACTAGAAGAATCCATAGGAACCGTCCGTCAAACCTCGGTGATTGACTACAGACATCTGGTGCAGACACTGAGCCCCAAGTCCTGGGTAAGAGATTGTGTGCTCTCGAAGTCTTCCTGATCAGCCCTCTGTTACTCTTGAGTTGTCCTGATTGTAGGAATACCTTTAAACCAACCTCACAATTCCTTTGAAATTTGAGCTGTTTCCATCCATTATAGGGGTAGTATTACCTACACTCAGGCTGTGCTGAGACTTGGCTCTGCTTATTAGCCTGGAAGCCTGAAGTGACCTTTAAGAACAAATACCCCATGAGGCATCAGACATAGAAGTCAATGCTTGGTATTAAGGCAATAGCAGACTCTTCTTTTTTCTCTTCAAATAAAAGGAGAGCTAAGATACCTTCCTGGTAAATGCCAGGGAATCTGGGTTATCTTCATTTGGGACCTCTGTAAACAGGACCTGATACAAAGTCTTCTGTTTCCTAAATGAACCACATGTGCCAGTGGAAGTGAGAGACAAAGCAGTAAAACAATACTAGGTGTGTTAGCAACAGAGCGTGACTGGAGCCTGACATTGCTTTAAGGATGTTTGTAGAATGTACATTCCTTTACCAATTCCCATTACTCACTGAAAACTATACTAGGGACTTGTTACTCCCAGGCACTAGAGAAAGCTGTCATGGATAAGAGCAGAGAGATGCACACACTGAAAAGATAAGCTAGAAGTCTGTAAGTAACTGTCCATCACTGCTCTGGGTGACACAAGGCACAAGGTTCCTGGACAGTACCTTAACACTATCTGAAATTGCAGGATTTTAGGCTTTGTCTATCCCAAAGTTCACATCTGGGTTAAGGAGCTCAAGATAAGGAACTTCTGTACCACTGTTAATGAAAAGAATTCTATTAAAGATCAGGAACAAGTGACACTCAGGGGATTGAAGCATAAGAAAGGAAGGTCCAGTATGTGTGTGTGTGTGTGTGTGTGTGTGTGTGTGTGTGTGTGTGTCTGAGTTGTTCATTCAAACTTATGAGACTTCCTCCCAAGACCATAATGTGTGTAAGGCACACATTCTGCATCTCCAGATGCAGAAACAAAGCAGAATCATTAGATAAATATTTGACTAATGCAAACTGGCAAAGATTTAGCCTCCATGGTGTAAACTGTATAGATGTCCAGAATGAATATGTGAGTGATAAAATAAAAGTCCTAGAATGTGAGGAATGAGGTAAGATGCTGCCTGACTGCATTGTGGAAAATTGGTCACAGTCCACATTGGGCTAGGTCCTACAGTAGCAGCTAGTAAATGAGACTAAACGATGTGAAGTGTGAGAGATGTCTGACCAGGAGGCTAAACAATACAGAACTAAAATATTGGCAACAGCATGGAAGGTGAATGGAGAGATACATGAGTATGTTTTCTATCTTTATCTTTTTCTTGACTGTTATAGAGTTTTAAAATGAACCTGACTCTCATAGTCATGTTAACACATAAAGGTGAGGACTTAAATACTAATAAGAGAGTAAATTCTAAATTAGAAGAAGGGAGAGAGTTCACTCAAGGTAAGACATCAAGAAAATAGTTGGGGAAGGAAAAATGGTCATATAACCCACCAGGAGAATTATTAAATGGAGTGATGACACATTTCAAACAGATTACAACTGGCTCTTTCAAAAGTTATGAAATTACACAGGTCGCAATTTGAAAAAAAATGTTCATGAAGGAGATACATTTAGTGAATACCAAGATTGATAAAGTATTCTTAGAAGATTTACTGGTCATCTAGCATTTAAAATACTGTTGTTTGTGCCACACCTGGAAATGCTTAGGAATCACAGTGGAGTCAGTCTCATAAAAGTAAAGCACCTTATCCCTTGGCCCCAACAAATTGTTTCTCCCTAAAGCACACTTTTTACTAATGGAGAGTATACAGTGAACTTGTATGTGCTTATAGGTGCACAGTTAGAGATGAACTGGCTGGAGATTGCAGATGGTTCAGTTTCTCCTTACATATATACTTTAGTTCTCCAAAATTGATAGATTAGTAAGTATACAGAGATTATATGAAGTATTAACAAATTTATTCAAATGAACATCTAGAAGAACTATGCAGCTAGCAAAAATTATTTGTAAGAATTGACAAGTGCGTTCATATTGATTATTTCTGTTCATGTATATTTTTAAAAGACAAATTTTTGTTTCCAAAGAATCAATATGCAGACTGTAGTCTGCCTGAATGCAATTAATAAGAAGCCAATGGAACTGTCTACAATAAATTTAAAGGAACTTTTATGTTTAATGAACTCCCATGTACTCATCAAGCAGCCTCTTTTATTAAATGAGTCAATTTGGCTTTATCCATACCCTATTTCTCTGCTCTCATATCAATTGAAAGCAAATACAATAAATCAACCCTTGGAAATACACAGAATTATTTATGAATAAAATAAGCACTCTAACCTATAGGGTATTATAAAGTTTTCTGTTTTACAACTATGCTGTTGTAGTGCTTTGTGAAAACCCAGAAGTAAAGATGGTCAGCCAAGAAAAAGTCCATCATATTTTTTAGTTTTATTTCTTTGTGTTAGCCCAAGATTTTTAAAAGTAAACTTTTATTAAAATATTCAAAAGATGTGATCAAAAGTAAAACAAATATAATGCTCCTAGATTATATGATAAAAACTAATAAACATTCAGAACAAATGGTTCTAGAAGTATGCCTTCTTTCTTAAAATAGACTAAATAAAAAGTAACAACTCCCTTTGGACCCTGCTGTGGAGCGAGCATGATGGAAGAGCCCAAGGAAGCGCCCTTGGACTCCAAAGAGCCCACTGAACTAATTCCGGCATGGGACCAGAGACCCCACGGTGCGCTGAAACAGTGGGAACCGGGCATTCCCCAATTCTTTTAACCTCTCTCTCTCTCCACACCTCCCCCCTGAGCACAGCGCAGGATCCGCGGTTTTCCTGAGCGCAAAATGGAGACGGCGATCCAGCTGAAATGGGAGGCGCGCGCGCACTTGCGCGAGGCCCCAGGGGGCGGGGGCGGCGACCCCCGCCCACAGCAGATAGATACTTAAACCCACCTCCCCCACGTGTGCTTCCCTTTGGACCCTGCTGTGGAGCGAGCATGATGGAAGAGCCCAGGGAAGCGCCCTTGGACTCCAAACAGCCCACTGAACTAATTCCGGCATGGGACCAGAGACCCCACGGTGCGCTGAAACAGTGGGAACCTGGCATCCCCCAATTCTTTTAACCTCTCTCTCTCTCCACACCTCCCTCCTGAGCACAGCACAGGATCCGCGGTTTTCCTGAGCGCAAAATGGAGACGCCGAGCCTCTCTCTAGGCTTCTCCATCTTATGAGCACCATAAAAGGGTAAAAGTTTGTAGTGATGTTATTTCTGGTTGTACTTTCCCTGGACTTTATACAGAAACCCAAAACCTAATGTCATCTTAGCATCAGCAATATGTAATATGTCCCTTTTTAATGGGTCGGACTTTTGTGGGAGATCCTAACAAGAATAGTAAGTCTGTTGCTGAAATATTGAAGGCAATCAAAGTGGTAGCCATCTCTCTAGACTGAACTAAGCTATATCTCCACAGCAGCTGAGAAGAAATATCCTTCTTTCTCGGGAAGAAACGCGGCGTGGTGTCAAACATAGTGTGATGTCCATTAAGCAAACAGACCTGGTGGCGTAGGAATGGGATATAAGGGGAAAAATTATGTACATGGAACAGTGGGACACTGGTGGAATCTCGAGCCGGAGCCGATACCAGCGCAAGCCCTTCGGTTCCAGAAACTGCTTGCAGACACTCTACTAGTCTATCAACTAAGCCAGAGCCCCACGCCTGCCGATGACGGGAAATAACCATCCTTTTCGGTTTTTTTTTTCCCTTGTCAGGCAGCGTGGCGATTACCAAACAGGCGTGAACTTGGTGGCGCGGGGCAAGGGGGAAAAAGAAAAGTTATGTAACAAACAGCGGGACTTAATATCTCTATATTCTTAGCAGTGGAGAACTATCAAATGCCTCCTTGGCAATAGGACTGCTTTCCTTTTTTGGGGGAAACCCCAACAACGGTAGTGAGTTGTGTGTTGAAACATGGAATGTAATCGAGATAAGGCATAAACGAAGTGGAACTTATCATGTACAAGGGTGGGGACTGGGGAGGTGGGAGGGGGCGGCAGGTATACTGGGGGGGTTGGTGATGGAGATGGGCACTGGTGAAGGGAAGGGTGTTTGAGAATTGTATAACCGACATAATCCTGAGAACTATGTAACCCTCCACATGGTGATTCAATAAAATTATTAAAAAAAAAAAAGTAACAACTGAGATTGCTTATCTAAGAATATAGTATACATGTTTGCCCCTGTCATTTGTATTTTTAAATAGCTAGCATAATTCACTACATGGTTTTGATAATTTTCTGGTAAACAGGAAATCCAGTTCATACGGCAGTGAGCAGGGTGTTAGCCTTGCACTCGACTGACCCGGGTTCAATTCCTCTGCCCCTCTTGGAGAGCCCAGCAAGTTACAGAGAGTATCTCGCCCGCACAGCAAAGCCTGGCAAGCTACCGGTGGCGTATTTGATATACCGAAAACAGTAACAAGAAGTATCACAATGGAGACGTTACTAGTGCCCGCTTGAGCCAATCGATGAGCAATGGGATGACAGTGACAGTATATTTGATTGTCTTATGTTCAGGCACTAAGGAGTCCTTTTGGGGTTATAGAAAATGTGAGGCTTAGCGGTATATCATGGAATATAGATGAGAGCCCAGCAAATCCAGAATGGAGCTTAACTTGATATAGTGCATCTACCAAAGACCACAAAGGACCTCATTATTTGTACTTACATTTAGAATACTGTTTTTGGATATCAAATACACCACAGGTGGCTTCGATATGACAAAAACAGTAACAAGAAGTCTCACAATGGAGACATTACTGGTGCTGCTTGAGCAAATCAAGCAACGGGAAGACAATGATACGTTTAGAATAAATTCAACTAAAATGCTGACAATCACCATGTTTGACAAACAACATTGTATTTGTATCTAGTTAGTATAAAAATATAAAAAAAGGATGATGGTTTATGTTATCATTGCAACAGAGAACCAAAAGCCTCATTTTACTATTTCAACTATTTTTTAAAATTCATTATAATCAGGTATTTCTATATTCTAGCAAAAACTTACCCAAAAAGATTTTTACCTTTTATTTGCTCCCAAGAATTTTAAGAGGAATATTATATTCTTTTTGATCTCATTAAAAGTTTATTGAAAAGAAGGATTTTTAGCCTTTCCATCCGTAAATATGGTATTCAATATTCAGTATTAGATTCAATAGGATCTAATATTCAATTTTCCTCTTAATAAAGTAATATTAAATGCAATTTTGAAATCAAATTTTCACAGAATTTCACTTTCTAATAGTAAAATTCATCTGGTATTTTAGAGTGGAAACTTGTCTTACAACCTATTATAAAGCTATAATAGCCAAACTTTGGTTAGAGAGTAGATTACTTGTGTTAGGGGGAAGAGGTAGGATTGAAAAAAAAGACCTAAGGCATAGAATGAAAGACACAAAGGCCTAGATAGACATGTTTTCCCACAAAAGTGGCATTACAAGCCATAGAAAAGCAGCACTCAATATAACATCCTTATCTCCACATATACAATTTTGAGATGAATAAAACTGCCTATAGAAAATGTTTTTTGTGCCTGAGATATTTTACAAGGGTTAAAGCATTTGCCTTGATATAGCTAACCCTGGTTCAATCCCTAGAGCTACACATGGCCCTTTGAATACCACCGAGTATGACACAAAACACCAATAAATTTGCCAGTGCATTCTCTGCTGCCCATACTTCAATCTATGATGTGTGCTTTTTTTCTCTGACTCTTAGATTTTTCTAAATGAAACCACTTAATAAAGAAAAGTTTTCCATGAGTCCTCTGTATTTAAATTGAATATTGCAAATGTTAAAGTGGGCCAGAGATATAGCAGGGATAAAGAGATAATATAGCAGGTAAAGTGCTTGTGTGCAGCTAGGTTCCATCCCTGGTACAACATACAGCATCCTAAGCATGACCGGGTGTATCCCCCAAAACAAATGAGAAAATGTGTTAAACATCTCAAACTCACAGTCAGATACACTGTCTTAGACAAAAAACCCTAATAGAAGAAATATTAAATTTAAGGTCAGTAATTTAAATAAGCCCACAAATGAGGACAGACTGAAAGAATTATAATGGAGAGATTCAATTCTGAGTTGTGATAACTGGATAGGTAATATTTGCTTCAGAACTTTCTGCAACCTCCACTTCTTTTCTTTCATGGGAACTTACTAATAGTAAATACAACGTATCCCAAACTCCATCTTAGTATTTAATTCCAGAATATAAGAACTAGGAGAGTTGGTAATGGGAATAGTCTGAGAATATAGATAATAAGACTGGAATCTGGAGCCAAATCACTGCTGGCTGCTTGACTGCAATGAAAAACTAGACTGCTAGATGAGGCATACTAGGCAGCTTCCTGGTACAAGGGAGCATTCTGATTGTTTATGCTAGACACAGAGCTCAGACAAGGACACCCTTGAATAAAGGAAAAACGCTATGCCACAAAGGAGCTTCAACACATAGAGATTAACATGTATGAAGCAAGAATAAGAGGTGTACAAGGGGGTCTAGATTATGAATGTTTAATCAAGGGGACCAGAATATTCTCAAGTTAATAAATTCTTCATCCCATCCCTAAGTAGTTTAAGATAAATATTTCAGCTGTAGCAAGAACTCTAGGAAATGGACTGAGCTTGCTACTCTATTGAAATAAAGAAAAAGCTATGACCCATGCTGGAGGTTGAAATGCCAGAATTTACGTGGTGGAAAAGAATGAAAAGACTTAAGGAAATAAATATGCTGTAAGGGTTTTTCTACTCTATTGAGTTGGATTACCTTCCAAGTAACTATGTTGTACAGGAAAGACCATCACAAGCACTATTTACCAATATTACAGGGAATGTGCTTTTGAGAATGACAGGACCCTAAAATGTTAAGTAGTAGCTCTACTTTCAGCAATGATACTCAGATATTACTGTATAAATTGACTTATAGTATTAGGTAAAATTGGACCTAAAGTAATAGAATCCAAGACAAAGAGTCACTAGTTTCATTAATAGCAGAAATATTAGGGTAGAAAACAAATAATCCCAACCCAAAGAATGTATGGAGGTAGGTAATGCAACACTACAAACTATTTTACGCCTGTAAAATAGGTGGAAAACCATCTTGGACACAGTTCAGGCTTACCAGTGAAGGAAATCAATAATGAATGACAAAGAGTCTGAGGGATGGCACCCCATTGAGAAGTCACAGCTTACTGTGGAGTGTCTGATCCTGGCCAGTTTCAGCTTCAGCCCATTTATTGGAGATGGCCAGGTCTCGAGCATAAAGGATCCTGCAAAGCCACAGAAAACATACATGATAACTAGTTTGTTATTCAAAGGGTTTTTTGATTCAGGGAAACTATACAATAGGAAAAAGAACATTCCCAGGAGAAAGGGGTGTAAATTGGTACTGAAATATGAACACTCAAATCATTTTGATATTCCCCAATTATAACTGAGGTCTATGAGGGATGAATAATAGAGGTTTACATTGAGTCAGCTTGACCTGCACATCAATATGTGGTCATTTCTTCATTTCCAGAAAGCATGACTAAAATTAGTATATGTGACACATGGTTCAGCCCCCATATTAGGGTTTATAACTGCCTCACTATGAAACTAATCCCACAGGCTAAGTGGAAGTTCTAAAACTACTCTCATCAATTACCAAAGCACTAAATCAAAATCACATATTAGGGAGAGGATGTTTAATCTATCTTTATAGATGAAAAGATGATGACTCTTCTTATATCCTTGTTCAGTTCACTGTCTGGGTCCTGTAACACCCCGACGACAGATCTTTGGAGATGACTTATACACTACCAAATGTTCAACCAAGAGTTCCCATCTCTATCACTTACCCTAATTCCCAACAACTTACTGAGTACATTACTTTAAGCTTCTTTTCTCTATAACTCCTGTCACCATCACAGAATGAGTAGGTCTTGATGCCCTGTGGGCAGACATTTTCACATAAAACAGTCCTTACTGTTTTTTATTAATAAGCTACAATTGGCTCCTTTACTTTGATTTTCTTATAACCAGGAACTAACAAGCATAGTCACAATAGTAGCATTGGACACTGCCTTAATTATTGGAAAATATAGGTCTGCTTTAGGTGAAAGACTCAATTGGATACTTTTTGGGACACGCATAAATGTGATTATGCATGGACCAGCACCAAAACCCTAAGTTTTGGAAAGGCTTGGGTAATAGGCAGAGACCTAAAAGAAAACTTTCTGCTTTGCTTAATCTTTTAACTAAATGTTTTGCTTAATCCCAGACCTAAAATAATACCTAAGATGTGAATGTGGTTGCTACATATTCTAGAACTTTGAACTTAATATTCTATTGATTTCTTTATGCTGAGTTGTGCATCATTTTCACTTCCCATGAACTTAAGGATAGACATATAAACATGAATTTTTTAACTTTATGGCAGTTCATATTACAGAACCTCAGTTAAATGTAATTCTAGGCTTTTGTTATTCTCTTTTAAATGAGTCCTAGTTCTCTCTCTTCTCTTGAAAGGTCCTATAGACCCAACTAGAAGCTAAGAGCATGACATCTATATAAACATTGACTAGCTGTTTACTTTCTAAAGTCATAATATTGGATTGGGGAAAGCATAAAATGAGGGAGAAGGGCTTTTAGATGCATATCACATATTGAATAAGGCCCCACGTTCTTTCCCTACCCAGTTTCCTCATTATTTTATTCAAATATTGGTGAAGTCCTGCTCTCTCCACTGTAAACTTTATTTCATGGGTTCTCAGCACCATCTTTCTCTCCTTTTCCTACAGCACAGATCTGTTGCATAATTCTGAGATATACTGAAACTTACATCTTGTACCCACTAAGTCCCAAGGATATAAGGAGCTCTTTTCCCTACTGAAGACAGAAATAGCAATAGTTTTATTTTCCTAGACCCCTAAGTAGGTTTAATAGATGAAGATCATATATACGTTTAATGTTAGTTCAAAATTGCTTAGAAAAAAGAAAGTTTCAGCCATGTTGGTGGAAGGTCATCTGGTTCAATGTCTATGGAAAAGGATTTGAAGATGTCTTGAAAAACTTAGAATTAAGTTTATCACTAACCATCAGGGAAATGCGAATCAAAACAACAATGAGATTATCATTTCAAACCAGAGTGACAGTTTCATACCAAAAATAATAATAACAACAAAAAAATCCAGTGTTGGCATGGATGTGGGAAAAAGACCATCCACTGCTGGCAGAAATGAATAGTGGTACATACAGCCTTTTTGTTACACAGTATAGACGCTTCTCAAAAAACTTGGAATTGTGCTTTCATACAACCCAGCAAATCCACATTCTGGCATCTATCTCAAGGACCCCAACACACTATTTAGAATGGACATTTGAACTTCGATATACATGGCAGCACTATTCACAATAGCTAAAATTTGTAAACAATACAAATTTCCAACAACAGATGACTGGATAAGAAATGATGGTATGTGTATACAGTTAATAAAAGACAAAATCAGTTTGCTGCTATCTGGATGCATCTGAACAGCATCACACTGAGTGAAGTAACTAGAGGGACCAACACAGAATAATCTCTCTCAGATGCAGGATACAATAACATGGTAGAGAAAAAGACATTGCCCAACCAGAAACCAGAACAGAAACTAAGAACTGGCCTTTATTAGAATGTATCCCACAGGGAAGCTAGTGGGAACAGGTAGGGGATGGAAACACTGAGACAATAGTAGAGGGAGGTGGTCACTTTGAGGGGGGATCTTGAACTAAAAGTACATCAGGCATGATACCTATCTGTAACAGTACTATAAGTAACAGTGTCTTAAAAAAATTGTGTCTGTCATAGAGACAGGCAGGAGTTTGGAAGTGAGAGGGAACCTGGGAACACTGGTGGAGGAAGTTGACACTGGTGATAGGATTGGAGTTGGAACATTGTATAACTAAAGCTCAATCATGAATAACTTTGAAAATCACAGTGCCATAAAAAAAATAAAACTTAAATTTAAATAATTAGTTCCTGTATGACCCAGAAATTCCAGTCTTGGCATCTACCACAAGAGCCAAAAAATCATTAACTCAGAGATGTCATTGCATAGTTGGAAGCCTATCTCTTGAGCTGGAGGAGAAAGCAGTTGGGATAGAGAAAGGATCACTAAGTCACTGAATGTTGGAGGGATTGCTTAGGATAGGAAATGTGCACTGAAAGTAAATAAAGGGCCAAGTCTGATGGCCTCTCAGTATCTGTATTGAAAACCATAGTGCCCAAAAGGAAAGAGAGAATAAGAAGGAAATTGTGTGCCATAGAAGTAGGGGGTGGAGTGGGGGTGGGGACATTGGTGGTGGAAAATATATACTGGTGGAGGAATGGGTGTTTGATCATTGTATGACTGAAACTCAATATAAAAGATTTGCACTGTATCCCATGGTGATTCAATAAAAAAATAAAATAAAACATCATGAAAAATGTTTTAAAAAACAGATCTCATTGCAGCATTATTACAACTGCCAAGATTGGAAACAATTCAAGTGTCCAAGAAAAGGTAAGTGGATAAATTGTGGTATTTATACAAAATAGAATACTACTTAGCTATAAGAAAAAGTGAAATTCTATAGTTTGCTGCTACATGGTTGGAACTGTAGGCAATATATTATGCTGAGCAAAGTTAGATCAAAGGGAGAAAGATGAATGATCTCTTGCATACATGGAGTATAAAGTAATAGTAAAGGAAATAAATAATGGCAAGCCTACAGAACTGTGTTTGCTAAGGGGAGGGTGCCAGTGAGAGGGAACCTGGCGACCAGTAGATTCTTGTACTTTTGTGATAAGCATGATGTATGACTGAAACACTGTATTCCTCAAACATTATTATTAATAGTATTGTAATAGTCCTCAAATTTAAAAAAAAAATGATGGTGGGAACACCCAGTGCTCAATGGATGTTAGCCAAATGCAACGAAAGTGCTTTAACCCCTTAACTATATCTTTTATTATAAAAAAAATTTAATTACCTCCAGATCTAACTTACATTCTTAAAAATTTATTCTCAACTTCTCTAACTTGACTTCTACCCAAATTTTACATCCTGGACTCAGTATGCTTCGGATATCCATTACATATTAAAATATAGTAATTTTATCTTTAGTGTACTTTTTTAAAAAGTTTAGTAGGTAGGTTTATCACTAAGACAAGAATTCAACAAAACCCAGGGTTCAAGTTAAATGTAGTTTGATTGAACAATCCTAATGCTCAATGCTGCAAAATATTGATTATATATCTTCCAATGGGAGCATATTCAAACAATGAACAATTCTTGTACAAATGGCTCATCTTCAAAGCTTCAACTTCTGCTTAAGCATGAACTTCAAGGGACAAAGTAACTCTCAAGATATTGATCTTTAAGAAGCACTTCCTGTATTTTATTCAAATAAAGCAAAGATATAGCCTAAAACTTCAAAGGTATACATTCTATGAATCCCAGAATGATTAAAGAGTCATAGTGATACTGATTTCTGTTCCTTGCAGTAGCTGAAATAGCCATGAAAAGGGCATGCAGCAATATAGACATCTATATTCTGACATTTCTAACTTCTGGCAAACAATAAGCAACAGTAAGGATACCCTGATAGTGTTGCTATGGCAATACTAGGAACAGATAAGATGGAAATGAAGGAGAATCTTAACACTGGTAATAGGTCAACTATAATTCCACAACTCCTACTATATCAGTAAATCAATAACTTCATTGATTTATGAATTTTCAGCTTAGTCTTCAGTACCTTTAAACATTAGACAGTATGCTCCTTTACAGCTAATATCTTATAGCTGTCTTACAGATATTCCAAAGTTAGATGTATTGGGAGAGTTGGGCCACAGATGGTAGTGCTAAGGGCTTACTCCTGTCAGTGTTCAGGGGAACCAAGTGTAGTTCTGGGGATTCAACCAGAGCTGGCTATGTGCAAGGCAATCACCTTAACCACCATACTATCTCTTCATCCCTAAATTTACTTTTAATTAAGAAATAAAATTTCAACTTTGTGTTATTAGAATAGGTTAAGATACACAGGAACTACAGCCTCTCATAATTCACATTTTTCTCTTACTACAAAGTCCTAACAACCTCATGAGTTTTTCAGTCCTTTGCCCACCATTCAGAGCAAATATATGTATCCTTTTTAGTGTATATACATATATACATATTACTCATCAACTTTATTCACAACTTGCGTCAGAATTGTTTTAAACATCAACAAGTGTTCTTTCCTAAGCTGTAGGTTATTTATTCACTTGATATTCAAACATTGCCAGTTCTGTTTCTATCTCAAGTCCAAGAACTTTTTAATTCACCTCTACTTTTTACTGACACAGTGCCTGGTAGAATTGATGATCCTTGTGAATTCCACTTGCTGTCCCCCCAAAATTATCAGATGTTTGGACTGAGTACTAGGTGATATTTCTATGCTCACAGTAACCCATTAGAGCTAAATGGACCTCAGGTCATCTCATCTGCTTACCCTATTTACATGTTAAGTGATGATTTTCCTGAGATCAAAAGATCATTGAACAGGCAAATGTACATGGGGAACAGAGATTTAAGACAAAGACAGATAGCAAATACTTTGTCATTTCTGAATTCAGATCTGAAACCCTATAACTCCTCCTTATTTCTGAGTAATGATTTTTGTAATCCATTACTATATCAACATGTTACAGAACTGAAAAACTAATGTGATTTAAATGTATACTCTATCCTTGGCATAGGGACTACTCACCTTCTCCCAACCTAGCTGTTATGCCAAATTTATGGTGCTTTTAAATACTGCCTGCTAATCCCTCACTACTCTGCTTTTCCAAATCAAATTCAGTCAACTTATCTAGCACTGTCTGAATGTGTTCCTTGATTGAGTGATGTTAGTTCAAGAAAAAACACTCAAATCAATTTAATGCAAATTCCCATTCACAGCCAGGTTGACCCATCAGGATACTGACAATAATAGATTGGAGTACTTAATTCCTATGGCATGTGACTCATCGAAGACTTAGTAATCAATTTCCATTGCAGCAACTGCATAATTTGTCTTGGGCTCTCTTAAACTCTAGAATACCAAGTGTTTGCTCATGTAGGGGGCGGGGAGCGGGGGGGAAGTGGGGAGGGGAGTTTAAAGCCTGTGCCTTCCTTTCCAAATAGCAAAGCCATTTCCATGTCTCTGCAATCATTTCCTTATCTAAATTTCCATATGCTTTCCTGGCAAGGTGTCCCACCTATGAAGAATTTAGATCAATAAAAATAATTGGCATGTTTTGCCTCCAGTTGCAGATGCCTGGAATAGATTATATGCTACTCTGGCAGACAATGGGAAGGTGAAATGGAGGATGGTCCCTATCTCCAACTATGTAAGCCATTAACTATAGGATAACCAGTGAGGATTCTCATAATACAAAACTCATTTTCCAAACGTCCCCAGTCTGTTTTGGACTCTCAGCATTGAAATGAAGGGGGAAATATGAAAATAGTCAACTAGCCAAATGTGTGCTGTGTCTCATTGAAAGCACATTTGTATCTGCTGCTATTTTTTTTTCACACAGAAAATATTGGCAATCGATTATGCCCTCGGTTGTTTGCTCTACTGTCCACGTAAGTTTTTACATGACTTCTTGAATCTGTAGTTAAGAAATTTCTACAGAAAGCAAATTAAATGAGCCTGTAAAAGAGAGGAAATCATAGTATTAACCCCTTCCTTCAGGAACCGCAGCCTTATCCTTACCAGTAACTTGTTTTTTTCTGGACTAGAAAACAAATCCCAGCATGTGTCCTCTATACCCTGGTGTTCCCCAAGGACAGCAGACTTTCTCCACTGCCAAGTCACTCACAGGAGTTAGAAATACAATTCACTCCAGACTGTATTCCTGTCCCATTCTAAGTAAATAATGAAAGTAAGACTTTAGTAATTAATGTTTCTACACCGAAAAAGAACAATGACCATGATAAAGGACACCCCACTGACCTGGATAAATAATTGCTGGTAACTTATCCAGGATATATAAAACACTTGTAAAAACTTTTCAAAAATTAAAATTGGGAAGACAAGGGGCTAAAGAGATAGTACAAAGGTAAGGCTCTTGCCTCACACATACCTGACCTGAGCTTGATCCCTGGCATCACATATGATTCCCCAAGCTCCATAAGGAATGATCCATGAGCACATAGTAATCCCTGACCACTGTTGGGTGTGTCCCAAACACACACACACACACACACACACACAAAGAGACATTTCCTCAAAGACATAGAGATGACCAAATGGAATGTGAAAAAAACTCTCTGTATTACATAATCAGAGAAATGTAAATCAAAGCAAAAAGATATCAACTCAAACCAGCGAGACTAGTACAGAGCAATAAGAACAAAACTATCCAGTGTTGGCATAGATGTGGGGATAAAGGAACTTTTATCAACTGCTGGTGGGGACATTGTTCAGAAACCTATTTGGAAAACAATATGGATGTTTCATAACATTAAGAATTGGGTCATTTCAATGAATGACCCAGCAATTTCACTTACTGACATTTCCCCCAAGGGTCCAAGAATATTTTGAAAAGACATTGAACTGTGAAGCAGTGTTCACAATAGCTAAAAACATGGCAATTACTTGTGTCTAATAACTGGATAAAGAGATTATGTTGTGTGTATGTATACAATATGTACCAACATGTACATATGCCTGTATATACACATATATGTACATATGTGTGTGTATTTACAAACACACAGTGAGATATCACTAACTACAAGATGAACACTCAATTGTCTGCTATGTGGATGGATCTGGAGAATCCAGAGGGACAGATACAGAATAATCTCTCTCATATGCAGAATATAAAGAAACACAGTAAAGGAATATATAATGACCAAGTGCAATAAAACTTGAGAACTAACCTATAGAACATTAAAGGGAATAAAGTGTTCAAGGGGTAGAAGAACACAGACAAAGATGGAGGGAAGCAGGCACTCTAGTGGAGGATGTGGTATTGGAATATTGTAATCATGAAACCCAATCATTAATAGTAGAAAAATAATTTTTTAAGTATTTGTAAATATTTTTCTCTCATTCCTTTTGCTTGTCCCTTCTGACTCATCTTCTTATTTTGCCATTGATAGATTGGATACCTAAAACAACAATTAGACTAATGTTCTAATGTTATAAAATTTTTCAGACTTTTCTTCATTCTCAGCTAGTAGGGGACATGTGGAAAGGGAAAGTGCTTCTCAAACTTCAATGGAATCCACTAACAGGAAATATTCTTCCAGTCATCCAGTGTGAACTAAAATTTATAAATAAATATAATTGAATACATTTATATACTGTGTGTATTATTCTAAAAATATACAAAGAATAAATTTTTTCATAATACTTAGTTCAAGTTATTATAATAGAATATCATAGGCTAAGTGGCTTTTGAACAACAACAAATTATTTTAAGATAAAAATTTGACTTAAAATTTGACTCAGATATAGCAGCTATGAAGTCCAAATCAAGGCACTGGAAGATTTAGTATCTGATAAGAACCCACTTCATGGTAGTTTATACAGATTTTTTTCTCACTGTTACAGTGAGGGAAAAAAACATGAGGCAGCTCCACAGAGACCAAATCTCTGGTTTGGGGACACTTATCCTTCTATTATGTTTCATCCTCATGATCTAATAACCTCAAATCACACTTCCAAATATCCTCACATACATAATGTTTCAAAATATGAATTTTGATCTTGCTGCTTTCAGGATTTTGTCTCTAAGTTTTTGGCCATTTTTATCAGGATGTGTCTTGTGGTATTTTTATTTGGATTTCTTCTAGCTGATACTCTTTGGGCCTCCTGAATGTGGTCACATGTTTTCTTCAGCTCTGGGAACATCGTAGCAATGATGTCTTTGACAGTTTTTTCTTCATCAGGGTTTTCTTCCTGTCCCTCTGGGACTCCAATAATTCTTATATTACTCCTGTTGGCTTCATCACGATCTTCTCTTGCCATCTGTTCCCGGATTGTCAGTCTCTTTTCCATTTTCTGTTGTTTTATAGAGAGTCTCTGGACTTCATCTTCGAGCTCAGTAATTCTATCCTCAGCACCTGTTACTCTGCTGCTGAAGCCGTCCAGTGAGTTTTTTAATTCACCTACCAGGTTTTTTACATGTGACATTTCTGATTGTATTTTCCGCATTTCTACCTTCAAATATTTTTGTATTTTATTGATATTGCTTTCCATTGTTTCTTTTAGCTCCCTAAACATCCTCAGTAGCTCCTTTTTAAATTCCTTGTCAGAGAGATTGTATAGCACTTCATTGTTGTTGGGGTCTTCTGTGCTAGCCTCTTCAATAAGTAAGCTTGGTGGGGATCTGTGTTTACCCATCTGATAAGGGAGTAATATCAAGGATATACAAGACACTGTTAGAATTGTATAAGAAAAAACCTCCAACCCCATCAACAAATGGGGAGAAGAAATGAACAGAAGTTTCTTCAAAAAAGAAATACAAATGGCCAAAAGGCACATGAAAAAATGTTCCACATCACTAGTCATCAGGGAGATGCAAATCAAAACAACAATGAGATATCATCTCATACCACAGAGATTGGCACACATTCAAAAGAACAAAAGCACCTAGTGCTGGCGTGGATGTGGGAAAAAAGGGATGTTCCTTCACCGTTGGTGGGAATGCCGACTGGTCCAGCCTTTCTGGAAAACAATATGGACAGTCCTTCAAAAAGTAGAAATTGAGCTTCCATATGACCCCGCAATACCACTTTTGGGAATATATCCCAAGGATGCAAAAAAGCACAGTAGAAATGACATCTGTACCTATATATTCATTTTAGCACTGTTCACAATAGCCAAAATATGGAAACAACCTGAGTGCCTTAAAACAGATGACTAGTAAAAGAAACTTTGGTACATCTACACAATGGAATACTATGCAGCTATGAGGAGAGATGAAGTCATGAAATTTGCTTATAAATGGAAAGACATGGAGAGTATCATGCTAAGTGAAATGAGTCAGAAAGAGAGGGACAGACATAGAGGGACTGCACTCATTTGTGGAGTATAGAATAACATTACATGAGGCTTACATCTAAGGAAAGTAGATACAAGGGCCAGGGATATTGCCCCAGAGCTGGAAGACTGCTTCATGAGCGGAGAGGAGAAGGCAGATGGAATAGAGAAGGGATCACTAAGAAAATGATGGCTGGAGAAATGAGTTGGGATGGGAGATGCATGCCAAAAGTAGGTAATGGACCAAACATGATGACCTCTCAGTGTCTGTGTTGCAAGCTATAATGCCCCAAAGTAGAGAGTATGGGGAATATTGTCTTCCATAGAGGAAGGGAGAGGTTGGGAAACGGGGGGTGTGCCCATGATATTGGTGGTGGGGAATGGTGGAGGGATAGATGTTTGATCATTTTGAGGTTGTAACCCAAACATTAAAGCTTGTAACTATCTCATGGTGATTCAATAAAATTTAAAAATTTTTTCAAAAATGAATAAAAATCAATAAATCAGTACCTAAAAATATATGAAATTTGTGAAGACATTCAATGACTTACATGTAGTATAAATGTAGAAAGGTTTTTTAATGCTATTTACTATTTCATGATAAACAAAAGTTTCCTATATATTGCAGGAATTCAGAAAATGCTGGGCTGGAACAATAGCACAATGGGTAGGGCATTTGCCTTGCATGTGGCTGACCCAGGTTCGATTCTTCCGCCCCTCTTGGAGAGCCTGGCAAACTACTAAAAGTATCTCACCCGCATGGCAGAGTCTGGCAAGCTACCCGTGGGGTATTCAATATTTCAAAAAAGTAACAATAAGTCTCACAATGGAGACATTACTGGTGCCTGCCCGAGCCAATCGATGAGTAACAGGATGACAGTGATACAGAAAATGCTGCAACAAAGACTTCTTATGCAATTATAACAAGGCAAAGTTACACATTGATTTCTAAACCTACCAAATCATAAATTTCTAGTAAAAGAATTAATGAAATGGGCTTTTAAACTTAAAAAAATCTATTAATCACATGGAATTCTACATAAATTAATGTTATTGCAGGGTATGAGGTACAATGTAAATTAAATGCCTTTGGTATCAAAATTTTATATTTATATGTGGAATTAAGCTGATGTTTTTATTTGAAATTAGTGTGTTATATTGTCTGAATATACAAGTTAGCTCTTTTTATAAGGGAAAACTGATATTTCACCCTGGACAAGTTGGCTCTAATATAAGTACAACAAAACAAAAAGTGAATCTAGTTAACTACTCTTTGTTCTAATCAACTATTTTTTATTTTTTTATTTTCAATTAAATTGAATTTTTATTTTTTATTTTTTTTTAATTTATTTATTTTTAATTAGAGAATCACCATGAGGGTACAGTTACAGATTTATACACTTTTGTGCTTATACTTCCCTCATACAAAGTTTGGGAACCCATCCCTTCACCAGTGCCCATTCTCCACCACCCGTAAACCCAGTGTCCCTCCCACCCTCCCCAATCCCATCTCCCCCCCACCCCACCCTGCCACTGTGGCAAGGCATTCCCTTCTGTTTTCTCTCTCTAATTAGCTGTTGTGGTTTGCAATAAAGGTGTTGAGTGGCCGCTGTGCTCAGTCTCTAGCCCTCATTCAGCCCGCAACTCCCTTCCCCCACATGGCCTTCAACTACAATGTAGTTGGTGATCGCATCTCTGAGTTGACCTTTCCCCGGAACGTGAGGCCAGCCTCGAAGCCATGGAGTCAACCTCCTGGTACTTATTTCTACAGTTCTTGGGTGTTAGTCTCCCACTCTGTTATTCTATATACCATAGATGAGTGCAATCTTTCTATGTCTGTCTCTCTCTTTCTGACTCATTTCACTCAGCATGAAACTTTTCATGCCCATCCACTTAACTACAAAATTCTTGACCTCCTTTTTTCTAACAGCTGCATAGTATTCCATTGTATAGATGTACCAAAGTTTCCTCAACCAGTCATCCGTTCTGGGGCATTCGGTTTTTTTCCAGATTCTGGCTATTGTAAACAGTGCTGCGATGAACATACATGTGCAGATGTTGTTTCGATTGTACTTTTTTGCCTCTCTGGGATATATTCCCAGCAGTGGTATTGCTGGGTCAAATGGGAATTCAATATCTAATTTTTTGAGAGTCGTCCAAATTGTTTTCCAGAAGGGCTGAACCAGTCGGCATTCCCACCAGCAGTGAAGAAGGGTCCCTTTCTCCCCACATCCTCTCCAACAGCGGTTGCTTTTGTTCTTTTGGATGTGTGCTAGTCTCTGTGGTGTGAGGTGGTATCTCATGGTTGTTTTGATCTGCATCTCTCTGATGATTAGTGATGCAGAGCACTTTTTCATGTGCCTTTTGGCCATTCGTATTTCTTCCTTGGTAAAGTTTCTGTTCATTTCTTCGCCCCATTTTTTGATGGGGTTGGATGTTTTCTTCTTGTAGAGCTCAACCAGTGCTTTATATACCATTGATATCAACCCCTTATCTGATGGGTATTGTGTAAATATCCTTTCCCATTCTGTGGATAGTCTTTGTATTCTGGTCACTGTATCTCTTGCGGTGCAGAAGCTTTTTAGTTTAATGTAGTCCCATTTGTTGATCTCTGTTTTTACTAGATTGCTTAGTTCCGTGTCACCTTTGAAGATACCTTTATCTTCAATATCGTGGAGGGTTTCGCCGACCTTGTCTTCAATGTACCTTATGGTTTGTGGTCTAATGTTGAGGTCTTTAATCCATTTTGATCTGACTTTTGTGCATGGTGTCAGGTCAAGGTCTAAACCCATTTTTTTGCATGTGGTTGTCCAGTTGTGCCAGCACCATTTGTTAAAGAGGCTTTCCTTGCTCCACTTCACATCTCTTGCTCCCTTATCAAAGATTAGATGGTCATACATTTGGGGTTGTGTGTAGGGATATTCCACCCTGTTCCATTGGTCTACGGCTCTGCCTTTGTCCCAGTACCATGCTGTTTTAATTGTTACTGCTTTGTATAATCAACTATTTTTTAAAGTCACTTTGAGAGCTACAAATTTTAAAAAAATAATCTAAACAAAGTTACATTACTAAAGATCAGAAACAATAAAGTCCTGGGGCCAGAGTGCAGCAGGTAGTGCCTTGCATATGTTCCCTGAATACTGAGAAGTGTAGCTCAAAATTTTTAAAAAGGAAATAATAAGTTTCTACAGTTTTTCAGGGGGGGATAAATAACTCACAAAATGAAAATAAAATATAGCATCTCCAGAATTCTCAGCACTAACACTAGGAGCACATCAGCAGTAGAACAATGCTTTGAAAATTCAAAGGAAAGATTGTTCCATCTCACACTTGATCGAAGGTTTATACAAGTGGAGAAATTCAATTTGAAAAGATATTTTCAGACCTGGAACTAAAATATGCTTTTAATCTTCCTTCCATCAAATTAAGACAATAAACATTAACAAAATCAGCAAACAGACTCAAGAAATAAGAATTCAGGTACTGGACAATAAAGAAATGTCCAGGTAAGTATTAATTCTTATTGAAAGAATAATCAATCCCAATGGATGTTCAAGCAGAAGAACTGAGAGTTGGCAGTTACTTAGGAAATAAGGGAACTAACTGATGGATTTTTATTTTGGCATTTGAAAAAAATCTGTATTTGACAGTTCACTTGAACTTTTTATACACCACTAGATAAATATTGCACAATAATTTATTCATAATGTAATACCTGGTTCAGCAGAAGTCATTGTAAATATTGGCTTGATATCATCAAAGATTGTGATAACTGCATTGAGAAAATTATGGAAATTGATAGACTAAGGACAAAGGTAGTTTGACTAAATCATCAACATGCATAATAAAAAATATTATGGATAAGAAAAAAATAAAAGTAAATACATATTGCTAATGTGGAGATAAATTCAAAATATAGCATGTAAGAACTGAAAATGATTTCCTTTAGGGAGCACTAGTGGAGGTAGTGGGATTATTGTTTTTCAATAATTTAGCACTGGTTAACTTATAATTTTATGAATGCATTAATTTGGTTAAAGCTTCATTAATTTTCATTTAAGGTATTATGATTAAAAGAATCTCCCAAGTGCTATATAAGATGAAGAAGATAACATCTAGACATATATTCACAACTTTGTTGCCCTTAGTATTTCTAAACTCGGGTAAGACTATCCCTCTGTCCCTTTGGGAGAGCCCAGCAAGCTACCGAGAGTATCCCGCCCGCACCGCAGAGCCTGGCAAGCTTCCCCTGGTGTATTTGATATGCCAAAATTGTAACAAGTCTCACAAAGGAGAGATTACTGGTGCCCGCTCGAGCAAATCGATAAACAATGGGATGACAGTGCTACAGTGCTATTTCTAAACTATACCAGTTTCAGGGCTGGAGCAATAGCACAGCAGTGGGGCATTTGCCTTGCATGCGGCTGACCTGGGTTTGATTCCTCTGCCTCTCTCAGAGAGCCCAGCAAGCTACTGAGAGTATCTCACCTGCACAGCAGGGCCTGACAAGCTACCCGTGGCTTCTTAAAAGATATGACAAAAACAGTAACAAGTCTAACAATGAAGACATTACTGGTGCCCGCTCAAGAAAATCTATGAGCAACGGGATGACAGTGACAGTGACCAGCTTTCAGAAAGCTTTTATAGTCCTGCTGATTCTCGTCAATAAAAATGTGTAGTCATAGTTTTTTTTTTTTTTTTTTTTTGCTTTTTGGGTCCCATCCAGCAATGCTCAGGGGTCATTCCTGGCTCTGCACTCAGGAATTACCCCTGGCCATGCTCAGGGGACCATATGGGATGCTGGGAATCGAACCTGGGTCGGCCGCATGCAAGGCAAACGCCCTGCCCTCTGTGCTATCACTCCAGCCCCTGTAGTCATAGTTTTAAGCTTAGTTTTTCTTCTGCTTTTTTCATTCAGTGTGTCAACTTCTGAATTAAAATCTTGGAGTTATACCACTGAGTAAGGGTTCATATGTAGGCTAAAAGCTGGCATGCCCAATGATGTGCTATGTAAACAAATACTTTCTTCTTTTTTCAGAGTAGAGATAGGGTACACGTAAACACACATGCAAACAAAATGTGCAATATTCCTGGGTCAACAACAGAGCAAAGTATCTCAAACTAATCTCAAAGGGAGAATAACTGAGGAAAGCCAGTAAAGTTAGATAAAAGGAAAATGAATGGGATGCATTAGACTTTAACACATGGGAAATTTTCTTTCAAGAATACATGTTTCAATAATCTAAGATTGTTTCCTTCTGTAAGAATCCATTCATATTGATTGATTTTTAAAAGACCATTTACAAAATACGATAAGTGTCATGAATTATCTATGGGTTGAATCTATAAACCAAAGTATGGAAGACAGTTTTCATTTGTTTTTGAATCAAGTTTTGATATTTACAATATTTTCTATAACTGTAACGAACTGTTGTGGAATTTAGTTGAAGAGGGAAGAGGTTTGTTAAGTCTGGTAAATACTTCATCTTTCCCAGTAGAGAAAATTAATCCCTTATAAAAACTCATACTTCCATTTTGTCAGCTTTAAGTGTTAGGTCATTGCCCCTTGATAGTAGAATTAGATCTTGAGAGAGACTCAAAAATTATGTTTTTATGTTCCTTGGGATTATCTGATATTGAATTAATACCTGTACATGTTACAGGGAATCAAAAGATCTATACTTGGAATATCATGTTTTACTTGAGTGAGAGGAATTTGGATTTCCGACCTCTGTCGATAATCAAGAATCAGGGACGCTGTGTCATTTGACAAGGTGTCGAAAATCAGAAGGGCCAGACATGTAATGCGATTTAGAGACAATTGCTGGACTAGAGCTGTTACTGACCGGATTCCACAGGACATCAAAAGAACGAGTGGCCACCCACCTACAAG
This sequence comes from Sorex araneus, assembly GCF_027595985.1. Lineage (NCBI taxonomy): Eukaryota > Metazoa > Chordata > Mammalia > Eulipotyphla > Soricidae > Sorex > Sorex araneus. The sequence goes on along the minus strand of NC_073304.1, from coordinate 90,649,010 downwards.
AGGGTCAGACTTCTTCGTCAAGACCCTGAATGAGGCTCTTCATGTTCCTGGAGCTAGAATACATCATTGGGCTACACTAGTAAGTGGCAGGGATGAATGGAGACGTTACTCGAGCAAATCAATGAACAATGGGATGACAAGTGATAAAAGTGATACTTGTTACAAAGTTTGTGTGTGACCACTGAATCTATCAAAAGAGATAACAAAGCAGAGGGTCACTCCAGACTCAGCATGGACACAGGTAGCTTCATCTGTTTCTAAAGGCTACAAGAAACTGCATCAATTTTCCCCAGTACCTTTGTTAGAAGTCTCAAGGAAAGTTGATGGAAGGTAGAATCCTAGATTAACTCATTAAACTAATGAGAGATTAATTCTGAAAGTTTTAGTGTCTTGCTTATCTTATGACTCTAATTTATTTATTTTTAATTTTTAATTCTTTCATTTAAAAGGGATTCAAAGTCAGTTACTAAAAAATTTGATTAAAAAAGTTGCTCATTTTCATATTTAATGTGACCCATGAAATACATACCCACTGCACTTAAGGTAGGTCACTAGACACAAGGTATATTAGTAGGAGAAGGAAAGAGCGATGTGTACAATGTAAGAATCAGAAGAAAAGATGAGTAAGGGACTTTCCTATGGAAGCAACATGAGTATGGAACCTGATAACACATACACATTCCCTCCTATCAGCTACACAAATAGTCATATGATGATATATAAATCTATATGTATATAAATTTCCTAATCTATACCTCATTAATACAAGGCTTCCAATAACTGCCTATTGCCATAGTTATGTCCCCCACCCCTGCCACATTCACATGCTGAAATCTTAGCCCCTGTTGTAGATAGGACCTTTAAGAGCGATAATTATGTGTAGCTGATGTCATAAGAAGATTACCATTCTTATCTTTCAAAGGACACCAGAGAACTCCCTCTGACATGCAAAGAACAAGTTCATAGCTAGTTGCAAGCCAGGAAGATGGCTTCACCAGAAGCCAACCACACAGTTCCTAGCTCTTAGACTTCAGCATCCAGAACTGTATAAGAAAGTACATCTCCCTATGGTAACTCTGCTTGGATGGACCAACACTAATAAGACTAATAGAATGAGATAAGATTGGTTATTCTTTATTCATACAAACTATGGTAGAATGCATTGGATTCAAGTTCTAAAGATATTACAGTGGCCATGAAAAATAAACTGTAGCCTGTAAACTATTATACTGACTCAGCATACTTAGGTTACAAGAAAATCCAACTGAGAGTTTTATTTTAATAAGGCTTGTCATTATCATATAGGAATTTTCAAGATAGATTCAACATTGATATCATGGGCCCCGACCCTTTGTTCTTTTGTTTTTATTTTTGTTTGAGGTCAGAGCCAGTTGTATTCAAGACTCACTCCTGGTGGTGCTGGGGGACTGTGCGAACTACTGGGGGTCAAACCAGGTTCACTGCATGCAAGGCAAGTGCTTAACCCCTATACTATCTCTCCACCCCAACGCTTTTTAATTATTTTGTTTTCCTCTTTCAGTTTCCAGAAAAATTAGAAGTCCTTTAGGACGCAAGAGGTTCCATAGGAGGGAAGAAGTTCCAAATCTAATTTTCCTGCCTTCTCCACTTGGACTAACCTAACAGTTCATTAGCTGTTATTCTCATATTAATCTCATATTCTATCCAAGTGACTTAAACTTCTTAGAACTTTTCCCCATTTAGTTTCCATTGACAATGAATAGTGAGAAGCAGAAAAGTACAGGTAGGGAAGTTTGTGGAGTCAATAGAAAGATGACTAGACAGCAGTTAAGTCCAGTGGACACTGACAGCCTCACTATCATAGTATAAGGAGTTAACATTCATACTGTTCAAGGAGCTAGTGTTATTTCAGCAAAGTCACTAAGATTTGAAAAAAAAAAGCAAGACAAAATATGGTTATTAATATAATGCCCGCTGTATCTACAGCTAAAGCAATAGCACTTTAACAGACATGAATCTCTTTCAAATTCTAATAGCCACGTGCTTTAACTTTATATGTGCAGTCAATGAGTTTTAGGCTTTGAATTGAGTTTTCTAAAACCCCATATGTAATATTTTTCATTACATTAAATTGTATGCAGAGAGATACAGTTTTATAATATTGGGTAAGTGTAGTCTTGTTTTGATGGAGTTTCAACAATAGAACTAGTTTATTATACCCTTGAGCTACATCCCTATCTGATAGGGTACAGTAATGAGATTTTTAATACTTATTAACCTCATGAATTTTGCAAACTGATAAAATTGAAGGGAGGAACATCTATTGCATCTCTGAGACTTTACTCAATGACTCTGTGTCTAATATGGTTAAGGTTATTGTAATTGTTATCTTTGAAAGTCTGCAGACTAATTTTAATTGATTTGTCTTGATTTTTGTTTGTTTGGAGGCCACAACTAAGAGAGCTCAGGAGCTACACATAACTCGGTGCTTGGGTGAACTGAACTGTACGGTTCCAGATACTGAACCCAAGCATTCTGCATACAATGTTCTCAGTGCACTCAGTTATCTCTCCAGCTCTGTCTTGATTTTTGTTACAATGAACTTTCTAATCATGAAGTATCATTTTGCATCTAATTTGAATACTACTTTTAAGACAATTCTGATTTATGTTCAAGCCAAATATACCTTCTCTTCTCCACAACTAACATATTCTCAGTTGACACCAAAACAAAGTTTAAAAATATATTTTCTAAGTAAAGCAAGTAGGTCACTTGCCTTGCAAAGAAATGACCCAAGTTCCTTCTCTAGCACCACATATGGTCCCCCCCAAGCACTGTCAAAAGTGATTCCTGACCATAGATCCAGGAGTAAGCCATAAGCACTACCAGGTGTAGCCCCTAAACAAAAACAAACTATTTTTGTGTAAAATATTATGGATTTTTATATGAAAGTATATTTCCACTACTTTGAGATGCTGAAAAAGTTTTTCTTATGGTGCTAGAGAGATAGCATAGCAGATAGGGTTCTTGCCATACACATGGCCAACCTGGGTTCAAAACCCTGCATCCTGTATCAGGGTTTTGTATCCAGAACTGCTAGGAGTAATTTCTGAACACAGAACCAGATGTAAACCCTGAGCACCGCCAGGTATGACCCCAACCCAAAAAAATTAAATCCATATAAATTATTGGTGGTAATGTTCCCAAGGCTCCAATATAACAAAGAGGGACCTTCAATTTTGGATAATGGGTAACCTATGACTTGATCACCCTCCTGATATTATGATAAAAACTACAATAAATGAAGTATGACTTAGATAACATAATGTCCAACTTTTAAGACCTTACCATATGCAAAGCATAGTGCTAAGTGATTTGCCTAAACAAAATGGCCACAGCAATTTTCAAGACATCACCTTCACTGCACTCATTTGTGGAGTATAGAATAACATCACATGAGGCTGATAGTCAATGACAGTAGATACAAGAGCCAGGAGGATTGCTCCATAGCTGGAAGACTGCTTCATGAGTGGAGGAGAGAAGGCAGATGGAATAGAGAAGCGATCACTAAGAAAAAGATAGCTTGAGGAATGAGTCGGGATGGGAGATGCATGCTGAAAATAGATAATGGACCAAACATGATGACCTCTCAGTGTCTGTGTTGCAAGCCATAATGGCCCAAAGTATAGAGGGAGTATGGGGAATATTGTCTGCCACAGAGGCAGGGGGAGTGTGGGAAAAGGGGGGGTATAACAGGGATATTGGTGTTGGGGAATGTGCACTGTTGGAGGGATGGGTGTTTGATCATTATGTAATTGGAACCCAAACATGAAAGCTTGTAACTATCTCATGGTGATTCAATAAAATTAAAAAAAAAAAAGACATCATCTTTACCACCTAAGTCTCAGTTTCAGTATCTGTGAGATGGAGATAATTTTTCTAAATCAGATTGTACTAAATAAAAAGTGAAAGACAAGGCTCTGTCCCTACATCAAAGGTTCAGCTTTCCAAAACTCAGCAGCCATTTGCAATTATGTCCTGGAAAAACCTTTATTCCATCTGTTGTTCTTTCAAAGTGGTACTCTGAAGATTTTAGATTATATCTAGGAAACAAGCCAAGATATTTTATACACAATGGTAACAGAATTTATTTGTCCTGAGAATTCACAGAACACGTTACACTTGAAGAGCTTTAAAAATGAGTAAATGAGATCTGTTTGATATGAAACATCCTTCACACTGTCTTTGCAATTATAAGCTGTCTCTGAGAACTGACTTTACCTTTCATTATAGTAAATTTGATTCAGACCTAGAGCAGTGTTAGTCAACAGAATTTTCTATTAATAGTGGATAATAAAAATTTATATCTGTGCTGTCATAAGTAGATATTAAACATTGGGAATGTGGCTACTGCAGCTGAGGAACTCTTTTTTGGGAGACCACACTGAGAAGTGCTCAGGTCTTACTCCTAGCTCTACACTCAGGGATCACTTTTGGTGGGGTTAGGGGGACCACCTGGGGATCAAACCCAGGTCGGCTGCATAAAAGGCAAGTGTCCTACCTTCTACACTATTGCTCTGGCCCACAATTGAGGAATTTTTGACTCTACCTAATTTGTAAACAGTTATTTTTAACTAGTAGTTTTTCTGTTGGGCGGCCCAGGTATAGAGTTTTCCCTTATTTTTCCATGGCATTTTTACATGCCTTGCAAGTTTAGATTAATGGTGGAATAGATAGAGGGACACTTGGGTGCACCATAATGGGGTTAGATGTAAAGCCCTAAATGAGAGTTTAAATGCTTACTAAAATTTGCTTTTACCTTGAGATAACTAGTGAAGATTATTATCATTATTCTTTTGGATATTCATGTATAAATCTTCTAATATATGTTCATGTATATGTATGTATGTATGTCTATATACATGCAGAGCTTGATTTAGGCAAGGTTCTGAATACATGTTTCACTTATTCAACTGCTTTTATCAAAAGAGGGCATTCCTTTACTCCAGCCAAGGGTTAAAGAAAAACAAACATCCTGACACTTAAAACAGGAAGAACAGTTTTATTTTTCATGTTGTAAATGTTAAACCTAACTAATGGGGAGTGATAGGGCTCAATTCAGAATATAGAAAATAGAGCTCGAGTATTTAGAGCCAAGAAACAGAAATAGGGGAAATGCGTAGACTGAAGTTGGTTGATGGGAAATTGCCTGGAAGACAAAAAGAGAAAGAGATTCTTTTTTTTTTTTTTTTTTTTTTTTTGCTTTTTGGGTCACACCTGGCAATGCACAGGTGTTACTCCTGGCTCTGCACTCAGGAATTACTCCTGGCGGTGCTCAGGGGACCATATGGGATGCTGGGAATCGAACCTGGGTCGGCCGCGTGCAAGGCAAACGCCCTACCCGCTGTGCTATCGCTCCAGCCCCCGAGAGAAAGAGATTCTTACTAAATTACTTAACAAAATATTTTTGACAGAGTAAATAGAGAGCGTACTTTAATAGAGCACCAAGAAAACAATAGGCAGTAGAAAATAAAACTTTTTGCAGTATCCCCAAAATGCAAAAGCTTGCACTTCATACAGTGGCAGACTAAGCAATAGTAGGTAATGAGGAACTTGACTGTTATGAACAGTGGATTCTCTCTAAACCAGCTAAGCAAGAGACTTGCTACACAGAATTGGGCAGGTCAAAGACAGTCCCTTGCCATAAGTAGAGCAAGATCAAAGAAACCTAACTAAAGTTGAGTCCATGAGTCTTTGTCACAAGAACCCACACATGAAGAGTAATACTATGACCTTCACTAACATAGTAGATGGTAGGTGAGTGGGGAGTTCTCAGAGACCCTTAAATTTTCACAATAATCAGTCTCGGTGTAAACTGGAATCATTTTCCTTTATACCTTCCTCAAAAGCGTAGGCTTAAAAATTATGTAAACAGCCCCCAGAGAAGGGTCATTATAAAAATAACAGGAATACAGAGTCCTCCGGCTACTTGAATGTTCCCAAACCTACCCATTCCTGCTGCTCTTCTCTCAATGCCTCCCTCCCGCAGCATCTTGCTTCACCCTTGAGGACTGCTAGCTCACTCACTATTATATATTGTTAGAGAATCTATCACATGGTGTTCCTGAAAGGACACGAACAGTGTGAAATGTTTATAAAGAATTGAAAGGAGCTACGATTCTCCACCCAGGTAGCATTTGACATTCCTGTCTTTTCAAGTTTGCATGATGCATTAAGAAACATTTCAGGGACATAAGAGATGGTTAGACATTTGCTTGGCATGCAGTCAACCCCAGTTTGACCCTAGTACCATATATATAGAGTTCCCCAAGCCCTGTCAGAAGTGATTCCTAAGCACAGAGTTGAGACTAAGCCAGGGGTACTATCAGGTGTGGCCCAAAACTTGAAGGGAGAAAATAAAAGCATTTCAGGATGATCACAAGAGACCTGTGCTCTTCCATACCCTTCTCTGAACAAACCTTCCATTCTAGTTCCTCTTCTATTACCAGTTCAGCACTTTTCAGTTACTCAAGTGACTATGCTTCCTGACTGCTTTGTCTCCCCTAACATAAAGCCCCCAAAACTCCCTAAGTAGAAACACTGGTCCATTTTGAGGAAATCAAAAGGCTCCGTGTGTTTTCCACTCCCTTGCAAAATCAGTGTGGCTATACAAGGCTAGAGATTAGAGGATGGAATATTCTTTCCTATAGCAGATATTCATCAACATAAACCCTCTCAGGATGCATGGGCTTTTCAGAATGCTATTTAGAATACTTTGTGGTAACTAGTTTATTCTGAAGCCAAGCTGGTGAAGAAATATTTGAGGCTGCTTTGAAACTTAAAATCTCTAGGGGGTGATAACAAACTTCTAGTGGATTTTTTCAAATGTGGTTTAATTATGAATAATGGCTTGGTGATATTGCAATTTGGAGCATGAGAAAAAAAAGGTTATAGTTTAGAACCAGACCTGTAATGAAATATATTCATACCCTTGTTCTGTTCAAACATGAGAAGAGGCGGTCAGGAAAAAAAAAAAAGCAGGAAAAAAAACCCTGAGCAAGATAATGGGATTTCTCTTAATTTGATTTGCTGTGGAAAATGCTGGCCTATTTAATACATCCATGTGGAGTTGCCGTTTATATTTTGGTTTCTAATTAGCATAGTCATCTGAAGCCTCGAGCTGACTTCCCCTTCCATATAAATCTAATTTGGCCTTGAGGAGAGTTACTAGAGCAGCGCAAGGAGCACAAACAAAAGGAAATGTCTGCCAAACAGCAGGCAGGCGCCATGCATCTGGGGCGAGTGCTAGAGCCAGCAGCCAGGCTGGTGCAGGGAATGGGGCTGCAAGGAGCAGGGGGGAAGAGCCAAAACCAATCCTTCACCAGCCTTTCTTCACTCCACCCAACCCTACCCAACCCCTACAGGGATGATTTGGCCCAGAGAATTTCTTAGTAAAAAGAGATGATATTGAAGGATATGAGGAGGATGAGGAAAATTTTGTTTTAAAGATTTAACATTGATTTTGGAAGTTTCTAATCCAGGCTACAGAATGAATGGTAGGAATGGAAGAAAGTGCTCAATCTTCCTCCTAAAACTCCTTGTATCGAGTGACATTTCAATTTTCCCTGGCTTTGGGGAGCTTGATTTTTTTTTTAAAGCTCTACAACTTAGTCTTTGAGAAGCACCTTCTAGCTGTGATAATAAAGTATACTTAGTGGGGATATGGACAACATTGATAAAGCAGCACTAATCCTTATTCTGTGTGAAAAATTGTCCAAAGGCAGATTCTATCCCAAAGGGGAAGAAAGAAGAATGCTAAACATGACTAGCAGTGACCTATTTTTCACCAAGCAATTGGAGCTCAAGTACATTTTGACTAAAATGTTGTTCGTTGGGGAAGAGCAAGGGACTTAAATTCTTTGTAAAGGGCATTGAAGTACTAACTTATAACTTGGTGGTAACTCCGAAGAAGAATAATAAAGTTCTTTAGAGGAGATTTAGGGGTCTATGAACATTGATCTGATGAGTTCTCTTTCAGACCTATGTTTGTGGTTGGTAATTTGTCTTTGCTAGTTTCTGTATCCTTTGTAAAATTGGTAGCAGCAGTTTTCAAAGGCTTGGCAAGTTTTGTTCATAAAAGTCTATGGAGGGGCCGGAGCGATAGCACAGCAGGTAGGGCGTTTGCCTTGCACGCGGCCGACACAGGTTCGATCCCCGGCATCCCATATGGTCCCCCAAGCACCGACAGGAGTAATTCCTGAGTGCAGAGGCAGGAGTAACCCCTGAGCATCGCTGGGTGTGACCCAAAAAGCAAAAAAAAAAGTCTATGGAAATTCTAATGAGCATGACTTATTGTGAAACTTTCTCCTACTGTGAGAAGCAGGATGCTACTGCTCTGAATTTTTTCTCTATCAAGAACAGTGAGAATCACAGCTCTCCTAGAACTCACTAAAAGGTCACTAGGATTAACCTTTTTGTAAATGCACTTTTGTCTTATTCTGCATAGTCTATCTAGAGATTGGTCTATCAGCAATTTACTGTGTACTGACAATGATAAGAGTTGCAGAAACGTGTTTCATATACTGACCCATGAAAAGAAGAAAACAACTTTCAAGTAAAAGTTATAAAAGAAGTTTTGGAACTCATAGGATTTTTTCAACTGTTATGAGGATGAAGTTTTGGGGAGAAAAATTGAAAGTATCTTTTCTAGATGTCTGAAATGGGTATGGATACAGGTAGATGTGTATATGTATAAAGGAAGAATGTAGGAACACATATCCAAGACTCTTTGTCTAAGGAGGTAGTGAGAATATGAATGAACTAAGAACTCTGCAGAAAACCTTTATACCTTGATTTATTTACTCTGTTCCAGAAAGAATATACTTAGTCTTACTGCCCATTTTCCCATGAGAACAGAAAGGTGATTCATTGTTCTCAATCTGTTTCTTCATCAATCAAAAATGATTAGAAATAATCTCTAAGGGGGAACAGATCATTTTGGAGGGATTGTTCTTTTTTTCCTGATCTCTGTTGCAGGATAAAATGTCTCAGGTGTCAGGTCTAACCAGTCATCTGTTTCCCTATCACAAATCTCCTTAGAAGACCCTTTCTACTACTTCAAATACCATCTACAGGCTACCAGATGAGTTTTCAGATGTCTACAAATATTTGAGTAGAAATGTCACCTAGACCATTAGATAAATCAGTTGACTGTTGGAAAAGTTCTGCTATGAAGACAATATATCTGAAAATAGAACTCATCATCTGTCAACCTCAAGTGTCAATACCCATAAACCTACTTCATATTTCCAGATTCCTGGGCTCACAAAGAGGCAGCATCAACCACCCTTATTAGTGACAAGAATCTCTACACTTGACAATTTCCCTAAATATTGCTGATTGTTCTCACTACAGTGAGAACAATCAAGCCATAGTCTCCTTGTCTCTACCTTAGTCCCCTCTAGGACCTGGTATCTCACATCCAGATTACCCTAGTGGGCTAATCCCAACTTGTATCCTAATTATTGTGCATGGTCAGACAGGTCTCTGTGGTATGCATAAGTATGACCATTCCTCACCTTACAACTTTCAGCGATCACCTATATCATGCAGGGCCAAATAATCTTAATTGGCCTTTTGTTGCCTATCTGGTGTGGTCCTGCTTACCTCTTCTTCCTGTGCCAATTTCCCTTAGCTCAGTGTACTCTTTCCACAGAGACCCTTACATGCCTTTTAGTAGTAACATTTGATTGTACACTGTACAATGTCTGTGCAGGATCTCCCTACTTACCCCCCATCCTGTCCTCCATCATTATGCAACAGTGTAAAAATATGGCAGATAATGCTAAGTTCTACAAAAAAATTAAGACAGGGTGAAAGAGGCAACATGTGGTGGAAAGAAAAGAGTTTCCACTTCTTACTGGATGATCAGAGAAGAACTTACTGTAAAATTTGCAACTGACAGACATGAAATGCATAAAAGTAAGGAGATCAGCTGTCTTGGCAAGAGAATTCCATACAGAGGGAACACAAAAAGCAAACAGTGGATATCCATGCACAACATGGGGACACAGTGGCTGGAGGAGAGTGAAGGAGAGAAACAGGAAAAAAAACAAATCAATGACTTATCAACCACTTACCATTTAAGGGTTGTGGATTTTACTCCATTTTTGGACAGTCACTAGAGCTCTTTTTAATGAATTATACAATCTGAATCATATTTTTAAAGAATAATTTTGGAAGCTGTGATAAGAGCTGACGGTGAGTGCCATTGTGATCTCCCAGTGATAGGTTCATGCCCTTCTGCATGAAAACAGGGCAAGCCTGGGGCACATGACAACATATTTATTTTTCCAGGTCAAGAGATGTTCAAATGATGGAGGGATGGAGGACCAGGGGCATAGGGGGTGGGGGGAAGGGACATTTGAACCACAAATAGCAGCAACTACAAGTTTCCAAGATGGCAATTCTGCACTGAGATTTTTTTTTAATTTAGTCAATCTTTTTTTATCATTATCTACATGATTCAAGTATTCTTTCTTCTTTAGTTTAGACAGCATGATTTACAAAGCTTTCAACAGAATTTGAGACATACAATGTTCCATCTCCAATCCCATCACCCAGTGTAATTTCCCACTGCCAATATTCCCAGGATTCTTCCTTCCCCCAATACCTATCCTAACTTCTTATCAGACAGATTTTTAACTATTATAGTTTGGTGTCATGCATATAGATGTGCTGGCTCTAGTAGATAAATACACATATGTTGCTTCTACACCACCGTGTTCAACACCCCTGGATACTTGTCCCTATATTGCCTCCAGATACTTGTCCCTCTATTGCCTCTTCTTATTCCAATACCCATTTCTCTTCTTCCCTGGTCTTTCCATCTATATATACCAAGGTTTATTCACTTTTAATATTTTACTCTCCTCTGCCATGTTATCCTGTGTATCGCAGAGGAATAACACTCAGTATTTGTCCTCCTTCTGACTTCATTTAACATGAGATCTTCCAGCTCCATCCAAGTTGCAGAGGATCACATGATTTCATCATTGCCAGTGGCTGAATAATATTTCATTGTGAATATATACCAGACCATTGTCCACTTCTTTGTCATCAGACATTGGGTTAAACACATATCCTAGTTATTGTACTAAGTGTGCAATGGGTTTTTATCATGTTCTAGTACCAGGTCCAGGGCTGTTTTGAGACATGGATCTTGATTTTTCCATATAAGGTAAGATTTATCAGGCCCCGCAAAGGAAATACCACTCTACTGCTCTTGCCTAGCTCACCACATCCAGAGAAACAATAGCTCCCATGCTGGTGGTTTCGTCACCTCATTGTATAGATGAGATGTCTCTACCAGCCCTGAATTAAAAGCAAGCAGTGTGAAATCACTTGGGCAAATAGAAGCTACAGTTTCAACTCCCCACAAATCTTTATACTACTCTAGTTGGCAGGACCAAGGTATATGCAAATTGAAATCTTCCTGAGTCCAGGGCAGTTAAAACAAGATTAGGGGTCATCCTGAGTCTCCGCATGGTCTACACTGGCTACATTTCCAAGGAGGACTAGATATCAGGAAGATAGAGATAGGACTCATTGATTTTTTAAAATTAAAATATAACCCTGTAAATCATACATTTCATCTATATTATCACTTCATTGGCAAAAATATGTTTCCACAGAGGTCTGTATTCTTATTTTAGAAGTATTTTTCATGGTTTTTTATCATATACAGATTTACCCACCTAAAATGTCTACTCTCTCTTTATAAATCCTTATATTCCATTTTGGGTTGATTCTCCCTATTAATTAAAACGTATTTGGTTTATCTTCCATTAGTCCTGTTGCATAATTAAAAGATTTCATAGTATGCTAATACTACATTGATATCCTGTACCGTAAATCTCATTTTGTTATTTTCTGATTAGATTTTAGTCAAAATATGTAACCAAAATAGTCATTTGGAATTTAGTCTCTAGAAATGATTTTTGCTATTTAGCTGATAGTGTGACTTCTACTTTTGTTTTCTACTTATTTGTTGTTGCTTTTTGGTTTTTTGATTTATTTTCGGGTTGTTGTTTGTTTGTTTGTTTGCTTTTTGGGCCACACTTGGTGGTCTCAGGGGTTACTTCTGGCTCTGCATTCAGGAGTTACTCCTTGAGGTGCTCAGAGGACCATATGGAATGCTTGGGGTTGAACGTAGGTCAACCAAGTGCAAAGCAAATGCCCTACCCGCTGTACTATGGCTCCGGCTCTCTACTTTGTTTTATAATAATTTTAGGTAGTCCATTGCTCAAATAATTATAGTCTTGTTTTGGTACTCTGATATATTTTCTGAGAAAAAATATGTTAAGATTATATGACCAATTCATTTTGCCAATTTTTATTTTTGAAAGCTTCTGCTTAACATATTATGACAACATGTTCTCTGTACAAATATTTGACTTTTGTTGGTAAAGCAGTTCTCTTATCAATATCAATTTTTTCTTTAATACATCCCTTATAGACATACTAATATTGAACAAAAATTTTGCTTTATGTGATCATTTATCTTATTACTTATAATTTAACTATAAATGCATATAAATTTTCCCTCTTTGAATGTTAGTGCTTTTTGTAATGCTTATGTCAGCCTTTGCAACCATATTTACAAATATTATCTACAAATATTTAAGCACCAAGTTTGATTTTCCCTCTATACTTTGGTTCTTAGAAAAATATATGCTTCAGAATTTGAGAAGCATGAGGGGATAAACTAAATTATATCTTTGAAACAATCTACATTGAATTCACATTTGAATATTTTGAGTCTAGAATTCTACATGCAACCATTTAATTTTTTTTGTGAATCTCTGTGAGGTAGTTACAGACTTACAAACTTTCATGCTTACGTTTTAGTCATATAATAATCAAGTACCCATCCCTCCACCAGTGCCCATTCTTCACCACCAATGTTCCCAGTATCCCCCTCTCCCTGCCTCTGTGGCAGGCGTATTTCCTTTTACTCTCTCCTTTGGGGTGTTGTGGTTTGCAATACAGGTATTAAGTGGCCATCATGTTCTGTCTATAGTCTACCTTCAGTACACATCTCCCCTCCACAGAGGGACCCCCAAGCATCCTTTACTTGGTGGCCACCTATCTATCTGAGCTGCCTTTACCCCCAGCACCTGAGGCCAGTTTTCAAGCCATGGACCAATCCTCCTGGTCCTTATCTCTACTATCCTAGGGTGTTAGTTTCCCATTCTATTACTTTATACTCCACAAATGAGCTTGCAACCATTTTTTCCTTAGCAATTTTCTTAGACTTCTTTTGTTTTCCTTAATATCTTGATTACCTCCAAGGAAATAATCGATAGACATCTTAGCCTGCATCTTCTAGCAAGCAAAATTGGAATCAGAGTAACCATTATCAGATGGCATGGGTAATGGTGAATGACTAGGGCAATAAAAATGAGGAAGACATAGAGAAGATAGATCAAAAAGAATTCAGTGTGATGGCTTAGTATGCTGTGTACTGCCCAGATCCTGCCTGTTTCCCCGGAGGTGCAGGCTTATCCCAGGGAGAGTCTCTGGGTGGCACTATCCTGTCCTTATGGAGACACTGAGGAAGCTGGTTCCCACCAGTTCCCTCCTTGTATGGTACTGCCTCCAAGCTCAGAAATGTAGTGACTGCACAGGAAAATAAAAAGGCTCAGCATTATCCCTACCCTCCCTTCTACAATCCTCCATAATTCACAATTCACATCTAAAGGAAGCCATACCCCTTATTTTCTCATTGCCTCCAGATTTACCATAAGATATTTTTAAGCCCCTAAATTGTATAACCTTATAGAAAGTCCAATATCAGATTTGATCAAATAAATCCCAGGGTTACTATTTTTGTCCCCAGTATATTCAATGATTCAATGATTATTTTGTTTACTTGCATTCCTCTTGGGATAACCACAACTCTAGAGGTCTATATTATTTATGACTTCCACATAAATTACTCCCAATCCTGGGTTTGTGGTCATGGGTTTAAGTGTCTAAGTTGCCAACTAAAAAAGCTTGATTGTATTAAATCACATGATGTGTTTTTCTAAACATTTTTTTTTCAGTTGTCCGTTTTGTTTTTCTCTATCCTGGAGTACTCAGAACTTTGTTTTCCTGAAATAAGAGTCCCTAAGTGACTTATCAAGAAAAAATTCTATGGAGAAACCAGCAAGGAAGTGAGATAATCAAGTGAGATAAGCAGATCAGGAACAGGGGAGCAGCAAAGTCAGGCCAAATACTAAGGAATTATGGTCTATATAACTTAGCAGCAAAACCCTTAATGGAGTGAGTTGACCACCCCCCCCACTTACTTCTGACTTTTTCTACATGCATTCTGAGCACCAGATGATGGCAGTTCTCTGCGGAATGGTGGCTACAGGCATGTACAGGCATGGGCTGTTGTAAGTAGGAGAACATCTAAGTCAAGAGAGAGGTTCAGAAACAGTCCAAAAAATCCAAGGGGAGTTGCAGAGAGAAGTAGCAGTGTCTACTTCAAGTGTAGCTCTCTTGCTTGTGAGATGACAAGCTACTTTCTACTTTAAAAATACATGTTTCCTTAGAGAAATAACTGGATCTACTTCTTAGGCAAGACTCCAGTTTCATCCTGGTGCATACATAAAAATTGATCTGGGATATTAAGAGAGCATAGACTGGCAAGCAGAAATTCTTTTTATTTCCAGGTTGCTTTCAGTGTTTCTAACTAATGCTTTAAAATCAACAGATTTTATATATATAATAAAAATATATAATATATAATCTGTTGATAAATATATAAATATGTTTTATATAGATTTGTTCAGCACAGTGGGCATGGTGTTTGCCTTGCATGCGGCTGACCCAGGTTCGATTGCTCTGCCCCTCTTGGAGAGCCTGGGGAGCTACCAAGAGTATCTTGCCCACATGGCAGAGCCTGGCAAGCTACCCATGGCATATTCGATATGCCCAAAACAGTAACAAGTCTCACAATGGTGATGTTACTGGTGCCCGCTGGAGCAAATCTATGAGCAATGGGATGACAGTGATACAGTGATATATTTATTCAAAATGGTCGAGTTCATCTAATGATATTTCCACATACTGTCAACCTCTTTCCCGAATTTCCTTCACACTATTTATTCTTTGAGGGCCATAATAAAAGTCTATTTCCAACCCCTTTCCCACAAATCAGTATAACTTGATTCAATCCCAAAGGTCTGGGTCCTCTTTATTCAAAGGCATTCCTTGCATTATGCCTTTCCAAAGTGGAACAAGATGCCTATTTTCATTTTCCTGAGGTGAAATTTTTCCAGGGGGATTAAAACCTCAAAGATGGTAAATGCTACTTACCAAGAATAAAATATCAAGACTGAGGCTTAAATGCACAAGAGTCACAGGAACTGGGTCAAAGGGTAAAAGACTAATCAATTCTCTTACTGCAAGTTCTCTCTGGGGATTGTCCGCATGATAGCTGCTCCTTCTGAGAGTGTGAATATGCCCGCTTATGTGTGCTAACATGCACTTTATCCTATAAAGTCTGACTTAATCTCAACCTGTCCTCTAATTATATTCAGGATGGAGCTTCTGATTTTTCTTCCTGACTTAGTGTTGATAGACATTTGGGGACACAGATACAGACTGAGTGTCAACTGGTTTTGTAAGTTGCAGAAGTGTTTCATGTGAAAAGTATTTGAACATGAATAAGACTAACTTGGTAAATGTGTCTTTCATTTCTAGAGGGGCTGGAGCAATAGCACAGCGGATAAGGCGTTTGCCTTGCACGCAGCAGATCTGGGTTCGGTTCCTCGCCCCTCTCGGAGAGCCGGCAAGCTTCTGAGAGTATCTCGCCCATACAGCAGAGCCTGGCAAGCTACCCGTGGTGTATTCTATATGCCAAAAACAGTAACAACCAGTCTCACGATGGAGATGTTACTGGTGCCTGCTCGAGCAAATCAATGAGCAATGGAATGACAGTGACAGTGACATTTCTAGAGAAATGAGAGGCTCTTGGTTTCTGCTAGCTAGTCAAAGACTGAAGTCATTGTGAAAAAGAATACACCCCTAACTTTCCAGACTTCGACTGACTTTCCTAGGATCAAAAAACTCACAAAAAACAAACTTGGACCTTGTGAAAGATAAGTATCCTAAAGACACCTGATTCTCAGCCCTCTAAATTGGACTCAGGAGATAGATGTGAATACATTATGGTTGAGTTCCAGTGGAACTAAACTGCAACAAAGATTAGCATCCAGAAGGTCTACTGGAAAGTGCTCAATAATTGTGAGAAGAAAGCAACAGTACTTAAAGTATAAGCAATGCCATTCTAACAAAGTCTTGGAAAAAACTAAGGTTTTCTGAACCTGATATAATATAAAAAGCTTTCCAGAATTGGAGAGAGAGCTCCAAGCCTTTGGCCTTGCATTGGTCAGGCATTAGATGTTGGCTGCCCCCAAGAGAAAGGAATGGCCTTCGGGAAGATAACTCAGAGCAATCTCAACAAGGGCTGATAGCCAAAAGCTGACAGATTTTCTTATCACATCCATCTCAGAAACCAGGGTAGTAAGTAATCTGTTCCTGTAGGAGGATTTGGACAGTGCTTCATAGCACCCATTACATATATTTAACTGGCTCATTCATAATCATAGTTGCTCTCCAACAAAGACACAGTCTGGCTAGTAGAAATAACTAAGTGATTTAAATAATCAGGTTAGTCAATTCCATGGAAATATTGGCTTTACATAGTTAATTTGGGTAATAGACACAGCCATATATTATCTCACTCTTTTAACCTACTCCTAACTTTAAAATCCTACTTTTAAGTAAGCAAATATAAGCTGTCTTTAGGACTAGATTTTTTTTTAAGTTGTAATGCTCATATAGTTACCATGTGCTACACCTTTCTTTCCCTTTTTAGATTTCCTTCGGTGTCTTGTGTAAAGAAATTTAATAAACCTGGAAAACTAGGAGAGAGTAAATATTACTTTCAACGGGGACCTGAGTGACAGTACAGTGGGTAGGGCATTTTCTTGCATGTGGCAGACCTGGCTTTAATCAATCCCTGCACCCCATATGGTTCCCTGAGTCTTGCCAGGAATGAACCCTGAGGAACACTAGGTCTGGTTGCAAAACAAAACAAAAAATATTTGTGTGTGTGTGTGTATATGCATACACACAAATACATTTGTACATATTATATATATACATATACAGACTTATATGTACATATATGTATGTGTATATACATTGACATATATTACATATATCATATATACATACAAATTTATATATGTATATATAAAATAAGTCTAATTCCTCATTCAATTAGACTATTTCATGAAGGATATCCCTGTTATTCTGACCTACTTTCTGGACAATGAGACATAAGCAGAATCAGGGCAGACTGAAAGAATATGAAACTCTACTGAACTACATTAGTCAGAAAATGATTAATAAGACTTACAGAGTAGGGGCTGGAGTGATAGCACAGCGGGCAGGGCATTTGCCTTGTACGCAGCCAACCCAGGTTCAAATCCCAGCATCCCATATGGTCCCCTGAGCACCACCAAAGGTAATTCTTGAGTGCAGAGCCAGGAGTAACCCCTGTGTATTGCTGGGTGTGACCTAAAAGGAAGAAAAAAAAAGATTTACAGAGTAAATTTGACTGATTCTGAGAACCTTCTAAGTTTGCTGCACTGATCAGATTCACTTTTAGAATTTGGCCTTGTCCTCAACATCTTCCTGACTATATAGTAAACTGAAGAAATAATTTTTAAGAGGAGCATTTACAGAATCTGACCAAAGAGTCAGATATGACCTAGTGCAGAAGTGTTTGATGCGCAAAAAATAGACCAGGAATTGATCTTTCCAGACCTCATTGATGTGTCTTTGAGTGATGTCAATCACTATAGAAACCTCCATGAGCATAAGGTCAACAAATTTTCAGTACGTTTTATATAAGCTCTTAAAGTTGGCCTTTCCAAATTTTCTTAGCACTTGGTATCATACATTCCCAGAACCCTCCTACTTCTATTCAGTATTTTAAGGCACAGGATTTTGAATCACCAACAGTTAGACTATGAATAAATAGGAGTTAATTGCACATGGGATGGGAGGTATACTCCTAGTCAGGAAGAGTGATGTGAGGCAAAGGAATGAGAACATTAAAAAGTAGAGGGCCAGTTAAGTCCCATGAGAAATATCCCAGACAGGCCACATGGAACAACTACTACTAGCTACTGAATGAATGAGAGATTCAGAAAAGGCAATTGATAAATTCTACTTCTTTCCTCAACTGAGTCAAGTTTGTCCCAGGGGTTGATCACTAAACCTACCTACATATCTTTCCCTAGTCCATCTGCAAAGCCATTGTAGAAGCCAAATTTCACAGTTCACCACTTTGAATCACTGTGAATCTACAGAGGCTGGAACTGGATGCTTAACCCACTGTGAATTTCACTGTGGAGGTGTAATTACGGGTGAGCCAAATACTGACCCTAACTCAGGAAAGCTGAAATAGCTGACATTGTAAGAGGAAAAGAATGCAATGGCTTTTTACGTACAATGGCTCCACACCTTCTACTGTGCATGTGGAAAGGCCTGAGTGGTAGGAGTGGTGGAAGGACAAGATTGTCATGAATTTAGAAATTGGTGCACAAAGCTTTCTCCCAACATGGGATTCACAACAGACCAGCCAAAGCAGATACCTGCTCTGTGCAGCATCTTCAGACCATAAGATTCTTTGCCCTGGAGCTGAGGTCTACTGTGCAGCAGAGGTCACCCTTCTGGTCAGCCATGTCTGAATTATAAGAGCAGCTTCCTTCTTGTTCAGTCTACCATGCTGCTGCTCCAGATTGGAGAAACCATCATAAATGCCATCCATTAATGAATACCTACAACAAAGACTATAAAACAAACAATGAAACCTGATTATGGAACAAAAGCTTCTACCCAGAGAGAGGCACTGCACAACAATATGTATAATTTATTTTCAAATTGAAAAAATGATGAAAGTCTTAAACACAGATTGAAAACTATGTAAAAAATTTCTCTCCAAGCAAACCTATGTTGATAAAGAGCATAGACAATTTTTAAAGAGCAAAACTGAAGAAATTTTGGGGTAGACAGTTCCTTTGAAAGACTTTGCTAAATTCTTATGTGAATGTATCCTAGTAAGGAAACCAGTGTTACAGTAAAGGTATAGTTATCATATATTAAAAATGATTTTATCTGGTTAGCCTGATCTTCTCTTGGAATGCTTAATGCTTTTCTCTATTTTATGTGCCCTAATTTGTAGGAAAACATTGGTTTGTCCTTTCAGGCTTGCAGCTGGGAACTTAGGTTTATCAGGTTATGCCCATCACAGTGCTCCCGAGTCACTCCCATTCCTTTGTTTATCTGTAAATTCTTCTCTGTGCTCTCCTCCCCAACCAATTAACCACCTTTTCCCCTAATCAGATTCTGTTAACTTGTAAGATCAGATTCTTCTAAGGACACTGAACTTGTATTATAAGTTATGTCTTTTACATAGTCTACCTTAAAGTAATGCCCTTTTTGTATGGACACAGGAAGACAGTTAATATTATACTTTTGTAACTTGGGACTAATTGATTAAACTACATTATAAAATAGTATGTTATTTTGGGGATAATATTGAGATAATGCTTACATTGCCAGCTTTGACAAGCTACTGATACAGATGGGAAGCAACAGGAACACAATTCTGATGCATACTTGTATATTTTGCTTCTTCCAATTTTTAATTGTAACCAGGCTGGAGAAGACAGAACCAGTTTTATATAGCAATATACTACCATGATAACATGCAGCAAGATGGGTTAAAAGATGTGGCCCATGTTATTCCTTAATACTAATTCAAATACTGTTTTGGGCAATTCCTTGACTTAAGTATGACTGTCATAGGTAACAATACATAATAACTGCTATTCTTACTGTGATTTTACTAGCAACTTCTGAGAACTAAAGTCAACATCTTTAGGTGAAAATAAATCACAAAATTAGAATAATGCTGCTAAATCAGTAAGTTATTCACTCATGTTCAGCGGGATCCTATAACCAACTGATCCTTTCAGTACTGCATTCTTCCCCCTTCCTAAGTAATTCTATATTTTCACACAAAATAGGCTTTCTATACTGAAAGGCTGCAAACATCTCTGCTAACATAACTATTAAACTATGTGGTTAAACTGTCTTTAGCACTATTCAGAGCAGCAATGCATTACCATGAAGATACCTGCTATACTGGTGGACCACATGGGTCATAAATAAATGCCAAAAGGATGTTTTAAAAATACTTATTATTCTTCTGTGCAAATTTTATAGGGCTCATTTTCTTCTGGGTGGCCTCAATAAGTGGATTGTCATTTAAGGGTTGTTGAAGGCCATTTTTAGGGATAATACATCACTACCCAAATTTTGGTTTGGATCACAACACTGATGTTATAATACATGCATCAAGATACTATGAAAAATGTTTTCTACTCATATGGTGAGGCTTGCTAGGAAAACCCAAGAAAACTTCCAACTAGATCCAAAAGTAGTTCCAGTCGAGCAGGAAGAGAGGACTGACTGGGTTACATTTTAATTGTGTCATTTGTATCACTTGTTCTCCCGTTGATCTTCTATTTGCTCCAGCAGGCACCAGTAACATCTCCATTTGTCCCTGTCACGTGATATCTGCTTGCTCCAGGAACAGGAAGAGCCTCAAATCATTCATCCAGGGATATGATGAAGAAATCTGACCATCTAGTTGGTGGGCAGCCATGCGGTCTTCTGACATCTTGTGGAATCCAGTAGGTAACAGCTCTAGTCCAGGGGTCTTCTATGAATTGCATTACATGACCAGCCCATCTGATTTTTTTGTTTTTGTTTTTGTTTTGTTGTTTGTTTGTTAGTTTTGCTTTTTGGATCACACCTGGCAATGCACAGGGGTTACTCCTGGCTCTGCACTCAGGAATCACTCCTGGAAGTGCTCAGGGGACCATATGGGATGCTGGGAATCGAACCCGGGTCGGCCGCGTGCAAGGCAAATGCCCTACCCGCTGTGCTATCGCTCCAGCCCCCCATCTGATTTTTGATGCCTTGGCAAATGAGACTGCGTCCCTGATTCTTGACCATCGACGGAGGTCAGAACTCTGAATTTCTTCTCACTTGAGTGAGATGTGATACTCCTAGCATAGCTCTTTTGATTCCTCTTTGGGATGCCCGAATAGCGTTCTCATCCTGTTTACATAGGGTCCAGTTGTCTGAGGAATATGTTAGTGCAGGAAGAATGGTGGAATCGAAAAGATGTGCCCAGAGTCGGAGGTTCTTCTTCCTCTTAACCACTTCTTCAACGCTCTTGAAGGCATTTCACGCTGCTCTCTTCCTCCTGTGCATTTCTGGAACCAAGTCGTTCCTCATGTTGATTTCTCAACCCAGGTACACATAGCTGCTGCATTCAGAGATGTTTATTGCATTGAGAGCAAATGGAGCTTCAGGGACCAGTTCGTTTTTGTTGAGATTCAGCTGCAATCCAACCTTTCTACACTCGTGGTCGAAGTCGGCCAGCATTTGTGCCACTTGGCTAATGTTTGGCGTTATGAGAATGATGTAATCAGCAAAGTGGAGGTGGTATAATTGCCGACCGTCTAACTTCACTCCCATTCCTTCCCATTCCAGTCATCGCATGATGTTCTCAAGGGTGGCACTGAAGAGTTTTGGTGAAATGGTATCACCCTGCCGTACCCCTCTCTTTACATCAATGATTACTTCCTTGCAGAATGGTGAGATCCTGGTGGTGAATCCACAATACAGCTCACAGAGGAATTTGATATACTGAGTTTGAATGCCCTGTTTCACTAGGGCTTCGATGACTGCTTCAATCTCAACAGAATCAAAGGCCTTTAAGTTGATGAATGTTAGACAGAGCGGCATCTTGAACTCTCTCGAAACTTCAGTGAGTTTGTTTACTGTGTGGATATGGTCTATCATGCTGAATTCCCTCGGAACCCAGATTGCTCGCATGGTTGTCCTTCGTCTAGAGTTCTGCCTATTCTATTCAGGATGACTTGAGTGAACAACTTGTAGACGACGGACAGCAGGTAGATTGGGCAATAGTTGCCGATGTCGTGGATGTCTCCCTTCTTGTACAACAGAACGGTCCTACTGGTTTTCCACTGGGACAGAACCTTGCATTCAGACAGCTAGTGTGTGAATAGTTGGGCCAGTGTAGTGATGAGTACTGGCAGCAGATTCTTCAGGTGTTCAGGTCTGACCTTGTCTGGACCAGGTACTGTTCGCTTCTTTACCAGCGAAATGACATGTCGGATTTCAAAAGGGAAAACATTGGGAACGACATATCCATCCTGCAGAATTGGTATGTGGGCAGGTGGACATGGCTGTCAAAGAGATCCGAGTAGAAGTTGTGAATAATTTTCTCCATTGCCTTTCTGGAGGATGTGATAAATCCATCAGGACATCGGAGGGCAGTCATCTTGGTCTTGTAGTTGGCGAAGTATAGGCGAGCATTGTGAATACTTTTCCTGGCTTCTGCTGCATCGGCCATCACTGCTGCTCTTCTCTTTTTGAGGTCTCCCTTTATCGAATCTCTGCACAGCTTTGCGAGCTTGGACATTAGCTTGTGGTTGCCTGAAGCTCGTGCCAAACCACATTGATGAATGAGCTCGAGAGTTTCTGAAGACAGGTGTCTGTGGCTTTCTCACTCTCAGCATTCTTCGCACAGTCATGGAGGTGCTGAACCAGTCGATCATATTCCTCATCGATGTTGTCAAGGACAGCATCTTCCCACATTGCTGCAATAGTGCCAAAGAGCTCCCAGTTGGTGGTCATTCTGGGAGTTGCCTTTTTAGACTTAAATTTTGCAGACCTTTCTCCCTGCTCTGTGACGTAGAATTTTGCACGAAGGAGACAGTGGTTCGATCCCATTTGGAATTTTGGGACAACAGCGACATCGGTCAGGCAAAACCTTCGATTGAATATGATGTGGTCAATTTCATTGTGGAACTATCCACCAGGCGACTCCCATGTCCAGTATTTAGATTTGGACTTCTGGAACTGTGAGTTCCCATGAATGGTCTTGGTCAACATGATGAACTCAGACAGTCTCTCACCCTGATTGTTCCACTCTAGGCCATGGGTCCCAATGTGGAGTTCTTTGGGCGACCTTCTTGGACCTATCTTGGAATTAAAATCACCAACAATGATCTTGTAGAAGGTGTGGTCTTCTTTATAGAATTTCTCCAGTTCCATGTAGAACCTCTCAATTTCTTCTTCATCGTAGTTGGAAGTTGGTGTGTAGATTATGAAGATAGAAACTGCAGGCAGTAAGCCACATCTATTCAAGTGTAATCATCTGTGTAATGGCCAAGGCATTGAATTACTCCATGGGAAGATGATTAAAGAAATGTTTTAAAAATCCTTTCAAGGTATCAGAGAGAGGATATAGAGGTTAAGGTTCTTGCTTTGTTTGTGGCTGACCCTAGTTCAATCCCTGACACCATACATGCAGCACTACCAAGAATGACCCCATAATATAGATCTAGGAGTAGTACCTGAGTACTACTGATGTGAACCAAACGGCCCAGCCAAAAAAAGTTCTTAAAAAAGAAGGGGGGGCCTTCAAAATGTGAAATTATGTTGCATTTGAGAAGCTGTTCAAAATACCATTGAAAAAAGGAATATTAGCCAAATCTACAATGCAATGTGTTTACCAGAATGGAGTCATAAATTCAATATAGTTCAATAGGAACCTTATTAGTAGATACCCGACACAAGTGCTGTGGCAATTTACTGTGAGGTCCTATTCACTTTTTTCAGGTTTTGACTATTTTACTATTTGACAGGTTTTCACAAGTTTGACTGAACTCTTAAGTGGAAAAGGTGGAGAATGTGAGCAAGCATCCTGGCAGCATAGATTATTGTTCCTCCTTTTTAAAAAGGATTAGATATTCATCCTGAACAAAAGCCAATATGTGAGTATTCTGGGATCGAGCCAAGAAATCATATAGTACAGGACTCAGGAAAAGCTCTGCCAACCTGTATATCAGGTAATTGGTAAAAATAACTTGAATTTGGACTCTGAAACAAGTAGTGAATTTGCTCTAACTCCTCTTTCCATGACTGGTGTCTTGTGGAGATATCCCTGCAGAAGAGATAAATTATGCAAGCCCAGTCTTCTCAGGGAATATTTCAGGATATCTTTGTAGTGGGGGTCTAGGTAGGGAGAAAAAACTCAAAGTTTGGCTGCAGCAGATGTTAAGAACTTAACCAGCATCCCTATCCATCAGGGCAATACCACATAAAGTGAGTGATCTTATAATGGTGGCCTCTCTAAGAATAGTAAAAGAGATTTGGTTTGCTAGTACTAACCCTGGTTTGATACCCCACACCCAATATGATCCCCCAAGCCCTACTGGGAATGATCCCTGAGTATAGAGCCAGGAGTAAGTTCTGAGCATAGCTGGGTGTTGTCCAACCCCACACCTGCTCAAAAAAAATAAAAAGAAAAAGAAATCTTTCAAACTGAAATTTATAAAATGCTATTCAGTGATTTTTATATATGAAAAATATCCAAGACTCTGGTAAAGGTAAACATCTCTTTACATGTAGAGAATTCTGATTCTTTTATAATAGCCACTAAGCTATAATATATAGAAATAATAGCTGTATTTTATTGATGATTATCTTTTGTAAAATAGGTAAATACCAAAAGTGTAAAAGGATAAATAGAAGGCAAAAACATTTGTAGAAATATAAAAAGGTTGTTTCAGTATAAAATGAACTTTATAGTAGATAAGTTATCAAATTCTCATAGTAACCACAAAGCCAAAACCTATAGTAGTTACACAGATAAGTTTTTTATTTTATAAAAAAGATAAATGGCACATCATTTTGTAAAGCTATGCTCTGAGAAAAATATAATGGAAATTAACCAGAATAATCCATAAGATGATGTAAATCCTTATATATTACTAATAACTCGAAGAACAAATTGAATGAGCTGACAGAATATCACAGAAAGGCTGGATGGGTTAAGAAACAAACAAGAAACCAATTTCACTAACTATTTCAACTTTAAAAGCATATCCAAGCTCAAAGTAAACAAATGGAAAATTTTACATGTGGAAAAAAAAGAAATAGGGGGAATTTTTTATTTTCATTTGTCTCAAAAAATACTTTTTAGCTTTCCTTTTATCAGACAAAATAAAATTTAAAACAACAATAGTATCAGGAGACAAGATCAATATATAAAAGGGAGAAAATTAATCCAGAAGATAGGTTATAGATGTACATGTATACATCAACATTATCAACATTATTTACATACATATGTACCAAAATGACATATACATATGTACACTAACAGAGCACATAAATATATTAACCAAATACTAACATTTCTGAACTAATACCAGTAGATCTAAAGTGATAATAAAATATGAGACCTTTTAATTTCATCAACAGGTAATAATTTAAAACGTACTGAATATGAACCACACTAATATGATCAGCAGCTCAAATGTAACTTACAGACATTTATAGAGCATAACATGTAACAACAGAAGATTATTTATTGAAATACATATAGAACATTCTCTAGAATAGATTAAGTGGTAGGACACAAAAGAAATCTCAGTAAATTTAAAAGGATTTTAAATTTAAATTATCCAAAATATATTTTCTATCCGAAGTGGTATAAAACTAGAAATCATAAAAGGAAAGCTAAAAAGTATTTTTTAAGACAAATGAAAATAAAAAACAAAAATACCAAATTCTGAGTAAATTTCTGCAGACACTACAGATAGAGAACTTTAGAGAGACATATGAATTTATTGATAGACTACAAATCTATAAAATAACAACATTTAATAAATTTATATAATAAAGAAATAGACTGTATGAAGTAGAATTTAAATGGTAATCTGAAAAAATGAAAAATAACAAAACTAAGATCATATACTCACCCTGTCTCAGCACAGGCATAAACCTTGCAAGTACCATGAATTTACCAATCACCCTTTGAACTTTAAACACAGTTCTTTACCCAAACTCTTTACCCAAACCTTCCACAACCCTAACCCTAAACCTAGCCTGAATCCGTATCATAACCTTAATCCATATAAACTTGACCGATACTAATGCCAAATTATTCAAATTTTTCTACATTTTTGGACTGGAGCGATAGATAGCACAATGGGTGGGGCATTACCTTGCACTCAGCCCACTGGAGTTTGATTCCTCCATCTCTCTCAGAGAGCCTGGCAAGCTACTGAGAGTATCCTGCCCAAACAGCAGAGCCTGGCAAGCTACCTGTGGTATATTCGATATGCCAAAAATAGTAACAACAAGTCTCACAATGGAGACACTACTGGTGCCCACTTGAGCAAATCAATGAACAACAGGAGAACAGTGCGACAGTGCAGTGCTTTCTACATTTAAATCTTTCCCAAACATAACATTATTTAATATAAACACAGAAAAAGCTGACACCTTGAACACTACAAACCTAAGCCTAACCATAGCCTAAACTAATCCTAAAGCTAATCCAATCAGTATACTCACCCTGCCTCAGCACAGGCATAAACCTTTCAAGTACCACCAATTTATCAATCACCCAATATACACTTGCTCTTTGAACTTCAAAGGTGATAATATTTGTCACCTAACCCCTATACAATTCCTAAACCTACTCCTCATCCTAATCCTAATCCAACAAAGTCTGACCATACATGTCAAAACCTACTAATTTTCCTCAATATAAAAATCTTCCAAAACTGAAAATTCATTTTAAAATAAGAATACAGAGAATGCTACCAACTCAAACCTCCACAATCCTTACCTACTAGGTAGTCCTAGGCCAGTAGTAATGCTAATCCTATCATTGTACTAACACTGACACAAGTTTAGGCAGACAAATAGCCTAAATTCAACAATTGCCTAGTACTTCACTTGTGTTTTTTACTTTGAAAACTGCAGTGCTGAACATCTAAAACCTGCAAAATCCCTAATTCTAACTCTAGCCCAATTCCTAATTCTAACCCTAATTTATACCAAGCTTGACTTTTATAGATGCCAACAATTACTCAGTATCATGTCATTCAGCATTTATACCTTTTTTGGTGATACATATGGCACAAAGCAAATTTATCTCTTTTCATAAATACCCATACTCTACATGGGTATATACGCTATTCTATATCAGTAAGACCAATTGTCAGCAACAGTTATTCCTGACACAAATCTTTGTTCCGTCATTGTAGGAAAATATATCGTGAATATTTTCCTGCATTTGTAATCTCTAGGTCACAGACTGAGGAATAGATTATAACAACTTTGGCATAAAGGCAAACTGCAAATAAATTTAACACTTTTTCAGTGATATTGAATACTTCAACTACTTTAAGAATATTCTTTTACAGTTGGAATGGAACTTTATCTGGAATTCTTCACATGGGGATGGCTGACAGAATGGGTTTTAACAAAAAGATCGTCGGAAATGGTGTACATTACTTTCAGAAGAAAAATAGAGATAAGGCATAGGTTTGATTGGTCAGCCATTGTATTGTATATTACTAATAATACATTTATCCAAAATTTAGCGGCATAAAACAATAAAAGTGAATTATTTCCAAAACCATTACTTCATGAGTCGTTTAACAAGGTGGTTCTGGCTGAGACTCACCCATGAATTTACAGTCGAAATAAAATATAGTTTCAGTGTTTCAAAGTATGATTGAGAACGAATGATTTTTCTCTCATGCTCTTTAACTTAGCTGTTAGCAAAAGAGCTCAATTGTAAATTTCTCTAAAGGTAGCTCACTATATGGCAGCTAATTTCACCCAAGCAAGTTGTCCAAATCAGAAGGTGAGAGGGAAGAAAATAAATCAAGATAAAGTCAAACTGT
The DNA here is from genome assembly GCF_027595985.1 of Sorex araneus. Lineage (NCBI taxonomy): Eukaryota > Metazoa > Chordata > Mammalia > Eulipotyphla > Soricidae > Sorex > Sorex araneus. The sequence continues at coordinate 90,621,090 of NC_073304.1, read as the reverse complement.
ATCTTGTCTTATAATCTTGGAAGCAACATGCAATCACTTTTATATCCAATTTATCAGGAAGACCAAAACTGATAGAGTTGAAGGGGACTAAACACACAGGTGTTCAAGGACCAACAGGGAAGATTTAATTGCTAAGACAATTGTAGAGGCTATTAATGCAACTCTAAGTAGAAAATATGATCCACATGACTCTTCTGACTTGACACCTCACAAAAAATTTAAACCAGTTCACATTATAATATTCATGTGTCTGAAGTTGAAAATATTTCAGCTTTGGAATCCCAGCATATTAGGGGTCAATGTCAGCATTATAAGAAACAATATATTTTGAAGTAAAAGCTTTCCCAAGTATTTATCACTGTTTTCTCCCTGTCCAACAGGCTTCAAACTATTTGGTGAATTGAATCTTAATTGCTGGAATCTCATAACTAATGACCTGAAATATTCTCACAGCATCTCATATGGTTAGTCTTCCTTCCATGTCTGATAGCAAAAGTACCTCAGATCAAATTATTGACAACCCATATTCTTTAAAACACACATAGTCTGTTAATATTTGAGTGGGGGAAGTATAAGTTCATGGCCTTAAAAGAAAGGGTAAAGGGCAAAGAAGATAGAAAGAGGTGAATCAAAATATCACCTTGGGTCAGAGCCCCAAAAAACTGCTCATCAACTACAGAATCTGTTAGGAAAATAGACAAAGAAAATCGTTCCTGAATGGAATCACACTCTGCAGCATGAAGAGGGTCTAGGAGGTGGGTAGATCAAGGATAATGTGAGACACATTATCAGCATATGTTAATTATACCCATATTGTATATGCACTGCCTCTATAATATGACTTGAAATATACATGAGTTAACGCTATGTCTCTTGATCATAAACCCTACTTAAATTCTTTTCAATACGTGACTGGATGTACTGATCCCCAAATACTCCTCAGACTATTACTGGTTGCTGCTTTTAGCACTTGAATAAATTAATTGGTCCTTAACATAAGATGAATTGAGGGCAAAAAATCAAGTTCAGAATTAGATAAGCATTTGGTGTCTGAGAGATCAAAGGAGAATGCTGGATGCAGGTCTTAAAAAATATTCCACTAGGAAGATCAGTACAAATGGAATCTTCCTAAACCAAACAGGCTCATTTAATGCCATTAGTTAGACGTGAAGGTCTTGCACAAGTTTTCTTCTTCAGTCTCCTCAGTCTTATACTTTTAAGCAACAGCTGGGGTGGGCAGATGCTTTTTCAGTGATTTTGGTTTGGGGTTTTGAGTTTTTTTTCTGGTCCTGTTTTTGGGTCACACATAACAGCGTTCAGGTGTTGTTCCTGGCTCTGCCTTAGGAATTACTCCTGATGGTGTACAGGAAACCATATAGAATGCCAGCGATTCAACTCAGATCAGCTGTGTGCAAAGCAAGTACACCACCCAATACACTGTCTCTTAAGTCCCATCTTTTTCAGTGATTTTATTGATACTTAAAAAGTTATATTAGCTTTTATGGAGAAAGAAATAATTTTTCAGAGAGCACATTATGAAAATGTTTTGATGTATATATCAAGGAATACTTTTAGGGATATTTTCTTTTTATTTTGTTCTATCACTGAAAAAAGTTCAAGTCTTTAGGAGCAGCCATTTCTCTGTTTCAATTCCAGAGGCTGTTTTTCCAAAACAAAAATCCCATGCTTGGTTGGAATCCACCGTTTAATGAAAAATTTCACCACAAAATCATATTTCTTAAAATAGACACTGATCAGCTACTCTTGGTGAATTATGTACCTATGGTTCATCCAAACTTGCATGTCTCATTTTCATAAAAGGAAGACAAATTTCACATTTAGAGTACAGCACATGGGGTCCAGGTACAGAATAATTACTGTGTGTGAGCAGCTTTTCCCAACACTAAGCTTTGGCTATAACATCACAACATATGCATTTTCTATAGCTGGATGTCATTTTATGTACCCACAATTTGGACAGGTATATGCATTTATTGATAAATACATTTTCCAGAAGACTGCTACCTATCTATAGATAAACATGATTATCTGAGATTCTTCAATTGATTATTCCTTCATATCTCCTCCTTGAGCTGTGATAGTCTTCTCAGCATAAACATAAGACAGAATAAGACTATGGTAAAATGCCCAAACCATTTTACATATAATGGATTATCTGAAATCTGCAACTCAACCCTGAGCTAAGCCAACAGAGACTTTGAGATGTATTATAGTCCAACATCTCCCCTTAGTAATCATGCTAATCAATTTACATTACAGATTGAATGTTCTTTTGGAGAACAACATATCATCAGGTGTAATGAATAAAAATAGAAAGCTTATATAAGGAAAGAATAAAGGTATGAACAAAGTTAGTTCAACAAAATAGTAACCAAAGAGAACAAAACTGGCTAAATTTCTCTTAAATATACTAGACTAAAAAACTAAAAATTGAAAAAATATTATTAAATGACATTTTCATCAAGAAGATATAATAACTATAAATATGTACACCCAACATAAGAATATCTAAGTATTCTTATGCAAACATCAAAAGAAGATAGATAATACAAGAACAGTAGCAAACTTTAAAATCACACTTTAAATAAATTATACAGGTGAAATCAATAAGGAATTGCTGGACAATACTAAAGACCAAATGGATTTTACAAACTTTCAGAATATCATACCCAATAGCAAAAGAAGACTCATTCTTCTCTAGCACATATTCTCCATAATATATCATATATTATAAATCAAACCAAAGCCCTAAGAAAGATTGAAGTTATATCAAGTTCTTCTGATACTTGGTATGGGGAAACTATCAATAAAAGAAAATAATTAAAAATTTGTAAACATATGGGAATGAAACAGCATGCTTTGAAAAACCAATAGTGGAGTCCAGAGTGATAGTACAGTGCATAGGGTATTTGTACTGTACACAGTTGACCCAGAATTGATCCACTCAACCCAAATGATTTGTACAAAAGTAGACAGCTCTAAAACTCACATGAAACCACAAAAGTTCATGAAAAACCAATCCATTTTTGGAGCAAAAACAATTGGAAAGAAGTATCAAGAAACAAAGTTCAAAGCATTTCACTACCTTACTTAAAAAATATATTACAGAGCATAACATGAGGCCCTCATAGCCATGCCACTGGACTCTGCACCAGGCTGCTACACTCGGGACGCTCCAGAGTGGGGTGGGTGAGAGCCCTCCCACACTAAGGGACCCAGCCCCAGCAGCCAACCTCCACAACTCAACTGCCACCACTCTCAAGGCCACTCCCCACATGCTCTGGCTGAGCCTCATGCATGAGTGAAGTCCCATGGAATCCAGGTAATGCAGAATGTTGTGACCTTGAACTCTAGGGTCAATGGGATCTGGGAACAGAGATCCTCTACCCATTTCTCCCAGTCTCCAGTGACCCAAGGGGTCACACCCTTAAGTCACTTCTTGCTTGCGCCAGATAATCTCGTCATTGGCCACCATCCAGATCACATGGCTGCTTCTCCCAGAAGGGAGCATAACATGAGGCCCCCATTGCCATGCCACCAGACTCCGCGCCAGGCTGCTTCACTCAGGGCACCCCAGAGGGTGGTGGGTGAGAGCCCTCCTCACCCCAAGGCAGCCCCGGCAGCCGACCTCCACAACCCAACTGCTGCCACACTCAACACCACTCCCCACATGTTCAGGCCAAGCCTCATATATGAGTGTATATATTCCTGGACCACACAGCCCCAGAAGCAGCCACATGACACATAAGACACTCCCTACCCGGGAAAGGATATTTACACAATACCCATCAGATAAGGGGTTGATATCAATGGTATATAAAGCACTGGTTGAACTCTACAAGAAGAAAACATCCAACCCCATCAAAAAATGGGGCAAAGAAATGAACAGAAACTTTACCAAGGAAGAAATACGAATGGCCAAAAGGCACATGAAAAAGTGCTCTACATCACTAATCGTCAGAGAGATGCAGATCAAAACAACCATGAGATACCACCTCACACCACAGAGACTAGCACACATCCAAAAGAACAAAAGCAACCGCTGTTGGAGAGGATGTGGGGAGAAAGGGACCCTTCTTCACTGCTGGTGGGAATGCCGACTGGTTCAGCCCTTCTGGAAAACAATTTGGACGACTCTCAAAAAATTAGATATTGAATTCCCATTTGACCCAGCAATACCACTGCTGGGAATATATCCCAGAGAGGCAAAAAAGTACAATCGAAACAACATCTGCACATGTATGTTCATCGCAGCACTGTTTACAATAGCCAGAATCTGGAAAAAAACCGAATGCCCCAGAACGGATGACTGGTTGAGGAAACTTTGGTACATCTATACAATGGAATACTATGCAGCTGTTAGAAAAAAGGAGGTCAAGAATTTTGTAGTTAAGTGGATGGGCATGAAAAGTTTCATGCTGAGTGAAATGAGTCAGAAAGAGAGAGACAGACATAGAAAGATTGCACTCATCTATGGTATATAGAATAACAGAGTGGGAGACTAACACCCAAGAACTGTAGAAATAAGTACCAGGAGGTTGACTCCATGGCTTCGAGGCTGGCCTCACGTTCCGGGGAAAGGGCAACTCAGAGAAGCGATCACCAACTACATTGTAGTCGAAGGCCATGTGGGGTAAGGGAGTTGCGGGCTGAATGAGGGCTAGAGACTGAGCACAGCGGCCACTCAACACCTTTATTGCAAACCACAACAGCTAATTAGAGAGAGAAAACAGAAGGGAATTCCTTGCCACAGTGGCAGGGTGGGGTGGGGGGGAGATGGGATTGGGGAGGGTGGGAGGGACACTGGGTTTACGGGTGGTGGAGAACGGGCACTGGTGAAGGGATGGGTTCCCAAACTTTGTATGAGGGAAGTATAAGCACAAAAGTGTATAAATCTGTAACTGTACCCTCACGGTGATTCTCTAATTAAAAATAAATAAATTAAAAAAAAAAAGACACTCCCTACCCGGAAGAAATCAAGCTTTCACTATTTGCAGACGATATGATACTATACCTAGAAACCTAAAACCTCTACCAAGAAACTCTTACAAACAATAGACTTGTACAGTAAAGTTGCAGGTTATACAATCCATGGCCTTCCTTATACACAAATAATGAGATAGAAAAGTGACATTAAAAAAACAATCCCATTCACAATCGTGCCCCAGAAAATCAAGTACCTTAGAATCAGCCTAACTAAGGAGGTCAAGGATCTCTACAAAGAAAACTACAAAACGCTAATCAATGAAATAAAAGAGGACACGAGGAAATGGAAACATATTCCCTGCTCATGGATAGGAAGAATGAACATTGTCAAAATGGCAATACTCCCCAAAGCACTGTACAGATTAAATGCAATCCCTATAAGGATACCCATGAAAAACTTCAAAGAAATGGATCAAACATTCCTGAAATTTATATGGAACAATAAACACCCATGAATAGCTAAAGCAATTCTCTGGAAAAGAACGATGGGAAGCATCACCCTCTCCAACCTCAAACTCTACTATAAAGCAGTAATAATCAAAACATCAAGGTACTCGTGCAAAGGCAGATCTGCAGACCAATAGAACAGGGTAGAATATCCCTACATACAATCTCAATTGTATGAACATCTGATCTTTGATAAGGGAGCAAGAAATGTGAAGTGAAGCAAAGAAAGCCTCTTCAACAAATGGTGCTGGCATAACTGGACAACCACTTGCAAAAAAAAATGGGTTTAGATCTTGACCTATCACCATGCACAAAATTCAGATCAAAATGGATTAAAGACCTCAACATCAGACCACAATCCATAAGGTACATTGAAGACAAGGTTGGCAAAACTCTCCACAACATTGTAGCTAATGGTATATTCAAAGATGACATGCCACTGACCAACCAAGTGGAAACAGAGATAAACTAATGGGACTATATTAAACTAAAAAGCTTCTGCACGACAAAAGATACAGTGACCAAAATACAAAGACAATCTATGGAATGGGAAAGAATATTCACACAATACCCATCAGATAAGGGGTTGATATCAAGGATATACAAGGCATTGGTTTGAATCTACAAGAAGAAAACATCTAATCCCATCAAAATATGGGGCAACAAAATGAACAGAAATTTTCTCAAGGAAGAAATACAAATGGAAAAAAGGCACATGAAAAAATGCTCTTCATCACTAATCATCAGAGAGATGCAGAACAAAACAACCATGAGATACCACCTCACACCACAGAGAATGGCACACATCCAAAAGAACAAAAGCAATGCTGTTGGTGTGGATGAGGGGAGAAAGGGAACCTCTTACACTGCTGGTGGGAATAACAACTGGTTCAAACCTTTTGGAAAACAGTATGGTCACTTCTCAAAAAATTAGAAATTGAGCTCCCATTTGACCCAGAAATACCACTCCTGAGAATATATCCCGGAGAGGCAAAAAAGTACAGTCAAAATGACATCAGCACTGGAATGTTCATTGCAGCACTGTTTATAATAGCCAGAATCTGGAAAAAACCTGAGTGCCCTAGAACAGATGACTGGTTAAAGAAACTTTGGTATATCTACACAATGGAATACTATGCAGCTGTTAGAAAAAATGAAGTCATGACCTTTGCATATAAGTGGATCAACATGGAAAGTATCATGCTAGGTGAAATGAATCAGAAAGACACAGACATAGAAAGATTGCACTCATCTGTGGAACATAAAATAACAGAATAGGAGACTAACACCCAAGAACAGTAGAGATAAGTACCAGGAAGTTGGCTCCAAGGCTTAGAAGCTGGCCTCACACACTGGAGGAAGGAGCAGCTTACATAGAGAAGGGAACGCCAGGTAAAGTGTGGTTTGAGAACCCGCACGGGATGGGAGATGCGCACTGAAAATAGAATATAGTCCAAACACAATGGCCACACAGTACCTCTGTTGCAAACCACAGCACCCAAAAGGAGAAAGAGATCAAAAGGGAATGCCCTGCCACAGAGGTGGGGGGGTGAGGGTGGGAGGGATACTGGGAACACTGGTGGAGGGATGTAAACAAAATGCAATCATAAAAGCTCATAAGTTTGTAACTAACTCATGGTGATTCACTAATAAAAAAAATTTTAAAAAGACACTTCCTACCCATTCTCCATAATTACCACATCATATTCGATTTAGGCAGTAGGCAGAAAATCATAGAGGAAATTATATATATGCATATATACATATTGTCAGATATATATATATATATATACCAAAGCTCACATTACCCAAACTTTAACAACTTGTTACTGATATCCTATAGAATGTCTTAATGGCTCCATTAAGAACAGTCTTCGCACTGTTTTCTATGTGAACAATTTTTTCTAAGCATGTTCAGCAGTTCTTCATAACAGACAATACAAAATATACTCTTTCGGTTGTGTTTTGGCACAGGGACTGGGGCTTGGGATGGAAACATCCCAAATTTGGTGGTGGGAAGATGTAATGGTGGTGGGATTGGTGTTTGAATATTAAATGTAATCAATTATTGTGAACTTATACAATAAATTTAGAATTTAAAAAATATATTACTCAGCCTCCACTATCTTGACTTACTTACTGGCTCTGCTCAAGAGATTACCAACTTATATATCCCAGTAGATGATAACATGGAGCTAAAATTCATAGAAACAGATGTCCCATGGCTGAAAACTCTGGGACGCCCTCAGGAGACCAGCAAGACAAGGACAAGCCCTAACTAAGCCCCAGCAACTATACCTATACCCCATTCTGCAGCCTTGCACAGGTCTCAACTCCACTGATTTACAAATATTCTCTGCAGAGATGCTAAACTGAATAACATAAGGTACCTCTGTGCCCAGGCTGAGAACTCTGGTGTTTCTCAAAGTTGGGGTGCATAGCCTTCCCTCTCTCCCTGTACTTCCAGGAGGTCCTAGCAGCCACAACTGCTTCCCACACCTCAACCATGTCTACTCATTGTCCCATATCATAGATTCTAAAATCTCTGGGCTACAGAACACCTCCTAGTTCCTCAATACTGAAATTCCAGTAGAATCACACCAAATTAGATAAGAAAGTAACCTAGAAACCAACTAAACTCAACAAACAGAAACATTAACACAGAAAGCTCAATTAGCAACAAACAGTTTACTAAATTCTTAGACAAAGACTTAAAAACCCCATAATTATTTTCACATAAAATTTTCATTTTTATATTTATTTTAATATTGAAGCTCTGTTATCTAATCAATGCCAATCCTAGAATTGAATCAGCAGTTGTGGCTCTTATCTACATTAAAATTAGTAAAAAGTATACATATATATGTGTGTGTGTATATATATATGTATATATATATATATATACTACTAAGTTACAGTTATCAAAACAGAAGTAATAGGAGCCAGACATTGTGTCTGTAATTAATAATATTGTTTTGTTTGCTTGGAATGCATGGCAAGTATTCTTACAAAATATTGTTCAACAAGATAAAAAAGTGGAAGGCTGAGTAAAGTGGATATTTCTAGAATGAGCATATTTATGAAAGTAAACAATCCATGGGAAAATCATATTATAATAGAAGACAAAGAAAATGCTAGCACAAAAGCCTCAGGTATGTGTTCCACATCATTTAGACATTTGACCAAAGTGAGCAGTGGGATAGCTTATCACAGACCTTTGCTCATTGATAACAATGGGAAGCATGGTACCCCAAAGTACAGATTAGTTGAAATCCTACAAATCAGTGACAGCCTTGGTGGCTTGACTCATTGAATGTTGTGTAAATCATTAAATAGGACATAGTTCCCTAGAGGGAAAATGCATAGGCAGTCAGTGAGGGTCATGCTTCATATATATCTGTAATTGTATATATATATATATATGTATGTATGTATGTATGTATATGTAAATACTATATATATGAAGAAAAGCATAATTAGGAAGCTAAAAGTGAGCAACTTAGTAAAAAAAATTATATAAATACTAAATGTATGATTTCCAGACATAGCTTTCAGATTATCATTTACTAAATAATAAATAGATTACTAAAGTGGTGGCCATGTCACCGGGATAAATGATGCTGAAATATACATGGCAAGTATGTACCGAAATGATTCCTCTAATCTTTCCCCAAGGTTACTAATGCAATTGACTCCAGTAACTGCAACCCAAGAGAAGGATAATACTCTGACAATTCAAACCTAGTGACATATGATCCCTAAAACGTCTTTGATGCCAGAAACCTGAACCATTGTCATATCCCTGGCTAGAATGGAGACATAAAAGAAGCAGGGAATAAATTGAGTCCTTGCCAAGTTTTAGCTTATTTTGATTCTGCATGATTACCAACTTGGTAATCATGTCCCACATTACCTATTAATATTTAACTGAAAATGAGTATACATTGCAACTAAAAGACCCCTCACATTTGTGTTTGTTCTTTATCACTATCAGAGCATTTCCTAATAGATTCTAATAGAGTAATGTATTCGACAACAGGGATTTGTTCAGAGAACTGTACCATCAGGCAATTTCATCATTGTACAAATATAATAGAGTGTGTATTATTTTCCAAACAATATTTCATTCAACGAGACTGGAGCAATAGCACAGCATATAGAGCATTTGCCTTGCATGCGGCTGACCCGAGTTTGATTCCTCCACCCTCCTTGGAGAGCACAACAAGCTACTGAGAGTATCTTGCCTACGTAGCAGAGCCTGGCAAGCTCCTTGTGGTGTATTCGATATGCCAAAAACAGTAACAACAAGTCTCACAATGGAGACATTACTGGTGCCTGCTCTAGCAAATCGATGAGCAACAGGATGGCAGTGACAGTATAGCATTTGGGTAGGTATCTTGAAAAAGAAGCTATGCCACCCTTGACTTCTTATTTCTCCTATTGTACATGGGTAGCATGTGCTTATAGATGTACTTAAAGGATTCAGAGATTTACTATATGAGATATTTAAAAGCTGTAGTTTGTTGCCTGCAACATTGCCCCCAAGCAAGACATCCTGTCTTTAAAGATCCTGAGACTTTCAAATTGATTTAATCACTGAAAATTCTTTCAGTCATCAGTTCTATAAGAGGGAGCTTATATTCATCTGAAAATTTGCTCTGGCAATAAATTTTCTCCATAATCAGGCTCTATAATGTTTTCTATTTTCAGCTATATTTGTATCACAGATTCACTCACATTAACATTCTGAGTGGCAATTATTTCATCATTTAGGTCACTCAAAAAAAATTTTGTTTTTGCTTTGTGGGTCACACCCAGTGATACTCAGGAGTTACTCCTGGCTCTGCACTCAGGAATTACTTCTGGTGGTGCTTGGAGGACCATATGGGATGCCAGGGATCGAACCCAGGTCAGCCGCATGCAAGGCAAATGCCCTACCCGCTGTACTATCACTCCAGTCCCGGTCACTCAAAATTTTAACAGCTTTCACTGTTACTCTGGGGTGAGTAAATAACTTGGGGTGCTCCTCCATCTGAGTCAAAATTCTTCTCTGGAGAAAGAGAGAGAAGAAAAGTATCTGCCAAAGAGATAGGCTGGGGGTGGAGGAGAGGGGAGGGAAACTGAGGACATTGGTGGTGGGAAATATAAATTGGTGGAGGGAATTGGTGACTGAACCCAATCATGAACAGCTTTTAAGCTGTGAATCTCATAGTGATTCAATTTTTTAAAAATCTCTTCTTTATTATACTCTAGTTGCATGCCAGATTTACCCATCAGGATATCTGGACTTCCATTAGATGTTGCTACCAATTAATCCAACATCATATTCAGTTTGTTTTTTCTTTCAATACTGCAATTTGAGGGTAATGATAATGCTCTTCAAATTTGTCCCTCCAGTATGAAGAAGAAATAAATCCTTTCCTAGGTAAATGAAAGGTTAGAATTTTCACTAACTCTGGATCTGCCTCAGAAGAAATGTTGAAAGCTCTCTAAGATAAAATGATACATAACAGTCAAAGCCACATTAATAAGAAATTGGTTATTATCTCATTACCTGACTCAACACCATATTATAAAGTATCAAAATCAAAACAGCGTGGTACTGGACTAAAACTAGACCCTTTGACAAATGGGTTAGAATAAAAAACCCAAAGACAAACCCCCAGATCTATGACCAACTAATTTTCAGAGACTGAGTTCATGAAATAAAGACATCCTCTTCAACAAACAGTGTTGGATACAATGGATAACCACATGCAAAAAAAAAAAAAATGCAAGCTTGATTCTTATCTCATACCTATCACAAAAGTCAAATCAAAATGGATCAGAGTTGAGTGTGAGAAATCATCTCCCTAACAAAAACCCTAAGGGCAGGGTAACAACCTGGGTAAAAGAAGTTTAGATATGAGGGCAGAAAAAGTGCTCCCAGGAATGAATAGAATAAAACAATTTAAGGTGTGTTAGATAAGGAGGGCAACAAAGGCAAGAGAAGAATAGAAAGAATAGCCAAGAACAGAATATGGAATTGTCACAACTTTACCCCAGCCTCTGTTCTTAATGTACTGGTTAAATTTTGGTGCTTACTGTCCTTAATGTCTGTCATCTTAAACAATGACTCATGTCATTCAAACCCTAGCACCACAGGGCCACCAAAGCACCATGAAGATTGCCCTGGAGGCCCCTGATCGCCACTTGGGAGACCCTCCCCCAACTCCCAACCCCCCAAAAATATATAAAATGATGCATAAAAGCACTTGACAAAATACAATAAAACCATCAAAATTAATTGTATTTCTATCTATTGACAATGAAACATCAGAAAACTACCCCATCCACAATAGTTTTAAACATAATTTAAGAATTAATTTAATCAAATGAAAAATATTTTACAAAGAAAAAATTATTTAAAATACTTTTTTTGTTGAGTCACCTGAGATGCACAATTACAAAGCTATTCATGATCAGGTTTCAGTCAATGTTCAGACACCTGTCCCTCCACCAGTGTACATTTCCCACTGCCAGTGACTCCAGTTTCCCTCCTGCCATCCTCCACCCCCAGCCTGCCTCTATGGCACTCATTTTCCCTCCTTTCCTCCCTGACATTATGGTTTGCAATATAGATACTGAGAGGTTATCATATTTGTTCTTTTATCTACTTTTAGCACACAGTTCTTATTCAAAGTGATCATTTCCAAACTAACATTACCATATTAGTTGGAAATGGTTTCTTCTCCATACCAACTGCATTCTCCCCCAGCACCTGGGGTAGGCTTCTAACTGTGGACCAATCCTCCTGGACCATGTTTCTATTATCCTTGGGTATTATCTCATATGGAAGAAGTTCCTCTGTATAAGTCTTGTCAAAGATTTCCTGGTATGACATCAAGAGCACAAATAACTAAAGCAAAACTGACCACATGGGGCTACATAAAACTTAAAACCTTCTGTGCAACTAAAGAAATAATTGATAAAAATAAAGGTTTGCAAATCTTGTACTTGATATGGATTCATATCCTAAATATAATAAGAACTCAGAAGAAAAATACCAACTGCTTAAAAACTGAACATAAGAACTTAAAAGACAGGTTTTTTTCCCAAAGAAGACATCCTAGTAACCAACTAATACATGAAAAGATGATCAACGTTATTTGGATAATATAAATCAAAATCAGGGTGAGAGAGGGCTGGAGCAATAATAGCACAGCGGGTAGGGCATTTTCCTTGCATGCGGCCAACCTGAGATTGATTCCCAGCATCCCTTTTGGTCCCCTGAGCACCGCCAGGGGCAATTCCTGAGTGCAGAGCCAGGAGTAACAACTGTGCATCACCAGGTGTGACCCAAAAAGAAAAAAAAAATCAGGGTAAGATATCACTTCACACTTGTTAGTCTGGTTATCAATAATAGCACTGTCCTCCTGTTGTTCATCAATTTGCTCGAGTGGGCACCAGTAACATCTCCATTGTGAGACTTGCTGTTACTGTTTTTGGCATATCAAATATGCCACGGGTAGCTTGCCAGACTCTGTGATGCGGGCGGGATACTCTTGGTAGCTTGCCAGGCTTACCAAGAGGGATGGAGGAATCAAATCCTGGTTGGCTTCATCAAGGCAAACGCCCTACCCACTGTGCTATCACTCCAGTCTGGTTATCAATAATATGAGAGATAATTATTGGCAAGGATGTATGAAATGGAAACCCCTATGCACTATTGATGGGGATGTCCATTGATTTAACCACTATAGAAAAATACTATGGAGTGTCCTCAAAAAATTAAAACTACAACTACTAGCCAGCCAGAGAGATAGTGTAGTGAGTAAGGTGCTTGCTTTGCATGCATCTGACCAACATTCAATCCTCAGCAACACATATGGTCCCCTACATCCCACAGAACACAGTGATCCCTGAGTTACCACAAAGGGATCTCTGAGAACACAGTCAGAAGTACACCCTGAGCACCGCTAGGTGTGGCACAAATGTGAACAAAGAAATAGAACTACAATATATGTGCCAAGCAGTTCCACTTCTGGGTATATACATAAAGAAATTAAAATAGGATATCAAGGAAATAAATCCACTTCCATGTTTATTGCTGCATTATTCAATTGCCAAGGCATAAAAATAACCTTAGCGTCCATGAATTGATCAAACAGACACATTCGTACATACACGCTAAATATTAAGCACAAGAAAAATGACACCTTGCCTTTTCCAAGATGTCAAGCCTATTGTACTAAGTTAGGTAAGTCAGGATGAGAAAATCAAGTTGTTTATGATACCATTTATAAGTGAAGTCTAAAAAATAAAACTTAAAAATCATAGTAGAATATTAGTTATGGAGGTTAGATTGTGGAGGTATAGGACAGGTATTATAAGAGTATAAACCATCAGTGAATATTAAACTCTCTCTATATAACAGACATTATAATGAATATTTTTAATGTGTTATAATCAAACTTGCTAGGAGTTTGGAACTTAATTCCAATGACTAAAAAAGAATAATTTTAAGAACATGATAGAGATGCTAATTATCACTTCAATGACAATCATAATATATGAATGCATCAAATTGACACATACTTTAAAGTTCCACAATGTTAAAAGTATATTGTAATGTAAGAATATTAAAACCTTCACATGAAATGGACATCCATATGCATTCATAGCAGAGTATCTGGGGTTTCTAGAGCAAGGACAAGCCATCTGCTATAGAGAATTATCTGTCTTTGACAAATATTTCTTGGCATGTTTCTGAGATTTGAAATAAATGGAATTCTTTACCATGGGAAACCAAGTATCTATGTCTCCTGAAGCATTCTTAATGAGCTTCCAGGAGGATTCTTCATGAGATAAAATCTTTTCATCTCAGCAGTTATACACAGTGATGTGGAAATGGTATATTCAGAACCAGGCACACTCAGGACATGGGAAACCTGTAGACACCTTAAACAGATAAGTCAGACCCCATGTCTCCCAAACAGTTGTATAAGCTCTCTTTAGCACCTCAAATCGACGGTTTCAAGGGCATCCTGTCTAACTTACTAAATGGAAGAAAACGTGAAAGTCAGTTTATGGATAGATTATCTCCGTCCATAAAGTAAATCCCCTGCCAAAAGACATGAATCTCACTCAGGGATTGTCCAGAAACACTGTAGAAATAGACAAAGATTTGAAAAGAAAAACTGGCATCTATATGGTGCGGAAAGTAAAGTGGCCCAAGATTAAAATTTATGGAGAAAATGATTAGAAGGCCAAAATAAAATAAGCATTCAACATAGGTATATGAATTAATTTACAGGTATTAGCACACAAATTTGAATTTTATCGTGTATGTATGTGCTCACTAGAGATCAAATGCCCTAAAAAAATGTTAAAAGAATCAGGTAAGCAAAATAACCTGGCCACTTAACAATAGTAAGCTTTTATCGGTAGGCATGATATAGCATGATGGGAATGTGAATAAAGTTATGCATGGGTAAGCATAGGCGTCCACTTCTCAAGGTCCAACTCTGGTGTCCCTCCTACCAGTAATAAAAAAAAATCTGAGCCTTGGGAGAAAAATTAATTAGATACCTTGTAAAACATTTACTAAAGCTGATCCCTGCGACCCTGGAAAGTTTATTGATTTGTCTCATAGGAAAAAATCTGGACATACTTCACAGAAACACAAATACAGAAGTAGACCATGCTCCAGGATTCATTATTTCACGTCTTGTACCACCTGACTCCTGATAAAATATAGGAATGAATACTGAAGATACATCTTAAGATCCAACAGAGAGGCAATATAGTGTGTGATGCTTCTTATTGGCATATTCTCAATAGAAAGAATACATAGGCTCTGAAACCAAAAGGCTAAAGCAGAAATGGCTCTTCTTATTCAAGTTATCCACAGTGGGGACATTGTGCTTTCATTCTTATTATTATCAGCTTTTCAAGGGTAGAGTTTTGATTCAAAGATAATTTGTTCTTTCCAGGGAAAATAGAAATCTCTCTGTGCTGTTAGATAGTGCTGATACCTAAATACTTCAGAATTTTATGTTCGTAAATGAGCAGGCAAGAAAAGAAGTTACCATTCTTGTAGAAGCAAAGAATAACAATAGAGAAGTACTTTTACTCAATGCAAGCGTTTGAATAGGTGTGGGATTTGGGTGGATCCACTGGGATACTTCTTAGAATTGTACTAGACTGTTGTTTCTGTTGTCTATAGCAGTTCCTTTGGGCTATTAGGATAAAATAACAGTTACTACATGACTTAAACAACAAACCTTAGTACTTTTAGAGTTGGTGCCTGGAAGTGCAAAGCAAGATGCATCTGATCAGATCCTTCTTCCTGGCTTGCACCTGGTGGCAACATTGCTGAGTCACTGCATGATGAAAGAACACAAGTTTTTTTGAAATCTTTTGAAATAAGGATATTGATATCAGTTTGAGGTTCCATAATTATGATCTTATTTGTTTCCAGATGACCTACATCTAAAAACCATCATTTTGGGAGTTAGGTTTCACTACATGAATGTGTGGGTAGGTAGAAATGGAGGGGAGACACATGAAGGAAATAGTGAGTAACTAATTTTGATAGTAAATAGATTGCTATCTAATATAGTAAAATAGCAAATAAAGACTGCAACCCTAATCTGAGAAAAGTGTTATCACCAAGGGTAAAGATCCCTCAGGAGGGGCTGGAGTGATAGCACAGCGGGTAGGGCATTTGCCTTGCATGCGATCTACCCAGGTTCGATTCCCAGCATCCCATATGGTCCCCTGAGCACTGCCAGGAGTAATTCCTGAGTGCAGAGCCAGGAGTAACCCCTGTGCATCGTCGGGTGTGACCCAAAAAGCAAAAAAAAAAAAGAAAAAAAAGAAAAAAAAAGATCCCTCAGGAGTGAAAGGTTGATCATATTTGGAAATAATGCCAGCAGATATGATAACTAAAATGGAGAACTAATGTGGTTGGTTGAGGAAAGTCAATGAAGGCCAGTGACAGTCCTATCACCATATGTAGCATCAGGAGTTAAAGTATATCACACCAAACCTCCTTGAAGTTTTCACTCAGTATAAGTTGTTTACTAGAATATAGAAAAGCTGTTGCAAAAATGGATATGGAGAAGTAACTCTAAGGCACAGGAGTAAACTATGCATCATGTAAACTATGCATAGTAAACTATTCACAGGGCTCCAGTAGTTGCCCAGATATAAAATGTGACTTGGTAAAAATCTTTCTTCAAAATACAGATTAAATACTTAGCTATTAGACCCCATACCATAAAAATACATAGAATAAAAATATAGGTGATTTACTTTAAGACTTCAGTAACATTGATATATCTGGAAATTCAATTCCAGTGTCAAGGGAAACAATAATAAGCATAAACAAAAGCACTATACATCATCACAAAAAGCTTTTGCACAGCTAACGAATCTACTATAAAATAAAAGGCACCCCTGTATTGGGGAGATATAAATTTGTACCACATATATCTAATGAGGGGTTAGTATTAAGATATATAGATAATTCCTACAACTTAATATAAAATAAAGCCAATTTTCTAAAAAGTCCTGAGGACCTTAATTTCTCAAAGAAGACATAGATGGTTCATAGAAAGATGAACAAAATTGCTGACCACTTATTAGGAAAATGTCGATCAAAATCACAATGAAAACTGTGATGACAATGACCTAATACTGGGGAGAATTGCTGTATTTTTTTAAAAATTTGAATAACAACATTGCCAAGGAACTCTGGCACACTGTTGGTAGGAATGTAAATTTACATTTTACACTTATATTTACATCTTACCAATTTACATTTTTTAAAATTAAAAGATGCAAACTCCATATGATCCAGCAATATCATTCCCAGGTATCTAATGGATATTTCAGAACACTAACTTAAATGGATATTTGCACCCTTGTATTCAAAATACAAGTCCATCTAACGGTCCATTGACAGAAACTGGATACAATAAAGTATATGTGCCCAGTGGAATACAACTTCTTATGTCATTTGAAAAGGATGAAAAGGATGAAATTGTGCCTTCAGAAAAAGTGGATGAATGATTTTGAAGTATACATAATGAAATAAAGACAAGAGAGCATCACTCATTTGTAGAATATCAATTACTAAAGCAAATGAACTAGCAAAGAACAACAAATCTAATTCCTAGACTTTGTGAAAATTATGGCAGTTACTGGAAAGGAAAGATTGGTGGGACAACACTGCAGTGTTGGTGGTGGACGTGGAGCTCATTACAATCACAGAGTCTCTTTTACATATACCTCTGATCTCAAGTTGAAATCATGCTTTTCTAGAAGTTAGTCCGTCCAATGACTGAGCAAGACTGAGGTAAAAGATCTTCACTGATTCAACCTATCAGAGGATTCCTCTAATGGGCAGCTTGTGCCCAGGAGCTCAATAATGGTGAGCAAAGACTGTCACAGATGGGTATGTTCTTATAGCTCTTTCTGCAATCTCATCTCCTTCCTTACTGCTCAAAATAAAAAAAAACATACAAAAAGATAAACATATAATCTTAAGAAAATAAACACTTTTTTTAACTGGTTAATGAATAAACAAGAAGTCAAAGGTTCAAGTATGGGGTAATTTAAAGCAAAAAGGGAATATTCAGAGAATCCTTTCTCAAGTATTTTAATTTTTCATACAAAAAAGGCTATAATTAGTTATTCATATATCTACACAAAATAAAAAGAGAAAAGTAAAAAAAAATATCTATGAAAGGCAAAATTTCTTATTCTAACACTAATAAATTAGAATTATAAGATTTCTTATCCTAAGTTACTCTCTAACTCTGAGACCAAAAATCCCAACTATAAATTGAGTTGAGCTAAATACATGCATATATATATACATAATTATGTATAGATATATTTACCATTGGTACGTATAGCATCAAATACATTCTTCCTTATTTCTCATTCCCTCCAAGGCCCACACATCTTCCTGAAATTGCCTCAAAACCACCAACCCTGGCTGTACCATTGAGAAAGTATAATTGCGCTCTTTGGAGCTTCATCTAGTGGCTTCACCTAGTGGTTTTGAATTATTACAAAATTTGAATAAAAGTTTAAATAAAGTTTGTTGTTGTTGTTTTACTTTTGGTGAGTATGAGGGTGTTTGTTTTGCTTTGCTAAACACTTTGACTTTTAAGGTTTTCACTTCACTACAGAATTTACATTTTTTAAATTTTCTCACCATTAACAAATGGGGATAGGTGTCCTTCTTTGCTTCCTTCTATCTGTATTTTCTCAGGATTCTGCTCTTTTGCTTCTCAGCAGCCCTCTCCCAATTTCCTATGTATTGAGACTTATCAAGTATCACATGTATAGAATCCAATCCTCTTCCCCATTGCCGGTTCATTGACTAGTGAGTTATCTAAGAAATTTCAGCCTTCTCTGTTGCTTTCTCATGAATTATACTCAGAGCAGCAGCAGCATCAGACTTCCTTATTTTTTTTTAGGAAATTATTTCTCCTTAATTTGGTTACGGAGCTTTAGCTAGATCCTTTTTATACATAGTTTCAATTACCACTTATTCAAAAGACATCGACTTATCTCTTCTATTGCCCATTTTATGTCCCCGTATTTATGCTTTTGATATTTATTAAATGAATATTATATTTATAAATGTTAGTTATTTGTTAAATGCAGAATTATGCATTTGATAAAATGTTTTCAACCTTCAAATACATAGCTTAAAAACCATAGGATTTTATGAAGATACATTTATAAATATTTGTAAGAGTGACATGATGAATACATTTCAGAAATTTGGCTTAATTACTGAAATGCTAAATATCTGCTTATAAACACTGAAATAAAATGTGAAAAATTGCTTGTGAGTCTTAAATATCCAGGTATTTTATGTTTCTCCTTTCTTGCCTATAGGAAAAGCATTCTCTCCAGGAACTCAGTAAAACCCTTAAAATAGTTTGCTGTTTGGATACCTCCCTGTTTTTTTTCCAATACAAAGCTCTCTCTGCTGCTGAAATCCAATATATTAACCCATATATCTGAAGATATGCTCATCTTTAGAAGTGTAGAGGTACTTTCATAGGCAAGGTTTATGTTGTTCTTCCCAAGATAGCATAGTCACAACCCTAGTGCAAGAAAATTAAGACATAGCGATCACCTTTCTGATTAGTACTCTTTCCTAAATTAGTTTCTGCAGAATGATTAGTTTCCTATGAAATAACTAATAAATCTTTTCTGACATTCTCTGAATACCTTACAAATAACTCTATGCATCTTAGAACATTTACGCAGCTTTATCGTTTTCAGAGTCCACTGATATAGTGAGTCATCTTGGCACCCACAACCATGCCTTTGCAGCAAAATTATGGAATGCTCTTTGGTCCAAAATTTAATTTGTTCCAAATCTAGAGGCAGTAATTTTCCTCTAATCAAGATATATGCTGTACTGAAATCTAATAATTCCAAAACCCCTCTGGCCTAAATTGCACTGGTTTCCTAACCCAAACCTATAAAATTTCAGACTCTCAATGTTTCTTCTCTTTCTCTCATTCTACTATTCCCAACGCGAGAAAAAGGAATCTTATAGTGTTTCCACATGAACAAACCAGGAAAGCTACCTGATTTTCCTGTGGCTCTTTTTCCACTAATAATGTTTTACTTTAATTCCCCAAACTAGAAACCCAACAGCCAGCTTTGAGAGTAGCAAAATAGACAAGATAGAAGGAAAGTGTGGTTCTAGTTTGTTTCATCTTTGCAGAACTTTCTTCAGTCTCTACTATCATTGTGTTGTTTTGGATGTATGTTCTAATTAGCTGAATTTCTTCAAGTGTCTTCAAACTTGTCTGGAATCTACTTTCTAGTCTTACCAGTTCAACAGCCAGGCTTTTGTTAGAATGATCATTCTAAACTTGATCCACACATACCTTCATGTCAAAAAAAAAAAAAAAACCACCTTTATTTTTACAACAAAAAGAGCCATCTCTGTCCTTTTGCTCAGTCCTTTTGTTTTGGGAATACAAAAATTTTGATTGTTTGGGTTGATTTGGATAACCTACTATTCCCAATCCACAAGGTTCTGAAATGTTTTTCAAAGCCATGTTCTATATGTAAAGGATTTTATAGTATAATGCTATTTAATTTTGAAAATTAACTATGTGTCGTTTGCTTTCTGTTCTTAAGAACTTTAAGATTTCTAGTGTTGTACTTATCAAGCTGCTTATATACATTTAGTTTTTCTGGATAGTTATGCATAATATAAAGAATGTAATCTGCATATAAGCCATAAATTCACAAGGGTACTGAATATATGCATAAAAACCCAGAGTTATTGGCTCTCGCTCTCTGAACTTTCCCAAGCTCTGTGGGATCAGACAGTTTTATACTTGCTCTAAACAAATTCAGATAATGTATTTTACCAAACTGCAAATGAGAAATTAATTTATGTGTGACTGACTTTTAAGTAGTAATGCTTTAAACATAAAGAAGGCATCTAATTAAAGAATTCAGGACTTTGGGTGATGTGATTACAACTATATGCTTGCTACTACATAAAAGTTCTAGAACATCCTAGTGTCTGATTGGACCCAAATTATTGCACATTTATGAAGCCAAATAGACTCAAAGTCACTAGTGGTGAAATATTAAGCAGACATTCGGATAAGTTAAGAAGTCTTGCCCTGTTCAAAGAACTGATGATGTAAATGCCAAAAGAAATGCAAAGGGCCATGAGGACTCCAATATGTGGCTGTGTGAAGCTCAGATAAGAGTTGAAGATGTCTCAAATAGATATTAAATAGTGGATCAGTCTATATCAGATAGTGAAAGTAGAAAATATTCTGCACAGATCAAATAGTATGAATACTGTAAAAGAAATCCCCAACACTTTAAAGTGAGTTCTAAGAAAACTGGACCAGAACATAAGCTCTGATATTCAAGTGCTATGTGAAGACACCCTTAACCTACCCTCAAGACAGTGAACCCAATATCAATTTATCCATAGCTCAGAGAAATAGAATTACTAAAGGATTTGACAACAGAAGTGATAATATACCTAAAGTGAAATTCTGGTTAATTTTAACAGTGAGGAAGTTCCATTATGGGAGTGAGTGAGAAAAATAAAGAAGATGACTTTCAGAGAATAATAAGAAATATGGTGATTTCTGACCCTCTGAAGCAGTTCTTTCTTCCCTTATAGATAAAAACGTATCCTATAAAAGGCACAAAGCCTGTTGAGAGGGAATCCTTAAGCATGATAACGAGTGCTATAGGAGATATATAAAATGTATGACAAAATTAGCAACTTCGTCAAATATCATAACCTATGAGTATTATTTGTCTTTTTGCCCCACCCCTCTCCTGTCAGTATATACTCCTCTAAATATTCCAAAATGGTAACTTCCAGAAAATAGAAAAGAGAAGTTCTGGAAACAAATTAAAAAACTTATTCTAGCATGTATCACCAGCTAAGGTTTTACTTTCCTTGTCTAAACTGATAGAGCTAATACTGCTGAGAATATAAATTATCCTATATCCATGCAAAACATTTCTATTACTATAGGGTTATGGTAAACACAAAGTCATAAAGCACTGATAACTGGGTAGAAAGCTGTGTAAGACTTTCCCTTTCAGCTGAGATCTGGCAAGGGAACTTGAGTAGGGTTAAAAATACAATCCACACAGCACATTTAAGCACATCTTTTATTTTATTTTGGTTTTGGGGTCACTTCCAGTTGTGCTCAGGGCTTACTCCTGGCTCAGGGCTCTCTGATCAGGGTTTTGTGCAAGACAAACATCTCACCAATCGTTCTATTTCTATGGCCACTAAACTTATCTTTAATTGAGAAATACTAGCATTCATGTTGTTTTCCTTCTGTATAGCTAACTAAGAACATGATGGAAAGGAGAAGCGGCAGGCATTCTTGTGAGCAACGCGGCCCGGACAATGCTCTGGACCCAAATCGGGGCCAGCAACACTGGGGGGCCGGAGGGAGGAGGTGCCGCCAGCACACCTTCTCCAGATGGAACCCTGGCGCCACTGAGCAGCAACTAACACGGCTCCAGGATTCGGGACTGGGACAGATCTGAGCCGCGCGGCCGCATTAGCGACCTTTTCTAACACCTGAAAACATACAATCTTTGAATGGAAAACTAATTATCAAATGCCTCCTTATTAGGGTTATCTTGTTTGGGGATATAACTCCCACAACAATAGTGAGTTTTGTGTTGAAATATGGAACGTAATCAAGGTGAAGAGAAAATAAAGTGAGGTTCATCAGTTAAACAGTTGGGGTGGGGGGCGGGGAGTATAACGGGGATTTTGGTGGTGGAATATGGGCACTGGTGAAGGGATGGTGTTTGAATACGGTATAACTGAGACATAAACCTGAGAACTCTGTAACTTTCCACATGGTGATAAAATTTTTTAAAAAATAAAAATTATAAAATGGAAAAAAAAAAAGAACATGATGGAAAAATACATCCACTCAAAGCTTAAGAGAAGGAAGAGTCCTAGAAAATACTTTCTGTAAGACTTGGAAAATGATTTTAGAAAAAATGGCTTGTCATCCTCATTAGAATGCTAGAAAGCATGGCTGTCCAAAAATAGAAGTAAAAGTTATAAGAAATCCAATAGGATACTGAGAAAAACCCTAACTAAAAATGTAGAATTTGAATCTACACTGAAAAAAAGAGGATAGTATTCAAATGACAACTGATAGAATCAGTGATAGAGACCCAATTGATGGGAACTCCTTGAATGCAGAGGAAATGGGTCTATACAAATGTCAAGATGAGGTGTTAAAAAAAGGAGACATCCTTTCTTAAGTTTCTATATTTATGAATCTTTAGGAATTTATGTATCTATAAATCTTTAGGAATAATAAACCAAACAATAAGAACAATTACTAAATAAGAGAAATGAATAAAACTTTCCTACAATAAACATTTTTATAGGATTAAAGGCATTCTACAAATTCTAAACAAAGTGCTAGCATTATAACCATAGGAAAATATTAAAGTCTACTGATCACATCTACTTCCTAATAGTGTCATTCATCTTAAATTAAAGATGCTTTTGAGATAGAGAGTAAGCCTTCTCATTGTTTTCTTTTATTAACCAGTTTTGTCTGAGAAATGACTTAGACAGATTTCTGAGTTTATCTCATACCTGTGTGACTTTTATCTCATGTATGCATGAGATTAACTCCAGATGCAACACAGCTATATGGAGCATCAACCCTGCAACATTTACTCAGAGAACAACAAAGAAATTATGTTTAAAAAAAACAAATGTGAGAGACAAATGAGAACACAAATATCACCTAAAACTTTCACCAGACATATAGTGAAACAAGAATTAAAGTAATATTCAGAAATACTGATTATGCATTCTCATTTTGAAGATTTTTCTTCATTTCTAGAAACACTCTGTCCAAAATTAATAAAACTTCTATAGCATTCCCACCACCAGTGAAGGAGAGTCCCTTTCTCCCCACATCTGTGCCAACACTGGTTGCTTTTGTTCTTTTGGATGTTACAAAAGAGTTGCAAACCTAATTATTAATTCTCATTAAGTACTGTTATTTCTTTTTATTTTTTTCTTTTATTAATGAATCACCGTGGGGGTACAAATACAGGTTTACATATTCTCGTGCTTGTGTTTCAGTCATATACAGCTTGAGTATCTATCCCTCGACCAGTACCCATTCTCCACTGATGACCCCATAAACCCTCCCACCCCCTCCCACCCTCTTCCCCTCCCCACCCTGCCTTATTAACAGAGCATTCCCCTCTGTTCCTTCTCTCACTTTGGGCATTGTGGTTAATAATGGAGGTCTTGGGTGGCCAATGTGCTTGGTCTATAGTCTGGTCCGTGCACGTCTCTCCCATCCCGAGCGGGTCCTCCCACCACATCTTTGCTTGTATTCCCTTCTCTCTCTGAGCTGCCCTTTCCCCCACCATGTGAGGCTGGTCTCCAAGCCATGGAGCAAATCTGGTACTTATTTCTGTTAATCTTGGGTGTTAGGCCTCCATTTTGTTGTTTTATATTCCGCAGATGAGTGCAATTCTTCTATGTCTGTCTCTCTCTTTCTGACTCTCTCTTAGCATGATACTTTCCATGTTGATCCACCTGTATGCAAAGTTCATGACATCATCTTTTCTGACAGTTGCATAGTATTCCATTGTGTAGATGCACCAAAGTTTCTTTGGCCAGTCATCTGTTCTCAGGCATTCGGTTTTTTTTCCAGATTTTGTCTATCGTAAACAGTGCTGCGATGAACATACATGTGCAGATGTCATTTTGACTACATCTTTTTCCCTTTCCAGGATATATTCCCAGAAGTGGTATTGCTGGGTCAAATGGGAGCTCAATTTCTAATTTTTTGAGGAGCGACCATATTGTTTTCCAGAAGGGTGGGAATGCTGACTGGTTCAGGCCTTTTGGAAAACAATATGGACGATTCTCAAAAAATTAGAAATTGAGCTCCCATTTGACCCAGCATTACCACTCCTGAGAATATATCCCGGAGAGGCAAAAAAGGTATAGTAGAAACAACATCTGCATTTGTATATTCATTGCAGCACTGTTTATAATAGCCAAAATCTGGAAAAAAGAGTGCTCAAAAACATATGACTGGTTAAAGAAACTTTGGTACATCTACACAATGGAATACTACGCAGCTATTAGAAAAGATGAAGTCATGAACTTTGCATATAAGTGGATCAACATGGAAAGTATCCTGTTAAGTGAAATGAGTCAGAAAGAGAGAGACAGGCATAGAAAGATTGCACTCATCTGTGGAATATAAAATAACAGAGTGGGAGACTAACACCCAAGAGTTGTAGAGATAAGGATCAGGAGGTCTGCCCCACAGTTTGGAAACTGGCCTCACATGCTGGGGGAAAAGGCAGCTGAGATAGAGAAGGGATCACTAAGATGTTGAGAGGACCCATTCGGGTTGGAAGATGCAAACTTAAGTAGACTATAGACCGAACATGATGGCCACTCAATACCTCTATTGCAAACTACAACACCCAGAAGGAAAGAGAACAAAAGGGAATGCCCTGCTGCAAAGACAGGGTGGGGGCGGGTAGGGGATGAGGTGAGGGTGGTGAGTGGGATACTGAGACCATTGGTGGAGGTGAATGGGCACTGGTGGAGGGATGGGTAAACGATCACTGTATGAGTGAAATGCAAACACAAAAGTTCTTAAGTTAGTAACTGTACATCACAGTAATTATCTTATAAAAATTTTTTTAAAGTTTCTATAGCATAAGTTTTATTTACATTAGTTGATTTGTTTTAAGTCTAACTGGTCTCCTTTTTTTTACATTTGTTTCATTTAGACTGATAGAATATCTATTCAACAAATAATAGAAGAAAATATATTAAAAAAAACTCAAAATTCTGAGAGACACATAGAGTATATATTTTAAACTTGGCTAGATTACTATTTAAAAGTAAAGAAATAATGAGTTAATAGGAAAGAAATGTTATTTCTTCAAAAAAATATTTGGAAGTGGTATTTAAATGGACATCCTATGGGGCTGGAGTAATAGCACAGTGGGTAGGGCATTTGCCTTACACGCAGCTGACCTGGGTTCAATTTCCAGCATCCCATATGGTTCCCCAAGCACCGCCAGGAGTAATTCCTGAGTGCAGAGCCAGGAGTAACCCCTGAGCATAGCCAGTGTGACCCAAAAAAACATAAATAAATAAATACATAGATAAATAAATAAATAAATAAATAAAGGGACACTCTAAAGCAGAAGGGCAGGTAGGGTGCTTGCCTTGCGTATAGGCAAACTGGGTGGATCCCCAACACATGATATGATCTTCTGAGAACAATCAGGAGTAACTGCTGAGCTCAGAGTCAGGAATGGAATAATCCCTGAGCACTGTCAGATGTGACCCCAAAACAATCCCCCCCCCCACTATGATCATAGCAAGGCAACAGGAAGGAATAACATGCAAAATAAATGATGAACATTAGCCAAACTCTAAGCAAAATATTGGAAGATAAAGCTGACATGTCAAATAATTTTATTTAAAAGATAGAATCAAATTTCTAAATATTAATAGAAAAAACAGAAGAGTTGATATCTTGGTATCTTGATATCTTGATTTGATATATTTATCTCCTCAAAGACAAACCCCAGCACAACAAATAGATACTGCAAGACTAGAAACTTTATTGTAAAGTATCATAAAGACTCGATTGTAAAAAGTTGTAAAGTATTTGTATAAAACTAACATCAGTAAGAGAAAGTAAATAATTTTATCAATTAAACAAAGACAGGAAAGAAAAAGAATAGATAGGCCCAAAGGAAAAAAAATAATATACCCATACAAGATAAACTACTAAAAATTTCCAAAAATACCAATAATCATACAGAAATGAATGGATTAAACTCAACTTTTAAAACTATAAAATTAAAGCAAATAAAAACAACTATATCTCAAATAAAGTACATCTAAAATAAGTCAAATAAAATGTCTTTTAAAGTCCTTTTATTTCCATCTAAAATAGCTTCTCCAAAAAATATTAGCCTGAAGATATTATCTTTTAAAATAGAATTTAAAGATATCTCCCAGTATTTGCACCTAACATATGAATAACATATGGTAAAAATTAAGTGTTGAATCTTCAGGATTATTACTCTAGATAATAAAACTTTGAGGAAAGGTAAGGAGGAGGAAGTTACCAAAAGCTTTAGAAAGACTTTCTACAGCTAAAAGACTTGATGAGAATGTTATCGATACGAAAATAGGACTCTGAAATGGGACTCTATAAGGATAAACACAAGATTCTACAGGCTTCTAGGAAAGCAGGGAAACATGATGATGTACTTCAGGGAAAATTTTAGATCTAGTTTCAAGGTCTTATTTACACAGCAACAAGATACTAGGATACTAATTCCTCTCCCAATTGTGTTGCACTAACTTCAGGAATATTTTGGAATTGGGTGCTGCTGAACTGGAGAACCTAAGGATGATAAATGAGTATTTTGTGGACTATGAAGGACAAATGAATTTTAAGTGGTGCTTTTTAAAAAAAAATTATTGATTCACCATGAAATATAGTTACAAGTTTTCATGCCTGAGTTACAATCACACAATGATCAAACACCCATCCCTACATCAGTGCATATTCCCCACCACCAATATCCCTAGTATACCCCAGCCTTTCCCACCCTCCCTCTGCCTCCATGGCAGACAATATTCCCCATATTCTCTCTCTAAGTGGTACTTAAGGTGACTTACAATTACATTTTACATTAAGTTACTCGAATAACTTGCAAATATGCTGAGATCACTTCATGGGTCTGGTAGCCTCTCTTTCTCTGAACAGAATCATTCTAAATTTATGTGTAAAGGTCTGAACCTCATAGAGGGGGTGGCAATATAGTTCCCAAAGTTCTGCTATGCCCTTCTGTCCCACATAGGCTAGTGCCTAAAATTAGGCCCCAAATAGCATAGATCCTAGGGAGAGTCAGGAAGTGTGTTCCATTTTTTAGGAGAATTTGCTGGTTGCCCCTCTGAGTATTACCTACTCTGAAATAGAAAAGGAGGGAGGGTCAGTATAAGGGCACATTATTACGTACACTTAGTGCTACAGATACCGATTTTTTATTTGAATTATTATTATTTAACTATAATTATTGAATAATAATTATATAAATTATTATATAATAATAATTTTATTTAACCATATATTATCATTTCTGGATGAAAGCAATGAGTTTTTTTAATTATAGGTAATTAATTTCAATATTGTGCAAAACTTCTGAGATGTGAAGTCAGTAAATTAAAATATTGACTTCCATCCCTGATTTGCTTAAGACTTGCTTTTTTCCCACTCCTTTTCCCCCAAAATTTGTAGGCATCCAGATTTACAATACTGTTAACAGAGTTTCAGGTATATGATGTTCCAAGAGAATACCCACCAGAATGTCACCGTCTATCCACCACAGACTCAGTGCTTCCTCCTATTGCATCCCCAAATCCCCTTGACAAATTTAGTTCTGTAGGCTGACTCTCAGGGTCTGTTGCCTTTGGCCACATTATTAGTCCTTTTCTGTGTCTTTGTATATCCCACATATGAGAGAGATTTTCTATTTGTCCTTATCTCTCTAGCTTCACTCAGCCTGACACATTCTACTTCCACCTACATAGCAATGAATTACATTTCATCTCTTCTCATACTTGAATAGCAAATATTCCGTTGTGTATATATATTTCTTCATCCATTCTTGTTTTCTACACTTGTGTGGTTTCTACATTTTGGCTATGGTGAAAAGTACTGGAATGAACAACAACAAACAACAATAAACAACAACAACATCATCATCATCATCATTATCCCATTGATTGTCAAATTTCTCAAGCGGTATCAGTAACGTCTCCATTTGTCCTAACCCTGAGATTTTAGAAATTCTCTTTACTTGTCCTTTCCAATGGTGCTGCATTGGAGGCTCTTTCAGGGTCAGGGGAATGAGACCCATCGTTGCATGGCTATGTTCATCCCATACCACCGTAACAATGATGGGATGAACATAGCCATGCAAATGTCTTAAGGAATTAGCTCTCCCAACACTAGTAAGTTGAGGTTATGAGAGTCCAGTGGACCTCTCTGGACCTCACTTGAATGATATCAGAAGACCTAAGTATGTGTATCAGTGGTAGAGTGCATGTCTTGCTTGTATAAGTCCTTCTTATACAAGCTTCTATGGTCTAGATCCCTGCACCCTCTCCACCCTACCCTTCCAAAACAAAATTTTTGGGGAAAAAGACAAAAACCCAAAAGATGCAGTCAAGAAGCAGAGAAAGTGCTAGCTTAGGAAAGGTGATTTTTGTACAAAATAGACAAGAATAAGTGTGAAAAGTTTAGCTATAATCATTGATGGAATCAGACAAGACATAGATGATGTGGAGTCAGATACAGAAAACAGAGCACATTCCTTAGCTCTATCAAATGGTATTTATACAGTAATTAGATGAAGTCTGATGGAACTGTGCAAAGGAGTGAAAACAGAGTAATGAGATGGCTGTTGCAAAGCTCAGGATTGTTACAGCATCCTTTGTGGTTTCTACTATACTTATAAAGCTGACCATGAACAACACTGATCTGAACTGCCAGGTGACCTTATATACCAATTTGTTTATATCAAAGGGCTCCATATTCATATATCCAGCCATCCACAGATGTCAGTTGACTGAATCCAGGGGATGCAGAAACTGTACAAGCACAGACACTAAAGTCATAGCAGTATTTTTCTTACTATGTGGGAGTCAAACTATACATACCATGTTATGCAAAGGTCAAATGCAGTTGCTTTATAAATCAACTTTCCTGAATCGTTCTGTTGAGGCTCCCTCCAGTTTTGTAGGAACCACGATCCAAAAAACAGAACAGCTTTGCTTTGACTAAGCAATAAGAATAGCCTTCAGATATCTTACTGATTCACAACTGTTGCCTGTGGATAACACAGTATGTTGTTCTGATTTAAGTGCAAATGCATTCTTACAGCTATGTTCTTTTTTTGTTGTACTGGTATTTGTCATAACTGGTATTTTGACAATACCGATTCCAGTACATCTTACTTTAACTTATTATTTAAAATATCTCTTTAGTAGCATAGCTCACTAAACGAGTTTTTAATGATATGAGAAGAAAAGTATGCCTGTAAAAGTTCCTCATGCATTATATTCTGGAATTGGTTTTGTCCAACTATAAAAGCGAGTTATCTGTCAGTACAAAAGTGACCATAATTGCTTTTCCACTTTGCATTCCACTGATCTAGGGCAATATCCCCCAAATCTTTCTAATAAAGAAATTATGCCGATAGCTCATCATTTCTGCAAGAGTTTTGTCAATTTTATACGTGGTTTTGCAAGCTTCTTATTAATAGTGAGGTATTGTGTATTTTTATTTTTTTAGCTCTCTCTATATACATGTATTTAAATATACACAAAATACACTAATACCTAGAGGGCTATACATATGTAAATGTATGTATGCATATATGTGCATGAATATACTTTTTTTAGTCACTGTGAGATAAACATAGTTACAAAGCTAAGTTTATGATCAGGTTTCCATCATACAATGATCCAATCATCCCTCCACTAGTGTCCATCCCATACCAATGAGCTTCTCTGTCTCTCCCTTCTCCCTATCTCCCCTTCCTCTCTATGGTCTACAACACAGATACTGAGAAGCTAACGTGTATGCAGCTCCTACACAGAGTGATCTTTCCCAACTATCTTTGCCATAACGGTCCCTTCTCTATTCCAATTGCCTTCTCCCCCAGCAATTGAGGCAGGCTTCAGCTGTAGATTTCCTTGCCCTTATTTCTACTATGTGTGTGTGTGTGATTTTTTGTGTGTGAATGTGAATTTTATAACTTTAAATGATGTTTCTAATATTCTGTTGTCTTTTTTTTTTTGAGAAGTTGAGGTGGGCCACCCATGGCTGAGCTCAGGGTTTACTCCTGGGTCTGTGCTCAGGGATCACTCCTGGCAGGACTTAGATGACCATTATTTATTTGTTTTCTGTTTCTTTTCTTTTTTGACAAACAATGGGATGACAGCGATACAGTGATACAGGTCCCACCTGGTACCGCACAGGGGTTACTCCTTGCTCATGCACTCAGGAATCACTCCTGGAATGATATGCTCAGGGACCATATGGGATGCTGGGAATCAAACCTGGGTTAGCCACATGCAAGGCAAATGCCCTACCCACTGTGCTATCACTCCAGCCCCAAGATGACATTTAGTTCTAGGGATTAAAGCCAAGTGTCTAGTATCATTTTTTGTCTTAGTAACAAACTTTTTACTAGAAAGCATTATTTTATGCTTTTCCTGAAAAAAAAATTGTTCACATGAACATTTTGCTTAGGAAATCATCTAAAAGAGTTTTATCATATTTCGTATAATTATAACCCAGTTCTCTTCAATAAAATCAATATTCAAATAGTATGATTCCATGAATACAATGTCCTCAATTCAATAAAACTTATATTAACTATTCTTCATATTTCCTGATTGCTCATAAAAAAAATTAAATCACACTATTCAAAACATTTCTCTCAATAAAAACTTTTTTTTAATTCATTGCAGTAGTATATAGCTATACATTTATTGTTGTTTTGAGTCACAGTAATTGCTACTATTTTATTACTACTTCATTTACTTATATTTCTTTATAGATAATCTTTGTGTTATTATGTAATGGTAAAGTTTAGTAAATTGTAGGTATAATTTCAATAAAAATAAATTGTCCTTTTATTTTCAGATAGCTTATGTTCTTCATAATTGTGTTCTTCTTAAATGCAATCCATCTTACCACATGTGCAATTAGTTAGTATATAAGTAGTAATGTGATGCATTATAATTTATGAAGAATTTTAAGGAGAAAAATTGTAAATTGTAATATTTCTAAAGAATTAAAATTATGAACCCCACTGTTTATTGCTTGACAGTCTACCAGCGATAACAAATAATCTACATTCATAAGAAAATAATAGTCTCAAACCCTATGTTTTCCACTTCTTCACTGTGTAATCTTCAGCAAGATTTTGGGCATCTGAGACACTAATAAGAACCTTGTTTTAGAGTTAATAAGCTCGATTTATTAGTTGTTATGACTTTTTGTTTTGTTTCATTGTTATTCTTATAAAAATAGTATGTAGTAGTGCAACTATGCATAGGCTTACTACATATGCATTGCAATATGCCTAATAATGTGGCCTTATCTTTACTTGCAAATCATAGCAAACAACTGAAAAATCTAAATATCTTAACACGAGAAAATTAATTCATTGCTAACAGTATGTGCTCAATGCATATCAGGTAAGATCTGCTATCTAAACTGATAAAAAATATTCTCAATTATTTCCTAATTATCATAGTGAGAGGGCATGAAATTAAAAAGCATTCCTTGTTCCTTTAAATTTGTGCCTGATCCCTCTCACTATCACTCACAACTCACTGGCTAAAGTAAATGTCATAGCCATGCCCAATTTTAAAGATTACAAAAGAGTAAGAGTGTCTGCGCCCTTTTGGCGCAGCTGCCGCTCGAGCATGATAGAAGAGCCCAAAAGTACGCCCTTGGTCTAGCAGCACACTGAAATACTTGCAGAATGTGAACTGAGACCTTACGCCGGGCTGCGACAGTGGGAGCCGGGTATTCCTCTATTTTTTTTAACCTCTCTCTCAACCCCTTCCTCCTGAGCACAGCACAGCTTCCACCACTTTTTGAACACAAAATGGAGACGCCGAGCCAGCTCTCTCTAGGTTTTTCCATCTTATGAGCACCATAAAAGGGTAAAAGTTTATAGTGATGTAATTTCTGGCTGTACTTTCCCCGGACTTTATACAGAAACCCAAAACCTAATGTCATATAACCATCAGCAATATGAAATGGTTCCTTTTTAATGGGTCGGACTTTGGGGGGGCAATCCTAACAAGAATAGTAAGTCTTTTGTTGAAATATTGAAGGCAATCAAAGTGGTAGCCATCTCTCTAGACTGAACTAAGCCATATCCCCATGCCGGCTGAGAAGAAATATCCTTCTTTCTCGGGAAGAAACGCGGCGTGGCGTTAACCATAGTATGATGTCCATTAAGCAGACACGGACCTGGTGGCGTGGGAATGGGATATAAGGGAAAAAATTATTATGTACATGGAACAGCAGGATACTGGTGGAATCTCGAGCCGGGGCCGATACCAGCGCACTACTTTTGGTTCCAGAAACTGCTTGCAGACATTCAACTAAGCCATAGCCCCATGCCGGCTGATGACGGGAAATAACCATCTTTTTCGTTTTTTTTCCCCTTTGTCATGCAGCGTGGCAATTACTAAACAGGCATGAACTCGGTGGTGCGGGACGAGGGGGGGGAAATAGTTATGTAACAAACAGCGGGACTTAATATCTCTACATTCTCAGCAATGGAGAACTATCAAATGCTTCTTTGGCAGTAGGACTGTCTTTTTCTTTTTTGGGGGAAACCCCAGCAACAATAGTGAGTTATGTGTTGAAACATGGAATGTAATCAAGATAAAGCGTAAATGAAGTGAAACTTATCACTTACAAGGGTGGGGACTGGGGGGCGGGAAGGGGTGGGAGGGGGCGGGAGGGGGCGGGAGGTATACTGGGGTGGTTGGTGATGGAATATGGGCACTGGTGAAGAGAAGGGTGTTTGAGTATTGTATAACTGACATAATCCTGAGAACTATGTAACCCTCCACATGGTGATCCAATAAAATTTTTTAAAAAAAAAAGAAAAAAAAAGAAGCTATGACTATATGATGAAACTTATACAAAAGAAAAAAATACCTAAATGTTCATTTACTAATATGTGCAGAATGAATAAAATTTATTCCATTTTAACAAAGTTCCAGACTAAACGTTAAAAAATATTATGTTTAAATATACATATAAAAAGTGAAACAAGGAAAAAAAAAGAGTGTCTGCAAAAAGCCATTTGTCCCAATATGCTTAAGGTGACAGTTTCTTGATTTTTTCTCAACATCCAAACATTTCTGTAAAATTTCCCAGATATTGTGCCCCAAGAACACAGTCATAAAATTAAAGTAATGCTATCATTACATAAGGTAGATTCTGCCTCAACACTTGGCCTGAGTCCTCTGGAAGTTTAGCCTGAATGAAGGATTTGTAGTTTAATAATTAGGAAATATGATCTTAGGAAGCAGATTTGTAAGACAAATTAAATAAAGTGGGGTATAGACAATACAGGAATTTGATCTAGTTATCCATTTTCAAAGACAACTAGTTCTAGGGGCCAAAACAATGGTACGATGGGTAGGGCATTTCCCTTGCACATAGGTTACCTGAGTTCAATCCCCGGCACCCAATATGGTTCTCCAAGCTCACCAGGAGTGATACCTGAGCTCAGAGCCAGGAATAAGCCCTGAGCACCACCAGGTGTGTCCCAAAAACAAAAAGACAACTAATTCTCACTTATATCCATGAAAGGGATAAAATAGGTGTCATTTATCCACCCTATCATGCCTTCACCAGAGTCTTGGGTCAAATACCTCCAACTTTCTGCAAGAGGAACAGAGACATTAACTCTCCTGTGTATTGAAGTTGTGTTCACAGGTGTGTGCACTCCTAGGCAAGTCAGACAAGTTTCCATGACTCCACATGCTTTTATTGGCTACAGGAGTCCACGGATAAGAATAAGTGAGGTTCAGAAATGACTATAATAAAATTGTATCAGTCTGAAATCTCAAGAGAGCTAACTAAGCATGTTTGGTTAGGATTTACGACATATTAAATTCAGTTTGGGGGTGAGGGAAGAACTCATCTTAATGTCAGAAAATTCATAACTATCACTTACTGAGTATCATGTCAAATACTAGATACATACATAACTCTTATAAAATTAAATGCCAGACCCATGTCCCACCTAAGCTCATCTACCAACCTTGTTCCAAAGACTCATAAGTAAATCTCGAAAGAGATCAAATAGCTGCAAAAATATGTCAGATTCCTGTTTTAGCTGAAACCCCTGCGGTGATCTTCGGAGTTTAGGAGGTGTGTCAGCCAGCTCACACCCTACCAAAGCCCTGATAGTCTCACTCACACCCCAAAGCCACTGCCATGTCTCCAGTCAAAATGCCCAATTAAATATTCTGGATTTTCAGAGTGACCTCTCTAAGCTCTACAATACTGATATCCCAGTAGCAGCACACCAGATTGGATGGAAATGTAATTTAGAAGCCAACCAATCTAATAAAATAAGCTGTCCAAACTAATAAGAACATTAATATAGAAGGCTTAACTTGCAATAATATCGCTGAGTGATAGCATAGTGAGAGGGAGTTTGCCTTGCATGCGCTGACCAGGGTTTGATTACTCCACCCCTCCTGGAGAGCCCAGAAAGCTACCAAGAGTATCATGCTCATGCTGCAGAGCCTGGCAAGCTACCCGTGGCATATTGGATATGCAAAAACAGTAACAATAAGTCTCACAATGAAATATTACTGGTGCCCGCTCGAGCAAATCAATGAACAATAGGATGACTGTGACTGTGATTAAACTTGCAACAACTTAGTAAACCCTCAGACAAGGATTTAATGTCTTTATGGTGAGCTACAACAATTTTCACAAATTTTCCTTGATGGAAATATTTTTTGATCATTCTATTAGCCATTACTGGTAACAAGTAATATATAATAAATTATTATTTTCCTGCTCTGGGGGAAGGTTTGAGGGGTGGTTGGGAAAATGGAGACAAAGGTGGAGGGAAAGTGACAGTGGTGGTGGGATTGATGTTGGAATATTAAATACCTGTAACATACCATCATGAACAATTTTTAAAATAGTTTTATTAAAAGAAATTGTACTATTATAAATAAAATATTTACATATAATGCAACTATAAATAAAGATGAAATTATGTAGTATGACTACTACAACTTGAATAGAACAGGAGGGAGTGAGTCAACACCAGATAATCTCACTTATCTGTAGTATAAAGACAAAACAAGCTATAATAATTTATTGTATTTTACAAAGAAAAAATTTTAAGTTTTTGAGAAAGATTAAATTCCATTATTTTTGCCACACATAAATCTTGAATTCTTATTTTCTGTTCTTGCCTCTGAAGTATGAATTTCAGCATGGTTCCTTGAAAGTGGGTAACTCCACCCCAGTTATTGGATGCTAATTTCCTCAAAGTATCATGGAAAGCCATTGGTAATTCTCCAGCAAAAATTCCTGGCAGTTTTGCTCCTGGCCATTCTGAAATGTCACCACTGTGATATGTTGTTCTCATCATTTCTGGGATACACCACTATCATTCATATCTGGGAGTCCAATCCACATGACAGTTGGAACAGAAACTCAGTCATTGCATTAAAGTGGAAATGAAGCATACCATTCTCCTTTTCCTTCTTGAATGCTAATAATTTCATCAACACATTCAGAAGTGCTTGTTGGAAAACCCGTCATGTTCTAACTAGTTCGTAAGTTTCCTAGAGATCGATTTCTCTACCTCCTCTCTCTCCACTCAAGATGAATGACAACTAATTCATCTAATTAGTTGAATTAGATATATGTCTAATCCTTTTTTTTTTACCTGAAGGCCCAAAATAATCCTTGCAATACCTGTGAGATAATAAGAGGACCTAAGTAATAAGTACACCAACATTTGTTTGGTAAAAAGAAGTAAATCTCTAACATTGAACTTTGCTTCTGAATTAAGGAAGTCAACTTATCTCCAACAAAGGTAATAATTTAAAAGAAAGGCTGTGAATCATGGCACTCAGATTCACAATGCACAAAAAAGAATAAAAAATTGCACATTATACAAAATCATGCTGCTTCCCTGCTTCAAACTGCTTTCCTATCAGTATTCTGAAATGTCTAATTAGGAAAGGCCCCATGTCATTGTGTCACATTGTCCTACTTTCCACAATCCAACATCAGAACTAATTTTCTTCCATCATCTCTCTCCACTTGTGTGTTAAATAAAGGTTCTTTTGGAAGAATCGTCCTTTCAAATAGATCTGGACTTTGATGAGTGTATCCCTGCGTGACTACCTATTTCAATGTAGGCATTTCATCCCAGGAAGCCCCAGTGACCTTTCAGCCCCAGTGAATTAGAGAGATATCTACCTGGGGGAAAAAATGGTCTAAAATCTAGATACTCAAAAATATTAAGTTAAATCAGGAAAATCTACCTTTTTTTAAGTAATGATTATTCACCTAATGGCAAGTTTCTGAGCTTTCTTTGAATATTGGTCTCTAAACTTCACTTGGCTTCATAATAAGTACACATCTGAGTTATCAACTGAAATGTTACCTGCAAGGTTGACTATGTCCTATTAACATAAGTTTGGATGTTTCTGGGAAAGACGAGGTGGGTCTAACTGTTGTAGAATCACAAGGAATCACTCAGAAAGCCTTCAAACCAAATGACAACTAGCAAAGCTTCTATGAACTAGAAAATAACCCCACAATTAGAGAGTGTCTTGGATTCTATTCCCAAAGTTAGAGGAAAGTAGATCCTCAGGGTTAGAGAAATAGTACTGTGGATAAAGTGCTTGCCTTCCATTCAGGACACCCAGGCTCTATTCTTGACATACCATATAGTCCACTGAGGCCCCCACGAGTGATCCCTGAGCACAGAGTGAGGTAAGCCCTGAGCACCCAAGCAGGATGTGGCCCAAAATAATTTTAAAAAGAACAGCAGGTTCTCAAAAAGGGACAGTTGTGTACTAGTTCTGTACTAGGATTATCACACTGAACTATAACTATAAAATGTTTTTAAAGAGATTGATATGAAGGTCTAAACTATGAAAATAGGCTATGTTCATGGGTTGGAAATATTAATAATAACATTAATATCCAGATCCTGAGATTCTGCTTATGGGACTGAATAGACTAATAGGGAATGAGGAATAAAATGACAAGGAACCAAAAAATAAGATGGAGGGATGTTGACCCTTCTCTGGTAGGTATAGTGTACTAACATTAACATGAGTGGAATTATGATGGCTCTGTTTGGGGTATTTTTTTCTGGGGGGGTGCTAAGTTAAAATGAAAGATTTCCAGTAATCTTAAATTTGATCTACAGATTTAATAACACAGCCTTTAACAAAATCTCAACTTGGCTTTTATGGGATAGAAAATAGCATGCTGATTCTTAAATCTATTTTCATATGAGACCCAGATATTCATACAATCTTAAGAAAAAAATGTTCAATGGTTTGTATTTCCTAATTTGAAAAATTGTAACAAAACCACTGCCATGTCAATGTTGTACTGGCATGAAAATACACATCAATTAAAGTCATGGTCCAAAACTAAAACTTTACATATATAACCAGTTGGTTTGCTATAAAAGTTTCAAAACAATTTTATGAGGAGAAATGTAGTCCTTTCAACAAAATGTGCTGGAGCAAAAGGTAGACACAAGGAAAATAATATATTTTGACTCATTTTATCATATATAAAAAATTCAAAATGCATCATCAAACTAAATGAAATAAATGGCTATACAACTCCTCAGAGAAAACATTGAATCTATGTGACCTTGAATTAGGCAATGTGAGATTTGATACCAAAACGCAAAATATGATACCATAGGCATGAAAAACTACAGAGCCAGAGCAATAGTACAGTTGGTAGGGCTCTTGCCTTGCACATAGCTGATCTGAGTTCAATCCTCAGCACCACTGTGCTTGCCAAAAAATATAAAAGCACAGAGCCAGGAGTAAGACCTGAGCATTGCTGGATGTGGCCCAAAAGCTAAAAGGAGATGTTAACCTTGTAAGTTGTCCTGGCAGGAAGAGCACCTTGGAAGAGGTATTCACCTTGTAAAGAATTAGACTGCTAACTTTATGATCTGGGATCCTGAGAGAAGGATATTAGTGCCGCAGTTAATATGAACCAACCACTGCCCCCCAGCATGTACTCAATACTGGTTGAAACCCTCTACATTCATCTTCCTCTCTGCCCTTCCAGAAATAGCAAAGGTCAGTACTAAATAATCCATGAAGACAAAAATAATAATCAAATCAAACCACGGTGTCATCTGCTGAAAAACTGAAGACAAAAATTGCAACAAATGATCACCTTGAGTACTTATCAATACTATACCTCTACTCAGGTGAATTAAAATATGAGTTTTTAAACCTATAAAAACTTGAGCAAGGATATAATAGAATGTGAACACTATAGATGCATTGGTAGCAACAAGTCTTCATTCATCAATAATAATCCTTATTGTATATCAACAGACTTCAGCAGTGTGTATTTTAAGTTTAAAATACAAAATACAAAACTATAAAACACAACTAAGTGCTAATTAAAGTGAACTAGTTGAGCTATAGGAAAAAAGCATAGATTTAAAATAAGCTAGCTAGTGGAAAATTAAAAAGCTGGAATTGGAGAGATAGTACATCAGCTAAGGCACCTGACCTGCTCACAGATGACCCTCATTTGATCCTCAGCACCTCTTGTGATTCCCCCCAGCACCTCCAGGAGTGATCCCTGAGCATTAAGTCAGAAATAAGCCTGAGCACAGCCAGATGTGGCCCCCCAAAAAAACTACAATGTGAACAACAATTAGATGGCAGCAGTGAGACGAGACCCCAAGCAGCTGCACATGAACAGCTCCTCCGCTCCTAAAAGACCATGATTCCAGAGGCCTACAAACTACTTTTGGCACCCAGCGACTTCTTGCAGAAATGTGTCTAGACTGTGAACTGAGCTATGGCCCAATGCTGCCCCAGGAGGGGAAAGGTTTTTCTCTCTCGGCCCTTCCTTTTGGCAGTGGCGGTGGCAGCGGTGTGGCAACTGTCATCTTATAGAGCCCACTAACCGGAGGTATGACGTGACTTCTGGCAGAAATTTCTCTGGACTTAATTACTAAAATACCAGAAATCCAAAACCGTGTGGCCGCAACCTCATATGCACTTCATTCTCAGCAATGGAAAACAAATTATCAAATGATGCATTTTCAGCAGTTCTGATTGTTGGGGGGAAATCCCAAATAATAATAGTAAGTTTTCTGTTGAGATATTAAATGTAACCAAAGTAAAGAGAGAGTAAAGTGAAAATCATAAACCACACAGGGAGGGGCGGGGGTGGGATGGGAGGTATAGGCTGGTATACTGGGGTTTTTGGTGGTGGAACATGTGCACTGGTGAAGTGATGGGTGTTTGATCATTGTATGACTGAAACTCAAAACTAAAAGCTTTGTAACTTTTTCCATGGTGATTCAATAAATAAATAAATAAATAACCCCTAAAAATAAATAAATAAAAATAAATGGCAGGAGCTATTATACTTAATAGAAAGCAGATTTTCAGATAAGATAGTGAGAAATGTAAGTTGTACATAATAAATGAGAAAAACAATCAAGACAATTGCAGGCATTATTAAAATACATACAACATAGCAATGCTGAAAAAAGTAAACCTAAGCATTCTAAAGAAGACACTGATACTGTAATAAGGAATGCTAATACTCACAGCAATGACATCATCCAGACATAAAATCACCAAAATAGCAAAGTCCTTAAGTGATATATTAGATAAGATGAATATAACATAGTTACAGAGCATTCACAAATACTGGAATATAAATTCAAGTTTTTCTGGAAAATTCTCAAGGATAGACCATATGTTGGGACACAAAACTAGTCAATAAATTAACAAAAATTGAAAGCAATCTTCTGTTAAGCATTAATAGTATAAAACTAGACATCAAACACCACCCCAAAAAAGAAGGGAAAACCATTAATTTATGGAAATAGATATGCTAATGTGAAAAATCAATGATGAAGTATAAATATCAAATATACCTGGAAATTAAGACACATTTTTGAGAAGGAGGGAAATGGAGAGTTCAGGAAAAAGGGGACAAGAATTGATCTGAGATAGAGGTGAGATCCGGAGCAGCCTCGCACGACACGGCCGGCCCCTCTGCTCCTTAAAGACTATGATCCAGGAGGTCTACTAACCCATTTTGGCACCCACAGACTTATAGAAATGCATCTAGACTGTGAGCTGAGCTAAAACAACAGAAATCCAAAACCGCGTGGCTGCAGCTCCTATAATCTTCATTCTCAGCAATGGAAAACAAACTATCAAATGAAGCCTTTTCAGCTGATTTGATTGTTGGGGGAAAATTCCAAATAATCAGTTCTCTGTTGAAATATTGAATGTATCCAAAGTATAGAGAGAATAAAGTGAAGATCATTGGCCACTCAGGTGCGGGCGGGGGGGATAGGAGGGGGGTATATTGGGGTTCTTGGTGGGGGAACAGATGCACTGGTGAAGAGATGGGGGTTTGATCATTATATGATTGAGACTTAAAGCTGAAAGCTTTGTAACTTTTGTCACGGTGATTCAATAAAATAAAATTAAAAAAAAAGAATTTATCTGAGATAGAACTAGGCTTTTATTGATGAGCTTAATGCAGTTTACACCCATTGATTTGATGACACACTCCTAAAATTTGTTACATTGCAATGTTACTTTAATCTCTGAAAGTGAAAAGAGAATCCTCATAGGACACCACATTTGAAGACCATTTATCTGAGAAAATATTTGCATCCAAAATATAAGTTTTAAGTCTAATAACAATAATGTGTAATCCAATTTAGAAATAAGTGATTTGAAAAGACATTATTTCAAAGATATAGAAATATCATGTGTAAAGATGCTCAACATTATTACTAGAGAAATACAATTTTTACTGATTTAAAAATGCTAATTTCAATGATTTTTAAAAGTGGCAATTGTATCTTAGTGTGTGGAAGAATTGCACTCTTCATTTATTGTTTTCAGTAATATAAAATGTTTTTAAAAATTGGAAAACAGGTTGGCAGTCACTTTAAAATATGACTAGATCAAATGATTTAGAATTATCCTTCTGGGTGTTCACATACACACATGTATACAAAAACCTATGCACAAGTGCTC
This sequence comes from Sorex araneus, assembly GCF_027595985.1. NCBI lineage: Eukaryota > Metazoa > Chordata > Mammalia > Eulipotyphla > Soricidae > Sorex > Sorex araneus. Next base: position 90,579,179 of record NC_073304.1, on the reverse strand, counting down.
ACAGCAACGTTATCCATAACAGCCTACAAGTGAGAATAAATCAAGTATTTGTCAACTGAATAGTGGATTTTAATATCTGGTACATGGTTTATTTTTAGAATGACAAAAAAATGTTGAAATTTAGGTTGTGGTGATGGTTGCATTACTGTGAATCTACTTTAGTGCCACTGAATCACACACTTTAATTTTATAGCATGTGAGTTACATCTCAATAAAATTATTTTAGAAGGAAGTCATACATAGAAGCTACTTTAAACTGCCATAAGCTACACAAAAGGTTATTTAATCATCTTTGCCCTAGAATGGTCTCTGAGAAATGTCCTTGGAGAGTCCATCAGAGCACCCTCTGCATGGTAAATTCACCTTCACAAATTATGTATTCCATCATTAATACATCACAGGCCAATGACACATTTTAGCAGTGACCCAACATCAGTGGGATCCAACAGACTACTACTAAACCTGGAGAGATTCTTCCATTTTAGGCTCACTAAAAGCAGCTGTTGAAAAAAAATCCTTATCTTGCTGTCCTGACTCCCCTGCAACTCTACTAACATTAGCTTATGTACAAGGAGGGTTGTATTATTTATATTTTTAAAGAACAACACCCCACAGTTCTGGGACTGAGGGTAGGGGGAGGGACAGAACCTTCGACCACTGTAAGTAGTGTTCTGCCCAGTGGAGTGAGCATTATCTTACAGTATCACTGTCACTGTTATCCCGTTGCTCATCCATTTGCTCGAGCGGGCACCAATGACATCCCCATTGTGAGATTTATTGTTACTGTTTTTGGCATATTGTATATGCCACGGGTAGCTTGCCAGGTTTTTGCCATGCAGGCGGGATACTCTCAGTAGCTTGCTGGGCTCTCCGAGAGGGATGGAGGAATCGAACCCAGGTTGGCCATGTGCAAAGCAAATGCCCTACCCACTGTGCTATTGCTCCAGCCCCAATTATCTTACAGTGCTCAGTGAGTCTTGGTTCCCCCAGGGCCCATCAACAGTGCTGGGGGCAAGTCTAACACAGGCTAGCTATAGTTCTACTACCCAAGCAATCTCCCTAGTCTCCAGTGGTGGTTTTTTGTTCTGTTTTTAATTTGGAGAGAGAGACACTTTCAAGAAGTGTTCTGGAGTGCAAATCCCCCACAGTTAAGATCGGGGTTCAATGTGACCCTGGAATGTAATACTACTCTAGGTCCTGCAGTGCTGGGGATTGCCTAAATAACCTGGGAGTAGCTCAGGCATCCCCAGGGCCACATCCAGTGATGTAGTGATGTTCATGGGCCTCCCGAGCTGCGTCCAGCAATCATCAGGGGACCAAATGATGCTAGGGATCAAACTGCATGGAAGGGGTTATCTGCATGCAAGGCAAGAAACACTATTCCTTTAATATCATGCCTCTGGCCATTGGTTTTATTTTTAAGAAAATACATCATTCACACACACACAATGATGGGATGAACTTCTGCCCAGCAGAGCCTTGCAGCCTGGCCCTTAATACGTTGCACTTCTGAGTCAGTCAGTCTGTCCCAGTAAAGTGCCAACACTAATGCATATATTTGTGATGTTTCTTACAGATTGAGTATGAGAGATGCAAAAATTTCTCTCACTCCTCTAATGTCTTGTGGGGTAAAAAGATCTGGGTTGGGACTCTTTCAAATCTGATTTTGAATCCATAGTTTGGTTTGGCCTTAGGCAAATTACGCAACATCTTAGAGCCTGTCACCACATCTCCTGTTGCGCACAAGAATGGGGCTTAATTGTGAGATGGGGTACAGAAATGCTCAGTAAGGAATGTCCTTCAAATCCCACAACTCCCATTTTCAAAAGAAACTCACTTCTTAGGAGGGAAAGAATTCTTTCGTTCTCAGTATGCACCCCAGAAGTACCTGGTACTTAGTGTTGCTGACTCCCATTTTCATTCAGTAGGGTTCAGTGGGAAGTCACATCCTAAGGGCCTCTAACAAAGAAATCGTGCCATATTTTCATCCCCAACAGTGAGATTTCTCAGGCCAGTTTTCACTTCCAAGCATTTATTTTTCAAACCTGCCAACAGTTTTGTGTAGGAGCCAGATCTAAGGTGTATGCCCCCTACTTGAACTCTATGTGCCTGGGGGTCCCTTGTGCACATTTATACCTTCCACACATCTTGCTCCGGCAGCAAAAAGCACTGGGAAGGAGACAACTTCTAGTCCTTTTACCAAGTATCTCTTTGGCTCAACTCAGTTAACACAGAGCTGATTTTATCAGGCGCAGAACAGCAAATGCAGTGCAATCTTTTCGATCTGTTAAAGCTTGGATTGAAGTAAAACAGTGTTCTTCCTTAACTGGTTTCTATGTTGGGATCTATATTTACCTTTTGCATTCCTAGTGCAGGTTAGCATTCTGACCCTTCAGTCACATAAAATGTATAGTTCTAAGGGAGCTCTGAACTAGCAATAAAACTTATGTGTTCTTTACCAGACCACAGTTGCTAAAATATACCTCAATTTGATATTTCAAAATCTCATTTAATTAGCGTAACAATTAAGGAGCTTGTAAGGCATTTTAACAGAATTTTACTTTTCAACATTGTTACTTTCTTCTCTCTAGATGAAATCTTTCATTGTACTAAAATCTCTTATTCAAGAACAAGAAACAGAGCCAGGGAGCTGACTCAAGCGGGTGGGGGCACAAGCTGTGCATGCGAGAACCCAAGGTGTGATCCCCTCTTCTGCCCCCTTCCCACCCATCTCAGCACCACCAAGTATGCCCCCCCAAATTACAAAGTACTTGGAATTAAATAATTTTGTACTTGGACTTTTACATTTTTTATTGTAGCTAATAAGCTTAGAGATAACCTTTGAAAAGTAAGTGGAAATGTTATCTTTTATTGAGCTTCATTGTTTCTCATTTGGTGTGAGATTATTCACTATCTATGGAAATTGTACTGTGAAGAGTTTGAGTCATGTATTAATTAGAACTTTCCTTGCCAAGGACAGGACTTTTTCAGATGCAAAAGATAGTTTCAACACAATAAACTCTTGAGTATGGTATTAAGTTATTGCTGTGTAACAAACCACCCCAAAGCATAGCAGCTTAGAAGCATAATATTTGAGGTTTTTCTTGTATTTATATGTTGAATGTTTTAATTTGTATCCTAGTGGCCAAATTAATGGCACCAACAACAAAGAATGCCTATTTCCTACCTGACTTTTCCTGTGAATTCTAAATTTCATCAATCTTCATTATGAAGAAAAGCTCAATTGCAGAAAACTAATGGGTTTTTGTTCTAAATCCTCTTTAAAAGGAGTGAAAGTGAAAAAGCGTATTGATGTACTATTAGTAAACACATTTTTATATGCCTAGAGTAGAGTTTCCTGTATTTCTCACCTTAATGAAGTTTTGTGTGAACACTGCAAACATTAGAATGATTAGATGCATCCTACATTTAGCCCAAACCAACAAGCCTCAGTCAATTGAGGCCTTTCCTTCTGGGTAAGATGACTGGTTTATTCAAAAGGACCATGGTTCTGATGATATCACTCCATAGAGCAGCAGATATCCCACTCTGGGTCAGGAAAGGTCTCTGATGGCATGCTAAGAACTTTGGGCTTTACCTTCATGGGCCTGAATTTTTTAATTAGACAGGGAAATGATCACATTTGTGTTTTATTCATAAAACTTGCCATGCATTCAAATGCTTACCTCAGAGTCCACTGCTGAGGCCAGTGGACAGATAAGATCATTCTTACAACCAGTTCCTATGGCCTCTGATACCTGGAAGCATTGGTATGAAAGTCATTGTCACTATCATCGATTTGCTCAAGTGGGCACCAGTAACATCTGTATTGTGAGACTTGTTGTTACTGTTTTTGGCATATCAAATATGCCATGGGTAGCTCCACCATGCAGGCGAGATACTCTCAGGAGCTTGCCAGGCTCTCCGAGAGGGACAAAGGAATCAAACCCAGGTCGGCCACATGCAAAGCTGTCCTCAAAGTTTATGTTACTGATAATGTTAAAACTACAGACAACTATAGTTAAATCCATGCATGATCCCTGGGAAACTGCAAAACACAGCAGTTTCCAGTTTCCAGTGAGAGTATTTCTACACCAAGTCCCATGCCCCAACAGTTAAGAGTTACTCCTGGGAGTGTTAATCCTTAATACTTTCTGTCTACCCGTCAAAAACTCAGCAGTCTCCAGAGGTCAGAGAAAGCCCTCATCTGGAGTGTTGCAGGTGTTTGCTGTAATAAGCCTTTAGAAAATCTGGGAACAACATGTCAAGGAATGTACAGGGTACTGACAGCATCTGCTACAAATCTAAGTTATAAAGGCCACTGTTCTAGTCAGGCAAGAAATAATGTAGGTTGAGCCATAGCAGAACCAGGCAGGGATAGAGAGAAGACAGAGTATTTGAGAATATCAACAGAACTGGTAACCAAATAACAGTGATGAAAAGCATTCATGGAAATTTCCAGAATTGCTAGAGTGTGTGGTGGTATTACCATCTAGTTTAGGAGATAAAATAAAGGCCCTTATCAACATCTCCAAATCTATGTCAAGTGTGAGATGCATCATATTTGAGAGTATCTGTTCAGGATCTCAGTTGGGTTTCCTGAGAAGTTGAATCTGAAATGGTCATTAACATGTAGGTTTATCAGATAGTGTCCTTAGAAACAACCTATGGAAAAAAAGAAGGAAGCAGAATTGTACAGAAAGATGTGTTGGTCAGCACTACAATCTTAGGTGAAGCCCTAGGAAGCACTATGTAGAGTGCTGAAGGTGCTATACAACCCACAGGTTTTTCTGCAGTTGAGGGAGAGGATGAAAATTTTCTCCCTCTGTACAAAACAATAATTGAAAGTAATATGCCCCAGGAAAGGAGCTTGGGCTTGAAGTACCTCATCACATCCAACACAGTTCCTATAAAAGACCAACAACTGTGAGCACCCTTAAAGCTAGAATAAAAGGTATTTTATACCAAAGCAGGAATCTGAGAAGTGCTCCATCTCCAAGCCAGTGGGTATTGCAATGAAAAGTATCTGGTTTGTAATGTATGTAGAGCGATAATTCACAGAAGATTCTCAAAATATGCTGCTAAGTCAGATTTTATAAGTTCAAAAGAGTTAAGAAAATTTAGATGACTTAAAACACTGATTTTTGGTAAAATACCTCAACTAGGATTAGTCTATAGTAAATAATAACTCTCTACTCAGACAAGATGCAAATAAAATCATAAAACTATACAGCAATTTATGGATTATCTGTTAAAAATAATGTATAAAATAAAGCTCAATTGCTTTGTTTCAAAGGTAGATAAGTAAAATAGGGACTGTTACAAATAGTATAAACATATTGCAAGGATAAATGTTTCTCCTGCTGTACATGAGAATCTCAGGGGAAAAATTACACGATTTTTATATTCGATAACATCTATAAATATATGATTAAAGAAAGTATGGTTCTAATATTCTTGAAAAGTGTAACAATTTAAAACAAATGTGAAGTGATTTTCTATTAAGTGTTCTAGTCTATAAGATGAGAAAGTAAAAGTAAAAAAAAAAAACTCTAGGAATATTGTTTCCTGAGAACAGTCCAAGCTTGGGTATAAAGAAAGAACCTGTATCACTAGGCATTAAGCAAATTTACCTTTTATACCACCATCACTGTCTACTAGTGCCATCTCCATTTCATTCTAAGTAACACTGCAGAGGAAATACAGTGCTGACCTGAGAAGCTCCTCCTTCCCCAACTGCTAGATTGATCCAGTTATGTAAAAGCCTCTTAGAGAACTTCTCTACCTCAATTTTCTGATCAGTAAAATGAAATTAATAAATGTACCCACTTTACAGTAGTGTTGCAAGGTATTAGCTTTTTTTAACTTCCTATTTGCCAGCAAACAGTACATTATTAGAGGGGCAACAGGGAGATGAATTGATAAAGTATAAGGTATTTATAAGAGTGAAAATATTCCAGATGATATTGCATTGGTGGGTACAGGTCAAGACACATTTGCCCAAATCCATAGAATACACACCACCATAATGAACCCTAAAGTAAACTAAGACACTAAATAATAAGAAGATGTCATCATAGGTTCACCATTTGTAACAAATGCACCACTTTGGTGGGAGATGCTGAGATGAGAGAGGCTGGAAATGGGGTTTAATGGGAACTCTACTCTCAATTTTACTACAAAAATATAAAACTAAATTTTCTTAAAAGTTATTCTTTTAATTATTATCTATCTGAAAAGGACTGGGAAATCCTAATAGGTATCTTATTTGTGCTCTCAGGACTAAATTGAATACTGTCATTTCTTAATATCACTATCACTGTCATCCCATTGCTCAACAATTTGCTCGAGTAGGCACCAGTAACGTCTCCATTGTGAGACTTGTTACTGTTTTTGGCATATCAAATACACCACAGGTAGATTGCCAGATAGTCTTGATAGCTTGCCGGGCTCTCCAAGAGGGGTGGAGGAATCAAATCCGGGTCGGCTGCGTGCAAGGCCCTACCTGCTGTATTATCGCTCCAGCCCTATATTTGTGCTCTCAGATCTTCCCAGTAAACACAACAAACTTTACACCTATCTGTTGCCAGGGAGATTAATGAATGCTACTGTCCTCAATATGCCAAAAATCTCTCTGTGGAGCCTCATGTTGGAGACACCTTAATTTCATTATGCCGAGAAGTGTTAACTCTACCTCTTCACACCATTAACTAGCAATAACTAGAGCAAATAACCTAATAAAGTACACTTTTCTCTTTCCATCAAACTAAAATACGATAAATCTTCGGGAACTCTAACTAGAAAACTTTTCTAGAATTTCAGTGATCTATGTCCACGTTTCTTACAGTCCCCCACACAAGAAACCATCTCACAGCTTCAAAGTAGCCAGGTACATGTAAGACATAACTTTCCAGATCAGAAACCTTAGTGGTATTATAAATCATACTCAGTGTTTGTTTGGCATTTGGTTCCCAAAGGAGCTCAGGGTTTACAACTGGCTCTATGCTCCAGTTATCATTCCCAGCAATGCTGAGAGGATGTTATTCCAAATTGGGACATACAAGGCAAACACCCTAATTGCTGTACTATCTCTCTGGTATGAATACTTTATTCCGAGAAGAAATACCAGAAATTATTGATTATCTTGATGCTACTAATAGAATACTCCCTGATCATCAGATTTACTATTCCTTGAACTAAATGTTGTGTATTTAAGTGCATAACTGCAGCTGAGTAGAGAAGACAGAAATAATACCTGACATATAAGTAATATATCCCTATGTCTAACTTTGATGAACCAGAAAGCCCATTACCTGCAGTGATGTGATTTTCCATTCTAGTAACAGACACAGTTCCAGCTTTATATTCACAGCGGGTGGGGGTTGAATGTCGCTTCTCTACAACTTTTGTTTTGCACTTCCAAATCTCAATCATAATTAGCCCCCTCATCTGCCCTATGACTGAGAATATTGCTTAATCCTTCCTTTAAATAGTATTTCTCAGGTGACTATCTCATTTTCTCTGACAATCACAATCCTAGAGGCATGTATTTACAGTTTTCAAATTGTTATAGAGGTTTCTGAATCATAAAACAAATCCAATGTATGAGCATATTATTTTCTTCTTTAATAACATAAAGTTACTAGAAGGAGAAAAGAGATTATAACTGGTGGTGCTCATAAAAAGGAAGTGAACTGGGCGGGGAGGCAGAGTGATAGTAAAGCAAAGAGGGTGATTGTCTTGCATGTGGCCAACCCAGGTGGATCCCTAGCATCCCATGCCATCCCCTGTTAGATAACATTGGGTTGTCCTTGCTCCTCCCTCAGGGAGCTTAGGTTTATTGAGTTACTCCCACAACAGTGCCCCTGAAGCACATCCAATTCTATCAAGCACTAATAATTCTATATTTCTTTTCTCTGCTTTATTTCATTTGCATGGTTTGTTTAGCAATGTCCTTTTTGTATTGACACAGGAAGAGAATTCATGCTACGCTTTGTAATATGGAAGTTAATTGACTCCAAAATAATATTTACTGCTGGGCATCCATATTTATTTGACATAAGCCTAATTGCCCTTAGTTCCTAGCACTCCAAAAGTAGGGTCCCCATGTTTGGTCCATTATCTACTTTTGGCATACATCTCCCATCCCAACTGATGACCTCTCAGTGTCTGTGTTACAAGCTATAATGCCCCAAAGTAGAGAGAGAGTATGGGGAATATTGTCTGCCATAGAGGCAGGGGGAGGGCGGGAAAGGGGGGTATACCGGGGATATTGCACTGGTGGAAGGATGGGTGTTTGATCATTGTGAGATTGTAACCCAAACAGGAAAACTTGTAACTATCTCACGGTGATTCAATAAAATTTAATTTTTTTAAAAAAAGCAGAGTCCCAATGAAAAAACTAGATGGACCCAGGGCAAGCTGTAAATTACCCTCACATCAAAAGGAGACAAGCTAAGCACCATAAGTATAATAAGAGCATGGTCATGGATAAATTCTGTCATGACCTAAAAAGAAGTAATTGAATAAGGACCTTGCTGGAGTTAGGAAAGACTAACCTGGCCTGAGAACTATAGTCTAGGATATATAGCAAGATGTTCCCAGTAAGACCAACCTTTAAACTTAATATATCTCTTACTGTGTTCATACGAAATGGCATTGCTAGAAATATTATAAAAAGTAAATTTACTATGATTAATTAAATGGATTACCAGCTGGAGAAAGGATAAAGCAATACACCCTAGATGTAATCCTGCCCTTGAGTGGATCTCCTAGTAATCTGGAGTGTTGAACCCTCAAGTGAGATTTTGTCCTTGAGTTAATCTCCTAGAATTTCCCTAGAATTTTCAGAGATAAAGGATTGGCTTTATCTCTGTTTGCTGCTATGACAATGTTCAACCCCACCTATGTGTACCCCACCCTTAATGATTACTATATAACTATGCTGTAAGGGGAAAGAAGGAACAATGAGAAGAACTAGATGACAATTTATGACTGGAAGTAAAGGACTACGAGACTACGAGGAGATGAAGAAGAGGATATAACGAAAGAGAGGACTTTGAGGTCTACAAGGAGATTAGGAGGATAAAACTATGATGACTGGAACTATGACCAAAACTAGTACTACAATTGCACCTTAAGGGGAGACATCAGACTATGCTGCAGAGGAAAGAGAAATAAACTAACAACTAGCCTGGGACTATTTCTCCATTCCCTAGTCCTTCGTCCATTTGTTGCTGCCATGGGCTAGCCAGGGGAATGTTTCTTGGCCACCGAACACTCAAGTCTTGTGCACCCCACTGCGCCTTTTCTTTGGAAACTCACAATCTCCAAAGCAGTGCCAGGAGTGATCCGTAAGCACAGGGCCAGGAATAACCCCTGAGCATGCCAGGTGTGGTCCCAAAACAAATAAACAATAAAACAAACTTGCAAAGATTCTTCACTGGTATTGGGAAAGACTGTGCAGAACTTCTGTGATCAAAACAACCAAAGCTGGTGAAAATTATTGACGAGCCATTTAAAATTTCTAGAAAACATTATAAGGAAATATTAGATCTTTGATTTCTGTCATCAGAGTTTTATTATTTTTTCATAGATCTTGTACATATTAGAGATGTGTTTCATTTTGGAAAGTTTCGTATGTGAATATATATGTATATGTACACATATATATAAATTTTTAATTCAATTCCATTTGAGGTATTATGTAGACGGCAGAGTCTCTTGCCCACACGCCTGGCTGTCTTCCCTGGGGCCCCTCAGAGGGGATGGGCTCCAGCTTCCCTCCCCACCTGAGGAGAGCTCCCCGTGGCTGAAGACCACTGGAACCTAGCCACAGCCATGCTTAAGGCCCCTCTTTACATGTTCAGACAAGACTCACGCATGAAGGTACCGGCAGAGGAACCCAGGTGTGTGTAATCCCATCAATGGCCAACATCCAGAGACTTAAAAGCAAGCTCCCAGAAGCCCGAGGCCGCAAACGGCTGCGCAATATCTTATAACATACTTTTCCTTCTGGGAGAAACTCGCAAGCTACTGAGAGCTTCCTGCCCACATGGGACAGCCTTGCAAGCTTCCCATGGTATATCTATATGCCAAAGCCAGTAATCAGCTGAACCTCATTCCCCTGACCCTGAAATAGCCTCCAATGTGGCACCGTTGGGAAGGCCAAGAAGAGAGAGGCTTCTAAAATCTCAGGGATAGGAACAATGTAGAGGTTACTGAGACCACTCGAGCAACTCGACGATCAACAGGATTTCATGATCGTGATGTAGATGGCAATGTGTTTTTAATTTTAGCTTGTTTGACTGATTGATGACACATAGAACAGTCACCTTTTTATATCAACCTTGCTATATTCACTTGCTATTATCACTTCATCTGAAAAAGTATATTTTATTCCCCATCCTAAATATACTTAAATTTCTTTCTTTTTTTCTATTTATTGGGGGTGCATGGTAGGCTTGTTTGGGGGCACACCCAGTGTGGTGTCCAGGGCTTGCTCTTGGCTCTGAGTTCAGGGATTACTCCTGCAAACTCAGGGAATTATATGGGATTCTGGAAATCAAATATGGGTCAGCAGTGTGCAAGACAAGCAACTACTATCATACTTTCACCCTGGCCCCATGCTTTAGCTTCTTAATTATCTGTGTTACATATATATGATAAAATACTACTTAGCTATAAAGAAAAATTAAGCTTCTGCTGGCACCAGATAATGTCATTGGCCATCCTCCAGTAATCACGGCTGCTTCTCCTGGAAAGGAGCATAAAATGAGGCCCCCATAACCATGCCACCAGATTCCGCACCAGGCTGTTTTCACTCAGGGTTCCCCAGAGGGGTCAGGTGAGAGCCCTCTCTGCCCAAAGAGCCCTGGCAGCTGACCTCCACAACCTAACCACCACTACTCCAGGCCACTTTCCACACATTCGGTGAACAATATGAGTGAACATATTCCTAGACTGCACAGCCACAAAAGTGGCCACACAACACATCATAAGACACTCCCCACCCATTTTCCATAATTACCACACCATAGTTGATGGAGTTCAGACAGTTGGCAACAAATCATAGGGGGAAATATATATATGCATATATATATATATTTTCAGACATATATACCAAATTTCAAAATCACCCACACTTTAACAACATATTAGTGATATCCTATAGAATGTCTTAATGGCTCCTGCCAAAATAGAACAATCTTCAAACTGTTTTCTATATGAATACTTTTTGATAAGCATGGTCAGCAGTTCTTCATAAAAGACAATATGTAATATATTCTTTCATTTGTTTTGGGACAGGGATTGGGACTTGGGATAGAAACATCCCGAATTTGGTAGTAGGAAGGTGTAATGGTGGTGGGATGGGTGTTTGAAAATTAAGTGTAATCAAATAATGTGAAGTAACTTATAAAATAAAAAAAATTAAAGAAAAATTAAATTTTAATAAAAGAAAAGAACACATAAAAGTTTAAAGTTCACTGCAAGAAATTAGAGCACATTGTGAAAGCAAAATAAGATGGAAAAATACCAGATAATCTCACCATCTGTGGTACAGAGAGAAACAAAACAAGGGAATAGACAGAATCAAATGATGACAAACTGTTGGCCTTGAATTACAAAACTGGGATTATGAAACAGTAGAGAGAATACAATGTGCCACAGTTTATACACTGACCTCCTAAAGGACATCTCTAGGGCACAAGGCAGGGGGCTCCCAAGAAGTATTCAGGAGGCTTGAGGGATCCCTCCCAGTGTTACTCAACTAACCTTGCTGGCAATCCAAAATAAGAGCTCAAGAATTCGGTGCTGCTCAGGCCACTAGGGAATTGCCAAGCCATACTCAGAGTGCTCAAGGGACCATGTGGCTCCAGAGATTGAACTGGGTGTTGAACTGGGTTTACACTATGTGCTATTATAAACATATAACATAAACTATACTGGAAAAAATTGAATAATAAAAATAAGTTGAATGATAAGCATTTTCTGTGTGACATATCTTTAGAATACGAAGGTAAACCACAGATTTAGAAAAAAATATATCACTTCTATCACTTGTAATCCCATTGATCCTCGATTTGCTCAAGCAGGCGCCAGTAATGTCTCCATTCGTCCCTGTTGCATGTTAGTGTAGCCCAATGGCATCTGCTCACTCCAGGAACATGAAGAGAAAAAATATATGCAAACGTATTTTATAAAATACTTGACTACAAAATATACAAAGAACTGCAAATTCAAAAAATAAGAAAAAAATCCAATTAAAAAGTGAGTAAAGAAATGTGTTAACTCATTTAATAAGATATGGTAGGAAAAAACATATAAAATTCTCTCTATGTTATATGTAATTAGAACTTGAAGCCAAGTAGCCTCTACAACATTAAAAGTCAGAATATCAATAAATATTACAACATATCATAATGACTAAGATTTAAAATACTGAAAACATCAAATATTATTGAAAATGTAGAGCAGTGGGTACTTTGATATTTTCACTAGTGGAGCTATAAATTGGTACAGCTACTTTGTTTTGGTTTTTTTTAATGTAAGTATTTTATTTTTTAAGATTTTTTAAAATTTTTTATTAATGAATCACCGTGTGGGTACAGATACAGGTTTACATATTCTCATGCTTCTGTTTCAGTCATATACAGCTTGAGTATCTATCCCTCGACCAGTACCCATTCTCCACTGATGACCCCATAAACCCTCCCACCCCCTCCCACCCTTTTCCCCTCCCCACCCTGCCTTATTAACAGAGCATTCCCCTCTGTTCCTTCTCTCCCTTTGGGCATTGTGGTTAGTAATGGAGGTATTGAGTGGCCAATGTGCTTGGTCTATAGTCTGCTCCGTGCACGTCTCTCCCATCCCGAGCGGGTCCTCCCACCACATCTTTGCTTGTACTCCCTTCTCTATCTGAGCTGCCCTTTCCCCCACCATATGAGGCTGATCTCCAAGCCATGGAGCAAATCTGGTACTTATTTCTGTTAATCTTGGGTGTTAGGCCTCCGTTCTGTTGTTTTATATTCCGCAGATGAGTGCAATTCTTCTATGTCTGTCTCTCTCTTTCTGACTTGTTTCACTTAGCATGATACTTTCCATGTTGATCCACCTGTATGCAAAGTTCATGACTTCATCTTTTCTGACAGCTGCATAGTATTCCATTGTGTAGATGCACCAAAGTTTCTTTAGCCAGTCATCTGTTCTCAGGCATTCGTTTTTTTTCCAGATTTTGTCTATCACAAATAGTGCTGCAATGAACATACATGTGCAGATGTCATTTTGGCTATATCTTTTTGCCTCTCCGGAGTATATTCCCAGAAGTGGTATTGCTGGGTCAAATGGGAGCTCAATTTCTAATTTTTTGAGGAGCGACCATATTGTTTTCCAAAGGGCTGAACCAGTAGGTATTCCCACCAGCAGTGTAGGAGGGTCCCTTTCTCTCCACCTCTCCAACAGCGGTTGCTTTTGTTCTTTTGGATGTGTGCCAATCTCTGTGGTGTTATGTGGTATCTCATAGTTATTTTGATCTGCATCTCCCTGATAATTAGTGATGATGAGCATTTTTTCATGTGCCTTTTGGCCATTCATATTTCTTCCTTGAGAAAGTTTCTGTTCATTTCTTTGCCCCATTTTCTGATGGGGCTGAATGTGTTCTTCTTGTAGAGTTCAACCAGTGCCTTATATACCCTTGATATCAACCCCTTATCAGATGGGTATTGAGTGAATATCCTTTCCCATTCTGTAGATTGCCTTTGTATTCTTGTCACTGTGACTTTTGTGGTGCAGAAGCTTCTTAGTTTAATACAGTCCATTTTTTATTTCTGTTTCTACTTGATTGTTTAATTCCGTGCCATCTTTGAAGAAACCTTTGGCTTCAATATCATGGAGGGTTTTTCCGACCTTGTCTTCAATGTACCTTATGGATTGTGGTCTGATGTTGAGGTCTTTAATCCATTTTGATCTGACTTTTGTGCATGGTGTCAGGTCGAGGTCTAAACCCATTCTTTTACATATGGTTGACCAGTTATGCCAGCACCATTTGTTAAAGAGGCTTTCCTTGCTCCACTTCACATTTCTTGCTCCCTTATCAAAGATTAGGCGTTCATATATTTGGGGTTATGTGTAGGGATATTCCACCCTGTTCCAGGGGTCTGTGGCTCTGTTCTTATTCCAGTACCATACTGTTTTAATTGTTACCGCTTTGTAGTAGAATTTAAGGTTGGGGAGGGTGATGCCTCCCATCGTCTTTTTCCCAAGAATTGCTTTAGCTACTCGTGGGCGTTTTTTGTTCCATAGGAATTTCAGGATTGCCTGGTCTATTTCTTTGAAGAATTTCATGGGTATCCTTATGGGGATTGCATTGAATCTGTATGCGAAGATCCTCAACAAAATACTAGCAAATAGAATCCAACAACTCATCAAAAAGATTATACATCATGACCAAGTCATATTCATTCCTGGAATGCAAGAATGGTTTTACATATGCAAATAAATCAACATAATCGATCACATCAACAAAAGTAAGAATAAAAATCATATGATCATTTCAATAGATGCAGAGAAAGCATTTGACAAGATCCAACATCCATTTATGATAAAAAAAAAAAAACTCTCACCAAAATGGGTTTTGGAGGAACTTTCCTCAAGATATTTAAAGCTATCTATCACAAACCCGTGGCAAGCATTATCCTCAATGGAGAAAAACTAAGGGCCTTCCCTCTAAGATCAGGGACAAGACAAGGATGCCCACTCTCACCACTTCTGATCAACATAGTACTGGAAGTACTTGCAATAGCAATTAGGCAGGAAAAAGACATTAAGGGCATCCAGATAGGAAAGGGAGAAATCAAGCTCTCACTGTTCACAGAGGACATGATTCTATACCTAGAGAATCCTAAAACCTCCATTAAGAAACTCCTAGAAACAATAGACTTGTACAGTAAAGTCGCAGGCTATAAAATCAATACCCAAAAATCCATGGCCTTCCTATATGCAAACAGAGAGATAGAGGAAAATGCCATAAAAAAAAAACAATACCATTCACAATTGTGCCCCAGAAAATCAAGTACCTCGGAATCAGCCTAACTAAAGAGGTTAAGGATCTCTACAAAGAAAACTACAAAACCCTACTCCATGAAGTAAAAGAAGACACGAGGAAATGGAAAAATATTCCCTGCTCATGGATAGGAAGACTTAACATTGTCAAAATGGCAATACTCCCTAAGGTACAGCTACTTTGTATGACAATTTCGCAGTCTTTTTCATAAGCATAGCCTTATACATTCCAGCAACTGTATTTCTAGGTATTTACCCAAATAAATTGAAATCCTCATACAAAAACTTGCACATAAACACTGCAGTTATATTCAGGATTACTAAAAGCAATCAAGATGTCTGTCAAACTGGAGAAATAATTCAGATTTTAAAGCCATGTCTTGTTTGAAGCTGACCCAGAATTAATCCTCAGTTCTATCCCTGGAATTACACATTCACCTGAGCACTCTTGAGTATCATTAGGGTAATCCCTGGTATCACAGGGCCAGAGCAGAACTGGGCCCTTACATTGAACTGACATCCTGGCTGGCTGACCATTACCAGGAGGGACCTCTGGGCCACCTGAGTACTGCTTGGAAGTTTCCTGTTCTCTCCAGGCCAAGAAATGTCATTCCATAGGTCAGTGGATAAGGTTTTGCATGTCATACTGTGATTTTTATTAGTTGATAAAAATATATTTCAAACTATAAAAAGAACAGAAGAATCTTAAAATACAGATACTTTAAGAAAGTACCTACTGTATGATTCCCACTCTCTGACACCCTGAAAATATAAAACCACAGTGAGAAAAAAGACAGTGGTTGCCAGGAGTGTTAAAGAAAAGGGGACAGACAGGTATAGAAGACAATTTATAGGGCAATAAAAGTGTGGTGTTATGTTACTATAATAATCAGTAGTACATGTGGACATAATAAAACTCACAGAACCGTATACCACAAAGCATGACTCCTAAAGCAAACTATAGACTTAGCTAATAATGAAGTAGCAATAATGATTTGGCTATACCAAAAGTACTACACCAAAGTTGACAATAATCAAGAAAATCACAGGCAAAGGATATAGAATATTTTGTACTGTATGTTAATTTTTTTGTAATTCTAAATCATGCTTAAAAGGCATTATTGGGGGCCAGAGCGACAGCAGAGCGGGTGGGGCGTTTGCCTTGCACATGGTAAACCAGGGTTTGATCCCTGGCTTCCCATATGGTTCCCCAAGCATCACCAGGAGTAATTCCTGAGTGCAAAGCCAGGAGTAACTCCTGAGCATTGCTGGGTGTGACCCAAAATGGAAAAAAAGGCATTATTGTAAAAATGCAAAAAAATGTAAAAATATTAATAATGCAAAGGTGCAATAAAAACATTTTCAAGTAAAGACAGTGTTGCCAATGTACCTATAGGAAATTGACAAAAAAATTCTTCTTTCTGAAATACCAACAAGAGCAATTTGAATCCACATGAAGAAATAAGGAGCACAGAAGAGACATATTCATATTATATATTACAGAAATGTATCTTTATGTCCTTTCAACTGCTTTAAAATATGATTATATAAAATAACTAAAAACTTCAAAACTTGTAACAGACAGATAGTATATAAATGGCAACACAAAAGAAAATTAATTTAAAGTTTCTATGTTTAATTATAATTTGAGATAAATAAAAACACAATACACCAAAGCATTTGGGACCTAATTAAACAGTGTGCAAAGGAGAAATTTATGATGAAGGCATCTGCATAAAAGAGAAAAAGATTCCAAATCAATAACATAACTTTTTACTATGTGATGCTTGAAAAAAGAGCAAATAAAACCTAAACAAAAGAGAATAAAGATAAAAAGATTAAAGAATTATTAAAGTCAAGAATATCTAAAATAGAAAAAAAACAAAATTTGGTTCTTTGAAGAAATAGACAAATGCTTAAGTAATATTTCAAAGAAATCAAAGAACACAGACTAATAAGGGATATTATAAATGTACGGAAATAAAAAATAATTTTAGTGAAAAAACTATGTATCTCTATGACAAATAATAAGATAAATTAGATTCAAAGGAAAATTTGAATCTATCAAAACCTCAAACTATCAAAACTGATTTAATAAATTAAAAATCTATGTAGACCTATAGGTTTCCTATATAACAATAATACATAAGATTTAAAACACTAAGAGCACAAATGTTATTGAAATAAATATTAGCCCCAACATTATTTATTTATGTTAATTTTAATGTTATTAACATTTGATGAATAAATGTTATTTATTCTTATTGTATAGGTCTTAACTGGTAAGGAAAGCTCTTCTTTAACCTAAACAAAAAAATTGTTTTACATTTCTTAAGACTGCTATAACAATATATCACCCACTAGATATCTTGAACATCAAAATTTGGTGCTCTTACAGCTGAAAATAGAAGTCTGCCACCAAAACATTGATATGCCACACTTCCCCACCTGGAGAGGATTCTTCCATGGCACTCCAAGCTTCTTCTAGCTTCAGGCAATCAAAGACCTTGAGACCACAACATTTCAATCCTTGCTTCTGTCATACATGGTCATCTTCATGCTGTGAGTATGAGAGAGATTGTGTATATGCCTTCATGTGTTTTTCTCTTATTTTCCTCCTTATAAGGACACCAATAATACTAAATTAGATCCTGTCCTAATAACCTCATTTTAATTTGACTCATCAAGATTAAACTACATACTGAACACAAAACTCAATTTACTAGATTTAAATCCTATTAAATATTTTTAAAGTTTATAATGTGTGAAATTAGTGCCAAATAAAAGAAAAAAACAGTGGAAAACCATAAATTTATGAAAAATAAGAATACCACTGAACATCTATTAGGTAAATGAGGAAATCAAAGGGAAAATAAAAATAACTTAAAGATAAATGAAATGACTTTTCAGAACTTATGTAAGAATAGCACTGTACTACTGTCCTCCCATTGTTCATCTATTTGCTCAAGTGGGCACCAGTAACGTCTCCATTGTAAGGCTTGTTGTTACTGTTTCTGGCATATCGAATACTTGCCAAACTCTGCTGTGTGGGCGGGATACTCTCAGTAGCTTGCTGGGCTCTCCGAGAGGGACACAGGAATTGAACCCGGGTCGGCTGCATGCAAGTCAAATGCTCTACCACTGTACTAGCACTTCAGCCTTATGTAAGAATAGCAGAGCTCAGGTGCCCCCGGTTCCCACGCAGCCGCCGGGACATCGGACCCTTGCCGCCGCCACTTCCCGCGTCCCACCGCCCCAGCTTTCCCAACCCGGGTGTCCCACGTCCCAGGAGCCCCTGCAAGGAAGAAATGGGGGCATGGCCTGTATCTTAGGGGCGTGGCCTAAAGGGGCGTGGCCCATGGGGGCGTGGCCCATAGGGGCGTGGCCTAAAAGGGGCGTGTCCTCCTGCCAGAGCGGCCGCAGTTATTATTTCCTACCTTAGCACATTAGGTATAGTCTTCTTGCTTTGAAAATCGCTTTAACACATCTCAATCATTTATGTGAAATAGCCTATTAGCTCTAAGTTTAGAAAAATTATCAGTGAATAAGAGAAGCTTAGCAAAGCCTTTGTAAAGAGAACTTAGCCTTAAGTCTTCATTAAAGCCCCCATATCAATCAGGAAGAAAAACCTGAGTGTAAGGAAGAACTCTAGAATAGGAATAAAGCTGCCATCAGCAATAGCACAAACAGAGCCCCTCCTTCTCTCAGCAAGAGGGAGTAGGAATAAACACCTACAAAGTTCCAATCCTATGCTTCCATAACAATATGAAGAAGCAGCGAAAATCCCTTCCACGAAGAAAGGAAGAAGGAAAGATACTAGAAACCTCAAAAGAGGCTCCCAACATCTACGACCTCTCAGATAAACAATTCAGAGAGGAAATCTGGAGGAGAGTCAACCTACTCCAAGCAACCATGGAACAGACGTCCAATAAATTAAGGGAGGAGATGAATGAATCACTGGAACGATCTACAAAAAAAATGCAGGAAGAAATGAGAGCAGAAATTTCAAACCTACGAACAGAAGTCACACAAATAAAGGAAACGGTAGATGAATTAAAAATCACAGTAGATGCCCTCAACAGTAGAATGACTACAGCCGAAGACAGAATCAGCGAGCTTGAGGATGAGCTGCAGAAAGCTTACAGACAACAACAAATAATAGCGAAAGACCTCAAAAGGGCTATAGAGCGAATCAGAGCCCTGGGGGATGACTTCAAGAGGAACAACATAAGAATCATTGGAGTACCAGAACCACAGGGAAGTAACCCCAATGAAAAAAAACATAGTCAAAGACATCATTACTAAGAAATTCCCAGAGCTGGAGAAGGCAGGCATCCAGATACAAGAAGTCCGAAGAGTGCCAGCAAAAAGAGACCCAAATAAAAAGACTCCAAGGCATAGTCAGAATGGCGGATGCTGTAGATAGAGACACAATTCTACAAGCAGCAAGGTCAAAGAGGGAAATCACATACAAAGGAGCACCCCTCAGATTTACAGCAGACCTGTCAGAGGAAACTCTCCGAGCCCAAAGACAATGGTGGGACATAGTGAAAAAACTCAACGAAATGAATGCCTCACCAAGAATACTCTATCCGGCTAAACTCTCACTCAAACTCGAAGGAACCATACACTATTTCTCAGATAAACAACAGCTCAGGAACTTCATAGACTCAAAACCAAACTTAAAAGAAGGTCTAAAGGGGCTACTGTAAGCTAAGGAGGAACCCCATAAGAACAACTAACCCCACAGAAAGATGACACAAAACCCCATCACAATAATCTCTCTCAATGTCAATGGCCTAAATGCACCCATCAAGAGACACAGAGTGGCAAAATGGATCCGGAAATTAAACCCAACATTCTGCTGTTTACAAGAAACACACCTGAACAAACAGAGTAAACACAGACTCAAAGTCAAAGGATGGAAAGCAATCCTGCAAGCAAACAACTCCCTTAAAAAAGCTGGAGTGGCCATCCTAGTATCCAGCAATATAGATTTCAGGTTGAAAAAGATTAGAAGAGACAGCGAAGGCCACTTTCTATTCATCAAGGGATATGTACAACAGGAGGAAATCACACTCTTAAACATATACGCACCCAATGAACGACCGGCTAAATACTTAAAACAACTCCTTACAGACCTCAAAGAGGACATCACTAACAGCACAATAGTAGTTGGAGACTTCAATACCCCCTTATCACCTCTGGATAGATCAATAAGAACAAAACTCAGCAAGGAAACACTGACTCTGAAAGAAGAAATGGAAGAGAGAGGCCTAATAGACCTATACAGGGCTTTATACCCCCAAAAGAAAGAATACACATTCTTTTCCAGTGCACACGGAACATTTTCCAAAATAGACCATGTACTGGGCCCCAGAACATACCTTAATAGAATTAGAAAAATAGAAATTGTATCAACCATCTTTTCAGACCACGAAGCACTGAAGAAAGAAGCCAACCACACACCGACACGGAGAACCAAATCAAACACCTGGAAACTAAACGACTCAATGCTGAATAATGAGTGGGTCAGAAAGGAAATCAAAGAAGAAATCAAGAAATACTTAGAAACAAATGAAAATGAGGACACGAGTTATCAAAACCTATGGGACGCAGCTAAAGCCGTGTTAAGGGGAAAATTTATAGTTCTCCAAGCATTCCTCAGGAGGGAAGAAAGGGCCCACATAGAGAACTTGACTTCACAGCTCAAGACCTTAGAAAAGGACCAGAAAAAGGAACCCAAACCAGATCGAAGGAAAGAAATAATAAAAATTAGAGCCGAAATTAATGACATCGAAACCAAAAAGACAATCCGAAAGATCAATGAAACAAAGAGCTGGTTCTTCGAGAAAATAAATAAGATTGATAAACCGCTAGCAAGACTCACAAAGAAAGAGAGAGAGAGAACCCTAATAAATCGAATCAGAAATGAAAAGGGGGATATCATAACAGAAACCAGTGAGATTCAAAAGATCATTAGAGACTACTTTGAAGTCTATACACCACAAAACAAGAGAACCTAAAAGAAATGGATGAATTCCTTGACTCCTACAATCTCCCAAGTCTGAACAAAGAAGACTTGGAATACTTGAATAGACCCATTAATGTTAAGGAAATTGAAACTGTAATAAAAAATCTCCCCAAAAACAAAAGCCCAGGCCCAGAAGGATTCACTGGGGAATTCTTCCAAACATTCCAAGAAGACCTGTTGCCAATTTTCCTCAAGATTTTCCAGGAAATTGAAAAAACAGCAACTCTCCCAAACAGTTTCTATGAAGCACACATTGCCCTAATACCAAAAGCAAACAAAGACACCACTAAGAAAGAAAATTATAGACCAATATCCCTGATGAACACGGATGCGAAGATCCTCAACAAGATACTAGCAAATAGGATCCAACAACTCAAGAAGATCATACACCATGACCAAGTGGGATTCATCCCGGGGATGCAGGGATGGCTTAACATCCGGAAATCAATCAACATAATTCATCATATCAATAAAAGCAAAGATAAAAACCATATGATCATATCAATAGATGCAGAGAAAGCATTCGACAAGATTCAACATTCGCTCATGATGAAAACTCTCACCAAAATGGGTTTGGGAGGAACTTTCCTCAAGATAGTCGAAGCCATCTACCACAAGCCTACGGCAAGCATTATCCACAATGGAGAAAAACTAAGGGCCTTTCCTCTAAGATCAGGCACAAGACAAGGATGCCCACTCTCACCACTTCTCTTCAATATAGTACTGGAAGTACTTGCGATAGCGATTAGACAAGAAAAAGAGATTAAGGGCATCCAGATAGGAAAGGAAGAAATCAAACTCTCACTATTTGCAGATGATATGATACTATATCTAGAGGAGCCCAAAGCCTCTACTAAGAAACTCTTAGAAACAATAGACTTATACAGTAAAGTTGCAGGCTACAAAATCAATACCCAAAAATTCATGGCTTTCCTATATGCAAACAATGAGGCAGAGGAAAGGGACACAAAAAAAGCAATCCCATTCACAATCGTGCCCTAGAAAATCAAGTACCTCGGAATCAGCCTAACCAAGGATGTAAAAGACCTCTACAAAGAAAACTATAAAACACTACTCCATGAAATAAAAGAGGACATGAGAAAATGGAAACATATACCTTGCTCATGGATAGGGAGAATCAATATTGTCGAAATGGCAATACTCCCCAAAGCATTATACAGATTCAACACGATCCCTAGAAGGATACCCATGGCATTCTTCAAAGAAACGGATCAAGCAATCCTAAAATTCATATGGAACAACAAACGTCCAAGGATAGCTAAAACAATTCTTGGGAAAAAGATGATGGGAGGCATCACCCTCCCCAACCTTAAACTTTACTACAAAGCAGTAACAATTAAAACAGCATGGTACTGGAACAAAGGCAGAGCCGTAGACCAATGGAACAGGGTGGAATATCCCTATACACAACCCCAAATGTATGACCATCTACTCTTCGATAAGGGAGCAAGAGATGTGAAGTGGAGCAAGGAAAGGCACATGAAAAAGTGCTCTACATCACTAATCATCAGAGAGATGCAGATCAAAACAACCATGAGATACCACCTCACACTACAGAGACTAGCACACATCCAAAAGAACAAAAGCAACCGCTGTTGGAGAGGATGTGGTGAGAAAGGGACCTTCTACACTGCTGGTGGGAATGCCGACTGGTTCAGCCCTTCTGGAAAACAATATGGACGATTCTCAAAAAATTAGATATTGAGCTCCCATTTGACCCAGCAATGCCACTGCTGGGAATATATCCCAGAGAGGCAAAAAAGTATAATCGAAACAATATGTGCACATGTATGTTCATCGCAGCACTGTTTACAATAGCCAGAATCTGGAAAAAACCTGAATGCCCTAGAACGGATGACTGGTTGAGGAAACTTTGGTACATCTATACAATGGAATACTACAATGGAATGCTATGCAGCTGTCAGAAAAAAGGAGGTCATGAATTTTGTATTTAAGTGGATCGGCATGAAAAGTTTCATGCTGAGTGAAATGAGTCAGAAAGAGAGAGACAGACATAGAAAGTTTGCACTCATCTATGGTATATAGAATAACAGAGTGGGAAACTAACACCCAAGAATTGTAGAAATAAGTACCAGGAGGTTGACTCCATGGCTTGGAGGCTGGCCTCACATTCTGGGGAAAGGGCAACTCAGAGAAGAGATCACCAACTATAATGTAGTCGAAGGCCATGTGGGGGAAGGGAGTTGCGGGCTGAATGAGGGCTAGAGACTGAGCACAGTGGCCACTCAACACCTTTATTGCAAACCACAACAGCTAATTAGAGAGAGAGAACAGAAGGGAATGCCCTGCCACAGTGGCAGGGTGGGGTGGGGGGAGATGGGATTGGGGACGGTGGGAGGGATGCTGGGTTTACTGGTGGTGGAGAATGGGCACTGGTGAAGGGATGGGTTCCCTAACTTTGTATGAGGGAAGCATGAGCACAAAAGTGTATAAATCTGTAAATGTGCCCTCATGGTGATTCACTAATTAAAAATAAATAAATAAATTTAAAAAAAATAAATGAAAAAAAAAGAATAGCAAAGCTCAAATGGAGGTTTATGTAAATAGCAGGTGTATCTAGAAGCAAAAATGATTACAATAAGTTATAACTTACACCTAAAAAATTTTAAAGGAACAAATGAAAAATCTAAATATCTCTAGATGAAATAAAAATTAGAGCAGAAATTAACAAAATAGAGATCAAAAAGACAGTCCAAAAGATCAAAGAAACCAAGAGCTGTTTCTTTGAAAATGTTAAATGAAAAGCTAATCTTTGACTAGCCTCTCAAAGAAATGAAAATCACAAACAAGAACAAAAAGAAGTTACAACAGATACTACAGATTTACAAAGGCTCATAAGAGTATTATTATATAACAACAAATTAGGCAGCATAGAGAAATGGATAATTTCTTAGAAAAATGCAACATTCCAAGATCTAAACATGAAGAAATAGAAATCCTAAACAGACCCAACAAAAGAAAACCGAAATAGTAAAGAAATCTAAATAGTAAAAGAAATCTAAGTCCTCCACCCAAAAGTCCCCAGTTAGAGAGCTTCACTAGCGAATTCTTTTTTTTTTAATTTTTTTATTGAGTCACCATGTGGAAAGTTACAAAGTTTTCAGGTTTAAATCTCAGTTATACAATGCTTGAATACCCATCCCTTCACCAGTGCACATATTCCACCACCAAGAATCCCAGTATAGCTCCACCCCGCACCCCCACACCCCTAACCCCCCCATACCCCTAGCCCCCCCCACCTGTGTAACTATTAAATTTCACTTTACTTTCACTTTGATTGCATACAATATTTCAACAAAACTCACTATTATTGTTTGGAGAGTCTCTCCCCTAAAGTCAGACCTGCTGAAAAGGAAGCATTAGATAATTTGTTTTCCATTGCTGAGGATGAAGAGGTATGAGGTCGAGTGACCACACTTAGCGGCCTCTCGGTTTTGGGTTTCTGTATTTTAGTATTTTAGTAACTAAGTCCAGAGAGATATCTGCCAGAAGTTGCATCGTTGCCAACTTGTACTTCTCAGTTACATTATATTCCACATATGAGTGCAATCTTTCTATGTCTGTCTCTTTCTTTCTGACTCATTTCACTCAACATTATACTTTCCATGTTGATCCATTTATATGCAAATTTCATGACTTCATGTTTTCTGACGGCTACATAGTATTCCATTGTGTAGATGTACCAGAGTTTCTTTAACCAGTCATCTGTTTTGGGGCACTCTGATTTTTTCCAGATTCTGGCTATTGTAAACAGTGCTGCAATGAACATAGAAATACATATGCCATTTCTACTATACCATTTTGCCTCTCCGGGATATATTCCCAGGAGTGGTATTGCTGGGTCAAATGGAAGCTCAATTTCTAATTTTTTGAGAATCCTCCATATTGTTTTCCAAAAGGGCTGAACCAGTCGGCATTCCCACCAGCAGTGAAGAAGAGTCCCTTTCTCTCCGCATCCATGCCAACACCGGTTGCTTTTGTTTTTTGGGATATGGGCCAGTCTCTGTGGTGTGAGATGATATCTCATGGTTGTTTTGATCTGAATTTCCCTGATGATTAGTGATGTGGAACATTTTCTCATGTGCCTCTGAACCATTCGGATTTCTTCTTTAGGAAAGTTTCTGTTCATTTCATCACCCCATTTTTTGATCGGGTTGGCAGTTTTCTTCTTGTGGAGTTCAACTAGCGAATTCTACTGAGTTTTCAAGAAAGATTTGAACACCTATGTTTTTACAGCACTTGTAAAATAGAAAAGGAGGGAAAACTTCCATTACATAAAGCCAACATTACCTATACTCTGAAAAAGTACAAGGAAATCGCACACAAAAAAGAAAACTATAAGAATAATTAGGATTTATAAAGGATAACATTTAAGTTTTTAAATATTTTAATTAGTTGGAATTTAATTAAATTACATATTTATAAAATATGTGCATAAATCTTTAATACTGTGCTAGCAAACTGAATTCAACAATACATTAAAAGAATCAAGTACCATGAACAAATGGGATTTATACATTTGATGAATGAATAAAGAAGATGTGTTACAGCTTATAATGAGTACTTAGAGGAAACAGAAGGGGAGGTTTGGGCACTGGATCAGAGAAAGTGTCAAGGAAGGGTTTGTAATATTTTCATTTCTGAAAATATCTTATGTGGGGCATATATGCAAAATGGAATATTATTTAGCTATTAAGATTAAATCTTGTCATTTGAAACAACATGGACCTACTGGGTATCTTGCTTAGTTGAAGGGTACTGGGAATTACCATATGACTCCACTCTATGTACAGTACAAACATGAACTTAATAAAACTTAATAAAATTTTGGATTATTTGTGTTTATATAAAAGGAAGGGGAGAGTTATATAAAACTCAGCAAAGAGGATATACAATAAAGATAAGAATTGGATTCAAGCGCTAAGCCTAACGATTTTCAATAACGCATACATACCTTAAATTTATAATGGAATATAACTTCAAATAACACATGGAAAAAATAAGCTATTTTTGTAGAAAAATAAAATAGAAACATTTTACATTTCCTAAGTTTAAAATATTAGTTCATAAATGATAGATATTACAACTGATATTACAGAAATGCAAAGTATCATAATAAACTACTATTGACTATTTACATGTCCACAATTGGACAACCTAGATGAAATAAACATAGAAATATAAAACCTACCAAGATTTAATCAGAAGAAATAAAATATTAGTCAAGCAATGAGTATGGACATTCAATAACTAATAAAAAAATATCCCAACATAGAAAGATCTAGGTGGCTTCTGATGTGAACTCTACCAAACACTGAAAGAATTCCAATCCTTCTTAAGTTCTTATCTTACTGAAGAGAGAGCATTTCCAAATGAATTTTATAAAACCAGCACTACCGAGATACCAAACCAGACTCGGACACTACAGAAAGCTTTATACCAACATTACTGATGAAGAGAAAAAATTATTAATAAATATAAGTAAACTGAATTCAAACACATTAAAAAGATTATATATATATCATGGCCATATGGCATTTATTGGATACAGTGATGGTTCAAAAATATAAATAAGTGTAATGATCCACACTACACTCACAAGACAACAATAAAATTAGAAATATACATTTCTCCAAAGAACATATACACATACAAACAGCCCATGAGCACATGAAAACATGTTTAGCATCATCCATCATTAGAAAAATATAAATCAAAATCACAATGGGATACTCTAGCTTACCTACTAAGATGGCTATAATCAAAAAGCAAAATAAGTGTTGGTAAATATGTGGATAAATTATAATCCTGCCATTTCTGTTGGCAATATAAAATTAGGTCACTGCTTTGGGAATAAATTTGACAGTTCCTTAAGATACTATACTTACCATATTATCTAATAAATCCATTCTTAAGTATAGGAATAAGATAAATGAAACAATATATTCACACAAAACTTTTATACAAAAGATCTCTGCAGTATTATTTATAACAGCCAAAATACCCAATTCTCATCAGTAGACATATATTAAATGAGGTATGGTAATATAAGACTGGAGCGGTAACACAGTGGGTAGGGTGTTTGCCTTGCACACTGCCAACCTGGGTTCAATTTATTCATCCCTCTCGGAGAGTCTGGCAAGCTACCTGCATGGCAGAGCCTGGCAAGCTACCTGTGGCATATTCAATATGCCAAAAACAGTAACAAGTCTCACAATGGAGACATTATTGGTGCCCACTCGAGCAAATCAATGAACAACTGGACAACAGTGCTAGATGATAATATAAAGTTTCTCTAGTCACTAAAACGGAATGAAGCACTTAAATATACACCAAATTGATGAACCTTAAAAAATATGCTGAGTAAAATATCCCAATTACTTTTCATTATTCTATTTCTACAATATACAGTATTGACAAATTGACAGAAGCAGAAAGTAGATTGGGTCTTCCTTAGGCTGGGAGGAAAAGAGGGAGAAGAGGACATGGAGTCACTGCTAGTGTGTATAGAGCTTTTCTTTACAGTGGTATGTTCTGAATTATGGCAATAGTTTCTGATTGTGATCATGGTAGCATCATCATCATCATCATCATCATCATCATCATCATCATCCCATTGATCGTCGAATTTCTCGAGTGGTCTCAGTAATGTCTCCATTCGTCCTTGCCCTGAGATTCTAGAAGCCTCTCTTTGCTTGTCATTCCCAATGATACCACATTGGCGGCTATTTCAGGGTCAGGAGAATGAGACCCAGCATTGTTACTGTTTTTGTCATATTAATACACCATGGGGAGTTTGCAAGGCTCTCCCCTGTGGGTAGGAAAGTCTCAGCAGTTTGTCAGGTTCTCCCAGAGGGAGAAGTAGGCTATAAGCTTCCAGGAGCTTGGTTTTAATTCTCTGGGTGTTGACGATTGATGGGATGCACACGGCACCGGGTAATTACACACCAACGGGCAATACCCAGAGACTTAAAACCAAGCTCCTGGAAGAGAGAGATGCAGAGAGTCTCTGGCCCATGTGCCTGGCTGTCTTCCCCGAGGTCCCTCGAAAGGGGTGGACTCCAGCTTCCCTCCCCGCCGTGAGCAGAGCTCCCACAGCCAAAGACCTCTGGAGCCTAGCCACAGCCATGCTCAAGGCCCCTCTCCACGCATTCAGACGAGCCTCATGCATGAAAGTACTGACAGAGGAACCCAGGTGTGTGGGTCCCAGGGCTGAGACCTCCAAGCATGCTCAGATTGGGACTGGGCCTCTTCTGCCCAGTTTTCCCATTTTCCAGTAGCTAGGCGGTCATGCCCATGGACTGCCCCCATGGTAGCATGCTCAGTATAAAAAAAATTTTTAATAATTTGGGTGGATTGAATGGTGTGAATTATATCACAAATACATTTAAAGACTTGTTAAAAATAAGTAACAAGCCCTTGCTTATGTCCTTTGGACTATTCCTCTCAGAGTCACACACTTTGCTATACCCCTGCCAGAGATTACTATTACCAGAAGCATTTATGACCAAGACCATGTTGTTCCCTGTCCTGTGCACTCCCTGCTGTGACTTAGTACATCCAGTGATGAGACAACAGTCCACATGTTGCAGAAAGATGTGTAGGTCCTTACTCTGGCTCTCTCCATTATAAACTGTGTCATTTCCAGAAACTTCCATTGTTAATTTGGTCAGTAGTTTTCCAACTAGAAATGAAGATATCAAAGCTGAGGACCTCTTAGTTCTCTTTTAATTCTAAATATTCTGAGCTCTGGGAGTCTCAGGGTTTTCAAAAACTCTGCTGTTCCTCAGAACTATTTCTGATACTATAGGAATATCTTATATTCCTGAATATAGGAATGTTCCAGGTTTGTTCTATATCCTATAGAAACAACCTCTAGCTACCTGTGCCTACTGTGACCTTGGAGAGGGGTGAGTGTGCCTAGAAAATGCAGGTTTTCAAATGTAATATTAAATAGCAATATGTGCCAGTGACTGACTACATATTGGCTACTTATGATAGATATAATAGATAATACCACCTTAGAGCACAAGCCTGGATAGAGAAAATAATTATTTTCTTACTAAGTCATAAGCAAGCAGTTGTTTCATTTTGTTATTCATAAAGTAGTCATAAGGATTAAGTGAGAATACATGTAGAGAACTTCAAATAATACCTGGCCCAAATTAAGCTCAAAATAAATGTTAGCTTTCCAATTAATACTCTTATTTTATGTAGCTGGTTGTAAAATTTCAATTATTAATGAAGTTTTTTATAGTTTGGCAAGATAAACAATAGATTTACAAAATTCTGAGAAATCATTTCCTTTGTTTCACTATTTGTTTTCCTGAGAAAATTAAATACGTAACTTGGGATCATGATAGAGAAGTTTAACTGATTCCTAAAATGGAATACATATATATGGTAGTGTAATCCCAAAGAAATCTAATCCAAAATTTTCTGGTTTTATGGGATTGCCAATTTGTCTGTATTGTTTTATCATTTTTTGTTTTTCTTTAGTTTCAGCTCTATTTCCTCTGAGCTTCTTCAGGGTCTCAACCTCCTTTTCTGTGGCTCAGTAATTTTTATAACCAGTGAAAATAGCTCATTTTACCTCTTGTTAGGTGCCCTTCTGAGCAAGAGAAAATGGCTAATTATATATGCTATTAACCAAGCGCAATTCCAACTATTGACAAAAAAGTACTATATAGCTGCAAATTTTGAAGACCAAAGTTGTATGAAATGCAAGGTCTCATGTCAAAACTTTGTCCATAAAAACAAAAAATTCTAAGCATCTACTGTCTTGCTAAGAATTCTACTAAGATTTTTTTGTTGGCTCTTGGAACTATGAGAACTTTGCCATTTAACCAAAATTCAAAGACTGCCTACTATATGCTATGCTAGACACCAATAGTAGTACATTTAGTTCCTGAATCTTAAAGTGCTAGAATTCTCTGTTGTATTCATGGATACTTCAATAGCTCTCTGACCCCATAAGATAATGTTTGCAACACATTACTATCCATTATCCTCTGACTCCTGCACTCCTACTCAGCCTGATCTTCCCACTCTCCTCCTTGCACTGTGTGCCTCAACCTCATGAAAACACAATGGAACTCCATCACTGCACTCCTGCAGAAGATGTGAGTTCCACATTGCCTAGCATTCATTACACCCCCCTGCAGTCTCATTTTTGCATACACACACACACACACACGGAATAATGCACCACTCATTTATTCATTTTTAACTCTAACAATTTTTATGTGAAATAGTCCTAAAACCTTTCTCTAATTTTCGTTCACGTTGCAACTTTAACATAATGAAATGATTATACTATGTTGGAGATGTTCTGTAACACCTTCTGTCCTAAATCACAACCTTCTGAAGGCAAAGCTAAAGTCTGTTGTATGTGTAATTCAGGCCCTATACTTACATGCTCTAAGTTCAAAGAATAGATAATTAAAATGAAAGAAAAATTTATCAGGGCAGAATATCCCAGGATGCACTTAGATTTTAATGTTCACTGCAGTGGAAGTTAAATAAGGTATATCTCATCAGATTTCCCAGGAAACTTATCACATTTGATTGAAATGACAATTTTAAAAATTCCTGAAGTGTAAGGTAGATATAAGATAGAAATTATATCAGATATGGTGGATAGAGTTAAGGGGCGAACCACTCTGGACAAGATTTCTTTATCTATGATCATCTAGTTGTGTAAGGCTTTGACAAATCCACAGAAGATAAGCAAGGGTTCCTAACTTCTGGCATTTAAGATTAGATAAGAATTTTTGTATACTCTTAAATCTGTGAAGAATGTATCTGAGTTCAGATGTGAGTCTAAGGATGTCATTCATAAAAACAATCATGTTTCTTCTTTCAAAGAATTCAGTGGCAACAAAAAATAGTGGAAAGTGGGAGACAATCAAGCAGATTTCTTTAAGACATTGGATTGTATTATTTGGCATCAATGAAAAAAGGTACATTCAATTCTAGGAGTCAAAGAGCAAGAATACAAAATTATAGGTACCTTATCCCATCCATTAATGCAAAGGCTTTCTACTTTGTCTTCCTCACCTTCCTACACATGCAAATTTTCTTATCTTCTATGGACTTAGATGAAATACCACAGTTCAGGACATGGTTCCAACTCCCCAAAAAGCTGTTGATGAGACAAGTGATGTAAAAATATTGGTTCTGCTAAGAACCAATAGGAACAAAACTGAGAAGACAGAGAGACAAAAGTTTCTTCTCTGCCTGGAAAACTTTTCCTGGTGCAGCTCTTGCCTAGAAAAATCTGATGTGACAAGCGAATAACACCACTGTGGACTGTGATTTGTTCTTTTAGCAAATGGAAACAGGATGGTGTTTGGGAAGTTACCCAAAACAGTAGTGCTTAGGGGTGCTCCTGGTGGTGCCTGCAGGATCATGCAGTGCCAGGGATCAAATCTTGGCCTCCTACATGCAAAGCATGCATTCCAGCCTTTCAAGCTATCTCTCCAGCTCTTTTATTTTGTATCATTCTCATTCTTAACCCTCTTAGCCTTGGACCTCAAGTATAAGCACCTGGCCTGTTTTCTAGATAACCAAGAAAGATATACACTAAACTCAGTATTCTGAGTTTATATTCTATAAAATAATTAACTTAGCTGTCTCTTACTAGAAAACGATCTACTCGGTTTTAAGTGATCCTTCTGTACAAATAACTTTTTACTATACTCAACAGAAGAGCAATATATCTTTACCAAAGTTGCATGTCACTGCTAGTGCCAGAATATTAGCATGAAACCCCACCACAACCATGTATCATCTAACATAACCACACATTAGTAAATCTGTGGGGAAAGAAAGAATAGCCTTCACCTGCTCTGGTCCCAGCACAATAAAACAGATGCCAATCGGGCTGGAGATATAGTTAAGGGATTTAGGTGCATGCTTTGCAAGCAGTCAAACTCTGTTGGGTACCAGAGCAATGTGATGCCAAGTAATCCTGGCACCACAGGACCCTAGCAGCACTGCATCATCATGCCTTTGAAGTAAACTCTCAAACTCTCAAGCTAGCCAAGAATCACCAGGAGAGCAGGGGGGGGGATATCAGGGGGTGGTGGCAGCCAGGCATCCTGAGCACTGCTTGTAGATTCCATCAACAAAAAATAATTATAATGCAAAAAATTTTAAATTAAGGCTATCCACTGCAAAACTTACTTAAACCAATGTTCCTATTCAAAAGAGCATGCGCTCTTTTTCCTATTTTTAATTATTTCCTATTTTATTATGCATTTTAGTTATTCCTATGCCTATCCCACAAAGATTAAGGTTATGGATGACAGATGTATCTGAAATATATTGTTGAAGCAAAAAGCTTCCATTCCATGAGAAACATATGAATGAGAAATCAGAACTCCAAGATGCACCTGTACAGGTTTTGTCTTTGACAAAAAAAGAGAGAAGTGTTAGAGTTGCAATTATTCTATCAATATTTACTATCCTGATACTATGTGCTAGTCACTTAACTAAATGTGGACAATATAATAGTGACAGAACTTTTTGCCCCTATTGCAACTACCATGTAACAGAGAAACTGGGATAAGAGAGTTCATGTGCTATTTGAATTTGTGAAAAAAAATCATTTGGTGGTTAGGATGAGAGGGAAAATCTGTCTGAGATGAGCTATGTTTTGACAGCGCCTGACACTTCAATTTCATGTTATATCAGAGAGCTCTAAGCATTGTGTTTGTTTCTTATTTAGATGGGATTTTGATTTTATTATCATAATAAATATTGTCTCTGCTATGTAAATTAAACAGCAGAATTAAGTCAGAAAACTACTAGTGATAGAGGTGGTAAAAATGCAGTTGAAACATGGTCTGGGCGTTCATGGACATGTAATTTCTGAATAACCACTGAGGACCAAGCCTCTTATAAATAAAGTGTTGTGATGCAAAGCTTTACCAAAGTACCAACATGACAGGAATTATCAAAAAAATTATTTTTAAAAGAAACTTCCTGGTACAGTGGGAAAGGAATTGATGAGACACTTTTTTCTTTATTAAGCACTGTGATTTATAAAGTTATTCATAGTTGTGTTTAGACATACAATATTTGTTTGTTTGTTTGTTTGTTTTTTGCTTTTTGGGTCACATCCAGCGATGCTCAGGGGTTACTCCTGGCTTTGCACTCAGGAATTACTCCTGGCAGTGCTTGGGGGACCATATGGGATGCCGGGGATCGAACCCAGGTCAGCCGCGTGCAAGGCAAACGCCCTACCCGCTGTGCTATCGCTCCGGCCCCTAGACATACAATATTGCAGCACCAATCCCACCACCAGAGTCAACTTCCCTTCACCAGTGTTCCAAGGTTCCCTTCCACAGCCTCCAGTCACCGCCCCCTCCCCCCCACCGCTGCCCCCCCAACTCTCCAGTCTGTCTCTTGACAGGCACCTTTCTAAGATCAGTTGTCAAAGTTTGGGTCTCTTGACTTCAGTGTTGTTGACTCTGGTTTGAATATTTGGCTCTATCATCCCCTAACATCGCCTTTGTACCTCCATCCCCTGACTGGACATATGTTGCTTCTCTCCCTCCATGTCACTCTTTTTTTCTTTCTCCTTCCTATTCTCTGAGAACAAAGGTTGACCTGAGCATTCCCCACTAAAACACATTGCATTCCCTTGGTGAGGCACTTTTTATATTCAGGTTCCCAAGAAAACTCTGTAAAATATATAGCCTTTGAGACTTAGAACATCCCTAATAATAAAACTGAAAGTCATACTTCTAACCCATCACTAACAACTGGTACTGGTAACAGTACTTAAATTTGATCTCTCTGGTTTCAAAACAAACATTTATGTTTGAGTAGTTTTGGACTTGTCATTGCAAGCTAGAAAACTAAAACAAGAAACATAAAATGCAGCTGAGCTCCTCCATTTCATAAATGAGGATGGAACATATTCAAATAAGCTCAAAGAAACCACTGAGTGCATTTGACAGGTTATGTTATTTTCTACTGAGATATAAGAAGAATTTCAGTGATGTGCTTAGTGCCCCAAGATACACTTGGTTATACCATTTGCTGAAATATCCTTGAAATATCTGTAACAAAAATCAATCAATTTAGAATAACTGTCATTTTTATTTTAAATGCACCTCAGGTAAGAAAGAAATCTGCTAAATCTTGCCAAAGCAATACCCAGAAGGTTCTTCTCTGAAGATTTTTAAATAAATGCCAAAGTCAACAGAGATATTGAACATATTTAATTGGAGTGACATTGCTGCATTATTTATTATCTCATTATGAACCCACATATTTTAATGAGTTCATTTCTCCTGAGGCCCATTCACCAGAGAGTATATCAGTGAAGAGAAGTTTATGAAAAAAAATAATGTGGAGTATATTTGAGCAAAAGGGACCTTGAAATCTGATTTTGGGGGCCCACATATCTGGTGACCCCTTACTCCCTTGGCAAACTAAAGAGCAGGAAATAAAATTTTAAAGTACTCACATCCCCAACCTTCATTTTGTTTTTGTATCATGAGTAGGAAACAATTTTGTTCTATAGAACTTTATTTTAGCTACTGAACACTATTAAAATTGTTCAGATTTCTTACTCAGGTCTTAAAATTAAATCCTTTAAAAATTTTAGGGTTGGGGACCAGAGCAATAGCTCAGCAGGCAGGGCATTTGCCTTGCATGTGGCCGACCTGGGTTTGATCCTTGGCATCCCATATGGTCCCCCAAGCATTGCCAGGAGTAATTTCTGAGTGCAGGGCCAGGAGTAACCCCTGATCACTGTGTGT
The DNA here is from genome assembly GCF_027595985.1 of Sorex araneus. Classification (NCBI taxonomy): domain Eukaryota; kingdom Metazoa; phylum Chordata; class Mammalia; order Eulipotyphla; family Soricidae; genus Sorex; species Sorex araneus. The sequence continues at coordinate 90,544,268 of NC_073304.1, read as the reverse complement.
GACCCACATAGCAAAAAAAAAAAAATTCTAGGGCTGGAGATATGACCATGGTAGGGTTCAGGATAATATATGAGCCCCTGGGTTCAATCCTTAGCACATACATGCATACACACATATTTAAAAGTTCAGTATTGGGGCTGAAAAGATAGTACTGTACATAAGTCATGTGTCTTGCACACAACCCAGTACCCTATTTGGTCCACCAAGCACTGCCAGAAGTCACAAAGAAATCAGAACCTCAGGAGCATGGATCTATTTTGGGAGAGTAAAAGATATTTTCAAAGGCATAATTAGTCTATTTCAAAGGCAGAACTGAAGGAAATCAACAGGGCAAGGTCCAGCCCTTGCTTTTGCATTTAGGCACGGAGGTGGTAATAGAATCTATGACTGCATGTAGGTGCATTTATTATAACATAAGGAGATCTCTAACTACAGCAGAAGAATTGCCATGGAAAACCATGACCTTTCTATGAGACAATTGCTGCAAATCTGCAGTCCTAGCTTGGGGAAGTCAGGGAAATCCATACTCAAACCTATTTTCCTACTTACTCATATCCGAAGGATACTTTGCCTGAAAGTCAGTGAATGTAAAAGTCCTAACGAGTCAGATGATGAAGGAAATGAGCCTCCTAAGTAGCAGAACAGAAAGGAGAAGGTGAAGCATGGTTCAGAAGAAAAAATTGAAAGCTATTCCTTCATCCCTGCTGGTATTTTCTTTTTTATTATATTTCTATTAAAATGGTGTAGGGGCTTAATAAAAGTATAGTAGATAGAGCATTTGTTTGCACACAGCCAACCCAAGTTCAATACCCAATATAGTCCCCCAGGCCCACCAGTAGTGATTCCTGAGTACAGAGACTCTGCCTCGATTATTAGTAAGTTTTTCAAGACAACCAGAACAGTGAAAATGCCTCCAAGGACTCTGCCAAGGAATCCTAAGGGTAAGTTTTTCAAAGCAACACATTCAACTGATGGGCTATGGTCATCAAGTTATCACTAGCTAGCTCAAAAAGAAAAAAACAAACTGGAAACACAGATGTACCCATTTGCTAAGTTCTATCATTTATGCAGCCCTCCTATTTACTGAGCCCTATCATTAATGCAGTTAAATGTGATACCCAACCTGTTAGGCCCTAAAGCACTGAACAGATTAACCAATCTGAAAGGAATAGTTTCATTTACCCACAAAACTCTATGTTAAAAATGCACTGGGGTACTGTTTTTGTTTATTTGCCTCAAACTCTGCCTCAGGCTCATTGAACACTGTTCAATGAAATGAGCATCTTAGAAATAGTTCAAGGCAAAATTCCAACCCTAGGAAATGTATTGACAACTCTAAAAAGCTGAGAAAAGAAAGAAGGGTGTGTCTAAAATTCTATCTCCACTACAAAAAGAGCAAGTAATTCTTTTATAGTACTATTGCCTCAAGATGTACTAGTAACAAACATTATAAGGATCTAGTATCACATGTTATAGAGTCTTTGTTTTCAAATGTATGTTAAATTAAACATACTGAAAGAGTCAGAAACTACCTTGCAACAGTAAGAGAAACTTTATTTTGACTAAAATACAATCTGAAACCCCTATCCCATGTCCCCCAGGGTGGTCATTCAAACATAAATTGTAGATTTCCTCTATCACATATTCATATCTTATTGTTAAATTGATTTTACTTAAAGTGAAACATCATATCTGGAATCAACTTAAGCTTTTGGTTCTGATTTGGATCTAAACTCTGGATCCATCATTTGTTACATGATTGGATTATCCCAGGTCCTTTATAAAGCAGAATGTGTGTGTGCGTGTGTGTGTGTGTGTGTGTGTGTGTTGGGACAAGAGGAGGGGGAAGGGGTGGGGGGTAAGGATGGGGTGACAACATCTTATCTGGGAGGTGCAAACCCACGTTGAAGAGAATGAAGAGGAAAGAGCAAATTGTGATGTGATGTATTACCAAGAGGGACACTACTCACAAGCTGCAAAACTACAAAGCAAGTCAGGCAAGAGGTACAGAAAAGACTACTGAAGGAGAGTAACAAAGAAAAAAAGTACACAAGCTTAGAGCCATGAGGGACAATGGTGGGAACTTGGGATTTTGTACTCATCTTCCTCCCATCTTCATTTCCCGTTCGCCACTCTTGGTCCCTGGATGGTCAACTCCTCCCCACACAGTCTACTTATATCTTCTGACTCTGCCCCTAGGAAGACCAGATTCCAGCCTTAAAGGTTTCATCTTTTATCTGTTTTGTATTGCTGCATAACAAATGATCACTATCTCACTTTTAAGAACACCACAAAATTATGTTTCTGTGGGTTAAAATTACTCTATCATGGTTTCTGTGGTTGTTTTTGTTCAGGGTGTTGGTTGGCCAATTGCATACTTTTCTGACTAGGAAAAGATTTACTTTCCTGCTCCCCTCACTTTTTGACAGAATTCATCTCTATAGATAGATCAGGGCTGGAGCGATAGCAGAGCAGGTAGGGTGTTTGCCATGCACACAGCAGACCTGGGTTCGCTTCCTCTGCCCCTGCATGGTAGAGCCTGGCAAGCTACCCGTGTTTTCGATATGCCAAAAACAGTAACAACAAGTCTCACAATGGAGACGTTAGTGGTGCCCGCTCAAGCAAATCGATGAACAATGGAACGGTGGTACGGTGCTACAGATAGATCATTGAGGTCTCTTTTTAGCTAGCTGTTTGGAGACCATGTCTTTCCCTAAGGGTCTTCACTATGTCATCATCTCCACCGCCCTGGAGGATGACAGACAGTGTCTCTCTGCTTCTCTGCCTTCCCTGGAAAGTGTCCTCTCATTAGTCAAGCCAACACTTAAAATAATTTCCTTATTAGCTGAAAATAAATGAGGTTGGATTAACAACCTCATCATGAGAATTATATCATATCATATCATATGCCCAGGTTTTGCCCACACACAAAAGCTGAGCATTATAAAGTATGTACCTGTTAATGGCCGAATCCTAGAATTATTCCTGTCACTGGCCAAGTTCGAATGAGAAAAGGAAACCAGATGTTAGCTGGGGTGCCAAATAAAAGAAAAGACTGAAGTCAGAGTGTATGTTACAGATTTTTTGTTTCAGTACAATAGCCTTGGTCAACTTTCTCTAGTATTTTCTCTGCTGAAAAATGGAATAAATGAAGCTAAAAGCTGTTATTATTTGGTGGGGGGAAGTATTATAATAGCAAGTATACTAGCTACCATAGACTCTTCTTCCTCTGGGCCAGGCACTGTTATCATTATACAAGCATTGCTATTTAACTGTATCCTATTTTAACAAACCAGTGAGTGAGCTTCCTTTTGCAGGTGAGGCTAGTCACCTTGTTACTGTCCATATCTGATGTCACATAGTTAGCACAGTGTCTTCCTAAAAGCTTATTTTAAGTAGTAATTTCTTTATATTGTATATGGATTTTGGTAAATTCTACTTTTATATTTGTAAAAAGTTAAGCAATATCAGTTGTAAATAATTTCATGCCCCCTTCAAACAAACAAAAATGAATTAAGCATATAAAGACATCTTTTTGACTCTGAAGACACCTATTTTAAGCATTGCCCTTCAGTCAAACTTTTCAATGAAGCCTTTGGGAAGATAAAGCTTACCTTTCTTGAGTCAGTGTGTGTGAGTGTGTGCATATGGTTATGTGGTTTGGCGATACAGCATATGTGTACTATCTCTAAATAAAGATTTGGATGCAACAAAATCTTATGTTTTCCTCCTTGATCCTATCAAGAGCACAAAACAGACTACTCATGACATCTCTTTCAAAAGACTTAACATCAATTTTCCAAAACTGCAAATTCAAATTAGGACTTTATCTCTGTCTTTCTAACAGGCAAGGGGCTGTTATCTGTTCCCATCATCCAGTTCCAGCCAGAACTGTCATTCTTTTGGCCCTCCCTGTCATTCCTTTCTTCTCCTAGACATAGCTATTGTCATGAAAATGCAAAGGCTAAAATTATCAGATTCACTCTACAAATCTGCTCTACATGTGTTTGCTATAGCAATAATCCTACTAAAAAATTATAATCTGGTGCTCTATAATATTTTTAACTTGATGTAACAAAATCTCCAAACAGAACATATACTAAAGAAACATGAGATTTGCCTATATCTGTCACTCTTAATTTGTAACACCAAATTAAGCTGTGATACAAAGAAACTTAGTGTCCTACAACTGTAGAGTTTTATTACTCACACTTTGAATTTTTTTTCATCATGAGTCAGCTATGGCTCAGCTTCATGAATTTTTATGTCAGGATCCAGACTGATGGCACAACCCCTCACTGGAACATTTCTCACCGTGTGGGAGTGGGAAAGGGAGCTAAGTAGCAGAGCATGCAATGACTCTTAAAGCTTTTGTTCTAAAGTGACACATCATTTTTGCTGACTGACCATTTTACTTTGTTGCAATACATACCATTAAGCCTGACATCAAAGGAGTAAGGATACATAAATCTTCCTTTGGAGGAAGCAGCAAATACTTTAAATAACAGACTCTACCACGGTAATTCATATTAATGCATAATATAAATTACATTCAAGTAGAAGTAACATCACATTTCTTTGTATATCACCAATGAAATAGTTTCCCAAATGAATGTTTTTGCACTTTCCAACATCATTGGCTTGTGGCATTCTTGAGCTAGGTCTGCTTCTATTTAAATTAAAATCCTGAATGATAATAGAAGACATTGTTCTTCAATACAAGGCACAACTTCTTGGAACAAGAGCTAGCAACTATAGAATGAGACCTTCTTGCCTATACCTGCTAATTCATCTAGGGACTTGCATACCCCACTGGTCACTGTGTGTCCAGATGGTCCACTCAAAGTCAAACAACTCTTTTATGATATACATAGATATATAGGATATTAATAAAATACATATATGAATATTAAGAATCAAAAACATTTACGACCCAGATTTCAGATACATGTAAGCAAAACATCCTTGTGATCTGGCCACTTCTAAGATACTGTCAAGTCTACTGCTTAGGGAAGTTGGTGGTATCATCCTTTTCCAAATCTGGGGACCCCAATGTCACACAAAAAAATTAAAAATTAGCTCACATAGCATTATTCCTGTCTTTCTGAAATGATAGCTCTTAATTTTCAAACATCCTTGAGTACATGCTCTTCAAGACTGAGATTTACATTTTCTTCATCATGTAAGAAGTTTGCTACCAATAGCTCACCACTGTGTCCCTATCTGGGCACTGTCCTCGACTAAAAAAATGCAAATAATACTTAGCTTCCTCCTAGGTAACCAATATTAAGTAATTGGTTGATAAGTTTTCACCTATACTTGTAAATTCTTGAAGGACCCAGTTTTAGAGTTCCCACAATATTGCTGAAGCAGTTTGCGACTTCAGGGCAGTTCAGTATCTCCTTTAGTACAATTCTGCATCCAGGGTTCTGTCTAACGTATTGCTCTAGAGAGCATACCCATATTAACATACTTCATGAAAATGCCATGGTTTTAGTCTATTTTTCAGGAAAGCTAATCTTTAACAGTTGGTACTGGAAATGATCCTAACAAAGCAGACTCTCAAATGGATTTTTGAAGTTGGATCATTCTCCGACCAGCTGGCAGAGAGGATGCCATTATTTATAGCAGGAGGAGAGATAACCTCTGGTTGTAGGGCAATTGTTCAAAACCCTTATGGTTGCAAAACTGAAATGGAATATCAGCAGAAGGGAATGCACTGGCAGATGCAATATACAAACACTTGAGAGATACAGGGGAGCAGTAATATTGAAAGGATTGTTGGATGTTATCTGTTGCTGGGTCCAGTAAATATTTTCACCCTAAATATTGAAGAAAGTATGTAATATATGCATCACCTACCAAAAAGTTAATGTAAAATATAAAAGCTAGTTACCCTCCACCAAAGGATATAGAGACTCTTAATGCCCACAGACAGAAAACATAAAATTTGAGAATCAGATCCAGATCTTAATGATAACAAAAGATTGAAAGAGTTCTAGAAAGGAATTCTCAATCTCAACCAGTCTTCTGCTGCTAAAATAGGTCCTTAACACAAGAAAATAATTTTGCAATTGTGTGTGATGATGGATATTAAATAAATGTGTTGTGGTAATAATTTTATAATATATACTTATATATTCAGTGGGCTGTTTACATAATATGCCAGTTATATCTCAATTAAACTTTAATTAAACAAAAATATGGAAGTAGAGAGAGAGCTCAAAGAGCTGAAGCACGTGCTTTGCCTACAGAATATCGATATTTGATTCCTGGTACCACATGGTCCCCCAAGCACCATGGAGTACAACTGCAACAAATAAAACCGGAATTAGCCCCTGAGACTGTGAGGTGTGGCCCCAAAACAAACAATACTAAAGAAAAGTATTGTCCTTGAAAATCAGGAATCTCATTGATAGTTAACCCTGAAGCAAGGAATGTGAACATCTTGGTCGTGGCACTCATATCTTGAATTTCCTGGTCCTTCTAAATCCATGGGTCTACAGAAGTATCCTTTACTCCATGTTAAAATAAAACTGGGGAGAACTCACCCCTGAGGAATTCAAAGAACCCAGGCATGTGGAATAGAATATACACATTCCCTAACTGAAAACTAAGAGTGAAAATACACCTAAATCTACTTCTATTCCTTGCTTCCTAACCCCATGATTCTACCTCTAGATTACTACCTGACAGTGTCAGGTAATGGATGTTGATTTAGGGTCTGTATCATCTTGAAGTTAGCACTCCATTCCCATAAAGTTATCATCATGTTGTATCTTGAAAGACATTTGTCCATTTTTCAGGCCAACAGCTCTCAGTGGTGGGATATGTGATAAAAAGTGAATTGCATAGCAAATACTTCTGGCCAAACCTTCTTTGCTGTTAATCAAATCCCTTGGGAAAATATCGTCTAATAATCTTTTTCTCAGGTATTACTTTTGGCTTAAGCCTTGTAGAGATTAAATAAAACTCATACCTAGAATATGTATCAATCCCAAATACAATAAAATACAGTCCCCTCCATAGTGGAAGGAGTTCAGTGTTATTATCACTAACACATTGTAATTTGCTATTAAGTGGTTAATTAAGCTTTAAGAGGTAGGACACCATATCAAAGGGTTAGTCTTTGTTACTAAAAATTGGGTATTTGGTGGTGGAAGAAGCTAGATAAACTTTGAAGAGAAAAATATCTAGCTGCTGGAATAGCAATGGTGTCCAGGGATGTCTCCATCCCTGCCACCATGGCTACTCATGTTCTTGGTGGCCACTGACAGAGGCCAGCTGACACTAGTCAAGTCATTCTACCTACTTAATTATTAAATTCTTCTTCCATGCTTGACCTATTCTGGAAGATAATAGCACATAATATAGTAAAGACCTTTACAATTCCAGCTTGTCTCTTCACCAAAACTCTTTCCCATAATCTTTCAATATTTCTCCTTCCAGATCTAAACAGCCAACCAAATCATCTGCCTACTGTCTAGGATGAGTATCTGGCTAACTCAATAGTCAAGTGATCTAGCCTAGCAGAGACACAAACCAAGTGTAAGAGATTTCTAAAATGAAAATTTAAAGGAGGTGGCAATGAATATCATTATGTCATCAAAACCAACTATAGAATAAGAGAAATGACTCGATGGACTGGAGCACAATATTTACCTGAGTGAGGCTCTGATTTGATCCCTGGAATATCATGGTCCCCTGAGCACTGCCAGAACCAACTACCAAGCACTAAGTCAGGAGTAGCCTCTAAGGACAAAACAAGCAACCCAAAACAAAGTAATGAAAAACAGCTGTTGCAGCAAGCAGCAGGAGCTGTAGTTTATTCCTTTAGTTTTCTTTCTGTAGGTTTCTTCTAGAAATGAAATTAACCAGGATCTGGAAGGAATTCTTCAGATTAGTTCAGGTTTGAACTAATTATATAAGTTCATTAGATCCAAGTAATGCCCCAAAATAAAAGGAGACCCAGTGGATTAAAACCAAGATACCCAGTTCCCCAGCCCCTAGAAATGCACCTGCTATTATAGACTCAAAATTGTATACTGCTTTGAAAATTGCCATCAGTCGAAGTAAATCTCCTTGGGTGAATATTATACTCCTTCAGCAGATTCATGCACAAATACAATGCCTAATCTCCTTGTCATACTTTGGAACTGCTATGAAAGGACATCCCAGTTGCAGAGCTCCATGTGTTATGAATTATTTTTTTATTGAATCACTATGTGGAAAATTACAAAACTTTCAGGCTTAAGTCTCAGTTACATAATGCTCGAACAACCATCCCTTCACCAGTGCATAAATTCTACCACCAAGAACCACGGTAAACCTCCCCCACCCTAGCCCCCCAGCCCCTCAGCCCCCCACCCCACCTATGTAGTTGATAAATTTCACTTTACTTTCTCTTTACTTTGATTATATACAAACAAAAAACTCACTATTATTGTTTGGAGTTCCCCCCAGAGTCGGACCTGCTGGAAAGGAAGCATTTGATAATTTGTTTTCCATTGCTGAGAATGAGAAGATATGAGGTCATGTGGCCACAGTAGCAGCCTCGAGGTTCTAGATTTCTGTATTTTAGTATTTTAGTGACTAAGTCCAGAGGGCTTTCTGCCAGAGGTTGCATCATTGCTAGCTCTTACCTCTCTGCTACTTTATATTCCACATATGAGAGCAATCTTTCTGTGTCTGTCTCTTTCTTTCTTACTCATATCACTCAACATGATACTTTCCATGTTGATCCACTTATATGCAAATTTCATGACTTCATGCTTTCTAACAGCTGCATAGTATTCCATTGTGTAGATGTACCAAATTTTTTTTATCCAGTCTCATCTGTTCTCGGGCATTCGGTTTTTTCCCAGATTCTGGCTATTGTAAACTGTGCTGCTATGAACATACAGGTGCAGATGTCATTTTGACTATACTTTTTTGCTTCTCTGGAGTATATTCCCAGAAGTGGTATTGCTGGGTCAAATGGGAGCTCAATTTTTAATTTTTTGAGAAGCGACCATATTGTTTTCCAAAGGGTTGAACCAGTAGGCATTCCCACCAGCAGTGTAGGAGGGTTCCTTTCTCCCCACAACCATGCCAACAGCGGTTGTTTTTGTTCTTTTTGATGGGTGTGAAACTCTATCATTGTTAATCTTTTCTTTCTGAAGTTGTGCTTTCCTTTCCTTGGGTCTATACCAGCAAGAAACACAACCTGACTCTCCTTCATTGTTGGTGGGAATGCTGACTGGTCCAGCCTTTCCAGAAAACAATATGGACATTCCTCAAAAAACTATAAATTGAACTCCCATTTGATCCAGCAATACCACTTCTGGGAATATACCCAGGGGATCCAAAAACACACAACAGAAACACCATCTGCATTCTATGTTCATTGCAGCACTGTTCTCAAAGCCAGAATCTTGAAACAATCTGAGTGCCCAAGAACAGATGAATGGATAAAGAAACTTTGGCACATCTACACAATGAAATACTACACAATTGTTAAGAAACATTTAGTATGAAATTTGCCTATAAATGGATGGACATGGAAAGTATCATGCTGAATAAAATGAGTCAGAAGGAGAGGGACAGATACAGAATGAGTGCATTCATTTGTGGTATATATAAGTATAAATATTCATATATATGCATATACATATGAATGAAAAGTACTATCCACAGTCAGGGAAAACAGTGCCTTGGAGGACTGGTCAATGGATGAAATCAACCACAAGAAACACAACCCAAGGTGAGAAATACAAAACCAATGAGAAAAATCTAAGAGAAGCCTCTGAGCTTTGTAAATAAAATCAGAACAGCAACAATAGCCAACAACTGTGGCTAGTTGAGGGCTCCAGAGGGTAAAAACTTAATAAAATTACCCTAACTTTATGCCCTTTTCTGAGTAATTGATGGCTTAGCAGTATAATCATAGACCCAAAACAATTTAGCCTTTGAAGGTACAAAGCATAGGTATGGATTAAAGTGTGAACACATAACCCAATATATCCCCAGTACATTGCTGGAGGAATAGAAAGAAGAGAGACCTACATATATGTAGTATTTGTCTTGTTTAAAGATGATATCTGGGGCCAGAGAGATAGTACAGTGGATAGGGCATTTTCCTAAGGACAAAAACAACCCACAACAAAATAACAGAAAACAGCTGTAGCAGAAAACAGCAGGAAAATGAGAGCACCTTGACAATAATCTTTCCAGTATCTTTATAAAATAGGAGACCTTTCTGGCCCACATCAATTGTTTTGTCTCTTATCTTCCTTCAAGTTTCTGAAACATTTCTCCAGTGAGAAAAAAAGGGGTTCACATTATCATATATATAATCCTTATCCATCCCACTTTCCCTTTGCTGTAAGTTATATTTGCCAAGAGCAGACGGATGTACTTATTATTCTGTATATTTGTTAAGGAGATCCCTGGGGATCTGCACAGACAGAAGGAGAAGGAAAGAAGCAGGAGTGGGCAGAAGTAGAGCTACAGCCCAATTCCCGCTAGAGTTCAGAGGGAACTCAGGAGAAGGCAAAAATTAGTCAACAGATTCTGATGTTGCTATAGAATAACCAGTGTCTTAAGTTTCCACCCTGGTTAGTTTTCAAATATAGCCACCTATTTAGTCATGCTTTTTAATAAAAAGTGCCACCAGAAAATATATATATAGTTAAAAATCTTAAGGCATTGACTCACGTAATTGTGGATACAATGGCAGACTGGCAAGATGGAGACCTAGGGAAGAGTTGCAGTTTGCACATATCAAGTATCTCCTGCTCACCTTATAGCCTCCAGCTGATTGACAAGCGCTGCATTCATAAATTGGGAGCTGGTCTGCTTTATTCAGGTGATTTAAATCCCTGATCATTTTGTATTCAAATTATATTGGAATCTGGTCTACTTTACTCAGGTAATTTAAATCCCTGATCACTTTGTACTCAAATTATATTGGAAGCTGGTCTACTTAGGTTATTTAATCCCACCTAAGAAATACAACATTTAAAATAATGTTGGACCAAATACATAGGTATATGTAGCATTCAAACTGGTTTGAAACATAGTGTATCAATCCACAGCCCCAGAAAGGCATGATCTAGAAAAAAAGTGATTCCTTACAGCTGAGGCTATCCACGAAGGGGCTGTCAGCTGAATACAGTCTTCTGATAACCTTCAGAGCTGGAGCAACAAATTCTTCAAAGTAGAGTCTAAGCAGCAACTTTCCCTCTTCATCACTCCCATGGGGTTACTCAAATGACTTTTACAATTAAGTTTACAACTAAAGTTTATTTAATTATGCTTCAAAGGTTAAGTAGATATTAAAATGTAGACATAAGGGCAGCATGTGATTGATGCCCTTTTGTTCAAAAGAAATACGGGTGTTTAAATTCTGAAACTACTATTTACAGATGCAGGGAACCAAATGTAGTGTCTAGGTAACCATTATTTATCTGGTAAATTTGTGGCTTTTATCCCTTTGAGTCATAAGTAGTAGCCCCTTATAGTGACCGCTGTGAAAGAGGAAATGAACAAGTTAAAGAGACTTTCTTTGTGATTTAGCAACTATTTGATAATAGTTTCTGGAGTAAACTAGAATTATTTTAGGGGTCACCTCACTGGAGCTCAGGAGACCCAGAACCATTCCTGGCAATGAGCTTGGCAGTGAGTGCCTGAGGGTTCAATGGTCAGGCCAGCAATATAGTACTAATCTAACTGGTGGTGCTGGGCAGGTGTGTGTGTAGGGGGAGGGTGTCGTTGTGGTGGACAGTGTGATGATGTTGCAGATCAGCTTAGAGCTTCACATGTTGTACTTTACCATTTGAGCTATCTCCCTGGCCCTAATGAATATTTATTTTTCAAGGATAACTTGTCTGGAATCAGTACATAGAAACAAACTTACAAAGAATCCAGTTTCTATATCCCTTATTTAAATACTTCGGTTTTGTCTGTTTATTTTGGGGCCACACCTGGCAGTACTCAGGTCTTACTCTTGGCTCTTTGCTCAAGGATCACTTCTTGTGTTCTGGGGGACCATTTGTGGTGCTGGGGATTCAACAGGGAAAGTCCTCTACCCACTATACTTCATTATGTCCCGTTCCTGCCCATTTTCTGATTCTCTCTCCAGGCCCTAATTAATATTACACCTGATATGAGAGATCATCAATGCAGGATTTGGGTGGATACAGACTGAATGAAGTGGAGTGATCACCTGGGCTTCCTCCTCACTTACTGAGACTAGTTTCTTTGGTGGATTCTCCCATTCTCCAGACTCAGCTAGTGAAATTTGTATAGGAGTGAGTCTTCTCTTCCCTTAACCACAATTATTGGTTCAGGAATGAGCATGGGATACAGAAAGAGCCAATGACATATTTGCTGAAACTTCAGGGTAATAGAAAAGGTCAATGTGGCCAACAGTGAGATTGTTAAAGCCATACCAAGTAGAGGTGAAATGCTAGTAACATTTGAACATCTGGGTAATAAGAATTTAAAGTCAGTCGTAGTTGAAATTTTAATAAGGTAAATCCATGAGCTTTCACCATTTTTTGTATCCTTTTCTGAGACAATATAGATACAAAACAGAATCTAAAAATATATGTGAAGTATCAAGACCAATCTAAAGCAAATACCAAGGTGATCACCTACCAAAGCAAGAAACAGCACCTCAGAAATTCTATTCTCCTTTTCCCATCTTATCCCCCTCTACTTCCATCCAGGTAACCATTTGTGTGATAATTATTTCTCTTCTGAAGTGCACCATTTGTTTGCTCTCTAGATCTATTGCCCATCCATATTGTGTCATAACCTAAGATAAATCAAGCTATTTATCTTGTTGGTTTGGTTTTGTTTGTTTTTATTCTATCAGCTCTTGTTTTCTGGTTTTCAGCTGTGATCAAAGGGAGGCACTAGAGGAAGATTAGAGTTGGGGGAGGTGACAAGAAACTAGGGAATATTTTTGTCACCTACTCTGGAATAGCCTTCCAGCAATTACTATGTTCGTTTTTATTCTTCGAAGCTTCTGCCAGGCACTGCACTTCCCTTTGTGATGCCGGAGCTATCATGGTTCTTGTTGTATCCATTAGAGTGACTTTCCCCTTCCCCATACAATTCAGAGTTCTTGCTGTTTCTAACATGTCATGAGGGATGCCATATACTCTCTGGTTTATCAACTATTCCATCCCATCCCTATGTAACCATTTTTGTATGTTTCCCTCTATATAAATAATCAGTGTCTCTTTTTTCCCAACCTGAATAAGATTAAGAATTAAAAGAAGAGGGACCCTCTGCGCCTAAAGACTTTGATTCCAAAGATGTAACACATTCGGGCATCCAGCGCAGCATCCGATAGCGATGCACTGGGACACCGAACTGGGCTACAACTCTGTGCTGCCGGGGGTGGATTATTTTTTCCTCCCCACCCTGTCTTCCTGCATGGAAAGCGGCGGGCTGGCGGCACCCATGTGGCAGGCACCATCTTCTGTGACTCCAAACCCACAGATAAATCTGGAGCCGTTGAGCGTGAATCGGACCCTCTGCGCCTAAAGACTTTGATTCCAAAGATGTAACACATTCAGGCATCCAGCGCAGCATCCGATAGCGATGCACTGGGACACTGAACTGGGCTACAACTCTGTGCTGCCGGGGATGGACTTTTTTTTTCCTCCCCACCCTGTCTTCCTGCACGGAAAGCGGCGGGCTGGCGGCACCCATGGGGCAGGCGCCATCTTCTGTGACTCCAAACCCACAGGTATTCGGTTTTTACTTTTGGGGCTCCCAGGAACTCATGGGAAGGGGGTGTAACCAGCACGCCCTCGGCCCAGATAAATCCGGAGCCGCTGAGCGTGAATCGGACACTCTGCGCCTAAAGACTTTGAATTTAGAGACTTCTTACAGCAATGCACTGGGACTGTGAGCTGGGCTATGTAATTTCTGGCAGAATTTTCCCTGGACTTTATACAGAAATCCAAAACAGTGCGGACGCGGCTGCGTCCGCGCGACTTAACATTTATAATTGTCAGCAATGTGAAACGGTTCCATTTGAACAGGTCTGACTTGGGGGGGAAACTCCAAACAATAACAGTAAGTTTTTGTTGAAATATTGAAGGTTTTTAATGTAGCAGCCACCTCTGGACTGTGAACTAAGCAAAAGCCCCACGCTGGCCAACGCGGCGTGGCGTACACCATACTATGAGGCGCAGGAAGGGGGATGAGGGGGAAAAAGAAAAAAAAAGGGGAAAGGGAAAAGGAAAAAAAAAGAGAGAGAGAGAGAGAGAGAGAGAGAGAGAGTTATGTACTTGTAGCAGTGGGGCTACATATCTCTTCATTTCCAGCAATGAAAAACTAATTATCAAATGTAGTAGGTCTGTCTCTCTTGGTTGGAAACTCCAACAACTATAGTGAGTTTTGTGTTGAATTATGGAATGTAATCAAGGTAAAGAAAAAATGAAGTGAAATTCATTAGTTATACAGTAGGGGGTAGGGGGTGGGGGCGGGGGGTATACTGGGGTTTCTGGTGGTGGAATATGGGCACTGGTGAAGGGATGGATGTTTGAATATTGTATAACTGACATATAAACCTGAGAACTTTGTAACTCTCCACATGGTGATTTAATAAAAATTTTTAAAAAAAAGAATAAAAAGAAGAACTATCTATGGCATCAAAAAAATGTTTTGAATATTTCGCTATCAAGTATGTTCACTAATCTGGTAAGGAAGTTTCTTCTGTTTCTAAGGGTTATTTTTTTTTAAGTTTTTACCATGACTTGATGCTAAATTATGTGAAAGTTAACTTTTCTATCTCAAACATTTTATCCTTAACAGTTAATGTAACAAATTATATTAAAATTGTTTTCTCCATTTGACCCCCCCCCTCAAAGTTGGGTTTGCCACAAAAATACTATAGCAGAGGAGTTTATTTATGATTAAGTCCCAAGACATTTCAGAATCAGCTGGAATGATAGCACAGAGCTGGAGGTATAGCACCATGGGTAGGGTGTTTGCCTTGCATATGGCCGACCAGGGTTCAATTCCTCCATCCCTCTCAGAGAGCTTGGCAGAGCCTGGCAAGCTACCTGTGTCATATTTGATATGCCAAAAACAGTAACAACAAGTCTCACAATGGAGGCGTTACTAGTGCGCACTTGAGCAAATTGATGAGCAACGAGACAACAGTGCTACAGTGCAAACCCCAAGATGCAGGAGTGAGTGGAGAAGGAAATGGAGAAGAAAAAAGGTTTGTACATGGATGTGTTAGCAAATAAGTCATCCTAATGGATAACTAATGTGCAATTGACTTGGATATTCTGAGGAACCTTATGAACTGCTGTCTCAGAATTATCCACCCAGGTAATTGAAAGTAGGACACATTTATCTATCAGTCTTCATTGAACCTGTAATGAGGAGTTGTTCCTGGTTGGTAAAAGTGCTGTTCAAAATAATTCCCATACATCATCACACTGTAGGTATACTTCAGCAGATTCCACAATTGCACTCATTTGTGGGATATTAAAAAAAAAAAACACCATAGTATAAGACCAATACTCAAGAACAGTAGAAACAGGGGCCAGGAGAATTGGTCCACTGTTGGAATCTTGCCACAGGGAGAGGGGAGGGCAGTTAGGATAGAGAAGGGACCACCATGAGAATGATAGTTGGAAATGATCACTCTGAACAAGAACTAAGTGCTGAAATCTGGTAAAGGAATATACATGATAATCTTTCAGTACCTATACTGCAAACTCCCTCCCTCGAACCCCCGGGCAGGGAGGTAGGAGAGAAGAAGTGGGAGAGAGAGAAAGAGAGAGAGAGAGAGAGAGAGAAAATGCCTGCCATTTGGCAGGCTGGGGGCCAGGGGTGTGGTGGGAGAGATACGGGGAACACTGGTTGTGGGAAATGTGCACTAGCAAAGAGACAGGTGTTGGAACACTACAACTAAAACCCAATCATGAACATCTTTGTAACTGTGCATCTCACAGTGATTCAATTTTTTAAATAAATAAATAAATAATTTTTAAACTCAAATGCAGGCAAGAAGTCAGAGACAGTTTCCACTGCTGAGGAAAGGCGCTGTCAGATTATAGTTATGCAAAGCTGAGCAGAGTCCGTGTAGTACAGTCCCCCAATAAATTGTTGGAGTGAAAAGTAGTATGGGAAGATTTGAAGTAACAAAAAGGTTCTGATCAAAGTGTTAAATCAACAACAAATTAAACCCAACTTTATCATTGCATACTTATTTTTGAATTCTGAACATTTACATATCCTTTATGATTCTGTTTCCCTTTATATGTGCAATTTTTAACATCTTAATAGATGATGACTATAATCACAAGGTAATTGTGATTCAAAATTAATCAGTAGCATCACTTTTTTCCTCATTATCTAAAAGTTTTATATTAGGACTCTTTCTTTTGGAATGGTATATAAAACTCAAAGCACCATTTTCAGAAGTCACTAATTCTGAATTTTCTTTTTTCTTTTTTTTTTTAGGGATATTCAACCCATTTTAATTTGACTTTGTGTGCATGCTTTAAGAAAATTATCTGAGATTTTTTTTGGTTTTTGTTTTTAATTTTATTTTCATAAGATTACTCACAATAATGAATTATGTTCAATATTTTGACACCAATCCCACCATCATTACACCTTCCCAAAACCATTATTTCGAATTTGCCCACCACCACTCAAGCCTGCCCAGCAAGCAGATGCTAGATAATCTATTTTGTATTGCTTGTTATGGATACCATGGGAAGTCATGAAGTGGAACACACTCCTGGAATTCTAAAATTTTAAATAATTGGGATCCGGAGGCATCACTGCAGTGAGTTGCTCAGTTCCAAGATTCATTTGTGAGTCTCTGGATCATGGCCATTAATTAGCTTCAATGGAACCCAGAAGCAGTTTGTGGGCATGGCACCCAGGACCCTGAAGGGTCGGGGAGAAAGGAAGGACTAACCTGTCCCCAAGCCTTTAGGGCCTGGAGTTTGCAGTCACTGGTCCC
The DNA here is from genome assembly GCF_027595985.1 of Sorex araneus. Taxonomy (NCBI): domain Eukaryota; kingdom Metazoa; phylum Chordata; class Mammalia; order Eulipotyphla; family Soricidae; genus Sorex; species Sorex araneus. Next base: position 90,527,278 of record NC_073304.1, on the reverse strand, counting down.
ACGTACTGATTCTGGATTTTCTTTAACTTTGATTTTATGGCTTTAGTTCCTTTCATCCTTAGATAGTAATCAAAGTTTTCCACTTCAGTTGTCTATTTTGATAAGTCATTTTTAACACAAATGTTTTCATTTTTCTAAATATATGGTTGCTTCATATAAAAGTTAATATTTTCTTAGTTATCTTTTAAGAACTACAATATCTGTAAATTTTTCCTTCTATTTTGCATTAGGGTTATTTATGATTTCTCACATTGAAAAAAACTTGTAAGCCCAACCATGAAATAAATTATGAACTTTTAAAATCAGTCATGTTGTTTGTTTTCTATTTCAGTAATTTGTATCTTTAGTTGTTTTATTATCCTCTTTATAATTTATATATTGGTTTAGCTATTTCATTTTTATTTTTTAAGTTTTTCTTGGATTTTATATGTACATAATTGTATTAGATATAAATGGAGTCATGAAACAATCTCACTATTTTGCCCTGGATTTCTGATATCTTTTATTATTTTCTCACATTTTTTGAATTAATATTTTCTTCAACTACTTGAGAGTCCTTTAGACTTCTTTCCTGTATTCAGTGACCTAAAAATTGCAGGTGTCTTTTTATACTATAAATTTAATCTGTACCCTTTCCCTACTTCTTTGAATGACTTCAATTTCAATAATCCATTCTCCACCTTTTTATTATTATAATCATGTACTTTGATGTTACATTTTTAATCACATTAAACCTTACTGTTGGTTTATAGTCAATATTAATTTAAATGTGCCAATATATTTACTACTATTGTCATTGGCTCCTTTTTTACACAGAAATTTCTCAGTAGGAGACCATTTTTTACCTGACTTAAAATTTTTTTAAATTTTTTTTTATTGAATCACCATGTGGAAAGTTACAGAGCTTTCAGTCTTAAGTCTTCGTTATACAATGCTCAACACCCATCCCATCACCAGTGCACATTTTCCACCACCAGGAGCCCCAGTGTACTTCCCCCTATCCCCCATCCTCGCCTGTGTAGCTGATAAATTTCACTTTACTTTGATTACCTTCAATATTTCAACAAAAAACTCACAATTGTTGTTTGGAGTTTCCCCCGCAAAGTCAGACCTGTTGAAAAGGAACCATTTGATAATGTTTTCCATTGCTGACAATTAAGAAATATGAGGTCATGGACGCGCGGTTTTGGATTTCTGCATTTTAGTAACTAAGTCCAGGGAAATTTCTGCCAGAAATTGCATCACTGCAAGCTTTTATTTCCCTTTTGTGGTGCTCATAAAATGGAAAAGCCGATAGAGAAAAACCCTTCCCCTCCTGGTGCATCATGGGGCAGTGGCTCAGTTCACAGTCTAGAGACATTTCTGCAAGCTTCTGGTACCCAAAGTTGTTTAGCTGGCCTCTGGTATCATGCTCATGCAGCAATGGAAAGGCCACACATGTGTGGCCCCTGCACTTAAATCTCGGCAGAGGGCGGGGCCAATACCACCCCCATCCTGGGATCTCCTGACATTTCTGCAAGCTGCTGGTGCCCAAAGTAGTTTAGTTGGCCTCTTGACTTAAAATTTTAAATAAGGGTCCTTATGGTCTTTATTTGTCTGAAAATATTTGTATTTAAATTTTCTTTGACTTTTTGGGCCACACCCAGCAGTGTTCAGGGTTTATTCCTGGCAAGCTCGGGGGTTACTTTGGGTGCTACAGATCAAATCTGCTTGGTCATGTCCAAGGCAAATGCCCAACCTACTGTATTATCATTCTTCCCTCACATTAGTTCTTGAAGCTTACTTTTCCAAGGTATGAGGTTTTGTTCTGGCATATTATGTTTCAACTTAAGGGTCATATTCCACTGAATAATGTTTTCTATTACAGCAAATGAGAAGACAGTTTTCAATCTTCTTACTTCCACTCACTGTAAGCACTCCTTTTTAAAGGCTTGCTTTCAAGACTTTTTTCTGTGACTTCAGTATCACTATCACTATCATACCATTGATCATGGATTTGCTCAAGCAGGCCAGTAACGTCTCCATTCATCCTAGCCCTGAGATTTTAGCATCCTCTCTTTACTCATCCTTCCCAATGGTGCCACATTAGAGGCTCTTTCAGGGTCAGGAGAATGAGACCCATAATTGTTACTATATTTGGCATATGAATATGTCACGAGAAGCTTCCCAGGCTCTCCCATGTTGGGAGGAAGCTCTTGGTAGCTTGCCAGGTTCTCCAAGAGAGAGAACTAGACTATAAGAGGTCCAGGAGTGTTGTTTTATAGTCTCTGGATCTTGGTCATTGATGGAATTACACGGCGCCGGGGGCAGTTTGTGGGTGTGACTGCTTAGTTACTGGAAAATGGGGGATCTGGGCAGAAGAGGCCTAGTCCCGATTTGAGTAGGCTTGGAGATCTCAGCCCCGGGTCCCGCACACCTGGGTTCCTCTGCCGGTTTCTTCATGCATGAGGCTCGTCCAAGCACGTGGAGTTAATCAGGAAGTTAAGCATGAAGTTAACCAATAATGGTGTTAAATCAATGGTTCAGTTCTAAGTCATCTCCCTGACCCTTTTGACTCTCTGTTTATTATTTGTTCTTAATTTCCACCATAGGCTACATCTTTGTCAGTTCATATTTTTCACTTCTTTGAGAAAAATTTCTCTGAAAATTTCCAATTCACTTTATTGTTAGCTTCAGTATGTGTATTTCCCAAATTTTAATTTAATATTCATGTTCCTCTTAATTCTTCATAATTTGTGATTCTGATGAGGGAATTACTAATAGGACAAGAAAAGTAAAGGAAATATCCTCTTTTGTATCTTTTTGTTTCTTGGTTTTGGTGCCACACCCAGCTGTACTCAGAGCTTACTCCTGACTCTGTACTCACTACTGGCAGTGCTCAGGGAACCATCTGGGTTGCATGGGATCAAACCTATGTCAGCCACATGCAAGCAAATGCCCTACCCAAATGCTTCATTGGGTAGGTTAATGGGGTGACAAATCTGAGCTTTGTTCTTCTTATCCAGCTTAAATTATTTGGGTTATTTGAATCTTTGGAGTTTTAAATGAGTTTTTAAAACCATCAACTTAAATATTATCTCTTCTTCATTCTCTCTTCTCCTTATGGGACTCTAATTTAATCCCCTTTTCAATGTATGCAACCAGTCTATGCTGCTAATATCTATGTTTTTTGTTTTTGTTGTTGTTAGTAGTTAAGAATTGTAGGAGAAAAGTTTTTTCCTATAAATTTTAAGTTTTTAACTTTAAAAAAATATGAGAGCATAGGCATGTTTGTGGTGTGTTTGTCTGAAAATCAATCATTTTAATCCTGTCCATGCCAGTGAATTCTCTATGGGATATTATTTTAGCCATAGAGTCATGCCCTATGTTTAAGAATTCATCTCACACAAAATCTCAAGTTGTTTCTCCAACAGTAATTATTTCAAATTCTCTCTAATACATTTCCCCAAAACTATCACCCTTGTAAAGCAAAGGCCATCATCATCAAATATTAAGCTATAAATTAAAGCTGTCATCCCATTTATCCATGCTACCCCAGTGTCTATTATTTTAGATACCGTACAATTGGCTGTGGATTACTAGCCAGCTGAGTCTAAGAAATTGGCTCAACTGAATAGCCTAAGGAATCTCTGCTTCCCCAAAATGAAAGACTAACATGTGATAAGCATTCTTTTCTGGACATATTTTTTCAGTGAAGTGTTTAAGATTTATGGGGTCATTTTATTGCGATTTTTTTCCTGATGCTTCTCGACCACATTCACCATTTGCAGGACTCGAAGAAGCAGCTCCAACTTACTAAATCACACTTGGATCTCTCATCATTCACTTTAGCAGGGCACTAACTGAACCAGAACCATTCTGTGTTGCCATCTGCAAAGCAAGTTCTGGAAAGTAGAAAACTTTGGTATTTCAACCAAAACAGGGCAATTCCACTTTCTGTAAAAGTCACCTTGAGGTTTTTTTTTTTCAGATGCTGTACCTATCTGTACAGCAGGTAGGGTTTTTGCCTTACACACTGCTCTATACCTGGCACCCCATATGTTACCCCAAACCCACCAGGAGTGATGCCTGAGCACAGAACCAGGAATAATTCCTGAGTACTGGTGGGTGTGGCCCAAAAACAAAACAAAAAAAGTCACCTTGATTTTTCAATTCCCCAGTATATGTATTTCTCCTTGCTTTACCCAATTATCTCTAATTCTGTAGAAAATTATTTTTAAGTGATGCATTTAAAATAAAGTATCAGAAATATCACAAATTTATATTTTCTTCATATTAAACCTATAATCTTAAAAACATAATTTGCCTAATTAAATCAATATTTAGTTTCCACTGGTGAATTCTTTATTTAGAATTTTTTCATATTTTGTTAGACATATCATATGCAGTTCAATTCCAAAACAAACTCTAGAATTGTCAGCTGTCTAAAATCTAAACCAGCAAGTCAAGAAAGCAATCTGTTCCCACATCATATAAAATTCAATCACATTAATTTCAAATTAGTACTGAAGGTTTTGATAGTGATTCTTATTTGATGGTATGTTTATTTTTTCCATTTCTTCATTAATGCCATATTTGTATAGTATTACATAGTAATTTGTCAAGGTGTGAGAATACATTTTATTGAAAATAATGTAAACATCTGTCAATTACAAAAATCATTTGCAACATAAAACTGTATTCACTAATTCTGAGAAATTATTCAGAATCAGTGTTCAGTAACCTCATAAGAATAAATTTCACAGAAACTTTGGTTAATGATGAAGACAATGTGTTGTATTGACATAAAGTCCATGTTATTTATATTTCACATCACTTAAAAGCAAAGATCTATAAATCAATCATGAAAGAACAAAGATAGTTTTCAAAGAGAAATGTTATGAGCAGACTATTCATTCCTTATTTGTCTTCATAGAATAAGATGAATGACCAAAATGAGCCTCCAGTAATTACTTGTAATTGCTAATGTTAACCCAGAATGGCACTTTCATGGGACAAAATAATACTTTGCAATGTTTGTGTGTGCTTTCATGTCTTACTTTATCTACACAACACAGAGAGATCAATAAATCTAACTTGAAAGTAAGAATATTTTAATGATCACCCTCCCCTCTAAGATCCCCCTCCTGAGATCTCATTTCTCTCAGTTTCTTCTTTTGATTTTCTCAAAAAAACCAGAAAGGTAGGAAAGGGAATTCAATATCTCAATTCAGAATTTAAAACTAGGTTAATGTATATAATGTTGTAAACCAATATTATCACATTAAAATAATTTTGATAAAATTCTTAAGTGTGCTGAATATGCATATTTCACCTGTTCTGTCCAAACTATCTTTAATTCAAACTCTGTTTTGACAAAGAGACTAGCAAATGTCCAGAAATATTGACCCAAATGGGTATTATCTTTTCCCTTCCTAAAGAGGGTGAGAAATATGATAAAGAATACCTTTAACTGCTCTGATTTCAGTCTTAAGTGGTCTCTAGTTATAAATTCGCCCTCCTTGTCTTCCCTAATGCCCAGACAATGAATAGACCTTTCAGACCTACATTATTATGAAGTAGGTAATAAATAACTCTATCCAAGGTTGTTCCATAAACAAGTTAAAGTTTTGGGGGACTGTCTTGTTTTTCCTTTCTGAAAATATAGTTTATATTATGTGTATTTAAGGGGTGTTTGTTTACTCACTTTTTGTTTGTATAAAGCCTGAGATCAATCTCAGGGTCTCATACAAGAAAGGCTTGCATTCTAACAAAGAGCTATGCAGTTCAAATTTTTGGTCATGTTTCAACTTCCATCTATTTTAACCTAACTACACTGTTCATGACCTAACTCAAATGTTACTGTTCTCTGTCAAGATAAGATTTAGAGAGCCCAGTGAAACCAATACTAAAGAGATGAGGTCCCAAGACAATAGCAAGAGAGGGCTGGGGCCATAGCACAGTGGATAGGGCATTTGCCTTGCACGCGGCCGACCTGGGCTCGATTCCCAGCATCCCATATGGTCCCCTGAGCACTGCCAGGAGTAACCCCTGTGCATCGCCGGGTGTGACCCAAAAAGAGAGAAAAAAAAAAGGATAGCTCCAAGACAATAAGCAAGAGAGCTACCTGAAGAAACCGTACAAGACCCAAACCAACCATCTCTCGCTTGATCATTATATTAGACATTGGCATTGCATTTGCTATTCTGACTGTGCCAACATCTGTTGGTATTGGCCAGGACTGTTTGTTCAAACTAAATATAGTAAAACTTATCATTAATATGACTACCTGCATTTGGAAAATGTTATGAGTTGTTGTCAACTTAATTCCTCCTTAGGAACCAACAGATAAAGGAAGGAGGGGTGGTCGGTCAAAGTGTGCATTCGTGTGTGTGTGTGTGTGTGTGTGTACACGTTTACATATATGCACATACCTACACATAAATTCAATTTTATTCCACTTGGAGGGTCTATATTTTTAAATTTAACCGGTTCTTGAATAAATGACTGATAATTTTAATGTAGAAGGATTGTGTCTGTGTCACTACCCTGGTTTTCCAGACTGATCCTAGTTAAATATAAGTTATACCCTGTCATTCCTTATTCAAATCCTCCAATGATTTCCCATTTCATTCCAGAATCCTGATAATCTATCAACAGTAATCAAATATGACAAACAACTATGCACTTCTTTAGATAATAAGATAAGAAAATAGACAAAAATGTCTACCTTCATGAAGCTTGTACCATGAGGGGAGTTATGAAAAGATTAATAATAAGCAAAATAAATATGAATATAGTATAAAACCAAAGAGGAAAAATAAGAAACAATTCAGGAATGAAATCTCAATAGATTGTTTATATTTTATATAGGATGATCATAGAAAAGCCTCTCATGAAGTGGCCTTGGGTCCAAGATTGTAATGAATGAGGGACCAGATTCAGGGGACTGGGGTCCACTTCTGGTGATATTTGGCAGCTCAATGCTCTGATCCGGGGATGTGGTGTTGTTCAGGCCCTATTGTGCTGGGAACCAACCAGGACCACCCCATCAGTGCTTGGGGTGGAGGGAAGAACTCCAGAGTCACATGGTGCTGGAGTTCCAACTCAGGTCTCAAAGCATGCAAAGCACATACCCCTAACTGCTGAGCCATCTTTGTACGTGTTTGTTGGGGAAGACGAGCCCATGCAGAGAAAACAGTAAGTGCAAATCCCTATGGCAGAAATGTTTATGGTGTTCATAAAGAACAATAAAGACAGAAGGAACAATGAGAGAAAGAATCAGAGTCTTTACTATGATTTGCAAAACCCTGTGTGATTGATTATGCCTCTTGGATGAAGTGGGGAGTCATTTGTGGGTTTTGAATAAGGAGTGAATATGATCTGATTTATATTTTACTGGGATCAGTCTGGGAACTGGGATACTGGAGAGATCCTCAATGTGCATATTAAATCACAAAGAATTATAAGAAGAGTACAACAGTATTAACGAGGAGCTGAGACAATAAAGAGAGCTGGGCATGGAAGACAGCCAATGACCGCTACAGAAAGGGTAGAAGGAACACATTCTCTGCTGCCCACATCACAATCAGCAATGTGCACATTTTCCCTCTAACTCTCCTTATATTTTTTCAAAAACATAAAAATTGTTTTACTTCACAGACAAAGAGGATAGGAGTACATATATCCTGATTCTATGAGGTTCAAAGCTGGACATTTTTGAGATGGAGAATGTGAAGGACATCAATATTGAAAGAAAGTACCATGCTTCCTGGACCTCCTGCCTCCACATTCAGATGGATATAAATGAAAAAAATATCCCTTGTAAAGGGCTTATAGAGAACTGGTTGAGAGAAGTACAAGTTTCATCACAGAGGTGCAGAGAACACCAAAGCAATATGGGGAAAATAACAGTTTGATTCTGGGTGGTTTTGTATTCCTGGGGAAAAGTAAAACAGGTTTGTTTTTTGTTTTTTTTTTTCCTTTTGGGTCACACTCAGCAATGCTCAGGGGTTACTCCTGGCTTTGCACTCAGGAATCACTCCTGGCGGTGCTCAGGGGACCATATGGTATGCTGAGAATCAAACCCGGTCAGACGCATGCAAGGCAAATGTCCTACCTGCTGTGCTATAGCTCCAGCCCCAGGAAAAGTGAAAGAGTTTTAAGAGATGATGAGAACAAGGACATTGATCAAGGACGATAAAATGAAAGAGGAGTGGGAGATAAGGATGACATCTATCTTGAACAATTTGTGAAAAACAAGAATAAGGATGAGGAGGATTACTGTTGTGGGTCCAATAGCAGTGAGTGATGGAGTAACTGTGGGTGTTGAAAGAAAGGAAAGGTAGCAGACGCTTGCTAGGAACAGAAATAGTTGTGGGTTCATCCTTTATTCCTAAAAGGGGAGGTGCACCCTTTCCTGAAGAACTTAGTCAAAATTCCCATTAAAAAAAAAGTAGTCTGCAGCATGCTAATTCCCTTTCCATTTTGCTGATGGTGGATTCCTGAGGGGGTGTTGTTTTTCTGGGCATGGGCAAGGCACTTGGCCCCCAATAACTTAGAACTATGGGACATTGTGCACCTTGCTAGGTAGAAAAGTCCATTACTTTTTGTGATGGTCACCTGTGAAAGGGGTCTTTCTGATGAAAATTCAAGGAGCCCTTTGACCTCTATTGAGGAAAAAGTTGAAGTTACCTTGGAAATATTTCTACAATAAAATAAATACTTAGAGGCCAGAGAAATAGTACAGTGGATAAGGCATTAGCCCTGCATGTAACTTACCCAGGTTCCTTATCTTGGGTTAGCACCACCTATGGTCCCCTGAGTTATCTCTGAGTAAAGAGTGACCAGGAGTGATCTCTGAGTAAAGAGCCAAGAATAAGACTGAATACAGCCAGGTGTAGCCCCCAAAACATAAAACAAACAAAAACAATATTTATTGAGCACTTATGTACCAGTCTCTGTGATAGCCCTAAATATCACTTTCATTTTATCCTCTAATATTCTCAGCGCTCTGATTACTATTGTCTCATTTGAGAGATGAGAAAAGTGAGACTCTGAAGTCTGTGCTCCAGAAAAAAATACATGGCAAGTTGGGATTTGAATGACATTTTGAATGATGCCAATTCTTGACCTCATTATCACTATACTGCCCCCCCTTCCTATTAAATAAATCACTGGGAATTTTGTGGTTGTATCAGTTTCCGAAAGCTTGATCAGAAGTAAATAAGAAAATGTATGATGCATGTCTATGGCTAAAGCAAACCTGTATAAATGAATTTTAGGAAGCATTGTCTCTGGTCTTTCTTTACAAGATATCTGCAAAGTATCAGAATTCCCTTAGAGCCTGTGAATGTCAGACTCTAAGTGTCTGTGATATGATCTAGGAAAGGATCTATAGTCACTAAGAAAGGCAACTCCAAACTTTACAGAATCTATCCAAACCAATGGGGAAAAAAGAGCCAAATAGCTATGATCAGACCAGCTGAGCAAAGGAAAAGTCATTGTAGCACACAACTCACCTTCCAGTCCTCCCTTTTCAGTGATCTAGGACAGCACCCTGGGAATTAGGCAAGCCAATTTTTCTTTCATCCTGGGCTTGATAGTAGTCCCTCATGCAATGTGCTGGTCAAAAAAATAAATAGAATCACCAGTGAAAAACACATGTTGTTCTTCAGTTCTAAGCAACCCATTATAGTCACGCATCACTTAATGATACATTCTGACAGACATGCCATTAGATAATTTTACCATTGTGCAAAAATCATAGAATACAATTATAGTAAATGGACTAGTATAATATAATACACACTTAAACTCTATGGTTTAGCCTTTGAGGACCATCATGATTTATACAGTCCATCATTGACTGAATATCATTAAGAGACACATGACTTTCCTCTTCCAACAGCAGAAGAAGAATATCTATCTGATCTAATTCTGTCAGCTACAGATGCTGAAAACTTACCATGTTCAGGGTAAGGTTCAGCTGAAGTTTGAATATACAGGGACTAATATTGACAATATATTAATAAGGCACACAGTTACTCACCCCAGGGAAGAAACTTCAGATAAACAAAGGCAGAATATTTTTTACTGTGACCTCAATATTATTCACCACAATGTTTTCTTATCCTGAGAACTATTCACTTTATTTTTCTGATGGTTTTCATTCCTCTTTTTACGATTTCTTACCTTGCCCTGATTTGCCAATCTACTTTAGGAAATTCACCATTTGCCTTCTTTTAATCCATTCTCAGTGACCCCAAAAGACCTTGAGATAATAAAGCAGCTGTATCTTTTAACCAGGGGAAAGATGTGTTCATGAAATGATTATAGAAATTGAGCTTTCCACTAATATCTCATAATTTGGGATCCATTTATAAAGGTAAAACTCTGATTCTGAGATGCTATTGAGGATCAAACAAACATAAAATGTTATTTAATGAACTAACTCTGATAAAATATTTATAACATCAGTTGGAAACTGTCCTAAAAATGTGGTATGATGCTACATTACCAGGAGCTGAAGTGGATACTATTGAGTTTTGGGCACAAGGCCTCACTTCACTAGAGGTATACTCAAGAGTTGTGTTGCTGAAAATTTGCTTAGATAACTAATTGCTACTGAGAATCAGTAGCAATTGATTCCCCAGTAGCCCACCATGATCATATAGTGGTTATTACTCTGCGTTGTGTACACAGCAACCTCAGTTCGAATCTGAGTCACAGCATTGGGAAGGCAATAACACGACAGGGTGTCTTGTTTGGACTGAAACAATAGCACAGTGGGTAAGGTGTTTGCCTTGCATGAGGCCGACCAGGATTCGATTCCTCCCTCCCTCTCGGAGAGCCCGGCAAGATACTGAGAGTATCCTGCCCGCATGGCAGAGCCTGGCAAGCTACCTGTGGCACATTCAATATGCCAAAAACAGTAACAAAAAGTTTCAAAATGAGACATTACTGGTGCCTGCTCGAGCAAAATTGATGAACAACGGAAGGAAGAGTGCAACAGTGCTACAACTAATTTTACTGAACAAATGGGCTGGAGCAATAGCAGAGTGGGTAGGGAATTTGCCTTGCACACGGCCGACCAGGGTTCGATTCCTCCATCCCTTTCTGAGAGCCCAGCAAGCTATCGAAAGTATCCCGCCCACATGGCAGAGCCTGGCAAGCTATGGCATATTAGATATGCCAAAAACAGTAACAAGTCTCATAATGGAGACGTTACTGGTGCCTGCTCAAGCAAATTGATAAACAACAGGACAGCGGTGCAACAGTGCAACAGTGCTACAATGCTACTGAACAAGTGTCCGGCCCGTTTAGTTCCTGGAGTGCCTGAGAAGTCATTACAAACTCTCCTAAAAATGTTTAGTATGAATACATGATTGCATTCAGTTGACAGGACTGCAGATTTCTCTTCATATTCGCTCAAAAACTTCAGCCTCTACACTTGAAGCTAATTAGACGGAAGCCCTCTTCAAATCAACCAGTACCTAATTCCCTTAAGTCAGGTGATAAAAAAAAACTTTACTAGAATGTCAAATACTTCTCAGGTGCCCCCAAAAGTTTCATCTTCACTCTCAAAGGTATGGAACCAAACTAGAACTCTTATAATTCCAAAGCATGTAAGAGCCTGGGAACCTTCAGAAGCATACACATTTGAATTGGAATTCTGAGCCAATCTCTCGGTCCAGAGAAGCCTGGGTTCTCTTAAAGTTAAAAAAAGGATAATGCATATTTCATAGATTTGTAACACACAAGCAAAAATAATAGACTTACCAGAGAGTTCCTGACACTTAGAAAGTGCTCAAATATTGGTTAATTAAAGCCATTCATTTACCCAAACACACAAATGCCTGAGGGACCAAAAATGTATAGGTTGGGGAAGGCCTGCTGGGTAAGGGCCCTGGCCTTTCCCCACCCCAAGGAGCAATTGCTCCAGAGGAATAGATTTTCAAGTACAATAAAAGTTCTGGCTTTCCATGCCACCAGAATCGTGCCAGGCTGTTTTCACTCAGAGCCCCACAGAAAGGGGGATGGGTGAGAGCCCTCCCTGCCCCAAGGGATCCAGCCTCCATAACCTAACTGCTGCCATGCTCCAGGCCACTCCCCACTCGCTCAGGCTGAGCCTCGGGCATGAGTGATGTCCCACAGAACCCAGGTAATGCAGAATTTTGTGACCTTGGACTCTGGGCTAAATGGGATCCAGAGTGGAGATCCTCTGCCCGTTTCCCCCCGTCTCCAGCGACCCAGGGGTCACTCACATAAGCCACCTCCTGCCGGCACCAGTTAATCATCATCAGCCACCATCCAGATCACACAGCTGCTTCTCCTAGAAGGGAACATAAAATGAGGTCCCCCACAGCCATGCCACCGGACTCTACACCAGGTTATTTTCACTTGGGGTGCCCCAGAGGGAGGCGGGTGAGAGATCTCTCCACCCCAAGGGACCCAGCCCCGGCAGCCGCCATGCTCCAGGTCACTCCCCACTCGTTCCAGCCAAGCCTCACATATGAGTGAACATATTCCTGGACAGTGCCGCCGCTTTTGCCGTCACAGGACACATCACAAGACACTCCCTACCCATTCTCCATAATTGCCACACCATATTTGATGTGTTTCAAAAAGTAGGCAACAAATCATTGGGGGAAATATATATATACATATATACATATTTTCAGACATATATACCAAAGCTCACATCATCCAGACTTGAACATGTTAGTGATATCCTATAGAATATTTTAATGGCTCCTGCCAAAATAGAACAATCTTCACACTGTTTCCTGTATGAACACTTTTTTTGTAAGTGTTCAGCAGTTCTTCATAACAGACAATACAAAATATATTCTTCTGGTTGTGTTTTGGACCAGGGATTAGGGTTTGGGATGGAAACATTCTGAATTTGGTGGTGGGAAGGTGTAATGGTGGTGGGATTGGTGTTTAAATATTAAATGTAATCAAATATTGTGAACTAACTTATCACTGTATCACTGTCATCCCGTTGTTCTTCAATTTACTCGAGCAGGCTCCAGTAATGTCTTCATGCATCCCAGCCCTGAGATTTTAGCAGCCTCTCCTTACTCGTCTTTCCCAACTATTGGAGGCTCTTTCAAGGTCAGAGGAATGAAACCTGTTGTTGTTATTGTTGTTGGCATATCGAATATGCCACGGAGACCTTGCCAGGCTCTTCCATGTGGGTGGGATACTCTCGGTAGTTTTCTGGGCTCTCCAAGATATATATGTATATATTTCCTTTTATAACAATGTGTTGAGCAGCTGCTTTGCAGCCGCGCGGTCCAGGAATATATTTGCTCATGCGTGATGTTTGGCCCGAGCGTGTGGAAAACAGCCTGGAGCATGGTGTAGTTGGGTAGTAGAGGTCGGCTGCCAGGGTATATTAACTTAATAATCAAAATATTTTAAAGCATTTTCATTAATCTCATAAAACTTTGAAACACTGTCACTGTCACTGTCACTATCATCCCATTACTCATCGATTTGCTCCAGTGGGCACCAGTAACGTCTCCACTGTAAGACTTGTTACTGTTTTTGGCATATCAAATATGCCATGGGTAGCTTGCCAGACTCTACTGTGTGGGCGAGATACTCTCGGTAGCTTGTTAGGCTCTCCAAGAGGGGCAGAGGAATCGAACTCGGGTCGGCCGCATGCAAGGCAAACACCTTACCTGGAAAAATACCTTAATTTTTAAAAACATTTTGATTGTAGTATAGATAGAAGGGTACAAATCTTCACATTTATGATTTTGATGTACAAAGTTACTGCACCTTGACCACCACCAATGTACCCAAGACCCTCCACCACCGCCCTTACATCTCTTTTAGCCTGATCTTTATTACTGGCCCCCTCACCTCCTCCACTCCTCCACTGATTGGTAATCTTAGTTTTATAATCCAGGGCTAAGGGATTTTCATCATTGTCTATTTCCTCATTTTTGTTTCTCTCTATACCATCTGAATTTTAACTATCGACTTAAATCTTATTAAAAACATTATAGAGATGTAACCAAACAGATCTACTAGACCAATCTCAGCTGGAAGCCCACAGTTTGCAAAGCCAGTTTTCCTGTTCTTAATTAAGGTGAGGGTGCCACTCCCACTCACCCCCAAAAAAGACAGAGAATTTTAAAAAAGGAAAAGAATGAAAGATAGGGGCCCTGGTGATGTGTTTGTGGGGGGAATGTCTCTGAAACCTGAACCAGCCTGAAGGAATGAAGGTTCAGCTCAGGTATCCAGAAAACCATTTAGCTGCAGAAATCTAAGCCAAATGCAAGAGGGTTTATGAGAAGAGTGGTGGCTGGACACCCTAAGGGACAGAGGCTTAGCCCTGAAATAAAGGTCAGGTAAACAATATCAAAAGAGAGAATCAACTGCTCCAAATTCTCCTTTGACAACTGCTCCAAAAATAAACTGGGGTGAAACTGGGGTGCAGTTTGAAAAAGTATATATAAACTAGACCTGAACAAAAGAAGCAAGCGCATGTGTTGCCTAAACACACACATTGCCAATGCCCATGTTGCCTGCACACATGGACATAGTGCCCATGCACATGGTGCCCAAGCATACACATGCACCTTGCATCACCCCTCTTGAGATCTTGAGATGTGTACTTTTGTACTTTAACGTTGGTCTTGTTGTGCTGCTGTGATCTGCTAATGAACAGAGAGAGAGAGAGAGAGAGAGAGAGAGAGACAGCTCAGGATAGGATAGTGAGTGTATTAGTCAGCGCTGAGGACCCCAAGTCAGAAGAGAAAGAGATTTGGATCATTATTCACTGAAAGGGTCTCTTTCTTAATCTCAAAAGGTGTAATACAATCTACGTATATGTGCTTATCAGTGAAACAAGGGGCACAGAAGAAATAATTAAAAGAAAAACAATCAATGCATTGTTCCCATATGGTATGGCCTTCAGGGGCTCAAAAGGAGAACAGTCAGTGTCAGTATATCTTGCCCATTTTTGGTGCAACCTTCAGGTACCATCTCCCGTGCACTACCATAAATCTGTTGGGCCTAGTGGGCTCCCATGAATCTGGTGGGCCCTTAACGTGTCATAAAAAGAATGCTTCTCCCTCCCTTCTCTTGTTTAACTTAGGGGGCCAGTTTCAGTTTCCCAGTCCCCATTACGTTTTCTTAATTTTCATTACAGTTTTGTAATTCTTATTATATAGTTACTTATTTGTCAGAGTTTGTGCTCTCCTCTCTCTCTCCTGCCTCAAAATTCCCAAATCAAAGCTATTTTTACTTCCCTGGGTGGCTTATGTGAGTCAGAGAGAAGAGAGGAAAGAGATGTCCACTTTTTCCTGATCCACTTCTACCACCCTAGAAACAGCTGGGAAGGCTAAGACTGATAAAGTCTGTGATGAGCTCCTACACGACACAGACCTCCAGTCCTATTAGTGCCGCTAGGTAGCTGTCACGCAACACCTGACTTCCACTTGTTCTTCACAGCTGTGGGGGTTAATCCCCAACACTCGATCTCTTGGAAAGTCATGGATTTAGGCTGGAGCAAGGAATTGCTCTTTGCAGGAAAGGAAATCAGTCCTAAAACTTACCCAGGACTGTCAGATCCTTGTCTTTCTCACAGAAAAGAATTTCAGGAAAAGACAAGCAGTGAAGTAAAAACAGATTTTATTCGGAGGTTTTTGATGGAGGGGAAGGAGGAAGAGAAAGAGAAAGTAATGCACTCAATAGAACACGGGATTCTCCAAAAGTGAAGAGAGTCCCAGAACACATCCCAGCATTAGACACAGAAGCATAAAAGTACATGCCTCAAGATGAGAGATGCAGAAGATACATGTGCTCAGACACCACCATTAGCCAGAACACATGGGTACAAGCAGCACATGGGCTCCAGCAGCATAAGCACCCACTTCCTTCATTCAAGTTGGTTTATATAGGGTTTTTTCCAAGCTGCCCCACATGGGGATTTCTACATAAGTAAGAGTCTGTTGCATAGGTGGTTGCCAAAGGGGTAGTGTTGGGATTGGTAGATGGTCTTTGAAATTTCTTTCCTTGGCCTTTGTTCCTTCTGGAGCTTCTCTAGGAGTGGGGGGCGGGGGGGGTCCAGTCTTCCTGTCTGTGTTTGTTGGTGCCAGGAATGTCTTAACAGGCCTTAATTCCTGTGCTCACAAGGCGGGTCTGACAGCCTTAGGGCTAATTGGTTATTACTTTCCAGGAATTCCATTGCCATGGGGGCCCTTCCCTATGTCCTGCCTCACTATCTCATCTCCTTCTAAAATTCTTTTCTATGAGGGTGAGGCAACTGACTGGAAAAGTCTGGATAAAGTCTAGAACTTACTTGGCTTTCTTGCAAAGAGCAATTCCTCCCTCTATCCTGAGTCAATGGTTCCCAAAAAATTGGGTGACAGTGATCATCTCCTACAGCAGGCAGAACGTGAACCGCAGAAACAGCTTGACAGCTGTCCGATGAGGCTAGTGGGACATGAAATCCGTGTTGTGCAGGGGTTCATATAAGACTTTCTCCAGTCTTAGATCTCCCAGGTATTCCTGAAGTGACAGAGTGGAGAGAAAGTGGTAGATTTTCTTCTTGAGGTTGACACCTCTTTCCTCCCCATTTCAATGTTGAGTCATCCCAGAGAAGGACAACTTGAGACCAGCGTATACAGCTTATAAAGCTACTGCCCCACCCTCCTGACGAAATGAGAAATCTGGGGATTTCTCATCTCCAGAATCCCTGGAACCCACAAACAAAAGACTCTACCTGACCTTGGTGCTACCAGCCAATCCCCTGCCCAGACATCCTTTGCTTCAATACAAATCCACCCTAAAACACAGGTTGGCAAGATCTTCATTAGGCTCTCTAGAAGCTTATGAGATTCACTCAGTAGTGGAAGCATTTTCTTTCCAAAAAAAAACCATTTTTGCCTAATTCTCCTCTTGAGAATCCATTTCTTCCTCCTCAAAAACCCATCCCCAGACCTTTCATTCACATAAGCTACCAGCAGAACCTCTACAAGCAACCATTGGGTTGTAACAAAATTCTTTCATCCCTATAAGAATGTGTTCAGTATCTGCATACTTTTTGACCTATAATCAAGTGAAGCTTACAGGGGAACCTGAACCTCTGGGGGCTCTCGGGGCACTTAATGGGCTTCTCAAGGTCAGTGTTGGTCTTGGCGTGTGCCCGCAGGTATTTGGGGAGGCAGAAGCCCTTCCCGCAGAGCTCACACACGTATGCCGTCTCCTCGTGGTGCTCCCTGGTGTGACGTGTCAGCAGGTTGGCGACACTGAAGGTCTCCCCACACACTTTGCATTCATGGGACGTCGGTCTCCGAGTGCCAGCGACCCACTGAGGGCCCCAGGGTTGGGATAGGGGGTCCCCTGGGTGGCCGGGCAGTAGACGCCCCCCTGAGCCAGTTCACCTGGAGGACCACCATGGGGAGGTGCTGGGGGGTGCTGGGGGTAAGAACATTCCGAAGAGGAGTCGACAACAGGACTTTGGGGCACAGGGGGGCTTTGAGTCCGCCTCGAGGTTCCTCTGGCTCCCTGGGGAGCTCCGTGACCATCACCAAGACTATCCAGTGAGAGGCATTTCTGTCGCCGCTTCTGCATTGGCTGCTGGTTGCCTCTGTCAGGGAACATTAGCTTCTATCCAAATATATTCCAGGATTCACTGCTTATGAATCTCACAGTGCTGTCTTCGCCGAACAACATATTCTCCAAGATACGTCCAAGAGCATCACTCACTTTTTGTTCAGAGAAACCCTCCACGCAGGCCAGGTGCCTGCAGGCCTCCAGCATCACACCTCTGTACAGGCACCTCTGGGCAGGATCCAGCAAAGCCCGGATCCAGCAAAGCAAGGCAGAGAGTCTCTTGCCCGCACGCCTGACTGTCTTCCCCGGGGCCCCTCAGAGGGGATGGGCTCCAGCTTCCCTCCCTGCCCCGAACAGAGCTCCCGGCGGTACCGGAACCTAGCCACAGCCATGCTCAAGGCCCCTCTCCACACATTCCACAAGCCTCGCGAATGAAGGTACCGGCAGAGGAACCAGGTGTGTGTAATCCCATCAACGGCCAATATCCAGAGACTTAAAAGCAAGCTCCCAGAAGTCCGAGGCCGCAAACAGCTGTGCGATATCTTATAATCTACTTTTCCCTCTGGGAGAAACTAGCAAGCTACTGAGAGCTTCCTGCCCACATGTGACAGCCTCGCAAGCTCCCCATGGTGTATCAATATGCCAAAATCAGTAACCAGTTGAATCTCATTCCCCAGACTCTGAAAGAGCCTCCAATGTGGCATCGTTGGGAAGGCCAAGAAGAGAGAGGCTTCTAAAATCTTAAGGATAGGATGGATGAATGTAGAGGTTACTGAGACCGCTCGAGCAACTCGATGATCAACGGGATTTTGTGATCATGATCATGAATCAAGTGAGGAAGGGAAGGTCCAGAAAGGTGCTCAGCAATAAGCAAGGTGAGGCTAACAGTGGGATTAGAGTGAATTTGGAAGAAAGAAACTGAATGGTAGTAGGAACAAGGCAAGGACAGCAGATTGGGCAACTGTGGGTCCCGGAAGTTCTTGCCAACATAGGGATGACTAGGAAACACAAGCATGAGACCACACTTGCCATTAGGAATAGAGTAACTGTTTCTGAGAAAGTTCCGCAGGCATACACACCCATTAGAGAAAGAGGTATAGAGTAAAGAGGGTGTAAGCAGAGTACAAGGACAAGAAGCGCTGAGGAAAGCCCTAGCCAAAGAGAGCTTAAGGTGCCTAGTCATCTGCTGGTTTTCACATAAAAGCTTGAGAACCCTTGGCATTTTCAAGCAGAAATCACAAGTGAGAAACAAGCAGAGCCCAGTAGAACAAATTATATATCTAGCTACTCCCCATAACTTTTTAAATAAATTACTTGCCTTTTTCTCCTAGCCATGGGAGTCAAGCATATCATTTCTGGTTGGTTGGATATATTTGGCAAAGTAAATGAACCTAGCTTGTTTCTAATTCACAGGCATACTACACATTTATGTTAAGCATCCAGTCATTTTTTAAATGTTTGCTTTATCAGTCTCAATCAGCATAATTTGTCGAACACCTGTTGTATACACTGAACTGTGTCCTAAGACTTACAGAGAAAGAGGAGATAAATATGCAAAAATATATTGGATTCTACTTCTCTGTCAAAGTAAGCAAGCAGAAAAGGACAACAGGAATTATCCAGGAATACATAGGCGCAAGTACAGATTCCTGCTCTATTGTATACCTTCTTATGACATATCCCTAAATATTGCCAAGCCCGTTCTGGTGGCACCAGAAATCAAAGTAAGGACTGGAGGATGCTTCATTGACTTTCAGATGCTTAGAACTAGAAAAACACTTGACTATGTCTTCTGGAGTTCTAAATGCCCTAAAATAAAAGGCATTTTCTTTACAGAAAAGTGAGGACGGGTTTTATCTCCTGACCTAATTATACTTTTCCTGCAGGCAAAGAAGCAATGTTGCTTATGCACCAAGATTTCTGAATTACTGATATTGTGAAGCAATTTTCCTTTAAAATATAATTGGGTAGGGGTCGGTATAGACCTACACCTGGCAGCGCTTAGTGACTATTTCTGACTCTGTCCTCAGGAATGCCCCCTGGAGTTACTGGGGCAGGATCAAACTAGGGTCCACTTATACAAGGTGAGCACCTTACCTCCTGTACTCTCTCTCCAGCCCTAGCATCTTTCCAGTTTTACCTACAAACCAACTATTTTCCACAGAACTAATCATCTAAATGCAAATCTGTTTATATTTCTTTTCCCTCAGAACACATCTGACCTTGAATCAGAGAAGGAATCCTTCTACCAGCTCAATGTTGGTTCCTGGGTCAATTTTATCTACCAAATTCTCTCTTCCAATAAGATAATAGTCTTACCCAGAAGCTCCCACATCATTCAAGTAATTAATTTGGGTAGGCATGCTTCCCCCAAGTTATACTAAGTTGTCTGGACTAATTTATGCATAAGCCACATTTACCATTCTTCATTCATACTACTACAAAGAGTAAGCTTGGAATAGGTAGCTGTGTTGATCACTTAATTTTTTTTCTAGAGTTCACTAACAAGAAGCACAAACTTGGCTAACTTCAAAACACTTTAAAAAATTTAAAGAGTATGTATATATGAAAATTAGTAAATGAGTTAATATTTTTTGATATAAGAGACGGTGCTTATTTGCTTTCTAGTCCTTTAAGAAGGCATATAAGCCTCCTCAATTCCCTTAGTATTTTCTGATGCCTTTTAAACCTAGCAGGAGAGCTATTGGCTTTGAGTCTCTGAATCTTGAAAGATTTCTTTCTTGTCTTTGACAGTTACTCTGCCTTCCTAATCTGGTTTATAACTGACTTTTCTACATCAGCAGTGTCTCTTTGAAAAGTTGCAACTTCTTTAAATCATCTCTCCCGTACTTTTCCCACACTGGGGTGCATCAGTACACTGACAAGGAACAGATTGCTGGATTATATTTGAGCAGGTTCTGATTGAGTAGATCAGGGGTGGGGACTGAGAATTTGCATTTCATCCCAATTATACTGAGTTCACACGTGGGCAACCAGTAACCTAACCAAATTCCAGTTCTTTGGATGAATGAGCTAAATGGAATGTCACAATGAGCTTGCAAATGGCATTGATTTGCTATATAAAACAAATGCAAGAGCTGTTTTTTTTTCCCCTCAGAATACATATGACCTTGAACCTGCAATTAATGGGGCACTGTTTCACATCTTCTGCTAGATTTTGTTTATCTTGGCTTTGGCAATGAGATTTGAAGATGTTTCTATTAAGTTTTCAGATATTTATCCAGTTACTGGATCTTTTTATCTACTGAACACCATATACTGAAAATGCTTTAAAATAAAGC
This sequence comes from Sorex araneus, assembly GCF_027595985.1. Taxonomy (NCBI): domain Eukaryota; kingdom Metazoa; phylum Chordata; class Mammalia; order Eulipotyphla; family Soricidae; genus Sorex; species Sorex araneus. Next base: position 90,506,420 of record NC_073304.1, on the reverse strand, counting down.
TTTATGCTATTTCAACTAGATTCACAAAACAGAAAATGGAACCTTTCAGGAGCACCAACTAGCAGCTTTACTTGCAGGTCAAACGCCTAACAGAACTGCATTAATTACAATCACCTTTAATCTCATCACACAAAAGGAGTTTCAGGGTTACTAAAAGACACTTTTACAGATAGTTAGTTCAATTTTAGTCTCCATCTAGCAACCAAAACTTTATAAATGAATTTAAAAACAAAATATCCCTAGGCAATAAGCATTCCTTGAAATTAACATTTAGACATAAAAAGGAAATGAATCTTTAGGCAATAAAAAATGTTTACTTTTGTGAGCAGTAAAATACTTATGATTTACTCTAGATTCAATTAAACCAAAGTTGTTTAAGGATCTAAATGTAATATTGTAGTCTGAGGCTGGGATCCAATTGAGAAAGAAATAGAAATTGTTTTGATGTAGAAACCCCGTGTTCTAACTGGATGAATAAATACAGTACTTGAACTATCAGAATAAAGACATCCCTTCATTTTCCTGTCAGGTGAAGGCAGTAAATTCATGTAATGTTGGTTTGATTAAGGTCAGATATTCATAGAACCACCTATGGGTTTGGAGAGAAGAGGAGGAGGAAGAAAAAGAGGAGAGGAGGAGAAAGAGCTTGAAGAGGAGAGAAGACCATATATACAATTCCTTTATATATGAGTCATCTACAGCATGATGGCTCTGCCCATTTTAACTTGAGATAATCTCAAACTGTTGTTTGGTATTCAACAAATATTTACCCAGCCCCTCCTATGTGTTAAGCACTTGATAATACATATAGAAATACCTCACACATATTTGTTTAAATTTTTCTCTATTCTCCTTCCCCACTAGAAAAAAACATTTGGAAGAAACTAGGAGTTAAACCCTGTACAAGCTGTTTCCTGGGTCAAATAACCAGGAACCAGTTGGTTATAAAGAACTCATGCTCTTATCAACTATGACTATAATCAGTCATAGCTGGAAGCCTGGCTAAACCACACAAGACTGAATTCTACCCCCAAATTTCTAATCCAGGAGGTCTTGGGTGGGACTCAGAGATTTGCACTTCTAACAAATTGTCAAGGACACTGCTGAGATTTGTCCAGGTTCCAAACTTTGAGTCCAGTATAATGACTATAGCCTGAACATTTTCAATTTTTCCATGTCTTTCCAGTTCCTTTTGCAAATTGCCATGGTAAGACTAGAAAATCTGAATTGACTCATAGAAAAAAAAAAGAAATAAAAGCTGATTTAAGAAAAAAATACTTTGGACTAGGACAAGGGTTCTTAACAGGTATAGTTTTAGATGCCTTCTCTGAAATATTGGTGAGGACTTTTAGAGAGTTAGACTTAAAAGAACTATGGAACATGAACTTGCAATATCTGCCTTGGGCTCTAGAGGAGAGGGCTGTGGACAACTGTAACAGTTTGCTGATCCTTACATAGGGTCACTCTGATTGTAGAGTCATTTCTAATGTTTCCTGATATTCACTAAACACACAGTTGACTTTGTTTAGGGTAGTATTTTTCACAAATAACTGAACTGTTTGCTTAAATTGGTTCACTTTAGCAGAATTTCTACTGAAGGGCTAATAAATCAGGGGGGGCAGTCAAATCCCACTGGGATTCAGTGAGGTTTACCAGATGGCTAAGTGGCACACTGTCACACTATCCTCTGAAGTAGACACAGAGCCAGCTTTTGCCTCAGCAGTTTCCATATTACTACCTGAACCATAAGTATCTCTCACTCTTGGTTAAAAGAGCTGTGCTTAAGTATGTAAATGAGGCTAGGTACCTGGTTTCTACATGTGGTTAATTATTTACTTTTGATACATATTGATGATTTTAGTTGGGAAAGTAAATATTGTAGCTGAATACACATGTCATGCTAACTTTGAAAATATGCAGAAAAGAACCCTTTTGGTGGTGAGACGACACTGGAACTTTGGTGGTGGAAGTGGTGACAACTACATTTCAGGATGACTAGTCCTAGAGGACATGCTTTTAGCTTTAGTTCCTGCTACTTCTCCAGTGATTCTACAGCTACTTACTAATAATATTAAAGTCCTGGTTTATGCTAACTCTACCCTCTTCTGTCTCTTGGCTTTGCATTCTAGTGTGAATTACACTGAGACATACCAGGGAGAGGAAAAACTCCAGAGTGTTGCATACTATACTATGACCTGTGAGTCTTTGTCCAATTTTTCTGAGTTAACAGGATATGTAATGTATCACGGCTCACAATGTACTCAGTATGATGAACAGGAGTTAGAGAAACTCAATAAACTGATGCCAAAACACACACACATACCTCTTTAATGCTATAGATCCCAATGGCATTTTTGAATTTGTTTTGATTGAGTCAGAACACAAATGACCTCGGGTATTCCACACCACAGAAATAAGTTCTGAATGATCTGAACTCAGCAGCTAGTTAGTATGGTTCTCCGTCATAGACACTAGCTTGGAACAGTTCCTCCATGTATGACAAAATATCTCAAGTTTGCACGTGAGCACCTTAGGCTCAAACAAGTTCAGTGTGTGGAAGTGAAGTGAATGTGATGTAATACACTGCATTAATTTGCTTCTCTTATCATACCACAACATTATTTATAAAAAAAATTAATGGTCTTCTTTTTCTATAGAAAATATAGACTCAACGTTGCATTTATTTCTGTTTAGAATGTGACTAAGTACACACCTGTCAGAAAATGGTATTTTTCCTGTAAGATTCCACAGAAGCTGGACATAAGAAAGGGATTCTTGTTCAAGTGGCTTACTGAGAGAGTACTTTAGTAAGGGAGACAGGACAGAAAACAAGAAGCAAGAATGTAAGCTACATACTCAGCTACATACCAGCTTCTGTTTGATCCCTGGGGAAGTGCTGGGGTATCAATGGAACCAGAGTTAGTGGCACGGACAGGCAAGAGCACCAGTGCGTATATTGCCTTAGACCACTGCTCAGAAGGAAACAACTTTGATGATTATAACCAGACAAAGCATCTGTGGATCTGGGTGGGGCACCAAAACCATCCACAAAAGGCATTTGCAGTAGCAACTGATCACCTCTAACTGTTTCAATAGTCAAATGATTTTTCCTCCACTATCACTTTGCCCTCTCATTTGCGAACCAGTAATCTTAAATTTCAGAGTAAATATTTTAGGTTCTGCAGGTCACATTTCTACCAGGGTATTGGACAACTGATATCAATTAGCTTTGCCCACAGGAGAAGCTAAAAACCTTTTTATCTTTCTCTATTTTTTCCTAATGTGCTTCTCTGTTTATGTGATTCCCCAGATATACTATACTTCTATATTAGTCTAGCTAATTGAGGTTAGATTCTATGATATATACTGGGTACTAGAAACACTAGGATGTTTGGAAAATACATAAACAGGGAGAATTTGTCAAAACTATCTTAAAATGTAGTCCTCTTGTTGTTGTCTTGTAGAATACAGTAAAAACATTATATCCACTAGCCAATTCAGTCTGTATTTCTTCCAAACACTTACAGGAGTATAAGCCTTCTGCTTGTCTTTCTCGATTTTTTCTTTTCTGATACTGTTAATATTGGTTCAAATCGTATATATCGTATTTGGAACAAAAAACTTATTTTCAGCTACTCTGATTCCCAATATAATATCACATCCTCCCCAAAGAGAATCTAAGATATTATGAATCAGTGAACATTATAAACATTGAGAAAAGCAACATCACAAAAAGAGGAGTTCCTGTGAAGTGAAATAAAGGTTTTCTCTGTGAAGGGCTTCTGAATTCTTGTTTTAAAAAGCAGTTTCTATTGAGGCATCATCACTTACATAGTACTGTTGTTCTTCTTTTATACTTTTAGTGCTGTTACACCATGCCCATCACCATCCTTCACCTGTATCACCCTCCCCCAACCCTCTTAGATTCCTCAATTCACAGTTCAAATGACCACAATTCAGTTATTTTCATTGGGGATTGTCTAACTCCCTTGCTTTTTCTTTGTATTCTACATATGAACAAGATCATCTGCTTGCTCTTTTTCTATAATTGAGGTAACATGGTTACAATCATGTCAACATTTATGATTTGTGGTGGACAAAGTCACTGCACCTTCACCACCACCAAAGCACCAAAAACCCAACAACACTGTGGTGACACCAACACTTGTGTCATTTCTAGTTTCCTTCTTCCCCACCACTCAGTAACCTCAATTCTGCAGTCAAAGTACAAGGGTTTGTTATCATTCAATTATGTCTTCTTTTTAAGATTGTTTTATTTTCTAAGAATTACTTTTATGTTATTCTTTTTTCTGAAAATAATTACCTGAACTCTCCACCTGACAGGAGGCATTCTGCTAAAATAAGGATCACAGATGCAAGATTGCATGACAGTACAACAGAAGCACCTGGAAGTTTTTCAGTTTACTTTTAATTATGATCCAATGCATAGAATATTACTAAATTATATGGGCCAAACCTCTACGTACTAGAAAGATTGTTATTGTCACTAGAAAATATCTGAGGTACCTATCTGGGGATGGAGGCGCAAACAATAGTGGTAGTCATCATTGTGGACCGCTAATCAGAGACCAAAGGATGCAGGTAATATCCAGTTTAATGTTCTAGAATCATAGTTGGGGCAATAAAACAATGCAGGTGGGTATGTGTATTGGGGTGGAGATTGTGTGATGTATAGTAATTATAAAACATTACAATCCAAAAGAAGTTTTACTTCTCATGAGAGAAGTTTGAGGTGGAGAGAAAAGTCCTCTGTCTTTGGGAGATATTCTCTATCACTAGCTTTAGAAGTCATCTCAGTATAGCAAGGGGTTCATTTTAAGACCTAATGCAGACTCATTCCTGATTCACATATTATAAGAGTATGTTATAATGTATCTGACTGCACCTGGAACAACAGTATCTGGTCTTAGGTAGGAATAGGAATACTATTGTAGTTTGGGGCAGGTCCACTTCCAATAGGGAAGTATAGAATATAAATGAAAAAACAGTAGGAGGCTGCATATTCACAATCCTATTTATTTTCCTTCTTGCCCCTATACTAAGCAAATAATAGATAAATGCATTGTTAGGCATGCAAAACTGTGAATTTAACTTCAAGAGTTTTCATTTATCTGTGGGGAGTAGCTTGCTTGCCAATAAAGTGGGAGTGTCTTAATCTGAATTCTTCCAGAAATAAATTCTGAGACAAGAAAATGAATACAAGTTGTTTATTTGGGAGATGATCCAAAACGTGGGATCATGAACTTGAGGAATAGAATGGGAAAGAGAAGACTTCAAGCTAGAGACCACTGTAAGCAATTAGAGCTTTATCCCATTGGGAAACCCTGGGACTCTATGTAGAACAAGCAGCTTCAAGATATTCAATCTACAACATTGAGTAAAGGCTTAACAAGAATTAATTCTATGACTCTTATCCCTATCTTGGGTATAAGCAGTAGATTTTATCTTGTCACTTGTCATCCCATTGATGTTTGATTTGCTCGAGTGGGCGCCAGTGACATCTCCATTTGTCCTGGTCGCGTGCTAGTGTAGCCCAGTGGCATCTGCTTGCTCCAGGAACAGGAAAAGCCTCAAATCATTCATTCAGGGTTTTGACGAAGAAGTCTGACCATTTCGTTGGTGGGCGGCCATGCAGTCTTTTGACATCCCATGGAATCCAGTCAGTAACATCTCTAGTCCAGTGTCATCTCTGAATAGAATTACATGGCCTGCCAATCTGATTTTTGACGCCTTGGCAAAGGAGACAGCATCCCTGATTCTTGACCATTGACGGAAGTTGGAACTCCAGATTCCTTCTCTCACTTGAGTGAAACGCAACACTCCTAACATAGCTCTTTTGATTCCTCTTTGGGATACCCAAATAGCGTTCTCATCCTGTTTGCATAGCGCCCAGTATCTGAGGCATATGTTAGTGCAGGAAGAATGGTAGAGTCAAAAAGATGTGCCCAGAGCCAGAGGTTCTTTATCCTCTTAACCACTTCTTTGACGCTCTTGAAGGCGTTCCATGCTGCTCTCTTCCTCCTGCACAGTTCTGACGCCAAGTCATTCCTCATGTTGAGTTCTGGACCCAGTGCAAATAGCTGCTGCACTCAGAGATGTTCATTACATTGAAAGCAAATGGAACGTCAGGGACTAGTTCATTTTTCATAAACATTGTCTTCGTGTGATTCAGCTGCAATCCAACCTTTCCACACAGATGGTCAAAGTTAACCAGCGTTTGTGCCGCTTTTTTGTTGTTGTTTTTTGTTATGAGAACGATGTCATCAGCGAAGCGGAGTTGGTGTAGTTGCCGACCATTTATCTTCACTCCCATTCCTTCCCATTCCAGTCATAACATGATGTTCTCAAGGGTGGCACTGAAGAGTTTCGGTGAAATGGCATCACCCTGCCGAACTCCTCTCTTTACATTCATGATCACGTTCTTGTAGAATGGTGAGATCCTGGTGGTGAATCCTTAATATAGCTCATGGAGGATCTTGATGTACTGAGTTTGAATGCCCTGTCTGGCTAAGGCTTCGATGATCGCTTCAGTCTCAACAGAATCAAAGGCCTTCTTTAAATTGATGAACGTTAGACAGAGCAGCATCTTGAATTCTCACGAAACTTCGATGAGTTTGGTCACCATGTGGATATATGGTTGATTGTGCTGAATCCTTTTCAGAACCCGGCTTGCTCTCATGGTTGTCCTTCATCTAGTGTTTTGCAACACTAGGCAAAACACTAGCAAAAAAAGATTTTACCTGCCTTAACAAAGGTTCTAACAGCTGTCTATGGTGGTATTTGAAATAAGGGGAGAACTGCACAAAGCTAAGACTCAGAAGTAATATGGGTGGGACAAACAGCATCTTTTACCAAATTTAGTCTTGAAATTATTCGAGTTTGGGTTCTGAAATAGCAAGTATGCAGATGCAATGGTAATAGAAGATATCTTTACTCCCTTGGAAACCAGGTATAATCTGGACACTATATAGAAGAAGAATTCTGCAAAGATCTGGAGAAAGGGATCTTCACCTTATGATTTCACCATTTTGTGATTTCATTACAATAAAGGAATGTTGCAGGGTTGTTCATATTTTCCTCTCCTTTCTCCTCCCCCCACCAATGTTAATTTTAATATGTTTCCTTCTGCAAGTAACTATTTATTTTTAATCTTAAAGCTAAGGGTAGTTGACTAAACTGTGTGCATAAATTATGGAGCCACTTTTAAATATAACCAATAATAGTTCTAAAAATGGCCTTGTAATTATGACCATCTTTCTCCTTCTCACCCTAAACTTTTTCTATATTTCCTATATTTCTATGAGCCCAAATAAACTTTATTTCTATAAGATCTCTGGCAAATAATGACAATTGAAATTTTTATATGTATTTGACACTGAAATACAGGTCTGCTTGGGAAATGGATAAACTAGGACAATTTGTACCTGTCACTGTCACTGTATCACTGTCATCCCGTTGCTCATTGATTTGCTCAAGCGGGCACCAGTAACATCTCCATTTTGAAACTTGTTGTTAACTGTTTTTGGCATATAGAATACGCCACGGGTAGCTTGCCAGGCTCTGCTGTGCGGGCGGGATACTCTCAGTAGCTTGCCAGGCTCTCCCAGAGGGACAGAGGTATCAAACCCGTGTCAGCCACGTGCAAGGCAGTTATAATAAGAATTTCACAAGGCAAACGCCCTACCCACTGTGCTATTGCTCTAGTCCAACTAGGTACTAAGTACCAAAAACTAGGTACTAAGCACCAAAATCAGTATTCGATAACAATTATCAATGTTAACAATATTCAATTAACAATGATCTCATCTGTGTAGTATGGAAGTTATTCGACATAATCTTGTTTTTTAAGCAGGCCACTTTTGTCCTCTCTGTTTCTGCTTAGTGTTTCTCCATGCTTCAAATATTTCTCACTCTAGTGAAAAGCACAGGCACGTGTTTTTCCCACAGCTGGAATGGAATGTTGTTCCCAGCTTCTGATTTGTATTGGGCAAATTCCACATCACATTCCCTCAAAATTCAGTGCATGCCCTACTTCCGATTACTTGTGCTCCTGTTACACTTTAAATATTCTCCCATAAAAGCTAAAATGAACTTTATTTTACTACAAGAATTATACTACAGTTATTTATTTGAATATAAATTCCTTGAGGACACAAAATATATATTTTCATTTATGCATTCTATATAGTAATTATTCAATACCTATATCCAAGTGAATAAATTTTTCGATGTCACAGGGTTGAACCTTAAATGATACTTCAAAGAGCAATTATTGATTCACTTTATAATAAATGATATGTGATACAAGGTAAATATGCAAAATTAATTATATTTCTTTTTAATAGACATCACATTTAGAAATTAAAATATAAATATGACAGAACTAGGAAAACTTGGGACATTATATCAAATGTATACATCAAAACTGCAAACTATTGCTTGGGAAAAGCCAGTGAGATAATAGAATGGTTAAAGTACTTGCTGTGCACATTCAAGCATCAGTATGAATTCCTGGCACCACATATGGTTACTTCCAGGCATGATTACTGAGTACAAACACAGAGTAAGTTCTGAGTACTGCTGGGTGTGGTTTTAAAATATATCATTTTTCTTTGGAGGCTGGAGAGATAGCCCAGAGGAATGGGGTGCATTCTTTGCATGCTGGAATATTGATTTTAATCTCCAGCACCATACGATACCTGAAGCAATTAGTGAGGAAAAATCCCTGTGTATTGATAGCTGTGAACCCCTCACCTAGAAAAAAAATCAGAAAAAATATTTTTAAACTTTATCATTAGTGAAAACACTAATCCTCAATTATTTGAAAACTCATAGGAAGTTAAGCCTCCCTCCTAAATTGATATATTAGTCAACATAAGAACAATAAAATCCCAGTAAACATTTTTGTATTTGTTAAAAAGATGCTTCTGAAACTTCATTTGAAAAAAAGGCAATAGACTTAGAATAGCCACAATAATTTTGAGGGAAGGAAATAAAAGTTGATCCTTGCAAGATTTTACAGTATATTATAGAGCTAGAAAAATTAAGAGATTGGAATATTGGTGTAAAGAAAACCAATCCACACAATTTGTCAAATTAATTTTTGACAAGTATTCAACAAAGCAATTCAAAAAAGCAGGATAATTTTACAACAAATGATTTTAACACAACTGGATATTGCTCTGTATAATAAGAACCTCAAATGTGGCTATCTCACAACACCCAAAGAATTATATTAACCAAAAATATAGTCAATTGTTTTATATATATCAAGCAAAATATCAATGTTCTAAAAGAAACAACCTTTTAAGAACAAATTTAAAGGCAAAACCCAAAAAGGGTAGTTTGAAGCTAGCAATACGTTTTATAGATAAGACACAAGAAACATAACCCATAAAAGAAAAAATGGATAAATTTGCTTTCATATAAATTAAAAACTTTTATTCTCTTTATAAATAACAGTTAATAAAATGAAAAGGAAGATTATACATTGGAAGAAATATAAGCTAAACTTATGTCTACAAAGGACTTGTATCTAGAGAACAAAGGTTAACAAATTATAGTCACCAATTTTTTAAAGTCAATTTTTATCCGTAGCTGCTTTCAAGCTAAAATGTCAAGACTTCAGTAATAGCAATGCAGACCTGTGACACGTAAACCAAAATTATTTACTACCTGGTTCTTAAAGAAAAGTATTGCCAATACCTAATAGAGAAATTTTAAGAACGATTACAGTATGGTGAAAAAAACTGGATATTTTTATTTAAATTTATTTATTTTTTAATTAGTGAGTCACAGTGAGGGTACAGTTACATATTCACACATTTTCGTGCTTGATTTTCCCTCATGCAATGTTTGAGAGCCCATCCCTCCACCAGTGTTCCATTCTCCACCACCAATAAACCAAGTATCCCTCCCACCCCGCCAATCCCATCCCCCCCCACCCCACCCTGCCTCTGTCGCGGGGCATTCCAATTTGATATCTCTCTTTCCTTTTGGGTGTTGTGGTTTGCAATAGGGGTATTGAGTGGTCATCCTGTTCAGTCTCTAGTCTACTTTCAGCACGCATCTCCCTTCCTGCGCAGGATCTCCAATCACATATTACTTGGTGTTCCCTTCTCTATCTGGGATGACTTTCCCCCAGCGTGTGAGGCCAGCGAGAACAGATGACTGGTTAAAGAAACTTTGGTACATCTATACAATGGAATACTATGCAGCTGTTAGAAAGGATGAAGTCATGAACTTTGCATATAAGTGGATCAACATGAAAAGTATTATGCTAAGTGAAATGAGCCAGAAAGAGAGGGACATACATAGAAAGATTGCACTCATCTGTGGAATATAAAATAACAGAGTAGGAGACTAATACCCAAGAATAGCAGTATATAATACCAGGAGGTTGGCTCATTAGCTTAAAACTGGATATTTTTAAATGTAAAATATTTAAATATATACTCTACCAGAGAACATATCTGAATAGAAAATAGATTTAGTAATTTAGGTAATTTCTAGAGGTAGTCCGTAGAACATATAGTAATCATGTAATGTGATAATCTTAAACTTTTGCTACAAGGGTAAACAGCATATCAAATATTCTTACAAAACACACCAAAATAAATAAATAAAAATGGGTCAAAGATAATCACTAGTGTGTGGGGGGCTGAAGATAGGTAAGATAGAGAAGAAACCAGTATGACAATAATAGCTGGGAATGATTACACTGGACAAGATCTGAGGGATAAAAGTAGGTTAACGGGATATTCTTAATAGCCTTTCAGTATCAATATTGCAAACCATAATGCCCAAAAGGGGGAAAGAGAGGGAGGGAAGGAGGGAGGGAGGGAGGGAGGGAGGGAGGGAGGGAGGGAGGGAGGGAGGGAGGGAGGGAGGGAGGGAGGGAGGGAGGGAGGGAGGGAGGGAGGGAGAGAAGAAAAACACCTGCCAGAGAGGCAGGCAGTGGGTGAGGGGTTGTGGTGATGAAAGGGAAACTGGGGACAATGGTGCTGGGAAATGTGCACTGGTGAAGGGACGAAATGTTGGAATACTATATGAGTGAAATGAGTGAAATCAAATCATTAACAGCTTTGTTAGTGTCTATCTCACAGTGATTCAATAAAAATGTTTCAAAAAGCGCGGGGGGGTAGAGCAGGGGGAGGCGTGTCCAAGAGACCTGAGTGAACTCTGAGAGGTGATGGCTATAAGGATGTATTATAGACATAGAACAGTGATTGTGGAAATGGTAACATAGTGTTTGTAGATGCCCAGATTCATTAAATCATACACTCTAAGTAACTACAGTCCTTTGTATAAAAATTATAAGCCAAACAAAGCTGTTAAACTGCCAAATATGCAAATAAAGAATATGTTATTAGACATTAGGAAATATGCAAATTAAAATAATGAGAGATCATTATGAATAAGCAGGACATCTAAAGAGACTGAAACTACACAATGTTAGTGAGGATGTGGCACAGCTTGAACTCTCATTCTATGGGAGCTGGAGAGTGAAATATTGCAGTCACTTTGAAACACAATGACACTATTTCATATAAAGTTTAAAGGACATCATTTCTCCCAACAATTCTATTTCTATATATTTGCAAAGAATATGTTCACACAAGTGTATTCACAACAGCCACAAACTGAAAACAACCCAGATGTCTATTGATAGGTGACAAATTAATAAACTATGTTTTACCTATTGATGAAAACAGCAAGGAAAGAGCTAGTGAAACAACTGAGATGAATATATTTGTGTGAACATGTTCTTTTGCCTCTGTGAAAGTTTAGAAAAGGTAAACTACACTGTCAAAGTTGATCCACAGTTTCCAAGGACCAAGGAAGAAAATAACTGCAAATATACACAAAATGCTCCTTTAAAAATAAATTAGGGATGATGGGAATATTACACATCATTATTGTGATGATGCTTGCTATTTTATTATATTCTCACCAAATGGTACACTTTAACAATTGTGTACAATTCTACACAGTTTCTAACATATGGATATTTAGTAAAACAAATTCTTAAAAGTTAGCAATAAATTTTCAGTATTTTATACTGTTGATGCATTTCTATTATCTCACTATTTGCATAAATCAGATTCTTGATTTTTAGGATGTTTGATAACATATAAACATAACCTGGAGTGAAAAATATAATGAAATTATTGATTTACTAGCTACAATAGTTCCCAACCTGATATGCTTTGGAATTCCTTGGGGATATTGTCTAAATGCAGTTCCTTAGCCCTGTTCCCAGAAGTCATGAATCCAGGAAAGGCATAGAGAATTGACTACTGTGTTCTAACTTATTCTAAAGGTGATTACGATGCTTAGAAATATTTGAAAATGAGCAGTCTTATGTATAGACTGAACTTGAATTAAAAGTAATTGATGTCATGTTCTAGTCTATTACAGAGACATTGAGAATAATATTAGGAACATCATAAAAATACACTGAAGAAACTGTCAGTCAGTATAACTCACTAGGTATATCCAAAAGGGAGCTCAAGGCTAGGTAAAGAGGCCTTCAGATGCATATGTCAATGGATAAGTCATTGATCCCCTTCCCTGACATGAGTTTGGCTAAAAGCATATTGTCTCAAGATATAGCTTGCTTATTGGTTATTTGGTGTAATTAATAGTGTCTACCCACTGCATATCACTGTTTATCAAGATTAAGCAAGATAGTTCATATATATGTAATATTCATTATGCTGGTACAAAATGAATGTACTAAAACCTGAAAATTTCTTGCACTTTAATAAAAAATTCATTCCTAATTTCACAAAGGACTCACTCTGGGTATCTCATTAATGGTGCAGTAATGAGAGTATAGAATTCATGCTTTTTAAGTGTTTAGACACTACTTATTCCATTAGAGCTTATCTCAGTAATGCCATCTCTTAGTATTATCATTATATATTTATCATTTTATTTATTATTATCATCTCAATGATCTTGCTATGAATAAACTATTCTCCTCCTGCCTGAGTTTACCACTAGTTTATTATTTTGTGCTATTTAAGGCCTATCTCTCTTAGGTCTACAGACAGATATCGATTTGCCTGTCAAAATTAAATTCACTGATAACATTGTTTATCTTGAATAAGTCATTTTAGATAATTTCACAATTATAAAGAAATATTATTTTTAAATGTAGGAAAATATAACCAAGTATTTAATTGTAATAAAAGTTTGGCCTTGAATGCTCTTCAAGTTTGATGGTACTTCCAGATGGTCCTTTCAGCCAATTTTTCTCCCTTTTCTTCCTTGTTTTCTGGTCTCCATTTTTCAGGTGTTTTGGTAGAGGCAGTGATGAGAGCAGGTGGTGTTGATACAAGTGACCAGGATTGATTCTGGTGACTAAATGGTAAAGAGCCATCAAGGTCTTCCTTCTATCACTCCACTGCCTACCTGATATATTCTGGAAGAATGATCCAAAATAATAACATTTTACCCAGGTGCAACATAAAGCAGAGCAATAGGATCCATCCTGAGGGCTATATACACTCCCCATCACTAAGAGTTATACAGAGTAATAATTGGTGCTCAAAAAAAGTGTTCAGTAGCCAAAGAAATAGGAAGATATTCACATTTTCTAGTCATCAGAGAGGCTGGGCCTTGGAATAAATGGCCTTTACGTAACTTATTTCAGAGTTTATGACTCTACATTCCATGGTTCTTTCCACTATTCCATGACCACATTCCAGCTGGTATAACTATGTAGCTTGCAGATAAGCCAAAATCTTGACCCTCCTCAACCTTCATGATGATCAGGTGAGAAGTGGGTATCAAGATGGCCTGGTTGGGGGACAGAACAATAGTACATCTGCCTTTGCATGCATCCAACCCAGGTTTGATTTCCCAGCATTCATTATAGCCCCAAGCCTGTCAGGAGTGATCTGAGTGCCGACTCAAGGGAAAGCTCTGAGCAACCCCTGAGTGTAGCACAAAAAACAAGCAAAAAAACAAACAAAAATTATATATGGCCTAATTGGGTCATTCTGATCAATGAGCAGCCCCAGGTCTTTATCCCAGTGTGCTCTATGGACTGTGATTTGGAATATGTCAGCAGTCAGTGATACATGTTAGCTAAGATAGAGATATTCATCTTCTTGTGTGTTTTTCTCTGTATTTCAAAGCAGTGGAATTCACACCTTTGTGCCTCTAGATGAGAGAATTCAAAAATGATGATCCCCTTTGTGCATAAGTATTGATTCTGATACACTGGAAGGCAGAAAAGAAGTTATTTGGAGCTAAGATTTGCACTCAAATAGCCAGTCCCTCTCTCCCACCTTCAGGACTCCTCTTAGTGGCACCCAGAGGACAGAGAGCAAGGGATCTCCAAGACAGAGCAGGATGGAGAGTGATGCAGACTGGCCTTTTGTTTTGCCCTGCCCACTAGGGCAGCTTCTTTCTTCCTCTGTGAAGTTCTCTGTCCCTAGACCTTTGTAAGTGGTTCCTTTCTTGACATTCAAACCTATTCCTCACCAAAAATAAAGTCTGCCCCTCACTTCTCCTTGTTGATGTCATCTCCGAAATCACTTTGGTTATTGTAAATTTGTTTCCATGGAACTTGTTATCTCTCCAACACCTAAACCATCACCAGGTGCAGGGCCAGCACATATGGGTTTGAAAGAAGAAAAGACTCATGAGGGCCATTCCCTGTCTTGTTCTCTGCAGTTCTAACCAGAACTGGTCCCAAGAGTACAGAAGGGTAAAGGCTTGCAATTGGAAAGAGGGGGTAGGAGAGAACAGAGATCTTTACAAGTCTAGAAATGTGGAACAACCCGTGCATTGTGAAAAAAAAATCAGAGCTAAAGTAGACAAGTATCTCAAGGATATCCTGAGACCCACGGGAAAAAAACATGCTTTTAACTTATTCAGAATCAGCAAAAACTTCTCTACACAAGAGAAATCAGCAGGGCCATGGTCAGAAGTCAGGTCTAGTGGACCAGCACAGGCCATAGTATGTGCATTCAATAACCATTTAACCAATGTTCTGATGCACTGAAACTCAACTGGGAAAGAGGCTATCTGCATTCCTAATGGAAAAAAATAAGATTGGAAAAAAAAAGAGATTTTCTATTTCTTAGTGTTAAATATTTATTCAGCAAGCCATTTATCAAGAGAAAGTTCATTTTAACCAAGTTAGTTTTAAAATTTATATCTATACTTCCCAGGCAACTTTTTTTAATTATTATGCCTTACTTCTACAAATAACTATAAAAGGCAATTTCTTTTTAATTAAAAAACTGTACTTGAAAAATATTTTCTTCAAACCAGGACCTGTTAATTTCTTGCAACCTTTTAGCTATTACTTTTTTTTCATTGTTTTGGGGGTTTAGAAAAAAACAAAATTACCATTTTTTTACAATATTAATTCAATTTTGCTCAGAGTTGCTAAATTTTAGATATAATAATTAACCTCTTTCACCACAAAACACATCTCATAAGTTATAAGAATGTAAACATTTTAGGTAAAAATGAGAGTCTCTTGCCCACACGCCTGGCTGTCTTCCCCGGGGCCCCTCGGAGGAGATGGGCTCCAGCTTTCCTCCCTGCCCCGAGCAGAGCTCCCAGCAGCCGAAGATCACTGCAACCTAGCCACAGCCATGCTCAAGGCCCCTCTCCACACATTCGGACAGGCCTCACGCATGAAGGTACCGGCAGAGGAACCCAGGTGTGTGTAATCCCATCAGTGGCCAACATCCAGAGACTTAAAAGCAAACTCCCAGAAGCACGAGGCCGCTTTGCGGCTACACAATATCTTGTAGCCTACTTCTCCTTCTGGGAGAAACTGGCAAGCTTCTGAGAGTTTCCTGCTCACATAGGACAGCTTTGCAAGCTTCCCATGGTGTATTCATATGCTAAAGCCAGTAACAAACTGGATCTCATTGCCCTGACCCTGAAAGAGCCTCCAGTGCGACATCGTTGGGAGGGCCAAGTGGAGAGAGACTTCTAAAATCTCAGGGAAAGGACGAATGAAGAATTTAATGAGCCTGCTCGAGAAATCAATGATTAATGGGATTTCGTGATCGTGATTGTGAACTCAAATCATGTTCTATGTATATAGCAATCTATCAATCATAGCACACCTGAGTTTATAAAAGAAAAATAGCTATCCCGAATATTGAGGGATTTTTCTCCATGTAGTATGGAAGACAGCAACTTTGATTACACTGGGCTTTCCTTCCTTACTGCCTTTACATTTGTGATCTGTCATCTAGGTGTTCAGTATTTAACTACATGTTTCTAAACTCCTTGAGGAAGATAGTCTGGCATACTCCAAAAACCTAGAGAGTTGAAAATTTTCTTGCAACAAGACATTGTTAGGCTTTTTTTGGCTCAGAAAGCTGCCAACTCCCATGTTCAGAGACAAAATGGCTGAAAAGGGGTATGGTGCCGCCAGCAGGTAAACCTGTACCTGTGGGGTGAGTGCATCAGCAGCTTGATGATGCCTTCAAACTTCCAGATACCCTAAAATTGCTGCTGTGTCTTTGGCCAGGCCCCAACAACTTGGGGCCAAGTTTACCAAGAATTAAATGGCCACAAGTTAGGTATGTCAGAGACACATCCACAAACCACTTCTGGCTCAGCTCTATGAGTTCATTTATTGGCCTTATTTCAGAGATGCATAAATCTTGAAAAAGATCAAAAGATGCAGTTACGGCCTGTAGCACAGAGGTAGGTGGGAACCCATGACTGAGAGCCCCAGGCTCGCTTGGATCGGGACTGGGCCTCCTCCCCCAAGTTCCCCAGTTTTCCAGGAGCTTGGCAGTCACACCCACAAACTGCCTCTGGTGCTACATAATCTCATCAATGACCAAGACCCAGAGATTATAAACTAAAGCTCCCAGAGGAGAGCACCACAGAATGCCCTGACCCCACACCAGACTCTGTTCACCGGAGCACCTCAGAGGGGGAATGGGTTGAGTTTTCCTCCCTGACCCAAGCAGAACCCCAGCAGCTGAAAACCTCCAGAACCCATCCACTGCCATGCCCAGGCCACTCTACACATGCTCAAGCAAGCCTCACCCAAGAGGGCACAAGCCTCAACCAAAACGGGATGAACCTCACCAGAGAGTGAACCAGCAGGAAAACCCAAATATGCAAGAGCCCATGACTGAGATCTCCAAGCCCTCTTGGATCAGGACTGGGCCTCCTCCTCCCAGACCCCCAGTTTTCCAGAAGTTTGGCAGTCACACCCACAAGCTGCCCTTGGCGCCATGTAATCTTATCAATGGCCAAACCCAGAGACTATAAACTAAAGCTCCCAGAAGAGAATGGCAAAGAATTTTCTGGACATTATATTCCATCCATAGCAAGCAATACAAAAAACAATCGTCTAGAATTGCCTTTTTGGCAGGTGTGAGTGGCGGTGAGACTGGTGTCAAAATATTGAATGTAACCAAAGCAGAGAGAGAGTATAGGGGGAAACTGCCACACAAGCAGGGAAAGAGTTGGAATGGGGTGAGGGGGAGAATACTAGGAATTTGGGGGATTTTGGTGGTGGAAAATGTGTACTGGTGAAGGGATGTGTGTTTGATGATTATATGACTGAAGCTCAAATAAGAAAGCTTTGTAGCTGTATCTCATGGTGAATCAAAAAGAAGGGGGAGAAATAATAATAAAATAATAAAATAAACATTCAGAATAGAATTTAAAAAAAGTAATGTGGATTTCATGCCCAATTCAATCAGCTTAATCAACAGGTGGATAAATAGCAGTATTCCTACATTATTAAAAGAAAAATGACTATAAAGACTCTGGACCAGACTGGGAGCCAAGATTGAGCCTCAGCCACACTAGTGGCCACAGATGAATCAGTAAGGGCAAGGTGACTAAAACTCAGTGCACACATGCCTTTTATACCTTTTTTAGTAAGATGTCTATTTCTCAAAGGGTTTTTCAAAAAGAAAGACAAGGTTATCTGGTGCTACCATAATCGGAAAATATATATAAATATATATACAAACACATATATATGTATATATGTAAAGACATATATGTTTTTGTGCTGAATCCCCTTCGGAACCCGGCTTGCTCGCATGGTTGTCCTTCGTCTAGTGTTCTGCCTATTCTATTCAGGATGACACTAGTGAACAACTTGTAGACGACAGACAGCAGGCAGATTGGGTGATAGTTGCCGATGTTGTGGATGTCTCCCTTCTTGTACAACAGAACGGTCCTACTGGTTTTCCAATGAGATGGAACCTTGCATTCAGACAGGTAGCATGTAAAGAGCCGAGCCAGTGTATTGATGAGTACTGGTGGCAGATTCTTCAGGTGTTTGGGTCTGACCTTGTTCGGACCAGGTGCTGTATGCATCTTTACCAACGAAATGGCGTGTCGGATTTCAGAATGGAAGGCATTGGGAACAACATATCCATCCTGCAGAATTTGGTATGTGGGCAGGTGGACATGGCTGTCAAAGAGATCCGAGTAGAAGTTGTGAACAATCCTCTCCCTTGCCTTTCTGGAAGATGTGATAGATCCATCAGGACGTCGGAGGGCAGTCATCTTGGTCTTGTAGTTGGCGAAGGACAGGCAAGCATTGTGAATACTTTTCCCAGCTTCTGCCGAATCAGCCAACACTGCTGCTCTTCTCTCTTTGAGGTCTTCCTTTATCGTATCTCTGCACAGCTTTGAGAGCTCGGACGTCAGCTTGTGGTTGCCTGAAGCTTGCGCCAAACCACGTTGATGAATGAGCTTGAGAGTTTCTGAAGACAGGCGTCTGTTTGTGGCTTTCTCACTCTCAGCATTCTTCGCACAGTCATGGAGGTGCTGAACAAGTCCATCATATTCCTCATCGATGTTGTCAAGGATGGCATCTTCCCACATTGCTGCAATAGTGCCAAAGAGCTCCCAGTTGGTGGTCATTCTGGGAGTTGCCTTCTTAGACTTAAATTTTGCAGACCTTTCTCACCGTTCTGTGAAGTAGAATTTTGCATGAAGGAGACGATGGTCTGATCCCGTTTGGAATTTTGGGACAACAGCGACATCGGTCAGGCAAAACCTTTGATTGAATATGATGTGGTCAATTTCATTGTGGAACTGTCCACCAGGAGACTCCCATGTCCAGCGTTTAGATTTGGCCTTATGGAACTGTGAGTTACCATGGATGGTCTTGGTCGACAAAATGAACTCAGACAGTCTCTCACCCTGATCGTTCCATTCTAGGCCATGGGTCCCAATGTGTACTTCTTTGGGCGACCTTCTTGGACCTATCTTGGCATTAAAATCACCAACAATGATCTTGTAGAAGGTGTGGTCTTCTTTATAGAACTTCTTCAGTTCCATGTAGAACCTCTCAATTTCTTCTTCATCGTAGTTGGAAGTTGGTGCATAGACGATGAAGATAGAAACTGCAGGCAGTGAGACACATCTATTCAAGCGTAATCATCTGATTTGGGTTGTTAGGCATTCAAATGAATCAATGTTCATGGCCAAGTTCGTGTTGACAAGGACACCAACACCACTGACACCTCTGCTGTCACATGTTCCGAGGAGCAATTCTTCTACAGTGTCAAAAATGGTGTGATGTTGGAGAAACACTAAGGGCCTTCCCTCTAAGATCAGGGACAAGACAAGGATACCCACTCTCACCACTTCTGTTCAACATAGTACTGGATGTACTTGCAATAGCAATTAGGCAAGAAAACAACATTAAGGGTATACAGATAGGAAAGGAATAAATCAAGCTCTCACTATTTGCAGATGACATGATTCTATACCTAGAGAATCCTAAAAGCTCCTCTAAAAAACTCCTAGAAACAATAGACTTCTACAGCAAAGTTGCAGGCTATAAAATCAATACCCAAAAATCCATGGCCTTCCTATACGTAAATAGCGAGTCAGAGGAAAGTGACATTAAAAAAAATCCCATTCACAATTGTTCCCCAGAAGATCAAGTACCTAGGAATCAGCCTAACTAAGGAAGAAAAGGATCTCTACAAGGAAAACTACAAAACACTATTCAATGAAATAAAAGAGGACACGAGGAAATGGAAACATATTCCCTGCTCATGGATAGGAAGACTTAACATTGTCAAAATGGCAATACTCCCCAAAGCACTATACAGATTCAATGCGATCCCTGTAAGGATACCCATGAAATTCTTCAAAGAAATTGATCAAACACTCCTGAAATTCATATGGAACAATAAACGCCCATGAATAGCTAAAGCAATTCTTGAGGACAAGAACACTATACAGGTATCCCAAAGAGGAATCAAAAGAGCTATGCTAGGAGTATCACATCGCACTCAAGTGAGAGAAGGAATCCGGAGTTCTGACCTCCATTGATGGTCAAGAACCAGGGATGCTGTCTCGTTTGACAAGGCATCAAAAATCAGATGGGCCGGCCATATAATGCGATTCAGAGCTGACCAGTGGACTAGAGCTGTTACCGACTGGATTCCACGGGATGTCAGAAGACCGCGCTGCCACCCACCAACTAGATGGTCAGATTTCTTCATCAAATCCCTGAATGACCGATTTGAGGCTCTTTCTGTTCCTGGAGCAAGCAGATATCATTGGGCTGCACTAGCACACGACAGGGACAAATGGCGACGTTACTGGCGCCCGCTTGAGCAAGTCAAAGATCAACGGGATGACAAGTGATGCAGGTGATATATGTTTACTAAATATTTCTGTATATATTTAGTATATGTAGTATACAAATATAGTATATATAGTATACATGTATTAGTGTATATTTAGTGTATAGAGTATGTATAATATATGACACATTTTACGTTTTTTATGCTATTTTCTAATCATGCAGATCTATCATCCTTTTTCGATACAGAGAAGATATTGAGAGGAAAGCAAGTGCTAGGAAAAATAGATGATAGATTACTGAATTCATTTATATGATTTTTAGAGGCCCTGGATCAGCAATCTACAGGTTGGGGAGGGCTGATGATGTGCTTCTGGTCCAGATCCAAAGTTCAAGTGTCATAATCACTGATGTATAAGTGCAGGAGAGGAATGGTGTTCAGCTTAAGCAGAGAGCAAATTCACCTCTTCTCCTTTCTCATTCTATTCAGGCCCTCCACAGACTGGATGGCAGACACATGAGTGGGGGTGATCTTTACTGACCAATTCAAAAACTCAAATGATGTTAATCTCTGCAGGTAATGGTCTCACCGCTACATCAAGAAATTGTCTGATCAGTTTTCTGGGAATTCTTTTTCGTTTTTGTTTTGTTTTGGGCCCACACTTAGCACTACTCAGGGGTCACTACTGGCTCTGTTCTCAGGAATTACTCTTGGTAGGCTCAGGGGACAATTTGAGATACAAGGAATCGAATCCAAGTCAGCTGCGTGCAAGGCTATCCCATCTCTCTGGCCCCGCTCTGGGCACCCTTTAGTCTATTCAAGCATACACATAAAGTGAACTATCTAGTACCTCCACATTTCCACCTACCATATAATTCCCACTTCATGGATTCCCTTGAAGTTCATTCATTTATTTATAAACATGTGCTATGGCAGGTACTGCCAGTGCTTGCTCTGCGCGGGGCTTTTCCCCTCTTTCCAGGAACTTGAGGGGGGCAGCAGTGATACAAGACAAAATAGGTGTCAGAATAGGTGTGCCATGGGAGGCCATCCTTACCTATATATTTGGGAGAAAGATGAGAGTGAACACAAGTGATATCTACAAGGACCCTGAAGGATGGAAGAGAGCTGCAGGGCACAGTGTGCAGTGGAGGCAATTGGAATTCTATAAAGCCAGGGTCATAGGTCTTGAAGCAGAGCAGAGTCTACCCACTTCATACCAGGATTGTGGGAGAGACTAAAGCTAAAGAGACAAGCTAAAGCTTCTGGCAGTTCAGAAGATTTTGAGCTGTATCATGTAGTATTTAGAGGGGTACCCTGGGCCTACACCTGAATCAGGACTATAAAGTGGAACATTTTTACTTACCTTCTAGGGATGTTGTCTTCTACTAACAATCTAGTGAGAATGCTAAAGGCAGTGCCTGCCACATGCAAAGCACTTGGTAAGAACTATTACTGTCATTACTGGTACTTAAAACAGGTTCAGTGAGAGTCACAGGAAGAGCAAATAACATGATCAATTTGTGTTTAAGAAAAACTGTTCAAAGGACAGTGAAAATATTTACAAAGAACAAGAAGAAAGTAGGTAGAACTAACAAGGAAATTAGAGGAAACACATCCCTTTGAAGGACTTCATGGGACATAGTATGTTTTTAATAGTGCCCATCAGCTCTTGTTATTAAAGGGTACACATTTTGTGGGAGAAGCATATTAATATGTTATCCACAGTTAAGACTTACAGATATTACATGTTAGAGATTAGTCCTGCTTATGCATCATGCACAGAGGCATGATACCAAACTTTTGAAATTCCACCATATAGTAAGCTAATGATAAGTTTATGACAATTGCAAAAAATAAAATTTACCCATATTCGCTAGGACAAACGAACTAAGATTCAAAATGTGCCCTTCAGTCATAGCTGAGAGTATTCAATGGCATCTGGAGAGCAACGGAGAGAACAATTAGAATTTGAGCCAGACATGATTTCATGGAAACAGGATGAGAACACTATTCAGGTATCCCAAAGAAGAATCGAAAGAGCTATGCTTGGGATATCACATTTCACTCAAGTGAGAGAAGGAATCAGGAGTTCTGACCTCTGTCGATGATCAAGAGTCAGGGACCCTGTCCCGTTTTCCAAGACGTCGAAAATCAGATGGGCTGGACACGTAATGAGATTTAGGGACAACAACTGGACTAGAGCTGTTACCAACTGGATTCCATGGGACGTCAAAAGATCTTGTGGCCGCCCACCAACGAGATGGTCAGACTTCTTCATCAAAACCCTGAACAAATAGTTTGAAGCTCTTCGTGTTCCTGGAGCGAGCAGATGCCACTGGGCTACACTAGCACGCGACCAGGACAAATGAAGATGTCACTGGTGCCCACTCGAGCAAATCAAACATCAATGGGATGACAAGTGACAAGTGATGATTTCACTTATTACCCTCCCTCAACTGGGCCCCTATACCTGGGCAGTCAATGTGGTCTCAGTATGTTCACTGTACCGGGATTAGACACAGTATGTCACCATACCAGGATTAGACACAGGACCTCACACTTGCCCTGGGCATTTTCTTAGCCCTTTTTCTAAGTCATCTTTCAGATCCCTAAGAGCAGAGCTGTCAGGATGGCCTCCCCATACGTAGGAGGCACTATGGTTTAGACTCATCCTTGCCTTATTAAGTCATCTTCTACATCCCAAATTTACTTCACTGCCTTCTAGTCTATGGAGCCACTGCCAAGAGCTCAGCCCCCAGTCAACACGTTTAAATAGTGTTAAACAGAGCCCACTCTGGTAGTCTTCACCAGCTAACTCAGCTGCATGATGTGTCACCCTGAGAGGGAGTATCTCCTCCAACAAGCAAAACTACATGATTTAAAAATTGAATTAAAACCATCCCATTGAATGGGAGAGTATTTAATACTATATATAACAATAAAATTCACAAGAAAATGTTTTCTGTTCCTTTCCTTGCATGTATAAGGCTCTTAGTTCAATTCCTAGTACCACATGAATATCCTAGCACGAGCCAGGAAGTCTTTCAGCACTGGCGGGAGTGTCCCCAATAAGTGAGACAAATAATTTTCTGTCCCTTTAAGAAGAAAATTAAAGTCACTTTCTACTTGTATAACTTTTGACTACCACCAACCATTACTCACAACTCTTATGTCATGGAAGGAATGCTTAAAAAAATGCTTTTTGTCTCCCAGTGAAGTAAATGTCAACATTGATGAATCAGATTTAATCTCTTCCACCTGTTGCTTTCCACAAAGCATTTCTATAACCCAGAGAATTCTTGCAAAAAATAAAACCTAGAATGGATGACCTGTATAGCTCACCTGTATAGCTCTTACTTAGAAAGAACATAACAAAATAAAACAGATGAAAGAAACAAAGCAGGGGAAAGTGTATTACTGCTTTGTTTGAAGAGAATGTCTCTGGGACCAGAACAACTTGATCAAAATCGTGGCTAGACTGAAAGAGACTGGGACAGAGACAAAGACAGAGGTGTGACCTCCTGATTCATCTAGTTCTTGAGAAAAAACTTGGAATGAAGCCTTCAAGAGGGGAGTCAAGGTGGGGAAAAACCTCCAATTTTTTTCCTATTGGTATTTGGAGAGATTTGCTTGCTTTAATTATACAAGGACGTAAGGGTGGAGGGGGGAGGGAGGGCGGGGAATTTGACATGAAGTTCTGGGAGATATAGGGGGACTGCCTAATCCTGGGAGTCTCCCACCATCTGACCACAGGTGTATATTAGACACGATCCCAAATGATCAAGAATCAGCAGTTGGGCCAGAGCCAGGGAGATTTTCTCCAATTTCTTGATCTATTTCTGCTTTAAAATATTCAGTTCAAGATAGAGTCATGAGTCCCTTGCCAGCTAAGCCACAACTCTCTATTCTCTAGTCTTCTAGGAATTGATTCTTATCTGCTCAGTGATGCTGAGACCCACCTAAAGAAAATAAAGTTAATGGAGGCCCCCTGGAAACATCAGGAAGCAAGCCCTTGGCATTTATATACCAACAGCACTGCAGGTGCAGTGAGGCAGCACAGGAAGCTCCAAGATCCCCAAACAAGATTTCAGAAAGAATCTTGTAGACAGTAAAAGTAAACAGGCCTCTAACTCTTTGCGCTCAATGAATATGCGGTGCAGTATTGATACCTGTGGAGAGAGAATGGGTGGCAGCTGCTGAGAGGAGTAGAATTTCTCTCCCAGGCTTTCACTTGCCTTCCAATATCTGTGCAGTGCCTTTCTACAAGGCAGGGACCCCAATCCTACCAGCCCCCAAAGGTTTAGCCTAGGCTGTGTTGGCTTCCCTGAACTCCTCCATCTCAGAAAAAAGAGCCCAGGGACAAGGGGAGAAGCACTGGCTACTACTACCCCACCAACTCTGCTGAATGCTCATGGAGCATTTTCCTAAGTCCTCATCCCCTTACAAAAGATGAACATGGCAACATGCCAGACTAAGCCTTTTAAAAGGATAAATGAAAATGCATTTTCAAGGGTGAAAGATTAGGAATCTTGATTTAGGCTTACCCTGTTTGTGAAAGGGAAAGGAACACTGGGACAGTGTTCTTTGGTGGAGGGAAGTGGACATTTTGATGGAGAGTGTGATACTGGAATGTTTCCAGTATGAAGCCCTACTAGTAACAGTTTTGTAAACCACGTTTCTAAAATAAAATTAAAAAATAAAATAAACAAAGTATAAAGAACAAAGTATTTTAGATAAAAGTTGAACTTAATGAATTGCAAAGCAGAAGGAAGCAGAATTAATCAGTAAAACCAAAAGATGATTCTTAGGGAATAAAAGAAATAAAGATAAGTCCGTTAAAGTAAACAAAAAATAAAGAAAGACAAATTGCAAATAAGAATGAGAATGAGGGGGGAACCCTCTTAAGTATAAGATATTAAAAAGAATGATTATTATCATTTACACTTGTAAAAATTCTATAAAATAATTTTGAATTCCTAGATGAAATGGGTAGCTTCTGAGATTTGTTAATTATCACAGTTGAAAGCAATCTTAATTTCTTTCATGGCTATAGATCTATCTCCTTTCTCCTTCAGTGTCAAAGAATAGCTATTCCCCACATCTCTGCCCCTCAAGAAAACTAGGTGAAAGAAATTCATCAGTCCATTTTTTTAATCTTCAAGGAACAAATATTATATTATTTCCATTTGCACAGAAAATCAATAAGAATAAAGATTAATCTCATTAATTAATGTTAATGCAAAAAATCTCCAGTGTAATTTAGAAGTCAACAAAACAGTATGTGAAGCAAAACTATATGCCATGGACCAAATAGTATTTATTGAGAAACATAAGGATGTTGAAGTATAAATGAAGGTTCATGGCTTTCCACCTAATATTGATCATGACTTCCCTGGGCCAGTCTTGGAAGGGAAGCTTGCCCTTTAGATTCATTTCTCCTCACTCTCTCCTCATCTCTGTCCGTTCTTTTTATATTGAGACTGAGTCTCCTAATACTGTAGTAAATATTTTGTTGTTTCCCTAGTAATTGAACACAGATTATCCACAGTTTCAAGAATAAAATTCAACTGACCTTGGAAATTAGACAAAATTATATCAGAACCACTGAGAAGCCAATAAAACTCAAATTCTTAGTCAAAGGTGGAAAAAATCAGTTATTGAACAAAAATCTGACTATCAAGGATCTGGCAAACTTCGCCTGATGGTTTCCTTGGAACACTTCCAGTTCCCTACACCTCAAACAGTCGGGCTCCAGCATCCCCACACATACACCAAATAAAAAAATAAAAACAAGCTTTTAAATGAAATTTTTTTCTGTTCAAATATCAACTACCCATTGATACACCCCAGAAGCTGAGTGCTGAGAAATGCATTTTGTTAAACAATGTTTGCAGTGGTAAATTATGTAGACAATGTCAACCACAAAAAGAAATAAAATATTCTATGACCTTAAAAAAAAAGAATAAAATTCAAATCCCTAATCATGACATATGCAGGCAACCCTACCCATTGCTCCGCCTTTGTTTCTATACATACACGAATTACTCTAGTAAGTCCAAAGTTCTTGGAGATCCTCAACTCATGCCACTGTTTCTTGCCTTGATACTTCTCCAAAAAGCATCCTTTACCTGGAACACTTTTTTCAGTCACTTTCTCTGCTTTACCTGGCAGTATCTCCTCTAGGAAGCCTTCAACCCCACCCTCACAGGCAGAGCTGTTTGTTTCTCTTGTTCAGGCATCAGTGGGACACAGCGCTGCTCACTAGAACTGTCCCTGTATGTGTGAGTCCCACTCTACACCTTGATGCTGAAGAAAACAGATGGCAGAGTCCTCTTTACCTCTTGTACTGAGCATATGCCAGGCTCAGAAATAAATGCCAAAGGGATGAGTATTTCCCAGTCTGGTAGAAAAACATCTCCAGACTGAAAAGGTTACTGTGAGTGGTTAATAAAATCACCCAGAAATAGAATTATTTGGGGAATTCTGCCTCAAACTACTAAACGTCAACTTCTATACATATGAGATTTTTTTTTCAGACTGTCAGCCTTTGAGAAATAGTGATTTCAAAGGATGACATATTCTCATGACGTGTTTCAAGGATCTGGACTAAGATTTCACACTGTGAAGGTGAAAGAGTGAGAAGACTAAATTACCCATCTGAAAATGCATTTTGGAACAAGCATAGATTTATTTGCCATCACTGCACAGGCAGCACACCTAGGCACAAAGGCCCAAATTTGCCATTCGAGCAAAGCATTCACACTCCTGCAACACACATGACTTATTTCACTGGCAAAGCATATGATCAGGACAGGGAGGAAACCAGGGTTCCCTCCCCTTTGGTTCACAGGAAGGTCCTAGATGCTTGGGCATTCCTTCCACAACCATAGCTCCACTTATATATCTTTTATATTATTTCTTTTTCTCTGCAGTTTTGTATACAGACCACTTTTCAATATTTTGGCAAAAAAAAAAAAACACTGATTAGTGCAAGTCCTATTTCACAGATGAAGTATATAGGACCAGAAAACGTAGTTGAGAGTGTCCACACAACTAGTTATCAAAACCCAGAATATAATACAAATATGCAAATCCTAACTATGATGCTGTTCAAGGAAAATAACTTGTAGTCCTTTTCTACTTCCTGTAAGAGACTATTAAAACACAAAAATCTATGTGCTGGTGGTCTAAGTCTCTCAAAGTAGAATTTGCTACTATTTTTTTTTCACAATTATCTTGCATGAGAGCAGTGCTATTCAAAAACAACAGAAGGCCAAAGGAAAGAGAACATAAGAATTGTTCTACAAAACTGAATTTACCTGGGATGGAGACAAGGGGTGGAGCCAGGGGCAGGAGGAACCTGAGATAATGACGGTGGGAAGCAGACCCATTGTGTGTGTGTGTGTGTGTGTGTGTGTGTGTGTGTGTGTGTGTGTGTTTGGCGAGGGAAGGGAGAGACATTGTATGCATGGAGCCCTACCATTAATAGTATTGTAAGTTATGGCAGCTCAAAAATAAATTTTAATGATACATTTTTTAAAACTAAAATAATCAGACAACACAATCTCACATGGGGTTACTGAACACATCACCCAAGCCTAGAAAATCTCTATTCTGACCAAATTCATTGTTAAAAAAAAACTCAAAAGACATTAAAATGCAACCGAGAAGAAAGGAGGTAAAACTTCAGGGTCCACCAGTATGTTTAGTTCAGCACCATCTGTGCATTTGTTACATAATTAGACTCTCGAATTGGGCAATGTGTAAGTTAGTGGGCAGTCCTACCATAAAGACCATATGCTTTACAGTGAATGAGAGCTGTCGATTCAACAGTCATCAACTGCTCTGCAGAAGAATCTACTCTGAGGGGAATCTTCCGCTAAAGATTTTTGCTGTTTTCTTACCACCATGAAGTAAAATTGCAAATTTTTACAGTTCGCTTGCTTGGTGGCTTGGAGAAATATTTGTGGGGTCATAGAAATAGCTGTGGAGGGCAGAAAAGACTGGAGCTGAAAGAGTTGTAAAAAGAATTAGTTTCTGAAGACCTGCTAAGCCAACCATACATCTTGGATGAAGGAAAGTTAGGAAACAGTTTATTGTGTTTCCCTAGTTCTCCTATAGAGATTTCTGTTCTGCTCTCATACCTCCCAGGCCTACCCTGTGAAGCCTCACATAGCAATGGATAAAACAGAAGCTGGAACTACAGAAATCTATTAGACTGAATCTCATCTATACTATCTGTTTTTCCACACCCTTACATTCTAGATGGAGTGATAGCACAGAGGGTAGGGCATTTGCCTTGCACTCAGCCGCCCTGTGTTCGATTCCTGTGTCCCTCTCAGAGAGCCCGGCAAGCTATCAAGTGTATCCTGGCCACATGGCAGAGCCTGACAAGCTACCCATGGTGTATTCAATGTGCCAAAACAGTAACAAGTCTCACAATGGAGATGTTACTGGTGCCCACTCTGAGCAAATCGATGAAGGGATAACAGTGCTACAGGACATGTGAGATCATGTCTTTGGTGTGCTTTATTCAAAAAAAAAATCCACAGGAAGATTTGTTTCTCTTCTACTTTTTGCAAAACTCACTTCAGTGACATCACTTGCCAGGTATGTCTTTCCGAAGAGACTGATCTTTTTACCTCCCCCTATCTGATCATTATTACCTTTTTTCAATCATTTGGTTTATTTCCCTCCTCTGAGAGTAATTTTTCCTACCATAGCAACTCATTAAAACTCAAAAAGGAGAGGAGGGCAGTAGGAATTGAATAAGCAGAATGACTATGAAAAAAACATGAAAAAAATATATAGAAAAGTGAGATTTATTCTAACACCTTGTGGGTATGGATACTTGGGGGGCAGGAGGGTGTTTGTTTGATTGGTTTTCTTTTAGCCAACTTATTTCACTGGTTTCCATATTATGGAATTTTAAGACTTTCAGTTCATAGTTCTGTATGTATATAATTGTCACTACTTTCACTGCCAACCCATCACCAAAAAGACTTCTTTGCTCATTCTTCTTGCTTTCCCTCACCTTTCCCTTTAAGTTCCACTGTAGTTTTTACCAAGTCTAAGAATTAGCTTTGTTGTTTTTTGTCAGTCTGTTTTATTTTACAATTCATATTCCCTATAACATAAACTATCTGATAATTAACTTTAACTTCCCTACTTTTCACTTAGCATAATCATTGATTATGCTGTTTCATTCATTCGAAAGGTATAATGTAACTTTTTAATGTCAGAGTAATATTCCATTGCTGATATAAACCTTACCGAATCTTGTCAATGAGCCTTTGGTTTGAAACCATGTTTAAGTTATTGTGTATATGTTTTTTCTTTGGGGCCCATACTTGGCAGTGCTCAGGGCTTGCTTTTGGCAGACTCAGGGACCATACTGGGTGCCAGGGACCAAACCTAAATTGGCTGTGTGCAAAGTAAGCACCCTAGCCACTGTACTATCACTCAGCCCCACTTTTGTGAATAATTTTACTGTGAACACAGGGATGCAAATGTCCTTTTGAATTAGTGTTTTCCCATTCTTCTGATTAATGCTTAAGCACCAACTCTCATTCCTTACCAGAATTCCTTTTTCTCCACATTCTAAACAACATTTGAGTGTTTTTAATTTTTTTCTTACAGGTCATTCTCACTGTTGTGAAGTGATATTTCGTTGTGGTTTTGATATGTATTTTGCCAGTAAGTGATAGTGCAATTTTTCATGAGTCTACAAAATCTGTATATTTCTTTGAAAAATTGTCTATTCTTGCCTTTTGCCCATTTTTTTACATTTTTTTAATGTGTCACCATGAGGTACAATTACAGACTTACAAACTTTTGTGCTAAAATTTCAGTCATACAATGATCAAGTACCCGTCTCTCCACCAGTGCCCATTCTCCACCATCAATGATCCCAGTATCCCTCCCATCACCCCCGCATTCCATCCCTCCACCCCACCCCGCCTCTGTGGCATGGCATTCTCCTTTGCTCTCTCTATCTCGCTCTCTCTCTCTCTTTTTTTGCTTTTGCCCATTTTTTATTGATTTCTTTGCTTTTTTTTTGCTGTAGACTCATATGAGTTTTCTGTATATTTTTCTTTTAACCCTTTGTCATGTTTGATGTGCAAATAACCTTTCCTCAATTTTGTGCTGCCTTTTTGTGTTATCAGATTTTCTTTTGCTGTATAAAGATTTTTCAATTTGATGTTGACCCTTCTGTTTATTCTTCTTTTTATTTCCCTTGCCAATGTAGTTGAGTCTCCATACAAATCACTAATGATCAACTACTGGAATGTGCTATTTTTATTTCTTCAATGGATTTTAATAGTTTCTGGTATGATCTATGCCCTTAATCAATTTTAGTTCATTTTTGCATATGGTATAAGTAGGGATGTCTTTTTTGCATAAAGATGTCTAGTTTTTGTTTGTTTTTTTCTTTGTTTCTTTGTTTTTTGGATCACACCCAATGATTCTTGGGGGTTACTCCTGGCTCATGCACTCAGGAATTACTCCTGGCAGTGCTCGGGGGACCATATGGGATGCTGGGAATCAAACCCAGGTTGGCCGAGTACAAGGCAAATGCTTTATCCGCTGTGCTATTGCTCCAGCCCCAAGATGTTCAGTTTTTTTGAACAGGCTTTCTTTTTTTTCCATTTTATAGACATGGCTCCTTTTTTCATAGATCATTATGTCCATATATATAGAGTTTTATTTCTGGGCTCTCAATTCTATTCCATTGGGGACCTCCGTTTCAATGAGAGAAAACTGAAAATTAAGATGCATAGTATTTCATCACATTTTTAAATAAATGTATGTTTAGAATATTATAAACCATTTTCATTTCAGAATCCAAGATTTGTTGAAAGTGCAAAATTTATTATAAAATCTCACATTAATAAGACTCTTTGGGTACAGTTATATATATGGAGAGGCACTGTACCTCTGTTAGAGATAAGACACTAGGGCAGGAAGTACGCCAAACTCCTAGCACCTTAGCTGTACCTCCACCATTTCATGGTAATACTTTTGTTTAGTATATTAAAAATTTCATCAATCTGAGCCCAGAGCCAAATATGAGCATATTCAATCTGGTATGTTTATCTAATACCCCAAGCAATATTAATCAAACACAAGACTATGGGAAGAAATCAAATTCAAGACAGACAATAAAGGTACAATTTTAAGAAACAGACCAGATTGATACTCAAATTATTTATTCAAAACTGAAATACTAATGAAGAGACAATAAAATTTTATTTGAGCTTAATTATGTAGCAGATTTTGACATCACCAGGCTTAAAGCAGGAGATATATTAAGTATATTAGAAAATATATTGTTTACAGCCCAGAGTGAGAGTACAGCAGGTAGGGCTTTTGCATGCAGAAGACTCAGGTTCAGTCCCTGGAATCCTATATGGTCTCTTGAGCCTGCAAGGAGTGATTGCTGAGAAAAGAGTCAGGAGTAATTCCTGAGCACAGTCAGGTGTGGCCCAAATTTTATATATATAATTATATATGTAAATTATATGCATATAATTTACATATCAGTTGTGAGTTATACACATATAACTTACATATCAGACAGTAATGAGAGATTGGGTCAGAGAGATAGTACAGTGATTAAGGTGCTTGCCTTATACACAGGTTCAATTCCCAGTATCCCCTGAAACTTCCAAGGTTCCCCTGAACCTTCCAAGAGTGATTACTGAGCACAAAGTGAGAATTAAGCTCTGAGCACAGTCAGGTATGATCCAAAAACAAATAACAAAAGAAGT
Source organism: Sorex araneus (assembly GCF_027595985.1). NCBI lineage: Eukaryota > Metazoa > Chordata > Mammalia > Eulipotyphla > Soricidae > Sorex > Sorex araneus. Next base: position 90,474,055 of record NC_073304.1, on the reverse strand, counting down.
ACTAAGAGAAAAATACGACTCAATAAATAAAATTCTTAAGCATATAGTTAATCTTACAGCATTGCAAGGACTTAATTTAGATTCCTATCTTCTCCAAAGAAGGAAAATTATGTTCAAAAAACTTTCCCCGTATTCTAAGATTCTAGGACCTCTGGATTAGTGTAGGACAGAATTTCTAACCTCAACTAGAATGCTCACTTCTTCACTTACATCGGAATCAATTTATTAATTATACATTATTTGCTCATACTTCCTTAAATAATAAGGAACCATATTATCTCAGGTATCCATAAGTTCTAGGTGCTCACAATCAGCAAGCCCTTGACACTCAAATTCTTTCCATCTCTCTGCTCTGCCTTTCTGGATATAAGTTCCTCCTGAGTTTGAGTCGTTCAGAATTCTAAGATATTATTTATTGATAATGTCGGTTATGGGGAGACAGGGAAAGATTATAAATCCCTTTCAACTTGGCAAGCCAATCTTATGCTCACTCTTGGACTTTAAAAGCAAAAGATGGGTAGTTACTTGATGAGACTGATAGTTCTATTATCCACCTAGAGTTTACAGTTAGATGATGGATTTAGGTTGACTACTAAGTGTCCCAATAATAGTTTAAATCAATGTGTGCACAATCAGAAACTCAAGTTGCCCTAGGATCATCTCCAGTGCTTTCACCTCTACCTATCACTCTTCAACATTGCCTCCAACAAATTCCAAAATGACACAGCAGCTGAGGTAAAGGAAAACTTGGTATAACTCATTGCACCCATTTATATGCAATTCTGTTCAGGGTTGACAGAAACTTTCTTCACATTTTTGGGCATTACATATAACTCAACTCCCACAAAATCTATCTTTAAGGTTTTGACAATTGGGCATTGTATATTTGAATATGGATGCCCACCCCCCGACACACACCGCCCAGCAAGCCACTAATTACATTAGACTTGCTGAGGATGGAACTCAGGCGCAAGAATTTTTTAAAACAGACCAGGTGATTTTACTACACAGGCAGAAGTGAATATCACTTATATATAAAACATGCTGATCACCTGAATTTCTCAGTAATGTCCTTGAGTTGTCTAGTTATGCCTCAAGACTTTGAATTTGGTTGGGTTATTTTGTTTGGCGTTTCTTTTTCTGCAGTTTTCCAGGTGAAAAGCATAATTCTTTTAAGTAAAACATAATCTGTGGTATAATGACTGATAAGGAAGCTGCGTCAGCTTCCTTCTAAAGACAGCTGTTCAATCAATGGATGAATGTCTGAACCAAAATATTATACAGGCATGGGTTTTTTTGCACCGCTTCCTATTTCTGCATGTCGTGTATAACATACTTTGGCAACATTTCATTTTTATATTGTAATGAAATCTCCATAGGCTTATAGTAAAATTGGTTTTCTGCTGTAATCTCACATTTTAACAGCCTCTATAGACCTGCTCAGAAATGGACTCAAAATTGTTGTGAAGAATTTTTGGCAACATAATTTATTTTTTTACATTATACAAATGTCTTCATTTCCCCACCAAAATTTTTTTTAATCATGAGATATCAAAGTGCTATTATAACTTCAATGGAAAGTAAATTGACATGTTCAATATTTTATTTTATTTTACAAAACCTAGTAACTTTTTCCCCCTGAGTTCAGGAACTCAGGCATTCTCAGAGTTTTAACAGGATTTTGATGCCCAAATTTCAAATTATGGGGGAAATAATTTTACACTGTTTTCTTTGAGTTAGATTGAAATAAATGTTATAAACACCAGGCTTTTGTAAGCCCCTAGAGCGTTTGGTTGGTGACTCTTCTTGTCAGACTCCTCACATTCAGTTTTCCCTCCAAATCAGCCAATACCTACCTTTTCACCACCACCACCCCTCAGCCCTCTAGGTGACAGGAAGAGCAAACACCACCACTCTTGTGTTAAATAACCATAATCAGTTGCTTCTGAGCAAATAAGAGTCACAAGAAAGATGGTTTGGTCATACTCTCCTTATCTGATCTTTCTGGACACCTTACTCCACCCCTTCTTGATCAAGCCAGCATCTCTGAGTTGTTGCAGCAACATGTACCATTTTGTAATTCTGTTATTAAAAAGAAGAAGAAGAAAAAGAAAACCGTATCACTTCACTAAATCTACATCATTCAGAAAAAGGCACTGCTATGTCTTAGCCCAAATTAGATGATTAGATCCATGGCTCATGTTTATTTAGCACAGCACATGGCCCATAAGATTTTAGAGACTGTTAACTATACACCACTGTCACATCTAATGACAGTCACCCCCACAGAGACTCTCCTATAAATAGAGTCTATATTTTCCTTTCCTTTTTTTTTTCTTTTTGGGTCACACCTGGCGATGATCAGGAGTTACTACTGGCTCTGCACTCAGGAATTACTCCTGGTGGTGCTCAGGGAACCATATGGGATGCTGGTAATAGAACCCAGGTCAGCCACATGTAAGGCAGACGCCCTACTTGCTATGCTATCACTCCAGCTCCCCCTCCTTTTCTTTCTATACCACACCCATCAGCTGCTTCTGCTCCTTATGTATTATACCTATAAGAACTATTGTAACACAGTCCAGAACAGTCCCACTTTCCTGCCTCTAGCACTTGCCTCACCCCTTCAACAAGAATAGTGGGGTGTGTGTGGTGGAGAGGAAGAAATTTATCTTTCAATCCACTTTATCATGTTTTTTGAATTTCCAGAAATTTGGCCCCTTTCTCCTCTACAAAGTCTACTAACTTTCTCAAAAAAAATTTTTTTAATTCATCCTTTACTTACTTTTATTTTTGCTTTGGGGTCACATCTGGCCAGTCCTCAAGGCTTAGTTGTGCACTCAGGGATCACTCCTGGCAGAGCTTGGGAGAACATACGGGCTGCCAGGATTGAACTTAGTTGGCTGAATACAAGGTCAGCACCCTACTTGCTGCACTACAGACTGGCCCCTCAAAACCTATCTTCTTGAGTCTCCCACTTAACTTCTGAAATCCATATTCAAACCCCAGCCTCTCCCAGATCTTTACTAAGAACCTCAAGAACCTCAAGTTGAAGTGAGAGAATACAGATGCAGACCATCATAAAATAACTGTTCCCCAGTGTACGCCCCCCCCTCTTTTCAGTATAAACTATCAACTCTCTTGACTAAAGCACTGCAAAAAATTAGTTTGGGATATTCTCTTTTAAAGAAGTAAAAGGACCTGAAACAGATTTATAAAATTCTTCATGTCAAAATCCCATTAGAAGGGGCTTGGGCGATTGCCTAAGCAAGACCCCAAGTTGGACCCCAGGAACTTCATGCCTGCCCTGTGCACTGCCAGGTACAGTCCTGGGGGCTACTGCAAGGCCTGAGCTACATACATCACAGGATCCAAGAATTGGCTTGGCTGACTGAATGCTGCTAAGAGTGGCTCCTGTGTCCACTGAGCATTGCTTAAGAGAATTCCTCAAATATATCACAAGCAAAACTGAAGAGACAAGATCTTGGTCATATTTGTAACTTAGTGGACAAACAAGAACAACTACTGCATCAGTTATCTAGATCCATAACAACCTTACCTAACAAACAAGCAAAGCCTCCTAGAACTATAATAATCATTTACAGCTCACACTGGGAAGTAAGCTAAAGGTCAGCAAGGTGACTTTATTAATCCTGATTGAGTGTGTTCTCCTGCCTGGAGGTTGCTAATGTTAGCTCATTTACAGAGACCACTGTTCCTTCCTACGTATCTCTCCAACAGGCCAACCCTGGCATGGGCTAATGACAAGAGCTGAGTTACTAGAGAGAAGGCAAAAAGATGCAAAGCGGTAAGAGGCCTGGGCTCACAAGCCTAGGAACCTAATCACTTCCACCTCATCCTATTAATCAGAGAAAATCACAGTGGAATAAAAACAGACTCTTTTGAGAAGTTCCAAAGTCACAAAAAGGGATGTTAGGATTGAGGGAAAGAAGAAAAATGTGGGACTTATTAATGCAATCAATCTCCAACATTATTAATAAATCAAGAAAACAGTCTCATCCCAATTGACAAATGGGTAAAACAATCAGGTAATCCCAAGAAAAACATATACAAAGGCAAAGAAGAGGAGCTGAAGATATAGTGTAGTAGGTAAGGTGCTTACGTTGCCTGTAGCCAATTTGGGTTTGATCCCCAGCACCACATATGGCCTCTGGAGCCTGGGACCCTGCCAGGAGTGATCCCTGAGCACTCCCCGGTATGGCTCATAAAGCAAAATACATAATAAAATAAACCAACAAAATGATTAAAATTTAAAATACAAATCTTAGAGTAAATTTAACTTTTAATTCCTTATAAAAATATGGCCCTTTGAGATCTATTCTGACAAATACCCAAAATATAAATTTTAAAATAAAATATTATTATTTTTTCTTTTCATTTCTAATTTGAGTATATCTAAATAAAAAATTAGACTGTACTGTAAAGCTGGTATAAACAGAACTTTTCCAAAGGAATACTGGGTAAAGTATACTGAAGTGTTGAATTCCTTACCTCTAACTAAGAAGAAATAAATATATCTGAAGATTTTTATAAAATATAGGACACAAAACTCATTATCTGTCCAGCATAGTAATGCAAGTATATACTATGAACATTTGTTCTTTTTGGTTTATTTCTTCATTATATATTTTAAGAATACTTGAGATTTATGGATAAGGTACTTCGGCACAACACTGTTATAAGTAATTTAAGTGTGTCAATTCCTTTGATGTAAGTGTTTTTATTGATTCTGTTTGGGGGACAGAATGTTGTTGCTGAGTAATCTGATTACAATAGTGTTAATGTTTATACTTTAGTGTATAAATATGCTTTGCCTTCACCACCACCAAATGTCAAAAAACATCCACTACTGACTTTGCATCACTTGTCACTTTTAATCTATTCTTCCCTTCCCACCCATAACCTTAGTAATTATGAGAAGTCACTTACTAAAGTCTGAAAGGGATAAAGGTAAAATGAAGCTGGAAAAATAGACTACTAGGTAAGAAATCAAATGAACAGTGCTTCCAGATACAGGCTTTCCAGTGTTAAGAATTGTCCTCTTTGGGAGAAGATACTTTTACTTCTTACCCAGCATCCAGCTCTCCATTCAAATAGAACTCCAGCGTTGTCCACTCCATTTCCTAAGATTCTGATTAGCATAACCCAATATCCATGCAGTATTTTCCTGACCGTGATAACTGGTCCTGATAGAGGCTTATCACCTAAGGTAAGACTGTATATTCATACTTAGGGAAAAGACCTTTCTTATTTTCTCTGCAGGTTGTGATAAAGGTAGCATATACCCAAATTGTCACTGACTGTCATTATGTAAGCATGGAGGAAGCACATTTTGCAAACCTAAGGAGGGGAGGTAGCAGAGCAAAGAAATGGAAAGAACTAGTTGAAACTATCATTGACCTCTGATCACCATGCCTGGAGTCTGCCTCGTATGTGAGTTCTCAATGATGTGAGAAATGTCTCATTTTTTAAATCTTTAGGAGTCTAAGCTTTCTATTACCTGTGACTAGTAAAAGTATTCCAATGCCTCTTTCTCTCTTTCTCTCTCTCTCATACAAACACACACAACTTTTCTAAAAGTATCTCCTTCTAAACCATGAACAGACTCAAGAAATAAAAGTATAGACTTTAGAACATTATACAGAAAAACATTAATAAGTATGACTGGCATTTCTGCCTCCTTGAGGTAAGCACAAACATCGCGTACATATCTGCCCTGGTTCCCCTCCAACCAGGTGCTAAAACAGCATTCCGTTCACCCCTGAGAATGTGATAGATGCAGTGAATGGCTGCCTCTGCAGATCTATTTGTGGCTACAGATGCTAAGTCAGAATCTCAGACTAAGACTGTTATATGAGACCCAAAGGGACTGACATTATACACTATCTCCAGCTATATCCTCTATTTAACACAGCAGTTTTATGCTTGGCATTTTTACTATGGGAATCTACTTGCCTCTCTCTACTAAAAGCAGTTACAGCCCAATATTTTCTTATATAAGAACCAAACTATCGAAGATGTGCTACAATAAATGTTTCTTATAAAATATGAGTTGCTGTTTTGCTCTCCAAATCTATTTCTTAAGCTCTATTACAATTATTATGACCTTTCATTTCCAACATTCCTGAGATTTGATTATTTAAAAGGCATATCCATATAATGAGATATAAAAAGAATATTTTAAACACACATTTTAATAGGACATTAGGGTTCAATAAAACAAATGTTCTGTGGATATGAAGAAGTTCAAATTATTGGTGTCTTTTTCAAACGTTTTATTAAGATTATGTTCCATTTTAGCATTGAGTTGGAAGCTGTTCCTATAGCACAAATGCAAAACCCCATCAATTTTGGCTGCACGAGAATGCAAATTCTATCTTTCCAAGTACCTTAATGAATAATTAATATCATGTTCAATGATCTGGCTGCAAGCACCAATCAGCTGGCCAAAGTAAATTGGATTTGTATTGAAGAAATAGTTCCCCAGGCTCATCACAAAGATTACTGTTTCTTTTAGGGAAAGCCTATAATAGTATGAAATGAAGTCCTATTGGAATACCTTGCTGTTATCTGCATGAATAATCATTCCTTTTTTAAACTACTCTGTCAAAGCACTAGCAGATCTTAAAAATTAAAGGCCTGTTTTGTAAAATAGAAATGCTTTATAACAACAGAAATGAAATTGATTTTCCTGAAATAGGGTACATAATTCTCTTTTAGCTTTCTTTTGAATCCATAGGTCTAATACTTCAGACCCAAGACAAGCCTTTCCTTTAAAGGTGGTATTCAAGATTTCTGCCTTTCAATTATACTGTGGGAATACACACACAAACATACATACACACACAAACATACACACATATATACATATATATATATACATACATATATAATACAAGGCAGCCCCTGAGTTGAGAAATCAAGTGTCACTAAAGAGGAAAGTCTGCAAAGCGTAAAATAAAATATCAAAATCAGAAGAAAATACAAAGACCATTTCACTGAATTATCCATATGGTTTTTGAATCTTTACAATAAAAAATACCATCAAGTAGACATTTTTTGCCAGGAGCATACTTAGAAACGCAAAAGCCTACGGGGCCCATCTGCTTCTTTTGGAAATGGGAGTGGTACTTGTGATGGTGGTAATGAAACCACCAGATAAACAAAGCAATTCAGAAGAAGAAAGGAGATTTGGATTTATATCCATAGAGATAGAGATAAGTCAATAGAGGTAAGGACTACTCATACTTGAGGTAAATATATGATTTTAAAGTCTGAGGAAAATTAGATGCAAGTGTTCTTGAAATAAACATATCCCATAATATATTACCATGTTCGTGTAACAGTTTACATAATTAACTAAATAGATAATGAAGCTAAACCAATAATTTTAATCCAAACAAACTTTGTTATAGATGTATCATAAACATTATCAAATTATCACAGTTTTAAAACAAAGGAATAATTAATCATGAAGCTCTTGCCTGGGAGTTCTTATTCTCTACAAATATCATGATAGCAAACTGTGGCTGGCTAAATGCCATTTGTTATAATGCTACTCCACAGAAAGCTGATAATTCACATATATTTCAGTTTATGAACATCAAGATTTAATAGACTTTATTTCAGACACCTATAGCTAACAAAAAAATCTAAAAGAACTTGTGTTCTCTAAGTGGATGCCAGATAAAGAAAGAACTTAAATTTGGGGATCTGTTTTTAGCTTATCAGGAAGACCTTTGTGGACTTAGCAGTCAATTACAGAAAATAGTTTGATCAGTGCTGTAAATACATTCCTTACTGAGCCTAAATTTATTTTATTTTAACGAATCACCGTGAGACACAGTTACAGATTTACAAACTTTCATGATTGTGTTTCAGTCAAACAATGTTTGAGTACCCATCCCTCCACCAGTGCCCATTCTCCAATGTTCCCAGTTTCCCTCCCCCCACCTCCACCTCTTTTCACCCCTGCCTCTGTGGCAGACACATTCCCTCTTACTCTCTCTCTCTCCTTTGGGGTGTTATGGTTTGCAATACAGGTATCAAGCCACCATCATGTTTGGTCCATAGTCTACTTTCACCATGTATCTACTCCTGAGTGACCCCTCCAGCCATCATTTACTTAGTGCTCCTCTCTCTCCATCATTACCTTAGCTACCTAAATTTAAAAATCAGAATTTCCCCCCAAATAAAAGTGCATGCATGTTGTCTTACATCTACTCCTTTATATTTACAATTCTTAGTCATTGGATAGGCTAAGGATAGGCTAAACAAAACTACTATAAATTTCTTCCACATGGCAGTCTTTTAACTCAAAACAGCTGGATTTGCAACTTCCATCCCCCAGTGAAATATTCTTAGGTCTTTGGGCAAGGCTAGAATCTCATCCCATCCCATCATTTTGTTTTGTCTTGAGTTTGAACATCTGAGCAAGAGAAAGTGAAGCTGAAAATATTTGACAGAGAAAATGGCATAATCAGAGATTCAATAAGAGGACAAGGCCCTTGATTAGCTCAGGGCAGAGGAGAGTGGGGATGGGAGGCACGATCAGCAGGACTCTAAGGTCACTGGGAGCAATTGAGGAGGTGGTGCTGTCAAGCAAGGCTGAAGCCAGACGGCATACTGCCCAGCTCAAGAGGTTGGACTTTACTGTGCTTGGGAAGAAGCCAAGAAGACTTTCAAGCAGAGAAATAAAATGTTCAAAGTAATATTTTACAAACATTAATCTGACAGCAGCATACGACCAGCCAAGAGGCAAAATGTTCAGTTTTCTAACAGCAAAGTGATTTTAAATTTGTGCTCTGGAATCCAACTACCTGCTACAGAATTGCTGAAAGAATTGAACCAACCATCTGTAAAGTGGGTATAGTGGTGCAAAGTTCTAGCATTCATGCACTTTATGAATGTGGGTATAGTGACATGCACTTCATGAATGTTAGCTTTTTAAAATCATCTTCACTGTCAATATTATTATTATTATACAACACTGAGTATTAAAATGTAAGATCCTAAATGGGGATTATGATAAAGGAAATAGAAAGGAGAAGGAGCATTTTAAAATTGTTACAAAAAAGATTTCTTCATAATTTCCCTTTCTCCTGCTTTATTGGGCCAAAGACAAGTGTTTGACAGTATAAAATATGACAAAAACTTATTTTGTAAACAGGGAGAGACAATTCAATTTCTGCTGATGAGTCTATTGGTCTCATGATACATTTAAACTCATTAGAGAAAGGGTTGTATCTTTCCAGACTCTCCCTATACTCTTGACTCACATAGAAGCTCCCATGTTTCCTATTCACCTCTGCCAGCTGTTCTCAGATTCTGAGCTCTTTCCTGTGTCCAGGGCAAAAATACTGAACTTACAAATCAAAGACCGGCATGTCTTCTAGTATTCTATTATTCTATTATTCTATTATTCTATTATTTGCAGTGTAAGAGTATCATGTATGGGAGCTGGAGCGATAGTACTGCGGGTAGGGTGTTTGCCTTGCACGCAGCCGACCCGGATTCGATTCCCAGCATCCCATATGGTCCCCTGAGCACAACCAGGAGTAATTTCTGAGTGCAAAGCCAGGAGTAACCTCTGTGCATCAGTGGATGTGACCCAAAAAGCCAAAATAAAAAGAGTTTCATGTTCTACAACCACTAGATTCTAGAAGTTCACTATCATATTCCACTTTATTTAATTTTCAATTTAACATGTGGGAATTAGGGGTTAAATTATTTAAATTAAATCATTAACATGCTACCTATATTTCCTCATAAAACAAAGCATTGGAGGGAAAAACTTCCACCACTGACTTGTGTCTCCTTATCATTCTCATGCATTATTTTTAATTACTAACAGAATTTGGTCACATAAATTTATGTGACCTAAAACTGAACAGGTGAGATGCTAATGAATTCATTTTTCCAAATAATTGAAAATAACTAACTAAATCCAATTGTTATAACATCAAATCTCTCTACCCTTCATAGATAGGTACCAGAATGGCATTATGGAAGATAGAGTTACTATTAATTAGGTTGTGACATTATATAGCTGGAGAAAGACCACAAAAAAAAAAAAAAAAGTGGACTTACCATTTGGAATGTCAAAAAAGAAGAGCCTCAGCACATCCAAGGGAAAAATTAAGAAAACATGAGCTGACTTGGGAAATTCTTTTAATAATAATAATACCAGTTCTCTTAATAGGTAGGGGATTAAACCTGTTTCTTTATACACATTTGTATTCTTCAGTATTATGTATTATCAGTATTATGCAGCTGTTTTAAGTGACTGATATTTGTTCCCAAAACAAATTCTTAGCTATTTTACTAATTTAAAACGCTGACGTTAAAATTCACTCTTTCTTTAAATTTCTGTTTTGATTCCTATGCTAACTAGATTTCCATACAGTACTTCCCCCAGCCTACCCCCCTTCAGATACTTTTTATGTTTATTATAGGTGCCTACCCATGTGTTTATCATACACCACAAAATTTACAGTGAATCAGCACAAATGGACAAAAGGTAATATCTAACCAATGCTTTCCATCAGTAAAAAAACCTGTACAAACTTGAAACTGTTCCATTTGTCCTTCAGGTCTGGACTTTACAACTAAAGTCTTATGTAGATGAGGATCTGGATGCTTTGAACAGGTCAATATTATCAAAACTTCCCTTAACTGGGGATAGATAAGTGATCTCTAGAGATAATGTAATTGCAAAGATATAAGTTCTATGACTTTATGTTTTTTGCAGACCATTTCTGATTTTTATTACTAGCAGGTGGTACTATAGAAAAGCAAGACTATTAAGGTGAAGTCTGGTAACTCTATTCAATACTTGCAAAGTTCACCTTGATATGACGTAGAACCTGGAGCTGAATCCAGACACATCAGTAAGATAAGAATTATAATAAAATCAAATCAATAAAGATACTTTCAGCACTGAATGAGGTCATTCATAAAAAGTGCTTCCTTAGCATAAGGTTTAGCCTTTAGACAGTGCTCAATTAATGTTAGCATAATTGTGCTAACAAGAAATGGTTTAATTTCTCAACCAAATCATCTAAATTACTACTCACTGCAACAAAAGTTGCCCATTAAGTTACTTCAGGAAACCTGTAATGACACATCCTTCTAGGTGACAGGAACCAAAATTATATTTTAGTAATCTCAGGTTCCATCATGATGAAGTTAGTTGAGTTCTCTCATTTTTTTAAAAAAAGTAAGGGTTTATACTATCTTATGCAAGGTGTATATATGTGTGTTGATGGTCTTAAAGCAATGGCTAAAAAATAGTGAGAGCAAACACCAAATTTTAAACCAGGGCTAGAGTGATAATACATCAAGTAGGGTATTTGTTTTTCATGTGCTCTACCTGGCTCCCATCTCTGACACCCCATATGGTCCCCCAAGCACTGCCAGGAGTTATCCATGAGCACAGAGCACCACTGGATGTGGCCCAAACATAAAATTAAGACCAAAGATCTCCAAATTAGCGAGAAGAGGAGTTACTCTCAATTCTAGGTCATTGCAGTACAAGGGTTGGTGAAAATGAGATTTAAACTAAAAACAGCTATTAGTCTACTTAGTATTTTAAAATAAATTCCATTTGGAAAATCCCCATGCTTTGGAAAAGAGCAAATGTCAGTTTCAAGCTAGAAAAGAAATAAGAAGGATAGTCCTAAAAATGATAGGTCGGCTTAATGTCACATAACCTGGGTGATACTGAAACAGATCATCAGAGAATCGATTTATAATCACTCAGAAAACTGAAAGCTAACAAGTGCGATCAAACTGCACGAGAAGCTACAAATCATGCCACGTTAATTTAATAGATGGGCGGATGATGTAAACAAGAGCAGCATAGTGTGGAAAGCCACAGAAGTCTCTTTGGAGCTCAGCACAAGTTCAGAATTTGAGCCTCAGGAGAATTTTTAGAGACACATTCTAAAATTCAGTCTGGATCAGGGGATTTTATAGTTTTCTTATTGATAAACCAAGGTGACTCACTTGAATTATTTTCATAAAAAAAATCCTTGAACCTATTCTCATACTTAAGTTGTCATTAAAACCAAGAAAGGAGTAAGAAAGTAGCTGCTATACTAGGAATTACACATACATTATCTGTAATTTTCTTTCTTTGCCCATTTTTCAATGATACTGCAAATAGTTATTTCATTCACCAGTCAAACGAGAAAACAGGTGCCTAAAAGGGATAAAATGAATCACTCAAGTCCTTATAGCTTGTACATGGTAGAGTAAATGCCCATATTCAAGTCTGTGCCTCCAGAATTTTGATGAATATAAGTAATCAAACTATAATTTATAATAAATGATCACGAATTCATTTCCTGAACAGAAAAATCAAAATAACTCACTTAGTCTTCTCATGCTTCAGGCTATAGAAATTTGGTTAACATGATAATGAAGGACAATCTTTTTTGGTTTATTTGTTTGGGGTCACACCTGGCAGTGTTCTAGGATTACACTTGACTCTGCAGTAAGAGATTACTCCTGGTGGGAATGAGGAACCATATATGGTGCCAGGGATCAAACCCTGGTCATTCATATGCAAGGCAGACACCCTACCCACAATACTATCTCTTCAGTCCCTGAAGAACAATTTTAAGGAAAGGAAACAATGAAAGAATAAAGGTAGTCTCTATATAAAGAAAGATAGTGTTATTAGGCACTCAGTCCTAAATCCTTAGATGATAGCAGGAAGAGGCAAGGGTGAGATGAAAAATAAAACAATTTATATCATAATTTGTGGTCAGGTACATGTGAATTGTAGTAACATTTCTTGGTCATCCCCTGACAGTTTATTTGACTATCTCATTTCCCACAAAAGCAAGATGCATACATACACAGAGAGAGAGAGAGAGAGAGAGAGAGAGAGAGAGAGAGAGAGAGAAAATTTGGGATAATCATCACTTTTTGAGGGAAAACATGCAATTTTATTATATATGGATATATATAATTATACAATGACCCAGATATAAGAAAAGTATGATACCCAAATATAAGCTTTCCTTTATACAGCAAATACTGTACTGTTTATTTCCCCAAACTCAATTAAAGAGATGAAGGGAATTCAGAATGAAGAGACATTAATAATTAACCCTTTCATGTAGAAACGACTTTCCTTAAATGAGTCAAAATTTTAAAAGGAACAACTTTGTATACCAAATGAAACTTAATGCCTAAAATGAACAGAATGAGGCTGATTTGAAATATTAAAAACAAGGTCTAGGTTACTCATAAGAGGGATCTTGACCATTCTAATCAAAATCCAAAAGGTTGTGGAGGAGTTGCAGAATCTTTTTCAACCTAGAAGTGCTTGTACCTGCTTGAAAGACACAAGAGGCCTGCACTGGGTGAGGAGATGGGAGGAGGGCCACTAACATCCTGGGCATCTGAAAAGCCACAAGAGCAGTCAGAGCCACTGTCCTGGCAGGGTCATGCCCACAACTTAAGAGGGAAGAGGTCTAGTGCCTGGGTAGTTAAAGTGGACCATGGCTAATAAAAACTTAGAGGAAACTCTGACCGATGGTTGAGGTCTTGATAAAGAGAGATGGAAGCAAAGAAAAGAGAGAATCTCTTTAAGCTGAAGACAAAGAATTTTAGAGCTGGACCAAGAGGTAAGATGTTCAATAGCCCCTGCCTTTCTCCTGGACAGAAAGTCCACACACTAATTATCTCACAGTGCAGGTGCTACAGTGCAGGTCCTGCAAAAAGTGTGTAAGAACGACAGGAGCTAACATTCCAGTGGTCTTTGGACAGACCCTAAGCTTAGTACTCTTCTTGGGCTGTCACTCACTCCTCCCTGAAATACTCTAATCTAGTCACTGTCTTTACCTGTTCATCTGAGAGGCTCAAAAAATGTGTCCTCTGGCCAAATTAAAAATAGTTATGAAACACTAGAGCTGAAATCTGATGCCATTTGGATCTAACTCCAGATTTTCTTTTGACCATAAAAGGCATACTCAGCACATGATCACAAGTTTCACTTTAATTTTTTTAATGGAGATTCTGTGGTTTACAATACTGTCAATAATTCAGATTTTATATTCACTAAGATTATAAACCAGGCATGTATGAGGCCTTAAGTCATTAGGCTGGCTTTTGTTATCAACATATCTATTTCTGGGTGAGTATTATTCATTAATTTTTTCATTTGAGGACCAAGAAAAACAGGTAGTCAAAAGCAGGCAATTTTGGAAGATGAAGTACAAGGCTTTTTGATACAGATGGAACTTCTTGAAAGTACTCAAATTTTTTAAGTTAGCTCTCCTGGGTGTTCTTTTTAATATGCGTGTCACAGTTGATAAGATGTCAGCAGGAAGGAATCATCTAATACTTACAGCAGACTTCTAAAAAACATAATTGCCCCAGCTGACATGTGTGACTGCTCTTTCATTATCATGTCAAGAGGACAGTTCTGCTTATAAATTGTTTGCAGTGAAAATAAAATAGGAAGCACTTGCTTAAAGTTTATTATAGCCTTGTAGAGTAACATAATTATGATTATAAAGTGTTCTTCCTTGGTGTGAACATTTTATTTGTTCTTCTGAGGAATTCTTTAGATCAGAAAAGAAACTCTTACTTTGGTGGAAGATGTTAAGCATAAAAGTTCCATTCGCGGAAACTCTACTTGAATGCTCAGCCAGGCTCTCTAGAGGACCTGAGCATACTGGCCTACTGTACACGCTTACACAGATTCAGAACTTCCCAGTCTGTTGCCTGCTGCATGCAGTTCTCCTGGGACATCACAGCCCCAAACTAATCTTCAGGACCAGCATCAATCTGCAGTAGGCTTTGAAGTGAACAAGGAATGGAATTTATTAGAGCCAGGGCTGGGATTGAGCTAACTCCCCTGCAAAACAAGCCAGCCAGGAAGTGGTTCTTATACCTGTGAAAATAAATAGGTGAGCCCCAAAGCAGTCATTGTTCCCTACATGTGAAATCCTTGCGTGAACGTTCGTGCAATCGGAGGCGCTGAGATAGGAACGCGGAAGAAATGTCTTGATTGGAGGACTAAGGCTCACTCTGGCTCTTAGCAAAGGCAGAGGGCCTCGTGGACCTCCTTTTATTGATCATGGTACCTCTAAAGGACGCAATATAGTGATGTCACCAAAGCCATCAAAAAACGTTACAGGGAGAACATTGAGGCAATGGAAACATATTGTTTCCTTGTATGGGTAGGCCTATAGCCTCGGGAAATGAATACAGAACTGAGAAGGAAAAGATACAAAACCGAAACTGAAACCTTCTACAGGCACCTGGATTTACATCCCAAAGACAAAGCTGGGCCTGCACCTGAAATCTACAATTTACTATATCAAAGGTCAGGCCTGGCTAACACCATCTGCGTGTCAAAGACCAGCCAGGCTTCTGTGAGAGAAGGAAAAACTGCTCTTTTCCGTATTCTGAAATTATTTTTCTGAAGGCAGCTTGAAGGGGGAAAATGTTCAGCTTCATCCAAACCAGTCAGGACACACGAGAAATCTCGCCCATTTTCATGGGTCCCTATGTTCCTGTCCGTAGTACGGTACAGTATACATGGGCTCGCCCTGATAGCTCAGTCCAGCCCCAACAATTTTCAATTTTCAGCATTTACCCAACTTCAGGAACTAGAAGCAGCTTTCAGACGACCTTATCCCAGGCTTCCTTTTGTGGATGAAGCAACTAAAACAGTCAAGACTGAAAGTTTTATCTGTGGTTAAACTGCAGCATCCTGGGTGGAACTGGAGGATACCATGCTGGGTGAGGTCACTCAGAAGACATAAATAAGAGTGATCTCACTCGTAAGCAGGACTTAAAGAGACATAGTGAGGCAGCAACAAAGGGTCAAAGGCAACACAATGGGAGACTGTGAGCTGCTGGGGAAGAGAAGGCAGATTGAAAGGAAGAGGCTTTGGGGTCCTTGGAAGTGAAAGGTGGGTACACTGCTGCTAGATGTGATGCTGAAATTATGCATACATAAAACAATCACTAACAGTTTTGTGAATCACACACCTTCAATCAATAAAATAAAATAACTGCTTTTAGAAGGACACCGAGAAGCAGACTCAACATTCCTAACTTCAGTTCCCATGGTATTTTGTCTAAAAAACGTGAAACACTGGATACCAAATAGAAGTCACTGTCACTGTCCTCCTGTTGTTCATCAATTTGCTCAAGCAGGCACCAGTAACGTCTCCATTGAGAGACATGTTGTTACTGTTTTTGGCATAACAAATATGCCACGGGGAGCTTGCAATGCTCTGCTGTGCGGGCAGGATGCTCTCGGTAGCTTGCCTGGCTCTCTGAGAGGGACAGAGGAATAGAACCCGGGTAGGATGTGCAAGGCAAACATCCTACCCACTGCAATCAGAAAAAAAAATGTGTCTTTGGTGTCCCTCATCTCTCTGTTCTGATTCTAGAATGAATGAAATGAAAACCTGGAGAATCAGGTGGGCTGTTTCTATGAAGTAAGCAGTCTGTGTCCAGCTGTGTGTACGCTTCACTGTCCAGAATTCAGTCCATGGCCTCAAACAACTTCCAGAAAAAATACAGTGAATTTGGAGCTCAGGAAAGAAATAAACTGGGGAAAATATATATGCCTTTTTAGTCAAATATTTGGCTTCTATGATATTTTTATTTTCCTATAATTCTCTTGATCAGAAACCACTGATTGACTAGGAAGTCAGATCTTTTTAAGAAACACAATGTGGAAGCCCAAGCAATAATACAGCAGCAAACCTGTGTTCGATCCCCAGCACCCCATATGGTCTTCAGAGCCCTGCCAGGAGTTATCCCTAAATATATAGCCAGAAGTAAGCCCTGGGCACCATGAGGTATGATCAAAACTAAACAAATAAAAACAGGCAACTTAAGCCAATACAAGATTATGCAATGAATACTTCCCTAATTTTTCCCCTTCCCAAATTTAAGCCATTTGCTAAGATAACTGTGAGATTATTATTATAACTGCCTTGCGTGTGGCTGACCTGGGTTCAATTCCTCTGTCCTTCTTGGGGAGCCCGACAAGCTACCAAGAGTATCTCACCCACATGGCAGAGCCTGGCAAGCTCCCTATTGCATATTCGATATGCCAAAAACAGTAACAACAAGTCTCACAATGGAGACGTTACTGGTGCCCATTCAAGCAAATCAATGAACAACGGGAGGACAAGTGCTACAAGTGCTAAGATAATTGTACACTAGGACAAGGAATGTCCAGAATATCAATTTACAGTGTGGAACAGTGGTAAAGATCAAACCTGGAGGGTCAGATATGCAGAGCATGTATTTTACCATTGAACTATTTTCCCAGCCCAGAATTTCCAAACTTTTGGAGGAATGTAAGATAAAGGATTAGACCTCATACTCATCAGAATTCAAAATATCATACCAATTCCCTTATCAAAGTAAATGTCTTTGGCAGTCAAGTGATAAAAGACTGTTAGAGAATTTCCAATATAACACAGGCCTACCTGTCTTATGGTTATTTCTCAAACTTCAAGTATATAACTGGATAGATATATTAGCAGTTAGAAGATGCCTCACATTTTTAAGCTAAATAATAGCTAAGAGTTATTTTGGTAGGAAAAGCCAAGTGCAAGCCTCTGAAACTGACCCACACTTGCCCAAAATAGTAAGTTACAAACAATAGTGTATCCTCCATACTCTCATAATTTATTTTCAAAGATTAGCACTAATTGAAAGGAGGTAAAGATACCCTTTCAGTAACAGTATTGGAAACCACAGTGCCTAAAAGGAAAAATAAGAGGAAGAGAGGAAGAAGGAAAGTGTTTAACGTAGGCTACAGAGGTAAGGTGGGGGGAGGCAGTCAGGAGGGAAACTGGGGACATTGGTGGGGGAGAAATGTGCACTGCTGAAGGGATGGGTGTTGGAACATTGTATACTGAGACTCAATCATGAACAACTTTCTAACTGTATATCCCATGGCAATTCAATACAAAAAATTTTAATAAAATTCAAACAAAAAAGAATGATTAGCACTAACCTCCAAGATTGAAAGAAAACAATGATGGTACTGTCTATCATATCCCCCCTTTTCAGTGTTTTGACATTTGAGGAAAACAGATGAAATGTGACAGATAACAAAGACTATCATAAGTAGGTGGGACCCTCAAGTATAGATTTATTTCAGATATGACACCTCTACAGGAGCAGAATAATATGGCCTCAGACACTTGCTCTACAGGTAGAGAAGAAGTGAGTGTATTCTTCTATCTCCATCAAGGGTGAAGGAACAAAGAGACAGGGACAGAATAACTGTCTTTCTCAAAACCAAGTTAAGGCTCCCATTTTCTGTCAAAGTATAATCAAGAGAGATCTTACACACCTAAAATTTTAGCATTCCTCTATACTTATGACACTTGGCCAATATTGTGAATAACTTGGAAAAATGCATTATGCTAGAAGGTATAAGAAAAAATCCTATGAAGGATATTCAGGAGTTTAGTGATCTGCATTTTATCACATTCCCTCTAAGGTAAAAGGGATTGTTTCAACATGTATCTCCTATGCTTTTTGATTATCTTGTTGAATTTGGGAAGTTGCATTTAGCAGTCTTGAAAACAATAATACTTTATGTCATACATGGCCCAGAAAGCATGATTCTAAAGCTGTGTAGCTCCTAAATTGTAATTCTTTTCTTCTAATTAATGGTTTCCCTCTTCTCTTCTTTCTCTCTTATTCTCATATTTCCTAAGAAAAATATGTTACATAGAGGCAAGAATTGAGAAAATAGGTGAAAAGGGGAAGAGAATGGGGAAATAAGCAGAAGAGAGAAGGAAAATGTAAGGTGAAAAGCAACAGACACAGAATGATTTCACTCATTTTGTGGGATATAAAAAGAAAACATAGTATGAGACTAATGCCCAAGGACAGTAGAAACAAGGGCCAGGAGGATTGGTCCATGGTTTGAAGCCTACCTCAAGTTCTGAGGGGAGAAGGCAACTGTGATAGAGAAGGAACCACTTTGACAATGATAGCTGGAAATGATCACTTTGGATAAGAACTGTGTGCTGAAAGTAGATAAAAGAACAAACATGATAACATCTCAGAATCTGTATTGCAAACTGTAGTGTCCAAGAGGAAAAAGAGAGACAGAGGTACAGAGTGAGAGAGAGTGAGTGAGAGTGAGAGAAGTGTCTGCCATAGATGCAGGCTGGGAGTAGGGGTAGGAGGGACCTGGGGACATTGGTTGTGGGAAGTGTATACAGGTAGAAGGATGGGTGTTGGAACATTGTATGTCTGAAAGCAAACCATGTATAGCTTTGCAACTGTGTATCTCACAATGATTCAATAAAAGGAATAAATAAATAAATAAATAAATAAATAAATAAATAAATAAATAAATAAATAAATGTAGGGTGAAGGAAGAGGAAGAGCAAAGAGAGGGGAGCTAAAGAGAAGTGAAAGAAAAAGAAGGCTTCCTTTGTTTCTTAAATAATAGAGAAACTGGATTTTATGGCCAACATAACTTGTGTGATACAAGTAGAGACCATCAGACACTGTTGATACACCACCCTAGTTTTTTATTCCTTCATTAGTCTCTTCAAACCCTTCAAGTTTTCTTAGGAAATTTGAGCAACTGCATCATGGCAGAGCTTCTCCTTCTACGTGTCTTGCCTTTTTCCTTTCATCTCTTTCCAGGGCTGCAGTATCAAGAGGGCCCTAATTGGCATCCACAGGTACACATGCAGTTACAAAATGCAAAGAAGTTATCACCCTTGACAATGGAGGAATAATCAGTAGGTAAATGATTTACCCCATATCTTCTTTCTTCCCAGAAACAGTTCTGACACATGGTTGATTTAACTTCTGAAAGAGGTGGTCTACACGGGAGGCCTGCTGGACAGCATCTTCACGTGGACTCTTTCTCCTGACCTATTTACTCATCTTGGATCCTCATTCCTGCTACCAGAGATTACACTTCCCCATAAAATCAGAGCAGAGGTCAGGTCCTTCATAGACTCAAAACCAATCTTGAAAGAAGATCTAAAGGGGCTACTGTAAGACAAGGAGGAGCCCCATAAGAACAACAAATCCCACAGAAAGATGACACAAAACCACATCACAATAATCTCTCTCAATGTCAATGGCCTAAATGCACCTATCAAGAGACACAGAGTGGCTAAATGGATCCGGAAATTAAACCCAACATTCTGTTGCCTGCAAGAAACACACCTGAACAAACAGAGTAAACAGAGACTCAAAGTCAAAGGATGGAAAACAATCCTCCAAGCAAACAACCCCCTTAAAAAAGCTGGAGTGGCCATCCTGGTATCCGACAACATAGATTTCAGGATGAAAAAGATCAAAAGGGACAGCGAAGGTCATTTTCTGTTTATCAAGGGATATGTACAACAGGAAGAAATCACACTCTTAAACGTATATGCTCCTAACAAACGACCGGCTAAATATTTAAAACGACTCCTAACAGACTTCAAAGAGGACATCACTAACAGCACAATTGTAGTCGGAGACTTCAATACGGCCTTATCACCTCTAGATAGATCCACAAGAACAAAACTCAACAAGGAAACACTGACCCTGAATGAAGAAATTGAAGAGAGAGGCCTAATAGACCTATACAGGGCCTTACACCCCAAAAAGAAAGAATACACATTCTTTTCCAGTGCACATGGAACATTTTCAAAAATAGACCATGTACTGGGCCCCAGAACATACCTCAATCGAATCGGAAAAATAGAAATTGTATCAACCATCTTTTCAGACCACGATGCGCTGAAGATAGAAGCTAACCACCCACAAATACGGAAAATCAAATCAAACACCTGGAAATTAAACAATTCCATGTTGAACAATGAGTGGGTCAAGAAGGAAATCAAGGAAGAAATCAAAAGATACTTAGAAACAAATGAGAATGAAGACACGAGCTACCAAAACCTATGGGACGCAGCTAAAGCCGTGTTAAGGGGAAAATTTATAGCTCTCCAAGCATTCCTCAGGAAGGAAGAAAGGACCCACATAGATAGCTTGACTTCACGACTCAAGACCCTAGAAAAGGACCAGAAAAAGGACCCCAAACCAGACCAAAGGAAAGAAATAATAAAAATTAGAGCAGAAATTAATGACATCGAAACCAAAAAAACAATCCGAAAGATCAATGAAACAAAGAGTTGGTTCTTTGAGAAAATAAATAAGATTGATAAACCGCTAGCAAGTCTCACAAAGAAAGAAAGAGAGAAAACTCTAATAAATCGAATCAGAAATGAAAAGGGGGACATCATAACAGAAACCAGTGAGATTCAAAAGATCATTAGAGACTACTTTGAAAGTCTTTACGCCACAAAAAAGGAGAACCTAAAAGAAATGGATGGATTCCTTGATTCCTACAATCTCCCAAGACTGAAGAAAGAAGACCTGGAATACCTGAATAGACCCATCAATGTTAAGGAAATTGAAACGGTAATCAAAAACCTCCCCAAAAACAAAAGCCCAGGCCCAGATGGTTTCACTGGCGAATTCTTCCAAACATTTAAAGAAGACCTATTGCCTGTTTTCCTCAAACTTTTCCAGGAAATTGAAAAAACAGGAACTCTCCCAAACAGTTTCTATGAAGCACATGTCTCCCTAATACCAAAAGCAAACAAAGACACCACTAAGAAAGAAAATTACAGACCAATTTCCCTGATGAACACCGATGCGAAGATCCTCAACAAAATACTAGCAAATAGGATCCAACAACTCATCAAAAAGATCATACATCACGACCAAGTGGGATTCATCCCAGGGATGCAAGGATGGTTTAACATTCGGAAATCAATCAACATAATCCAGCATATCAACAAAAGTAAAGATAAAAACCATATGATCATATCAATAGATGCAGAGAAAGCATTTGACAAGATCCAACATCCTTTCATGATGAAAACCCTCGCCAAAATGGGGTTTGGAGGAACTTTCCTCAAGATAGTCGAAGCCATCTACGGCAAGCATTATCCTCAACGGGGAAAAACTAAGGGCCTTTCCTCTGAGATCAGGCACAAGACAAGGATGCCCACTCTCACCACTCCTCTTCAATATAGTACTGGAAGTACTTGCGATAGCTATTAGACAAGAAAAAGAGATTAAGGGCATCCAGATAGGAAGGGAAGAAATCAAACTCTCACTATTTGCAGACGACATGATACTATATCTAGAGAAGCCTAAAACCTCTACTAAGAAACTCTTAGAAACAATAGACTTATACAGTAAAGTTGCAGGCTACAAAATCAATACCCAAAAATCCATGGCCTTCATATATGCAAACAATGAGGCTGAGGAAAGGGACATGAAAAAAGCAATCCCATTCACAATCGTGCCCCAGAAAATCAGGTACCTCGGAATCAGCTTAACCAAGGAAGTAAAAGACCTTTACAAAGAAAACTACATAACGCTACTCCATGAAATCAAAGAGGACATGAGGAAATGGAAACATATACCCTGCTCGTGGATAGGGAGAATCAATGTTGTCAAAATGGCAATACTCCCTAAAGCATTATACAGATTCAATGCGATCCCTATAAATATACCCATGACATTCTTCAAAGAAATGGATCAAGCAATCCTAAAATTCATATGGAATAACAAACGTCCAAGGATAGCTAAAACAATTCTTGGGAAAAAGATGATGGGAGGCATCACCATCCCCAACCTCAAACTTTACTACAAAGCAGTAACAATTAAAACAGCATGGTACTGGAACAAAGGCAGAGCCGTAGACCAATGGAACAGGGTGGAATATCCCTACACACAACCCCAAATGTATGACCATCTAATCTTTGATAAGGGAGCAAGAGATGTGAAGTGGAGCAAGGAAAGCCTCTTTAACAAATGGTGCTGGCACAACTGGACAACCACATGCAAAAAAATGGGTTTAGACCTTGACCTGACACCATGCACAAAAGTCAGATCAAAATGGATTAAAGACCTCAACATTAGACCACAAACCATAAGGTACATTGAAGACAAGGTCGGCGAAACCCTCCACGATATTGAAGATAAAGGTATCTTCAAAGGTGACACGGAACTAAGCAATCTAGTAAAAACAGAGATCAACAAATGGGACTACATTAAACTAAAAAGCTTCTGCACCGCAAGAGATACAGTGACCAGAATACAAAGACTATCCACAGAATGGGAAAGGATATTTACACAATACCCATCAGATAAGGGGTTGATATCAATGGTATATAAAGCACTGGTTGAGCTCTACAAGAAGAAAACATCCAACCCCATCAAAAAATGGGGCAAAGAAATGAACAGAAACTTTACCAAGGAAGAAATACGAATGGCCAAAAGGCACATGAAAAAGTGCTCTACATCACTAATCATCAGAGAGATGCAGATCAAAACAACCATGAGATACCACCTCACACCACAGAGACTAGCACACATCCAAAAGAACAAAAGCAACCGCTGTTGGAGAGGATGTGGGGAGAAAGGGACCCTTCTTCACTGCTGGTGGGAATGCCGACTGGTTCAGCCCTTCTGGAAAACAATTTGGACGACTCTCAAAAAATTAGATATTGAATTCCCATTTGACCCAGCAATACCACTGCTGGGAATATATCCCAGAGAGGCAAAAAAGTACAATCGAAACAACATCTGCACATGTATGTTCATCGCAGCACTGTTTACAATAGCCAGAATCTGGAAAAAACCCGAATGCCCCAGAACGGATGACTGGTTGAGGAAACTTTGGTACATCTATACAATGGAATACTATGCAGCTGTTAGAAAAAAGGAGGTCAAGAATTTTGTAGTTAAGTGGATGGGCATGAAAAGTTTCATGCTGAGTGAAATGAGTCAGAAAGAGAGAGACAGACATAGAAAGATTGCACTCATCTATGGTATATAGAATAACAGAGTGGGAGACTAACACCCAAGAACTGTAGAAATAAGTACCAGGAGGTTGACTCCATGGCTTCGAGGCTGGCCTCACGTTCCGGGGAAAGGTCAGCTCAGAGAAGCGATCACCAACTACATTGTAGTCGAAGGCCATGTGGGGGAAGGGAGTTGCGGGCTGAATGAGGGCTAGAGACTGAGCACAGCGGCCACTCAACACCTTTATTGCAAACCACAACAGCTAATTAGAGAGAGAAAACAGAAGGGAATGCCTTGCCACAGTGGCAGGGTGGGGTGGGGGGGAGATGGGATTGGGGAGGGTGGGAGGGACACTGGGTTTACGGGTGGTGGAGAATGGGCACTGGTGAAGGGATGGGTTCCCAAACTTTGTATGAGGGAAGTATAAGCACAAAAGTGTATAAATCTGTAACTGTACCCTCACGGTGATTCTCTAATTAAAAATAAATAAATTAAAAAAAAAATCAGAGCAGAGGTGCCAACTGCCTATGTTTCTGTCTTTTTGAGAACTAATAGGGGCTTATGCACTTACAATGGTTAATTTTATTTTTGTTACAATTATTATCACTACATAGATTTGTTGAAATACTGATAATTATTGATATATTTAAAGTTCTTGGAAGCAATGCCTAAATATTATCATCATCATTACCATTATTATTATGGATTCTCACCAGCTACATCTCCAGCCCCCTTAAAATGTTATATTCTATAAAAAATTAAATTTTTCTATGAGTGAGAGGGCAGATTTCAAGGTGCCCCATCTTGCATTGGGGAAAAGGGGGATAGGAGAAGAGGGTCCTAGGAGTGGTGAGAGAAGACAACTAGAAAGCATACTGAGGTGGTCCTCCAAATCTTCAGACTATTCTAAATCCCTATTTTCTATTCAAATCCCTTGCTAGGAACTTATGCATCACTATTAGTTGGGAGTAAACAAGGTTGCTTTTGATTTTGTGGCATCCTACAATATTTATTTGAAAACATGTGTATATACAAGCTACCCCACTACACACACACACACACACACACACACACACACACACACACACACACACACACACACACACTGTTTTGTCTTTCTATCTAGACAGGAGGACCTACTTGCAACTCACCCTACCCAGGTGCTAATGTATGCTGAGCAGACTCAGACTCCGGGTTCTCTGAAAGCTGGTTGGTTGGCTGTTGGGCAGCTGAACAAGCTTCCCTGTTGCTGCTCCTTCCTGACCCCTCTTATGAGCAGTCTCATTTGTATTTCACCATCTGGATTCACAGCCAAGAGTAACCTACTTGTCTCTAGTGTTTCTTTTCTAAGGTTTCATGGTTGCTTCTTTTCTGGTAAGATTTTTTCAGGCAGAGAAATGTATTATTTTGTTTTAATAAAGTACAAAGAGTTCTTCCGCTGGAGCCATAGCACAGCAGGTAGGGCATTTGCCTTGCATGTGACCGACTCCGGTTTGATTCCTCTGTCCCTCTCAGAGAGCCCGGCAAGCTACGGAGAGTATCCCACCTGCACAGCAGAGCCTGGCAAGCTCCCCGTGGTGTATTTGATATGCCAAAAACAGTAACAACCCAAAAGGAGAGAGAGAACAAAAGGGAATTCCCTACCACAGAGACAGGATGGGGTGGGGGTGGGGAGGTCTAGGGTGGGGATGGTGGGAGGGATACTGAGATTATTGTTGGTGGAGAATGGGCACTGGTGGAGGGATGGGTACTCAATCATTCTGTGACTGGAACACAAGCACTAAAGTTTATAACTCTGTAATTATACCTCACGGTGATCCACTAATAAAAAAAAAAGTAACAAGTCTCACAATGGAAACGTTACTGGTGCCCACTCCAGCAAAATCGATGAACAATGGGGATGATAGTGCTAAGTGCTACAAAGAGCTCTTATATGTTTAGAACCTCTTCCTGTTCACCTGCTGTCCATCCTGGCCACCCTGATTGGCCAGGGGTCCCTGCCTGCATCATAGAACCCGGCCTTCAACAAATATAAGGGTATGGTTGTATGGGGTCAAAGTTGAGAAAGATGACAATGAGTCCCTATGCTTCCCAACTCCAGACTTCATGTAGTCCATGCTAGTGTCTGGGTGGAGGTTGGGGAGTTCACAAGTAAAATATGTGGAATAGGAGGACAGTTATATCCACATTAACCCCCATTTTTCTTGCATCCTTTTTCCTTGTTTATTTCAGCGGTGTTCAGTTCACCAACAGTCTGCCTGAGGAGCTGACTCTTGCTATTTTGATTTCTTTCACCATTTTCAAAATTAAAGAGGCTCTATTTTTATTCTAGACCTGCCTTCCTCACCTTCTCACCATATTGCTTGGATGATAATCTGTCAAGAGGGAACCTGCTTACCCACACTGGGTGCCACTAAATTGCTCATCTTTGTCAACTGAGGGGATAGCAGTTGCTGTTTTCCCTTATATACAGCAAATTCTAGGCAGCAGGAGGCTCACGGGGGTCAGGGCTCAGCGTGTGCCATATTGTTCCTCACCAATGATTTTGCTTTTGTGACTCACTTACTTAGATCAAAGATTCTCCACATAAGGAATCTTATCCTTAAGAGTCTATTTTTAAAAACCCCTCTCAAGGATTTCTTTAAATAACAGATATGTTAATCCTAGGGCATGAAGCAAGAAGGGCACAGACCTTTTGCTCTACTGCTCTAATGATGATTTTCACAAATACTGTTTTGATATTTGGGAATAGATAAAAAGTTGTACAATTAAGGGCAAAAGGCTCGATGTACAACAATATTCTATACCTAAAAAGGCTCAATGTACAAATGTATTCTATAGCCAAAAGGCTCAGTCTACAAAAAAATTTTATAACTCATTAAAGAAATTTATGGCTTTTGGCTTCACTGTATCACTGGACCACTGTCATCCTGTTGTTCATTGATTTACTCGAGCGGGCTCCAGGAATGTCTCCATTGTCCCAGTCCTGAGATTTTAGCAGCCTCTACTTACTCATCTTTCCCAATGATTGGAGGCTCTTTCAGCATCAGGGGAATGAGACCTTTTTTTGTTACTGGTTTTTGGTATTTTGAATATGCCACGGGGAACTTGCCAACCTCTGCCATGCAGGAACTTTTGGCTTAAAACTAAGTAATCCAACATTTGTACCAAGGACAGCAGTGCCTCATCCATGATGAATAAACAACAGGGAATTCTGAATTCACTGGAACTCTAAATGCCCCAGAATTTGGGGAACTTGTCAACTTCTTTGAAAGAAAGAAGAAAACCAGAGAAACTTGTTTTTATCTCTAGATTCCATAATGCAAACCAAGCACATCTTTATCAACAAATTTGCATTTTGTTCCAATCTCTAGCCTAACTTCTGTAGTTAGTTCTATCTGGCTGCAAGAAATAGAAGCTAAGTCAAATTACTTCAAGGAACACAACCCTGGGCATAGAGGATGGGAGTGGAGGGATGACTCAAGGGCATGTGGTGTCCCACAATGTGTTCCTGATGACCCCAGCAACACTGGTCCTGAGCAGCACTGCATCAAGGCTGAGCACTGAACCACCTGCATTGCACAGCCCAAATATTCCCAGTAGAGTTTCCCTGGTGTCTCTGAACCCTACTTAGGAAAGTAGTGTTTCCCACCACCATTCAAAACAACAAACAATAATACTGGACTCATTAAAGGGATGTACAAGCATAAGCCCAGATCTCTGTAAGGGTGTCCCTGAGTCCAGGTTTTCAGGGAGAGGAATGTCATTGTTCCTTCTTAAGGCAGGGAAAGTGATTCTTTTTTTTTTAATTTTTTTTTTATTTTATTGAATCACCGTGAGATAGTTACAGGCTTTCATGTTTGGGTTACAATCTCACAATGATCAAACACCCATCCCTCCACCAGTGCACATTCCCCACCACCAAAATCCCCAGTATCCCCCCCTTTCCACCCACCCCCTGCCTACATGGCAGACAATATTCCCCATACTCTCTCTCTACTTTGGGGCATTATAGCTTGCAACACAGACACTGAGAGGTCACCATGTTTGATCCATTATCTACTTTCGACATCCATCTCCCATCCCAATTAGTTCCTCCAGCCATCATTTTCTTAATGATCCCTTCTCTATTCCATCTGCCTTCTCCCCTCCGCTCATGAAGCAGTCTTCTAGCTATGGGGCAATCCCCCTGGCCCTTGTATCTACCGTTCTTGGGTGTCAGCCTCATGTGATGTTATTTTTTACTCCACAAAGGAGTCTGTCCCTCTCCTTCTGACTCATTTCACTTAGCATGATATTCTCCATGTCTATCCATTTATAAGCAAATTTCATGACTTCATCTCTCCTAACAGCTGCATAGTATTCCATTGTGTAGATGTACCAAAGTTTTTTAACCAGTCATCTGTTTTAGGGCACTCAGGTTGTTTTCATATTTTGGCTATTGTGAACAGTGCTGCAATGAATATATAGGTACAGATGTCATTTCTACTGTGTTTTTTTGCATCCTCGGGATATATTCCCAGAAGTGGTATTGCTGAGCCACAAAACATACCCCCATAAAATTAAAAAGATAGAGATTGTATCAATGATCTTCTCATACCACGATGCACTGAAATTAGAAATAAATCACACACACAAACAGAAAAGGAAATCAAACACCTGGAAATTAAACACCTCACTATTAGACAATGAGTGGCTTAGAAAGGAAATCAAAGAGGAAATCAAAAGATTCCTGGAAACAAACGACAATAAGGACACGTTACCAAAACCTATGGGACACAGCAAGAGCTGTGTTAAGAAGAAAGTTCATAGCTCTACAAACATTTCTCATGAAGGAGGAGTAAGCCCACATAAGTAACTTAACCTCACAGCTTAAGAGCTTGGAGAATGACCAACAAAAGGAGCCCAATCCGAACAGGAGGAGGGAAATAATAATACTCAGAGCAGAAATTAATGAGATGGAAACCAAAAAAACAATCCGAAAGATCAATGAAACCAAGAGTTGGTTCTTTGAGAAAATAAACAAGATCGATAAACCTCTAGCAAGACTCATAAAAAAAGGGAGAGAGAAAACCTTAATAAAAAGAATTAGAAATTAAAAGGGGGACATTACAACAGAAATTACAGAAATTCAAAGGGAAAGTGATTCTGCTATCAATACCATCTTGCAACTTTCTGTTCACACCTCTCTTCAGTCACTGGCTTCTTTGCCCTTTGCTCTCCATCTATCTTTCCTCAAAGTTAGTCTTTGCCAACTTAGAAGATGTCCCCCCACCCATCTCCTGACCAGAGAAAGATGGAAAGAACACAACATTCAGCTTTCAGTGTCCAGCCTATTTTCTGATGCAAACTTCCAGAAGAGCCTGATCTGACTCCCTTGATTGGTGGCTGTTTTATTGTTTACACCTCGCTATGTCTCAGATTGCTGGCTAACCTATCAATTGACAGACTCAGAATCATGTGACCAACTCTGACCCACTCAACAGCCATGCCACACAAGTACCATTTCCCTGATAAGAACTATAGAAAGCAAGAATAAATCTGGGTACAGAATTTACAATGCCAGGATTGGCCAACTCAAGCCCTAATAGTATTCTTTTATAAAAAATTAGTTCTTAATCATGTGTAGGTTTCTGTCACTGCCCAAAAGTAGATTATTCCTATGGCATATTATTTGGTAGGCTATTTGGGAAGCAAGTTTTACTGCCCAAAATTTTTTCCATATTTCTAAATTAACAATAATAATTACCCCCCCTTGAATAACTAACCAAATAAAATAATCCACTTTCACATAGTTGGGGAAACCTGTATAATGTAAAGCTTTCACTAATTTTTCATGTATTTGTATAATTCTAAAATAAATAGTTACCTGAAGGTATAGATTATATTTCAGAGTTCTGAATTCTCTATAGCACTTGGCACAGGAATAAAAGGATACACTTGTTTTATGCAGCTTTACCTAGTTATCACTTAATATTCATCCACTAACTGCCTCAGTATCCCCATTTTTTAAAAGTCTAAAATAAACTTTCCTTAGTTTCTATATGCCATTTTCATACTCTCTAGTATAATTTTACTACTTAACTTGTCCCATGAAGATCTGAAGCTTATGTAATAATTCATTTCAGAAACAATAATAGTCAGGGACCAGAATGTTCTGGGGGTGCATAAAGTCATATGTTAATTTCTTACTAGACTGATAAAAAAAATCAACATAAGTTTAAATAAGAGTTTATGTATAACCCTGAACCAATTATACTGTTTCAGAATCTTTAGGTAATCTGGTTCATTGAAGTTCTGCTGACATTTAGTCTTCCCATTTATGCCAATTATCTTATATTTTGAAAAGGCCAAAGGTAACCCTGTATTGCTAGTTTTATTCTTTTTTCTCAAGATTAGATGCAGAAAGATGATGCTGACTTGCTCCACTTCAGAACTTCTAGACTCATGTAATTCTGAGTTGGGTATAAAACACAATTCATGCATTTGAAAACTCAGAAAAGATAGTATAGTAGCACAGAATATGGTTTAGGAGTTACTTTCTGTCTAGATTCAAGCCCAGCTCTACTTACTAGCTGACAATCATTAAAATTAATTATAGGCAATCATTAAAATTCTTCAAGTCATAGACTATATCTAGAAAATAAAAATCAGATAAAATAGAACATAAAAGATTACTTTTTAGGCACTGGATTACTTTCCAGAAAATCACTTTGTAGGTAATATTTAGTAAATGCTAATTGTTTTTAATGTTAGAATCTATTTTCTTAGATACAAATGAAGATCATAAGACCTTCAAGGTGGTGAATTACCTAATACACTTCACATCCACAGGCTAACATAAGAAGTACTTTAATGGTGAATAGATGACACAATAACTGGGTGAAATCTTATTTTTAAAAAATGAAGTTCAGGAAAAGTCATATGGTTCAGTGGTAGAGCATTTGTCTTGGATGTATCATCATACATCCAAGTGCTGGGTTTGACCCCCAGCACCAAAAAAACAAAAGGGTGTTCAAAACAAACTTCACCCCTTGGCCCTGTAATAAGAAAAGTAATGCAAAATTCATCCTAAAAGAAAATATAATATATGCTATGCATGTTCACTTTACTGAACACTGTCCAGAAGCAACACGAGAAATAAAATGTAAAATATCAACCATTGTTTGGGCTTTGAAGCACTTAAAAATAATTTGTAGAAATAAGTCTTTTTCTTAATTTTTGGTTTTTATTGTTTGGACCACACTCAAAATATTCAAGGGTGACTCCTGCCTCTCAGGGATCATTCCTGGTGAAGCTTGGGGGACCAAATAGGATACTAAGTAATCAAATCTGGGTTGGCCATGTGCAAGGCAAATAGCCTACTCACTATACTATCTCCACTGTTTCTCCACTATACTATGCTCCAGCTCTTGACCTTACAGGAACCCTCAAAATTCAAATCCATGAATGCTTCCCACTCAATCCGATCAGCAATGGCTGACTAGGTCTTACAGCTTATTTGGAGCATCCTACCATCACATTTTGACTTAAGAAATCTGCTTCAGCTGAATAATGCCTGTGACTTTCAGGACTCCACTTATTCCTGAGTTTTGTTCTTTCTTTTCTCCCAAGGCCAAAGATAAAGTTCTCTTTAAGTTAACAGAAAGGATTCTGACCTTCCTACCTATCAATTTTTAAGCGCTTTCAACTTTTCTTTATCTCTCTAACAAGTATCAATGACACTTAATAACCAGCCAATTCTATTGTATTTGAGTGACTTTTTCCCTTGTGCTTTTCAAATGGACTGGAGTGATAGCACAGTGGGTAGGGCGTTTGCCTTGCACGCCAACCCAGTTCGAGTCCTCCATCCCTCTCTGAGAGTCAGGCAAGCTACCGAGAGTATCCCGCTCGCATGGCAGAGCCTGGCAAAATCCCCGTGGCGTACTTGATATGCCAAAAATAGCAACAACAAGTATAACAATGGAGACGTTACTCATGCCCGCTCAAGCAAATCGATGAACAGTGGGACAACAGTGCTATTTTTCAAATACCCAAACCACTGCATTGGAACATTCTTTCAATTTATCCAAGAAAGTTTCTGCAATGGGGCAGAATTTTATGCCAGAGGTGATCTATGCCTCCACATACCACGTGGGACAGTGTTCTTTTAGCAATCCAATTAGTAAAGGAGCCAGACCCAAACCCTTATTGACCTCTTATATTTTTCAACTTCTGAAACAACTACATCAATTGTCTTCTCTGGGAAGCAGATGCTGGGACAGAGCTAAGAATGTAGACTGAAGAGTAGGCTTAAGTAAATGAAATGAAGGAGGAAAGATGGGGCAGAGGGAAATGGCAAGCCATAATGTACATTGTACAAAGTGTTTTCCAGCTCAGCAGGCCTCTCTGGAGCAAAGATGGCCCGTTAGCAGAGTCCCAGCTCAAAGTTGAAGACAGGCCGAAGGACAGGAGCCACAGCAAGTTACCAATGAAGCACATTCCTTTTAACTGAGTCACTAGTCCTCTTTCATTGTGGCTTTGAACAAAGAATCCTTATCAGCCACTACAATAGCTAATTTAATAAGGTTTACCCCTTGGGTGGACCTGAAAATACAATAACCTAATTAAGGCCAGAGCTTCCCGACCAAGCATTTGGGTAAGTACTCTCTGGCTACAAAAGGCCCTCAACTCTCTCTGATGTACAAAAACCCCTACATTTCTCTGATATTTTTGTTACTGTGGACCCACACCCTGGTGCTTTATGTCTACAATAAATAGGAATGACCTAGAAATACTTTTCTAAGACTTTAGTGAAAAGCTTTTACCTTAGAGGTTTCAATGGACAGAATGTTTGTGCCCCAACCCCAATCATATACTGAAGCTCTAATCCCAAGATGCTATGACTGGGAGGTAGGACCTTTGGTAGGGAATCAGGTCATGAGGATTACCACTTTTATAAGAGACCAGATACTGGACACAGGGTACAAGCTTTTGGTTATGAGAATAAGAAAATTAGAGAACCAGTGTACAGCACGGTTTTTGATAACTAATAATACTGTAACATATATTTGACTGTTGCTAACAGGTAGGATTTTTAATTCTTTTGCCACTATAAAGAAGTAATACCTTGTCAGACGAGGGAAGTGCTAATTAATGACAGTTATCATTTTGCAACATATATATAAATAAACAAGTTATGCACTTTAAACTTACATATTATATGTCGATATAATTTATCAGTAAATTGTTATCAGTAAAACTCTATTCCATTTCTGCCCTGATTTGTAAACTACCAGGATAAATTATTCTTGGTTGAACATACTTTTCTTTTAAAACTTTAAATAATCCCTTCTATCTTGTATGGTTTGTGGATAAACTTATGGAAATTCCCTTGTATGTAATTTGGTTTGCCAATGCATTCTAATAATAGTATATCTTGGCCGGGTGTCTTGGGGTATTTTTGTTTGGGACTCTTGAGTCTCCTGTATTTAGTTCATTTCCCAAATTAGGGAAGCTTTTGGCTATTATTTCTCCAAAGGGGCTCCTAACCCTTTATCCTTCTCTAGGACTCTTGCCGTATAGACACTGTTGCTCTTGATTTAGTTCCACCGGGCTCTCATACTGTTTTCATATTTTATAATCCTTTTTTTTCTAATTGCTATTCTGTCTGGATATATTCAAGCATACTTTCTAAATCATTATTCCATCAACAGTTTCCTCTTGTTTACTATTTAGTTGATCTATTATAGTCTTTAGCACCCAACTGTATTTTATTACTAGTTTACAACATGGAATTTTATGGGTTTTGCCTCACACTTCCATATTAGCTATTGTATCTTATGTCCATCATTTCCCTTTAAGCTATTTAAGATTTCCTCTGCACTTGTTACTAATCTTGTTTGTTTTCTGATTTCATTTAACATTGCTACAACCGTTTTTAAACTCTTCCTCGGGCAAGCTACTTAGTTCCACTACATTTGAACTCTTTCCCAGATTTTTGCTTTGTTCCATCACTTGTAGAAAATTCCCATTTCCTCATATTGTTTAATATTGTATATTAATGTGAGTTGAATGGAGCCACTCTTCCCTTGGCTGGCTGAGAAACCTGAGACGAAACTCCAAGGCAGCAAGATGTAGCCCAGGAATATTCACTCAGGATGCTCTAGTGTCCAGTGCTTTGTGTACTGGCTTTGCTGCATGAGAGGGCAGAATCAAGGTGTCCAAGGTTGTGCAGGAGTGTGCACCCGACAGTGCAAGCCTTCTAAGGGGCTGCTAGTGATCCAAGATGTACAACCTTCCTCTCTAGGCTGAGTCCACACTGGCAGCCTTCCCAGATGACTCAGGTTAGCTCTGTCACCTCATCCTGACCTGTAGGTTCTGCCACCCGTGTATCTCACAGGAGGGCAGACTGGAGAGAGTGATTTGAGAGCTACAGGTTTAGGTGTGATTAGCCTGTAGACTCAGCCATGGTCACCGGCCTAGTAGAATTCTCAAAAGTCTATGGGAACTGCCAGTATCAAAGCTTGATGCCCTTATAAGCTGCTTTGGAGTTTGACTAGAGAGAAGAAGCCCCATGGGGTGGGGGTGGGGGTAGAAGGGCAGGGGCAGCAATAGAAAGGCAGGAAGGGCATTTGCCTTGCACACAGCCAACCTGGGTTGGATCCCCAGCACCACATATGCCCCACACCACCCCCCACATCACCTCCAGAACTGATTCCTAAGTGCAGAGAAAGAAATAACCCCTGAGCATCACCAGGTCTAGCCCCAAGATGAAAGAGAAAAACAAAAAGGAAAAAAAGAAGTTCCATAGGGAAACATAATCTCAGCAAGAGCTCCAGAAAGCTCAGTTGTCTAAGCCTTGTGGTGGGGGGAGGTGGGTGGGGGTGGGCAGTGTCACAGGCTTGATTGTTTGTCCTCACCCTGGTCCCAAGTCAAATGACCTCAGGTAACCCAGCAGTAGGGGGTGGGCTATCTTCCCTTCAGCACTGGCCCATCACTCTTTCATGGCTGTCTTGAGTCGTCCTCTCAACCCTTGTCAATGTCTGTCTGTCTGCTCAGGTACTTGGTCCTGAAACACCTACAGGGAAACCTCTTCATTTTGCACCAGGTAGTGCTCCTTTTCAGGGCTCACACTCCCTTGCAGGGTTGCTCCTCCAGCCCTCTGATCCTGTTTTAGAACCTGTTTTACCAGGAGAGTTCACTTGAAAATGCCAGAGAAACATGAAGTCTGGTGTCAGCTTTTCATCTCTGCCATCTTTGATTCCATGCTAAGATTATTTGTTTTAGCAGTCCAAGACTGGGCTAGCAGATAAAGAGCTCCCAAGTAATTATGGAGGAAACTAGCCTTTTTTCCCCTAAACATTTAATCAGAATATATCTCTTAACAACCCAGGTTCGATTCCTGCATCCCTCAAGCCCGGCAAGCTACCTAGAGTATCCCGCCCACACGGCAGAGCCTGGCAAGCTCCCCATGGCATATTTGATATCCCAAAAACAGTAATAACAAGTCTCACAATGGAGATGTTACTGGTGCCCGCGTGAGCAAATCAATGAACAATGGCGCGACAGTGCTACAGTGTTATATCTCTTAATTGGTAGAGAAAATATTAAGGATATACAACTGACATATACATTAAAATGAAGAACTGGGGTGCTGAAGTAGGATGTTACGTGGATGCTTGTGTGAAGAACAGTGAACCCATGTTAGATCCCCAGAATCTATGTGATCTCTGAGTCTCTCTGAGTGAATCTTGTGCACAGAGACAGGAGTAAGCCTTGAGCAAAGCTCAGTGTTCCCAAATTTATATATATAAGTATATATTAAAAATTGGTTCTCTTAAGTTCTCTTAACCTCCTAGACACAGAGGGCGAGGGGAAGGCAGGAAGAGAAGAGCAAAGTGGGAGACACAAAAGAAATGGGGAGCGAACAGAGTACAAAAGAATAATTTATATTTTACTGTACTAGTAATTAAGGGGGTTTTAGGGGAGTGTGGGGTCAACCCAGCAACGCCTAGAGATCATTCTTAGAGGGGTGCAGGGAACCCTGTGCAGTGTCAGGGACCAACCCCAGGTTGCTATGTCCAGGACAACTGCCTTACCCACTGTGAATATCTCCAGCCCTCTTTGTGTGATTTTTTTTAATGACTCACCGTGAGGTACAGTTACAGACTTACAAACTTTCATGCGTACATTTCAGTCATACAATGAGCGAGTACCCATCCCTTTACCAGTGCCCATTCTCCACAACCAATGATCCCAGTATCCTGCCCATCCCCCCACCCCACCCCACCTCTGTGGCAGGGCATTCCCTTTTGCACTCTTTCTCTCCTTATGGGTGTTGTGGTTTGAAATAGAGGTATTGAATGGCCATCATTTGGTATATAGTCTACTTTCAGCCCACATCTTCCATCCCAAGCAGGCCCTCCAAGCACCCCATGGGAATATATTCATTCTCTGAGCTACCTTTTCCCCCAGCTTGTGAGGACAGCTTTCAAGCAATGGAGCAATCCTCCTGGTATTCATCTCTACTATTCTTGGGTGTAAGTCTCCCATTCTGTTACTTTATATTCCACAAATGAGTACAACTATGTCTGTCTCTCTCTCTTTCTGACAATTTCACTTAACATGATACTCTCCATGCTGATCCATCTATATGTAAACTTCATGACTTCATCCTTTCTAACAGCTACATAGTATTCCATTGCGTAGATGTACAAAAGTTCCTTTAACCAGTCATCTGTTCTTGGGCACTCGGGTTTTTTCCAGATTCTGGCTATTATAAATAGTGCTGCAATGAACATACAAGTGCAGATGTCATTTATACTATATATTTTTGCATCTCTGGGATATATTCCCAGAAGTTGTATTCATGGGTCAAATGGGAGCTCAATTTCTAATTTTTTGAAAAGCATCCATGCGGTTTTCCAAAAGGGTTGAACAGTCAGCATTCCCACCAGCAGTGAAGGAGAGTCCCTTTCTCCCCACACCCATGCCAACACTGGTTGCTTTTGTTCTTTTGGATGTGGCCAGTCTCTGAGTGAGATGATATCTCATTGTTGTTTATATCTGCATCTCCCTGATGATTAATGATGAAGATCATTTTTTCATGTGCCTTTTGTCCATTCGAATTTCTTCTTTGAGAAAGTTTGTGTTCATTTCATTGCCCCATTTTCTTATGGGGTTGGGTGTTTTCTTCTTGTAGAGTTCAACGAGTACCCTGTATATCCTTGATATCAATCCCTTATCAGATGAGTATTGGATGAATATCTTTTCCCACTCTGTAGATCATCTTTGTATTCTGGTCACTGTATCTTTTGAGGTGCAGAAGCTTCTTAGTTTAAGATAGTCCCATTTGTTTATCTCTTTCCACTTGCTTGGTCAGTAGGGTGTCATCTTTGAAGATACTTTAGCTTCAATGTCATGGAGGATTTTGCTGACCTTGTCTTCAGTGTATTCAGAATTGCTTCAGCCATTCACGGAGGTTTGTTGTTCCATGTGAATTTCAGAAGTGTTTGATCCATTTCTTTGAAGAATGTCATGGGTATTCTTATAGGTATCTCACTGAATGTATAAAATGCTTTGGGAAACATTGTCATTTTGACAATGTTAATTCTCCCAATCCATGAGGAGGGGATATGTTTCCATTTCCTCACATACTGTTTTAGGAAACTAGCCTTTTAATTGACCCATTAAGCCATGCATTGAATATATAAAGGCAAGCCTTCCTACCAACCCCATTGCTTCACTGCTTCAATATTTAAACAAACTTCTTTGCCAATTTTGTAATGAGAAAATTCAGAACCTTGATCTGGGAACTCAAGTTTTGTAGTACATATGGACAAAAGCAAGCACAGTGCTGTGTGTTCATAGGTGGCCACCCTAACTTGTTTGGAGCCCAGGAACATGGACACATAAGAACAAGATAATGCAACCACCACTCCAGCCCACCCACCCCTACCCCACCACACACACACACACACACACACTGAAAACAAGGAATTGCAAAATCAATACCATCATAAAAAAAGAAGAGGAAAAGATTTCAGAGCAAAAAAATTAAACAAGAGTTGTATTTTCAGGAAAAAAAGTAAAAATAAGAGCCAAGAAAAAGGCTGAGAAGATAATGAAGAAGATTGATTAAAAAAAAAAAAAAAAACAGCACCGCGGGTAGGGCGTTTGCCTTGCATTCGGCCAACCCAGTTTTGATTCCCAGCATCCCATATGGTCCGCTGAGCACCACCAGGAGTAATTCCTGAGTGCAGAACCAGGAGTAACCCCTGTGCATCGCCAGGTGTGACCCAAAAAGCAAAAAAATATTTATATATATTAAAAAAAAATTTAATTTAAAAAAAAGTCTGGGGCTGGAGCAATAGCACAGCAGGTAGAGCGTTTGCCTTGCACTCAGCCAACCTGGTTTCAAGTCCCAGCATCCCATATGGTCCCCTGAGCAATGCCAGGAGTAATTCCTGAGTGTACAGCCAGGAGTTACCCCTGTGCATTGCCAAGTGTGATCCAAGAAGCAAAAAAAAAAAAAAAAGTCAGCCTACTCCTATTTTAACAAAATAAAAAGGTTCAGGGAGAATATGTCCTACTCTTTAAATCTGGCCACAAACAGCTCAAAGCTGCAGTTTTACCAATATGAGTAATATCAAATGAGGAATGTCTGGAGTAGGGAAGACTTTCCTGAAGCCATGGCAAAGGGAACCACAGATGTTGGGAATGCCAGCAGTGAAACAGGAGAATTAGGCATTGAGGGACTGTCTGAGCAACTGTCTGCAGGAGAGTGGAGGCATTTGGGCTGAAAAGAAGAGATTTTGCTCGTAGCTACTGTGAACTAAAAGGAAAAATATTGCTAACATTGATTTATGTCTTAATTATATTGCTGAGGTTGTTGTTGCTTGGGAAACCATTGACTACTAAAATAATAATGCCAAAGAGATAGCCAAATTAAAAGTATCAATTTTAGAAATGATAGAAAACATTTATTAAAAGGAAAGCAGAAGAGAACCAACATTTGCAAAGCAACTACCTGTTTTTTATCTGTTTGGTCAGTAATGTATCCACCACAGAACCAAAATGTTTCTTTAATTTATAAAAAACTCAATAGATATTTGCTTCAGAAAAATGAATGATTATTGCAGTTTCTATTTCTCAGATGGCAAAACCAAGACTCAGGCAGAGTATTACACTGCTGAAATTAGCTAAACAAGATGTGAAGTCCAATCTCTCTGACATCATGAAGTCCCACCGCCCTGAAAGACTTTTCACTAAAAGTACAACTTCAAAGTTACTACTGAGTTCCATAATATTTAAACTCTACTGTACATTAACAAAAAGAAGTGGATAGACCTAGTTCATGACTCACCTTGATTTTTAATTCATCTGAATTAAGTTCAATGAGTAATATTGACAAAGTAATTCATGAGACAGCTCTGATATAAATCTTAAGAAACTATTTTATATGCCTATACATGAGGAGAATTGGGCTATAAAATTGGGTTTCTGGTGGCCTCAGTTCTGCCACCAAATCCAGGACTTGTTTTGACTCTTTTATTACTGATTCCCTTGCTTCAACTCCCTATATCACACATATGCATGAAATCGTCTCATATTTGTTTTTATTCTCCTAATTTATTTTTCTTAGTATATGTCCCTCTGGACTGGAGTGATAGCACAGCGGGTAGGGCGTTTGCCTTGCACACGGCTAACCTGGGTTCGATTCCTACATCCCCCTCAGAGAGCCCGGCAAGTTACCGAGAGTATCCCGCCCACACGCCAGAGCCTGGCAAGCTTCCAGTATGCCAAAAACAGTAACAAGTCTCACAGTGGAGATGTTACTGGTGCCCACATGAGCAAATCAATGAACAACTGAATGACAGTGCTACAGATACGTCCCTTCAGTTCCATTAACTTATTCCATTTGTTGTCATACACAGCAACAATTCATCTTTTCTTATTGCTGAGCAATATTACATTGATCACATCTATTTTGTCTACTCATATGTTCATCATCATCATCATCATCATCATCATCATCATCATCCCGTTGATTGTGGATTTTCTAGAAAGGTCTCAGTAACGTCTCAATTCGTCCTAACCCTGAGATTTTAGAAGACTCTCTTTACTCGTCCTTCCCAATGGTTCTGCATTGGAGCCTCTTTCAGGGTCAGGGGAATGAGACCCATCATTGTTATTGGTTTTGGCATATAAATATACCACGGGAAGTTCGCCAGGCTGCCACATGTGGGCAGGAAACTCTCAGTAGCTTGCCAGGTTCTCCAAGAGGGAGAATTAGGCTATAAGTTTCTGAGAGCTTGGTTTTATAGTCTCTGGATGTTGGCTGTTGATGGGATTACATGGCTCCAGGGGCAGTTTCTGGGTGTGACCGCCTAGCTACTGGAAAATGGGGGATCTGGGCGGAAGAGGCCTAGTCCCAATCCTAACAGGCTTGGAGATCTCAGCCCCGGGTCCTACACACTCATATGTTCATGAACATCCAAATTATTTTCATATCTTGGCTGTAAACAGAGTTGAAGTGAGCGTGTGTTCATACATCTTTTTACAGTTAGTACTTTTGTGGTTTTTTGGATATTACAAGTGGAATTGTGGAATTGTAATATATATATATATATATATACATATATACATATACATATATGTTGCTTTTTGGATCATACCGGTGATGCACCGTGGTTAATCC
The DNA here is from genome assembly GCF_027595985.1 of Sorex araneus. Taxonomy (NCBI): domain Eukaryota; kingdom Metazoa; phylum Chordata; class Mammalia; order Eulipotyphla; family Soricidae; genus Sorex; species Sorex araneus. The sequence continues at coordinate 90,433,509 of NC_073304.1, read as the reverse complement.
TAACTCTGCACTCAGGAATTACTTCTGGAAGTGCTGGGAAATCATATGGGATGCTGGAAATCAAACCCAGGTTGACCGCGTGCAAGGCAAACACTCTACCCACTGTGCTATCACTCCAGCTCCAAGTCTATATATTTTAAGAAATCTTCATATTGCTTCCAAAAAGGTTAAACCAATTAATATTCAGGCCAACAAAGAATAAGGATTCCTCTTTCTCTGTATCCCTGCCAGTATTTGTTTCTGGCCTTTTTGACATAGTCATTCTTAGAGATTTGAGGTGATATCTTATAGTCATTTTGATTTATATCTACCTGATAATAAGTAAGAGTGAATATCATATCATGGGCCTGTTAGCTATCTATGTAACTTCTTTTGTTGAACATTTTTATTTATTTTGTCTATATAACTTCTTCAGAGACCTAGACAGCTAAACTACCCATTTTGGGGATTGGGTAATTTGTTGTTGAGAGTTATAAATTATTTGTGTATCTTAGTTATAATATGCTAGCCAAATGTACAGTGTGCAAATATTTTCTCATTAAATAGAATGTCTTTTCATTTTAATTAATATATTAACTTGTGCAGAAGCTATTTCATTTTATGGGGTCCCATTTATTTATTAATTCCTTTGTTTTCCCAGCAGTTGCATTTGAACTCTAGTAGACATCATTTAGTCCAGTGCTATGGAGAGCAATACTTATTTTCTTCTACATACTATATTATCTGAGGATTTATAAAGAAACCTTTAATCCATGTTGAATTAATTTTTGAATATGGCTTAAAAAGGGGTCCAGTTTCATTTTTTTGTAGTGACTACACAGTTTTCCCAACATCATTTGTTTAAGACACTTTTATTTCTTTATTTTATGCTATTGGTCCCCTTTTCATAAATCAAATGTTAGTTTATTTCTGGTTTCTCAAGTCTATTCAATCAATCCATACATCTGTTTTTATTGTGTTGCCATACTATTTTGATTACTATAGTTGTATAGTATAATTTCCATCTAGGGGATCTGATGCCTCTATTATTCTTTCGATCTCATTTTTAGGATACTCATGACTTCTTATGGTTCCATACAAATTTCAATAAGGTATGATTTACTTTCTTAAAGACTGTTTTGGAGTTTTGATAAGGATTTCACTGAACCTGTGGAGTTTTGAGTAAAATGGTGATTTTAACAATACTCTAAAAATCCATAAACCTAGAATATCTGAGTGCCTTTCCATTTCCTTATCTTTTTTGTTGTATTTGGGGGCCACCATGAGTAGTTCTCAGTATTTACTTCTGGCTATGCTTGGAGGACCTATAGGATGCTAGAATTCAAACCAGGGTTGGCCATGTGCAAGACAAGTGTCTTAATCTCTGTTGCCATTTCTCCATTCACTCTCCATGTCTTCTATTTAACAACATTATACAGTTTTCACTGTATTTGTTTTTCTTGCTATTGGTATGGGGTCACTTCTGACAGTGCTTAGGGTCTGGAGTAGTGTTGGGGGTGTCATATGGCACTAAGGGTAGAGCACATGGCGTCACACATAGCAAAGCATTGCTCACTTGAGCCACATCCATGGTCCATGTTATGTAACTCTTTGGCCTTCTTTGTTTAATTTATTTCTAGGTATTTTGTACTTTTAATATGATTTTAATTAATTGCATGAAAGATAAATCATTTGTCACTTATCATCACTTGTCATTCCATTGATCTTCAAGCGAGCGCCAGTAATGACTCCATTTGTCCCTGTCACGTGCTAGTGTAGCGCAATGATATCTGCTCGCTCCAGAAACAGGAAGAGGCTCAAACTGTTCATTCAGGGTCTTGACAAAGAAGTCTGACCATCTCGTTGGTCGGCGGCCACTCCATCTTTTGTCTTCCCGTGGAATCCAGTCAGTAACAGCTCTAGTCCAGCGGTCTTCTCTGAATCACATTACATGTCTGGCCCATCTGATTTTTGATGCCTTGGAAAATAAGACAGCATCTCTGATTCTTGACAGTCAACCGAGGTTGAAACTCCGGATTCCTTCTCTCATGAAAGATAGATATGGAAGTATGTTACTAAAATAAGTGAACAAGAAAACAAAAACTATAAAACACTCAGAAAATAGAGGGGAAAATGGCATTAAATACTCATCTTAATTAATTTCCCTAAATGTCTCTTTTTTTTTCTTTTTGGGTCACACCCGGCTATGCTCAGGGGTTACTCCTGGCTTTTGCACTCAGGAATTACTCCTGGTGGTGCTCGGGGGACTATATGGGATGCTGGGAATCGAACCCGGGTCGGCCACGTGCAAGGCAAATGCCCTACCCGCTGTGCTATCACTCCAGCCCCCCTAAATGTCTCTTGCCCCTGCACCTGGCTGTCATCACCGGGCCCCTCAGAGGGGGTGGGTTGAGTTTCCCTCCCTGCCCTGAGCTGAGATCCTGCAGCCAAAGACCTCAGGAACCCAGCCACAGCCATGCTCAAGGCCCCTCTCTACACATTCAGACAAGCCTCACACATGAAGGAACTGGCAGAGGAACCCAGGTGTGTGGGACCCAGGGCTGAGATCTCCAAGCCTGCTCGGACAGGGACGGGGCCTCTTCTGCCCAGATCCCCCATTTTCCAAAAGCTAGGTAGTCAACTGTCCCCAGCGCCATGTAATCTCATCAACAGACAACATCCAGAGACTATAAAACCAAGCTCTTATAGGCTAGTTCTCCCTCTCAGAGAACCTGGCAAGCTACCAAGAGTTTCCTGCCCACATGGGAGAGCCTCACAAACTCCCCAGGGCGTATTTATATGCCAAACCCAGTAATAATGATGGGTCTCATTCCTCTGAGAGAGCCTCCAATGCAGCACAATTGGGAAGGATGAGTAAAGAGAGGCATCTAAAATCTCAGGGCTAGGACGAATGGAGACGTAACTAAGATGGCTCGAGAAAATCAAAAATCAATGGGATAATGATGATGAAATGTCAGTGAGCTTAACTCACGAATCAGAAGGCAAAGAGTGGATGAATGGATCAGTAAACAAATGAAAGCCTGCGTCAAATGCTGGGGGGAAAGGCAGTTGGGATAGAGAAGGAAGACAAAGATAGTTGAAAATGATTACTCTGGATAAGAACTGCATGCTGAAAATAGGTGAAGGACCAGACATGATAACCTTTCAATAGCTATTTTTCAAACCATAATGCCCAAAAGGATGAAGAGAGAGACTAAGAAGAAAACTGCCTGCCATAGAGGCAGCCTGGAAGGGTGGGGTACAGTGGTGGGAGAGATACTGGGGACATTGGTGATAGGAAATGTACACTGGTGGAGGGATGGGTGATGGAACATTGTATGGATGAAACCCAATAATGAACAGTTTCATAACTGTGTATCTCACAATTATTCAATACAAGGAAAGAAAACAAAATCCAAATTCTCCGCTGTCACTTGGAAACTCACTCAAGCTCTAAAGATAAACATAGGCTCAGGGTAAAACAATCCTAATTTTAGAAAAAATAATTCAACAATACATTAAAAGAAACCATAGCAACAACCTTCCCAAAGCTTACCTATTTACTAAATTTACAACCACCTCTCACTAAAAGACCATTTCTGCAGAAGACTGTCCATTTCAGAAACCAATTCTATTTTCTTCAAGCCTCGCTATTCTGCACAGTGTTTAGGATCCAACAAAGAAATTATAGAAGGCATTGGTGGTAAAGAGACAAGCATAAAATATCACACACACACAAACACACACACACAAAAGAAACATGTTCTCACATTGTTAAGAGAAGGGAAAATCATTAAAGGAACACAGCTAGTAAATAATCAGATGTGAATGTTAAAATACAAACCAGTAATATGTTTCAAAGGAAATGGACAATCTACAAACAAATGAGTGATTTCAGAATTGTGGAAACTATTAAAAACTCAAATGGAGGTTATAGGCAAAAATATAGTATTATAGATAAAGAATCCTTTCTAGTTTTTTTCTTATCTACTCTTCTCCCCTATCCTTTCCTTCCTATCACTGCTGATGTTGTTACAATGACCAGGATTTGCACACCTGTCTGGATGTGACTTGAGCCAGAAGTCACATATCAGGGTATGGTGCAACAAACCTGGTAGAGTCACTCACAGAAGTTTGTGCTCCCTTCATTCCAGTGCCTGCACATGTGCTCATTGGAGGCTGCTCTCTCAGTGGAGACATGCAAGCTACGTTTGTGGTGTCCATAAGGGAATGCTGCCATGATCACATATGTAACTGCCAGAGGTTGCACTTCTGGCCATGACAGACATCCTTTAAGCTGTGTTTTTGGGTAGGAATCACACCCCTTTCTGTGGTGCTCATATGCAACTGATTATGGTACAACAACAAGTTGCTTCTAGCACCAGGGATCAGAGACAACATAGCTGCTGAGCTCAAACAGCAGAGCAGCCAGCGTTAGGCTTGGTACATGGAGGGATTTGAACTCATAACCATATATTTGTAAGGCAGGCGCTCTCAGATTCTGTAATTCCTTCCAATTTTATGGACAGTCTAGATATATGAGAATATTATAATTGAAATATAAAATAGCTAAATGTCAAAAAAGAGGAGAAAAGTGAGACAGAGATAATAAAGGTAATAAACTTGCCTCACATGTTACAGATCTTTGTTTGATCCCCAAAACTGCAAGTTCCCCTGAGTATCATCAGGAGAAACATCTGACGACAAAGAGAGGAAGAGGAGAAGAACATCAAACAACAAAGTGGACCACAGGAAAAAATATTATTAAGAAGAGAATTCAGTGCCTACAAGCCACCAATACAAGAAACATTAAAGGAAGATATTCAGGCAGATAAAAAGCATATAATACTGAACAGAAACTTGGATTTACACAAAGAAAACAAAGTAGATATTGTCTATAATATCTGTAAATATAATTTGTCTTAATTTTTCTTTAAAATATAATTAGTTATCTAATGTGAAAGAAGAATTAAAATAAATTGTGAGATTTAAAACATACAGTAGGGGGTAGAGCAATAGTACAGCAAGCAGGGCATTGGCCTTGTACATGCCCAACCCAGGTTCAACCCCCAGCATCCCCATATGATCCTCTGAGCATAGAGCCAGGAGCAACCCCTGAGTATCACTGGGTGTGACCCAAAAACCCAAAATAAATTGATTAATATGAAAAGAGCAGCACAAAGTTAAGGGGAATGTTGGCGCCTTGGGTTGAATGGTGTGACCACATGTTCCCCTGACCACCATCAGGAGTGATCCCTCAAACACTGAGCTATGATTATCACTCAATCACCACTCTAAAACAAATAATAATAATTATTATTAATAATAATAATTAATAATATAATAATAATGGATAAGAAGGAAGGAATAAAAATGCTTTGCCTAATTTCCTTATACTATACTCACTGTATCACTGTCATCCCGTGGTTCATTGATTTACTCGAGCGGGCACCAGTAACGTCTCTATTCCTCCCAGCCATGAGATTTTAGCAGCCTCTCCTTACTCATCTTTCCCATAATTGGAGGCTCTTTCAGGGTCAGGGGAATGGGACCTATTGTTACTGTTTTTGACATATCATAATGCTACGGGTAGCTTGCAGGGCTCTGCCCATGCAGCAAAATAATATCAGTAGCTTGCCAGGCTCTCCAAGAGGTGAGATATACACACATATATAGATGTATACACATATATATACATATACATATGTATACAGTGATATATTATATATGTTATATTATATATATCACTGTATCACTGTCATCCCATTGTTCATCGATTTACTCTAGCAGACACCAGTAATGTCTCTATTACACTCAGTCCTCAGATTTTAGCAGCCTCTCCTTACTCTTCTTTCCCAACAATTGGAGGCTCTTTCAGGGTCAGGGGAATGAGACCTATTGTTACTGTTTTTGGCATATCATAACACCACAGGTAGCTTGCCAGGCTCTGCCATTCGGGCGGGATACTCTCGGTAGTTTGCCGGGCTCTCCAAGAGGGAGGGAGGAATCAAACCCGGGTCAGCAGCATGCAAGGCAAATGCTCTACCCGCTGTGCTATCGCTTCAGTCCATATTTGATACTATATTTTCAAATATAGAAGTTCATATGTATGTATTTTGTACATATGTATGTATAGACGTTTTAAGCCCTAGAGCAACAGCTACAAACTAAAGTAAAGCAGTAGAACTCTTAAGTGTATATAGCCAAATACATATGGGTATATACTAAACAACTTTAGCTCCACAATGGAGAAAAAAAATGGAATCCTAAGAAATATTCTATTAAATCTAAAACAGGTAGGAAGAGAGGAAGGAAAGGTAGAGAGGAAAGATGGAATGAGTGAAAAACAAGGAGCAAAAGAGTGAATTCAAATCTGACCATATAAAACATTTCTTTAAGGAGAGATAGTACAGTAGATAACTTGCACTAGTTTGACACCCAGCACAGAATCAGGAGTAAGCCCTGAGCAGTGCCAGGTGTGACTCAAGTAGAGGGGGAAAAAATTGTGTTAAGGGGCTGGAACGATAGCACAACGAGTAGGATGTTTGCCTTGCATACGGCCAACCTGGGTTTGATTCCCAGCATCCCATATGGTCCCCAGGGATGATTCCTGAGTGCAGAGCCAGGAGTAACCCCTGTGCATCGCCAGGTGTGACCCAAGAAGCCAAAACAAAAATTGTGTTAAATGTAAGTTACATGAACCTACCTAAATTAAAAAAAAAAACATTGCTAGCTTAAATTAAGAGAAAAACAAAGCAAAAACAGACTTTATGTCATATCAAGATCATTCTAAATATGAAGACATAGATATGTAAGAAATGAACTGGGAGACAAAGAAAAATGATACACACAATAAACATATGAAAACTAGAATACATTACTCTCAGGCAATGAAGATTTCCGAACAAGGACCATTGTGAAAGATAAAGCAATCTATATAATTACATCCTTTTAAATTGCTTTGGTTATACATTTTACACTTATGTACAATATAAACCTCACAAGTACATTTTCCATTTATCTAGCTTTTCTTATATGAATAACACCGTAATCAACTGCACATAAATGGTGTGTATAAGTATTTTTAGTAATAAGTGAGGAAAAATTAAAAATAGCACATAGCTATCTTGCTACTCTCCATGAACTAATGGATTTGGACACGGTATCAATTGCTTCTCGTTTTGCAAAGTGGCGGTCTACCAAATTTCACAGCTACGACCATAGGAAGTCTCATAGGTCTGATTGAAAACCACACAAACACCCACAATCTTGCCAAAGAAACTGGTCATAAATCTAATAAATACTTAATATCCAATGCACACTTGCAGGAAATTCAAAGGACAGAGCAGCAAGATGAGCTACATTATAAGTGGGCAATCAGCAAAATCTAGGCTGCAGGTGATGCTGTAGCGATGAGTAATAACAGTGGTAAAGGCTTGCCAGTGCCCCAGGTTCCTCAAGAGGTAAATGAAAAGGAAAACAAAGGAATGAGAGGACGCTATAAATTAAAAGAGACTTAGAAGCCAATAAAAATGACAAGACCAAACAATTCTTTTTAGAGATGCAACAAGAGATTACTATCAAAGAGGGATGACTTTGGAGTGAATGAGATAGAGACAGTGAGAGATAGTGAAAGAGTGAGAGAGAGACAGACAGAGAAAGAGGAGGGGGAAATTGTAGCAGGGCACCTGGAGGAGCTCTGGGCTAGTGGGCTGGTGGCAGAGTTCTGTTTCCTGGCCTTGATGGGAACTGCAAGAATTTTTCTCTCCCAATAACTCATTAAGTCATACATTTGCTTTATGTGAATTTTATTTTCTGTGTCTTAACTTAAAATGTCAGAGTTTAAAACTATGTAAGTTAAAGGGTTAAGAAAAATAAGCAGTATGGGGCTGGAGCGATAGCACAGCAGGTAGGGCATTTGCCTTGCACACGGTCAGCCCGGGTTCAATTCCCAGCATCCCATATGGTCTCCCGAGCACTGCCAGGAGTAATTCCTGAGTGCAGAGCCAGGAGTAACTCCTGAGCATCGCCAGGTGTGACCCCCCCAAAAAAAAAGCAGTATAAACTCAGAACTGAAAATAATTTATATACAAGATGGATTAAAATCTCCCCAAGATTATGCAGAATAAATTCAAGACAAATATACAAGCAAGGAAAAAGAAGACTCACTATTCATGACCAAAAAAAAATGAACGTTAACAAGTTTTTTTTAAAAACTTTTTATTAAATCACCATGTGGAAAGTTACAAAGTTCTCAGGTTTATATGTCAGTTATACAATGTTCAAACACCCATCCCTTCACCAGTGCCCATATTCCACCACCAGAAACCCCAGTATACCCCCCGCCCCCACCCCCTACCCCCTACTGTATAACTAACGAATTTCACTTCATTTTTTCTTTACCTTGATTACATTCCATAATTCAACACAAAACTCACTATAGTTGTTGGAGTTTCCAACCAAGAGAGACAGACCTACTACATTTGATAATTAGTTTTTCATTGCTGGAAATGAAGAGATATGTAGCCCCACTGCTACAAGTACATAACTCTCTCTCTCTCTTTTTTTTTTCCTTTTTCCTGTTCCCTTTTTTTTTTTCTTTTTCCCCCTCATCCCCCTTCCTGCGCCTCATAGTATGGTGTACGCCATGCCGCGTCGGCCAGCGTGGGGCTTTTGCTTAGTTCACAGTCCAGAGAGGTGGCTGCTACATTAAAAACCTTCAATATTTCAACAAAAACATACTGTTATTATTTGGAGTTTCCCCCCCAAGTCAGACCTGTACAAATGGAACCGTTTCACATTGCTGAAATGTTAAGTCGCGCGGATGCTGCCGCGTCCGCGCGGTTTTGGATTTCTGTATATAGTCCAGGGAAAATTCTGCCAGAAATTACATAGCCCAGCTCACAGTCCCAGTGCATTGCTATAAGAAGTCTCTGAATTCAAAGTCTTTAGGTGCAGAGTGTCCGATTCGCGCTCAGCGGCTCGGGACTTATCTGGGCCGAGGGCGTGCCGGTTATGCCCCCTTCCCATGAGTTCCTGGGAGACCCAAAAGTAAAAACCGAATACCTGTGGGTTTGGAGTCACAGAAGATGGCGCCTGCCACATGGGTGCTGCCAGGCCACTGCTTTCCGTGCAGGAAGACAGGGTGGGGAGGAAAAAAAAATCCACCCCCGGCAGCACAGAGTTGTGGCCCAGTTCGGTGTCCCAGTACATCGCTATCGGATGCTGCGCTGGATGCCCGAATGTGTTACATCTCTGGAATCAAAGTCTTTAGGCGCAGAGGGTCCGATTCGCGCTCAGCGGCTCCGGATTTCTAACAAGTTTTTGAAAACTGAAACGAAAAGGCCAGAAACCGGGACCTAAAGAGTGGTTTCCTTGATACTTCTTAACCAGAACCATTACTGTATGTTTTTACTCAAAGTCCAAGATGGGTAAAAGCACTCAGAGAACATACCGACTTCATAAGTATTAAGATTTTCATAAAAATAAGTCACATCCTAGGGTACAAACGTGATTTATCAAAGGCCTGCTGATTAGTAAGTACTTCAGAAACTTGGAAAGAAGTACTTCCCTGGTGAGAATGACTTGTTTAGATTCTGCATTATTAGGTTAAATAGGAAATTATAAAGGTTTTTTGACAACAACTTGAATAATCTATGCCACCAACTTCCTATTAATGTACTTGCATATGTATAGTAACTATAAAGATAATTTGTTGGAGTACCAAGTATCCTAGGGATTTCCCCCCACTAAAACATGATAGTCCAGCATTTTATCTTGTTCATTTATTATAACCATAGCATTTAATTCAATACATGGTAACATGAATATATAAATTAGAATTCTTTACCACTGAATATGCAGTGCTTTCATTTTCTCTATTTTATTTAAATACCTTGAAGATTTTTATAGAATTTGCTAACACAAGCATTTTGAGCTATAATTATAATAAAAATAATTGCTTTTTTTGTATTCTCATCATGTTGAGTACAAGTGTGGGAGTCCAAAAAATCTGGTTTTAATCTAAATTCTGTCATTAACTAGTTCTGTGGCCCTGGTTGAAGCACCCTCTAGGAAAGAATTTCATTTTCCCGTTTGTAAAATATAGATTCTGGGATTTATCTGAGGGTCAAACACAGTGTTTCCACTTTAATAGAGGGCTCAGGGTTGTGCAGTTTTCTCAGATTTAAAAGAGATCAAGTCTCTAAGGGTGTCATTTCAGGTAACTTTTCAGAGTTTTTGACCAAAGGATAAGCATACAATGATGCACAGGAGAGCTCAGAAATTCTGTTTCTCAACAAAAGCGACAGTACAGCAGGTAACATGTTTGCCTTGCAGGCGGCCAGCCTGGATTCAATCTCCAACACCACATATGGTCCCCTGAGCCTGTCAGGAGTGAACTCTGAGTGAAAAGCCAGGAGTAAGTCATAAACACAGCCAGATGTGGCTCAAAAATAAAACCTCAAAAATAAATATTACTGTTCATTGGGTTAATGTGGTACCCACAAGGTTCTCTCCTAATAGTTTTATGCTAAAATATCTATATTTAACATTTCCCACACAGTGAGTTCATTGCAAAAGAAGACACCACTGTGGATATTTAGTTTACCCAAGTAATGTACCCCAATGACATAATATCAGGAGTCATTATTAAATTTTATTTCGGAATAAATAAAGGACCATGCAGCCTCACACAGAAATGTGTGGAAGCTCATCATTCCACCTGAGCCCAAGACAAGCAGAGTAGATATGTGGAAACTTTTGTCCAGATCACAACTTTATATTTTTGAGAAATAAGGTTAATTGGTTACAAACTTATCTCTTATCTAAAATAAAATACTGAATACCCAAGGCATCTCCGGTCACCAGGATCACCTGAGTTCTCTCTGATGAGCAAGAAAGTTGAAGGAAGAACAGAGATGATTGTTTCAACCACCCACACCTCGTCACTCTGTCAGAAGTGCATGCAAACATGAATCATGACCATAAATGATGGCTGATGGTGTATTTATTATGAGAGCTATTTCAGAAAATGTTTGGTATCTGGGGATTATTTTAAGGAAGATAATTAGCATTCATGTACCACCTCCAGAAGTAGTTCTATATTAGCAGTGTGATTTAGTTTCTGAATTTATAATGTCAGATTTTATGAGTTCACATAAAGAGGGAGACAAGACCTCACATTGGCTAAACTATCAGAGGACAGTTTACAAGGCTAATAATAGTAACCTGAAACTTCTGTGGCAATTGCTGTAATTTTCCATTTCAACACCAATTTCAAACATTGAATTGCAGGCTACAGAGGGTACCCTGGAACCTAAGTAAATTTATAGAGTGGATGATTTTTAGAATTTGAATAAAGAAGGTAGTGAACCATTTTCTTTTCAACATAGAAGGGGGCAAAAAATCAGTTGCCAACTCGGTTGTAGTGACCATAAGGACCACAAACCATTAGGACAATGTTTGCATCCACTTTTTCAACTTAACACTTTCATAATGAGATTTCAAAAATCTCCAGCAAATTATTTTTCTTTGCTGTTGGTTTTGATTACCAACTTGAAAATACTTGCAGAATGGAGTTTGCAAAGACCTAGGATTTGGCACCCAGATATCTTAAAGATTATTCTAAAACACCTTAGAAACAACTGAAAGGTTAACCAATCAGATAACAGCAGGGAAAAAAAGTAGTAATCATCTGCACAAAGGAATAATGTAAAGCCACTGGCACTGTCTTTGAAGAATGCATAATTAGAGAAATTTATGGAAGCACACACACTTTGACAGTAGAAACCCCTGTGGAAGAAATCTAAAAGTGTAGGGTGAGGAAAATTTTACATAATCATTTCATCTACATGTATTATTATAAGCAGTTTCATTTTAGAAAGTAATTGAACACATAGTATAATTGCATTAAAAATGAACTTTGTATATTCTCTGTCCTTTTTTTGTATTTTCTAAATATTCTTCAAAAAAGACATTACTTTTTAAAAAAGGTAAATATATGACAAAATTTAAATATCACAATAATGGGGCCAGAGTGACAGTACTATGGGTAGAGCACTTGCCTTTCTTGCAGCCAACCTGTATCCAACCCCATATGGTTCCCCAAGTCCATCAGAAGTAATCTGTGTGATCACAAAATATGTGGGTGATGAGCAACATGTGTATTCAGTGGCCAAGAGCTTCCTCCAGTCCTCACCAGCAGAGAGACAGAGAGACAGGTGACTATAGGCTGTTGGTGAAAATGGCCCATTTAATGCAGAGCTGCTAACATACTTATAGAACATCTGAAGGGACCAGAGGTATAGAACTGCATGTCTGTGTGATTTACACAGGTAAACTATTACAGCAGAGGCAATTCTCTCAGGGGAGATAGACTCTAAAGGAGACACTCTGTCTCCTAGGGATATTTCAACACCAATATTGGTTTTCTCTTTCCTTCTAGTCGTATATATCAAACAATTAAGACAAACAATCAAACAATCAATCAAATAATTAAGTCAACTTCTTACCAATACTTGCAGTTGTTTGGACAAACACAGTAAGAGATAAAGATCCCAAACTTAGTTCTCTGGGCTCTTAGTTCTCTGAGAGCAAGCAAGGCTTTTACCATAAATCCAGGCTAAGTCCCCTCAGGCTAGTTCAGCTTGTCCTTCCCCATAGGGGTCCTGTCTCTTAAGTCATAACAGTTTGCATCAAAACCAAGCATTTATGCTTTCTAGACTGTCCCATTTTGATGCTGGGGTAGCTTTGCCATTTGTTCCAGGTCCATGACAGTTCCATGGTGGAACCTCCCTTTTGGGGTGTTAGGAACTACAGCAACTGAAGCCTGAGTCAAGTAATTATGACCAGGAGTAGATATATTTCAGAGTCAATCAACTCCCAAGCTTTAGGAGCATAGCATTAACAGTCTTTCTGTGTTTAACCAAAGACCATTGCTCTATAGTAAAATATAAAAAGGCTTTAGGGAAAAATAGAAAAGAGGGTACAAATACATAGCACTACAGGCACACAAACGGCTCCTCTGTTCCTGAACACCCATGATCACGGAGGCCTACTAACTACTTTCAGCACCCAGTGGCTTTTTGCAGAAATGCCTCTAGACTGTGAACTAAGCTACAGCCCCATGCCGCCCCAGGAAGGGAAAGGTTTTTCTCTCTCAGCCTTTCCTTTCACCAGTGGCGTGGCAACCGCCATCTTATAAGACCCACTAAACAGAGGTACAAGCTTGCAGTGATGCGACTTCTGGCAGAAATTTCTTTGACTTAATTACTTAAATACCAGAAATCCCAAACCATGTGGCTGCTGCTGTGGCCACACAACCTCATATACTCTTCATTCTCAGCAATGGAAAACAAATGATCAAATGATGCCTTTTTGGCATGTCTGATTGTTGGGGGGAAATTCCAAATAATAGTGAGTTTTCTCTTGAAATACTGAATGTAATCAAAGTAAAGAGAAAGTAAAGTGAAAATCATCAGCCACACAGGCGGGGGATGGGGGTGGGATGGGAAGTATACTGGAGTTTTTGGTGGTGGAACATGTGCACTGGTGAAGGGCTGGGTGCTTGATCATTGTATGACTGAGACTGAAACCTGAAAGCTTTGCAATTTTTCACATGGTGATTCAATAATATATATGTATATATATATATATATATATATATATATATATATATATATATAGCACTACAAATACAAAGTGCAGAGTTACCAGAAATTTTGGCTTATAATTAAGCAAGACTGACTTGGGGAACTGTGACAATGAGAGGTAAAACACAAAGAAAAGATTAAAGATGAACTTTAACTAAATTAGGGGTGCTAGCAAGAACATGGTAAGCTTCTCTGGGAGGAGGAAAAGGGGCAATTCACTGATGAAGCCTAAAATACTTAGGGTTAATATCCAACAGTAATCCATGAGTGCAAAATTACATATCACAAACACTAAGAAATTTTGGGGAATTTGAATGAAATTTAAAAAAAACAGCAAATTCTTCTTTTGAACAATTTTTCTCTCCTGACATTTTACTTTTTTAAAAATTTGTGGGTTTTTTTTTCAGTTTCTATTTTATTTTTCATGTTACACAAATTACAGGGGATGTTGCAGTGCCAGGGATCAAACTCAGGTTTCCTGTTTGTAAAGTATGCTCTCAGCCCATTAAGCCCAGCTCTCCCATCCGTGGATAAAATGTTTTGAAATTTATATTATTATTAGGTAATACTGTTACACTAGTCAAGTTCATGGTATTGATGTACAAGATCTCTGATCCCCACCAACATCAGAGTAGCCATGACCTTTCACCACTGGCCCTATGTCACCGTTGGTCTGATCTTCAGCCCCCTTAGCACCCCCTTCCAAGAGATTTTTTTTACTCTCCCAAATCTGGAGGACAAGATATAAATCTAAAACTTTAAAAGACACAAAGGGGTTGGATTAACATTTTCATACAAATAACACTTTCACCAAGTACCTGTAGTTTATTCAAACCCAATTTATGTGTGGAATTACTTCTTCTTGTCATTAAATGCCTAAGCATATCATAGCTGAGAAAATTTTTAATATACATGATTTTAAATAAAAGGCAAAAGACTGAAAAGTTTACTCTTTTCCTTTTAGGCTGGAGAGATAGCCCCATGAGTAAAGCCCTTGCCTTACATATGACTAACTTCAGTTTGAGCCCGAGCATCAGGTGCCCCAAGAAGCAACTGGAGTGACTCCTGAGCACAGAGCTAGGAGTAAGCCCAAAACATTACCAGGTAAATCCCAAAAGTCTGTATATATTTATATACAAGTTTTCAACTTAAATTGAGGCTGAGGAGATAATTTCAGAGGAATTCAGATAATTTCCAGAGAAACTCAACAATTTACTAAAGTCCACCCAGTATTTGATATGCCAAAATCAGTAACAAGTCTCACAATGGAGACGTTACTGGTGCCCGCTTGAGCAAATCAGTGAGCAACAGGATGACAGTGACAGTGACCCGGTCCAGCTAAAGGAGATTGTGGACTTCAACACAGATTAGTAAATAATATAGGAGATTTTTGTCTAAAGCCTTGGACAAGAGGTTTCAAATGGTTCTACTGTAGCAAAAAAGAGATAATTTATTACCTAAGAAATAGGACACATTGATAGCACAGCAGGTAGGGCATTTGCCTTGTATGTGGCCGACCAGGGTTCGATTCCTCCATCCCTCTCAGAGAGCCCAGAAAGCTACCAAGAGTATCCCGTACACATGGCAGAGCCTGGCAAGTTACTCCTGGTGTATTCGATAGCCAGAAATAGTAACAACAAAGTTTCACAATGGAGATGTTACTGATGCTCACTCAAGCAAATCGATGAACAATGGGGATGACAGTGCTACAGACAGTGCTAGGTCCCAGAACAATGTTCTCCATAAGTCAAGAATAAATTCATAGACTAAGTGCAAAGATTAATTTTTCTCTACTTAAAAAGGGGTTATTCAAGTGGAAACAGAGATAACAGTTGGGACTACCTCAAACTGAGAAGTTTCTGTACCACAAAAGACACAGTGAACAGAATTCAAAGACAATCAACAGAGTGGGAAAGGATATTCACCCCAATACCCATGTGATAAGGGGTTGATATCAAGGATTTACAAGGCACTGGTTGAATTCTACAAAAAGAAAACATCAAACACCATCAGAAAATGGGGCAATGAAATGAACAGAAATTTTCTCAAAGAAGAAATCCAAATGGCCAAAAGGCACATGAAAAAATGCTCTTCATCTCTAATCATCAGGGAGATGCATATCAAAACAACACCTCACACCACAGAGACTGGCCCACATCTAAAAGAACAAAAGCAGATGTGGGGAGAAACGGACTCTCCTTCACTGCTGGTGGGAATACCTACTGATTCAGCCATTTTGGAAAACAATATGGACAATTCTCAAAAGATTAGAAATTGAGCTCCCATTTGACCCAGTAATACCACTCCTGGGAATATGTCCCGAAGATGCAAAACAGCATAGTAGAAATGACATCTGCACTTGTATGCTTGTTGCAGCACTGTTTATAATAGCCAGAATCTGGAAAAAAAACGAGTGCCCGAGAACAGATGACTGGCTAAAGAAACTCTGGTACATCTACACAATGGAATACTATGCAGCTATTAGAAAAGTGCAGTCATGAAATTTATATATAGATAGATCAACATGTTAAGTGAAATGAGTCTGAAAGAGAGAGACCGACATAGAAAAATAGCACTCATTTGTGGAATATAAAGTAACAGAATGGGAAACAAACACCCAAGATTATTAAAGATAAGTACTGGGAGAATTACTCCACAGCTTAGAAGCTGGCCTCACATACTGGGGGAAAAGGCAGTTCAGTTAGAGAAGAGATCACCAAGTAAATGCTGCTAGGAGGATCTTCTCGGGATGGGAGACACACCCTGAAAGCAGACTACAGATCGAACATAATGCCCACTTAATACCTCTATTGCAAACCAAAACACCCAAAAGGAGAGAGAAAGCAAAAGGGAATTGTTATAGCTTCTGAACAGACAAAGCATGATCTTCTGAAACAAAAAAAAAAATTAAAAAGGGAATAAGTGAAGAAACCAAAAATTATTTTTTTAGTTTTGATAAGTATATCACAATAATATATATATAAAATTTAAGCCATTCATATATATGCTGTGCTTTATTTTAGATATTACATTACATAAAGGGATAAGAGGTAGCTATGTGGAAGGTATATAGTAAGTCTTCATATTAGCTGTGTAAATTGTCTCTCAGTAAAATTGTTTAAAATAAAACTAAGTAAAATTTATAGGGGCTGGAGCTATGGTACAGCGGGGCAGGGTGTTAGCCTTGCATATAGATGAGCCAGGTTTGAGCCCTGACATCCCATAAGGACAGCTGGCTAGGATTGATCCCTGTGCAGAGTCAAGAGTAAGCCCTGAGCACAGCCAAGTGTGGTCCCAAAAACCAAAGAATAAAAGTCTCATATAAAAAATATTTTACTAACCCATCGTCTGTTATGGCACATCTATACAATGCAATACTATGCAACTGTTAGAAAAGATGAAGTCATGAAATTTGCTTATAAGTGAATAGACACATATAGAGAATCATGCAAAGTGAAATGAGCCAGACAGAAAAAAGAGGGACAGACATAGAATGACTGCACTCATTTGTGGAATATACAATAACATAGTATGAGACTTTTTACCACCCAAGGACAGTAGAGACAAGAGCTATGAGGACTGCTCCAAGGTTGGAAGCCTGCCTCATGAGCTGGGGGAGAAGTCAGCGGGAATAGAGAAGGAATCACTAAATCAATGATGGTTGGAGGGATCACTCGGAAGGGAGATGTGTGCTGAAAGTAGACAAAGGAAAAAACATGATGGTATCTGTATTGCAAATCATAATGCCTCAAAGCAGAAAGAGAGTAAGAGGGAAATTGCCATAGAGGAAGGGGAATGGGTGGAATGGGGGAGGGATACTGGGGACATTGGTGATGGGAAGTGTACAATGGTGGAGGGATGGGTGTTCAATCATTGCATGACTCAAACTCAATCATGAAAGCTTTGTAACTATCTCATGGTGACTCAATTAAAAATAGAAAAAAAGTAAATAAAAAATTAAAATAAGGGGTTCTATTGGGTCTGCTTCTGACTCATCACTGTCACTGTCACTGTCATGCTGTTGCTCATCAATTTGCTCGAGTGGGCACCAGTAACTTCTCCATTGTGAGACTTGTTACTGTTTTTGGCATATCGAGTACACCACAGGGAGCTTTCCAGGCTCTGCCATGCGGGCGAGATACTCTCAGTAGCTTGCTGGGCTCTCTGAGAGGGGCGGAAGAATCAAACTCGAGTCGGCTGCATGCAAGGCAAATGCCCTACCCACTTCGAAATAGCTCCAGCTTCTTACTCATAACTTGTTTAATTCCTGCTGGACACTCAGGTTGAAAAACTGAAATTAGTTCACTAGAAATTAGTAGCAGAATGACCTGGAGTAGAGGCACTACTGTATAATCACTACAAACTTTATGCCAATATTTTTGCAAGAAAATGAGGTGCAACAATTATGTGAAGCTTTTAAAATCATGCTAATATGATTCAAAATCATTTATTACTAAACTGTCTTTGCTGCAGAATTAGGATGCATGGAAAATGGTTTGAATTAACACACATCTTTTTTTCATGACAGGTTAGTGCACAATTTTTCCAGTCTGTAAAAATTAAATTATACATTACTTGTTATTTATTTGTACATGATAGATGAAATATTACACTTGAAAAAAGATTAAAAACAAGGAAAAAAATAAGAAATATTACACTTGAGAAAATTTGCTACAGTGCTGAAAAATACGGACTTGAAAAAAATTAAATATGCATCTGAAGAGTCTGCACCAATATTAGTTTCATTATCTGATGTGCTGGTTTCAGTGCCACTTAGATTTACTTTGTTGTTCTGCCATTGTGCCTCAACTTCAAATTTACTTCATGCATTTGAAATTCCCTTCTTTTTTACATTTTTGATGACCATTTCATGTGGCCTAATATCCCAACTCATAATTGCCCATGTGTTTTTCACTCACTGAAAACTGTTTCCACGGTTTCAGCACACAGTCATTATCAGCTTGAATCCTGCGGAATAGTTCTTATATTTACCTGTAACCAGAAAGGAATGCTTTGCTGGCAGATAAACTGTACTGTTTAGATAGCACATGTCATCTGTCACCTGACCTACACCTGGCATCTTCTCCTGCCCTTTTGCCCCCACCCAGGGCCCTTCATTTCATTGAGTGACAATGCCAGTGGTACCTCAGCACTCTAAACAAACCATGCATGTTGACTCTCAGAAATACACTGGCAGTGCATGAGAAAACAAATACACATTCTTATGCCACTAGTGAATATACTGTTGCTCTGTTTACCTTTTAAACAGTCTGACAAACAGAATTATACTATACAAGAATCATACAATGGAAGAATACAGCTCAATTTTTGAACTGAAAAAATTCAGTCAATATTTAGGGTGCACAAATTATGCAGTGGGGACAATTATGTGGTGAAATACAGTAGTCTAAAATATTGCTTATGGAAGAAATAAAACAGAATATCATGGACTTCTCTAAATGTACCTTTCTACAAAATAAATGTACTCTGTTTCCAAAGAGCCCGGCTCATTGGTTTGCAGAACAATCTGATACTTTGGTCAGAAAGAGTGATTACTACATCAGTAGTTGCTGGAAACAGTACCTATTGTCCTGATTATTAATTGTCGAGAATTTCCTTGTAATCAGATCAGTAAAACATTGGTATCCCAGAGCAGTCCCCACAGGATTGCTCACAGTGTTATCTGTGAACTTGTGCCGGGGACTGTTTAGCCTGAGCTGTTTGAACTCAGGAAGGCAAATTCTTCTAAATTGTTTCGTCTGTTCCTGTTGAAAATGCCCTCCTCCTCTTACCCATTGATCCCAACAATCCCATGATCCCATCAATCCAACTGAGCAATTTTGAAGTGCAACTTCCTGGGCTCTACAAGTAGGCTGATATATAGATGTGTTTTTGTGTAGAGGAGCAAACAGTGTGCACAGGAAATATCAATATCATCCACCCAAGATAATGATGGTTCTAGAAATAATGATTGGAGGAGAATGATTAAGTTAATTAGAAGTCATAGTTCATGAACTCACACAAAGAGAAGCCCTGGGACCTGATCCTGAAGTCCTATGACAGGTGCTGGTTTCACATTATGTCACTCTAACCTCTAAACACAAAGGTGAATAAATAACATAATATGAGGCTGACACCCAAGGACAGTAGATACAAGGGCCAGGAGGATTGCCCCATAGCTGGAAGACTGCTTCATAAATGGAGGGGAGAAGGCAGATGGAACAGAGAGGGATCACTAAGAAAATGATGGCTGGAGAATCAGTTGGGATGGGAGATGTGTGCTGAAAGTAGATAATGGACCAAATACAATGATCTCTCAATGTCTGTGTTGCAAGCCATAATGCTCAAAACTAGAAATAGTATGGGGAATATTGTCTGCTATGGAGGCAGGGGGAGGGTGGGGAAAAGGGGGTATCCCGGGGATGTTGGTGGTGGGGAATGTGCACTGGTGGAGGGATGGGTGTTTGATCATTGTGAGATTGTAACCCAAACATGAAAGCATGTAACTATCTCACAGTGATTCAATAAAATTTAAAAAAATGTTTTTAAAAAGTGAAGAAATTACTTCATGTATATCTTATATTGGGGAGGGGCATTCCTATTTTATAAACTCTACAATGACTTACGTGTCAATTAATTTAAGTGACTAGCAGACAATTTGGGTTGGGAGGGAGGCATACCCAAACAACATTGCACAATAAGGAAAATAACCCAAACAGCAGATTTAGTACTGGCAGTTGCCTGTTATTAACAACCTAACAGATTTGTTACCAAGTAAGTGGAAATCAAACCTCCCCCCATTAATATCCACAAAACTTGAAGAACAATGGAGAAACTAAGAAAATCAGTTGCAGTCGCAGATAGGGATAGAAACCCAGACAAGTCCCCAGGCCCAGGAAAATGCTTAAACCTGGCCAATGAGGATCAAAAATCAACACTCACTGCAGGGGCAACAGAGATTAGGCAAACACTTGCCAGTGAATTTAAAGAATCACTAGATGCGAAATTCAAGCAACTCAAAGAACGTTTTCAGAAGAGGAGTCCATACAAATGAAAATGAAGGAACTAAAGAAAACACTATCAAGCCAGAGTAACAGAATCTCACAGGAGGAGAACTATTTAGATGAACTTGAAGACAAAACTACAGGCCATCATTGATAGCAAAATTGAAAAGGAAAAGAGAAACAAAATAATGGAAGAAAATGGAAGGTATACTTAATGAACAAAATCAGGAAGAATGATCTCTGAATTATAGGAATTCCAGAAAATGAGGAAGGGAAAGGAAAAGAAAGAGAAATATAATAGCTGAGAAACTCCATACTCTGTTGTTGGTAGGTAGCTGCATAGAGTCAAGAGAACAAAAGAGTATTAAGAAAAATAGACCCAAATGAAACAGTAACAAGACACATAGTAGTAAAACTTGCAAAAACCAGAGAGAGAGAAACTTCTTAAAGATGCAAGAGAGAAGAAAAAACCTAAAATAGAAGGAAAATAACATAAAAATCATAAGAGACCTCCCATACAAAATGGTATAGGCTAGAAAAGAGTGAAACAACATATTTAAATTGATAAATAAAAGAAACTTTCAACCTAAAATCCACTACCCAGCAAAGCTATCATTTAGATGGGAGTGAGGGATAAAAACATTCTCAGACAAACAAGAGCTGGCAACATTTGAATTAACCAATGGATCATGAAGACTGAAAGGCCACTTATATAAACCAAATAACCAACTGTAGAAGTCACAACCCTACACAGTAAAATGACAACACAGCTTTTTATATCAATAACATGCCTGAATGTCAGTGGATTAAACTCTCCCATCAAAAGGCATAGAGTAGTGGGTTGGATCAAGAAACAGAACCTATCAATTTGCTGTTTACAGGAAACAAATCTTAAATCTCAGGATAAACATAGATTCAGAGTAAAAGGATGGAAAACAGTTATACAAGTATATGAAAAGCAGAAAGAAAGCTGGGACAGCTGCATTTAAATCAGACCAAATTGCATTCAGTCTAAAGAAAATAATTGGAGACATAGACAGACACTATTTGTTGATAAAGAGAATAATAGACCAAGAAATACTAACTCTAATCAACATATATGCACCAAATGCCAGGTCAGCAAAGTTATGACTTTTACTCACAAACCTAGAGAAGCACCTGGATGGAAATATAATAGTAGTGGGAGATTTCAACATACCACTGTCACCACTGGATCAATCAACTAGACAGGATATCAATAAAGATGCAATAGTTCTAAGTGAGGAACTAGAAGAGCTGGGACTAATGAATTTATACAGTTTCTTCCATCCTCAAAAAGCCAAATACCTGTTCTTCTCTAATGTACACAGGACACTTTTCAGGACATATCACATTTTAGGATATAAGTCCTGTTGTACAAAAAGGGAGACATCCACAATATCGGCAACTATCACTCAATCTGCCTGTTGTCCGTCGTCTACAATTTATTCACTCTATTCATTCTAAATAGGATTGACAAAACACTAGACGAAGGACAGCCATGCGAGTAAGTTGGGTTCTGAAAAGGATTCAGCACATTCGACCATATCCACAAGGTGACCAAGCTCATTGAAGTTTCACAGGAGTTCAAGATTCCACTCTGTCTAACATTCATAGATTTAAAGAAGGCCTTTGATTCTGTTGAAACTGAAGCGGTCATCGAAGCCCTAGCCAAACAGGGTGTTCAAACTCAGTACATCAAGATCCTCTGCAAGCTGTATTACAGATTCACTACCAGGATTTCACCATTCTACAAAGAGGTTTTCATCAACATAAAAGGGGGGGGGGGGGGTATGACAGGGCTACACCATTTCACTGAAACTCTTCAGTGCCACCCTTGAGAGCATCATGCAATGACTAGAATGGGAAGGAATAAGAGTGAAGATACACAGTCGGCAACTACACCACCTCTGCTTCACTGATGACATTGTTCTAATAACACCAAACATTAGCCAAGTGGCACAAATGCTGGCCGACTTCAACCACAAGTGTGGAAAGGTCAGACTACAGCTAAATCTCACAAAGACAATGTTCATGAAAAACAAACTAGTCCCTGACATTCCAGTTGCTCTCAATGGAATGAACATCTCTGAATGCAGCGGCTGTGTGTACCTGGGTCGAGAACTCAACATGAGGAACGACTTGGCACCAGAACTGAGCAGGAGGAAGAGAGCAGCGTGGATCACCTTCAAGAGCATCGAAGAAGTTGTTAAGAGGACAAAGAACCTCTGGCTCCAGGCACATCTTTTCAACTCCACCGTTCTTCCTGCACTAACATACGCCTCAGAAACCTGAGCTCTACGCAAACAGGATGAAAACGCTATTTGGGTATCCCAAAGAGGAATCGAAGAGCTATGCTTAGAGTATAACGTTCCACTCAAGTGAGAGAAGGAATCCAGAGTTCTGACCTCAGTCAACGATCAAGAATCAGGGACACTGTCTCGTTTGCCAATTCGGCAAAAATCAGATGGGCTAGACACGTAATGTGATTGAGAGACAAAGGCTGTTCTAGAGCTATTACTGACTGGATTCCATGGGATGTCAAAAGACCACGTGACCACCCACCTACAAGATGGTCAGACTTCATCACCAAGATCTTGAATAAACGGTTTGAGGTTGTTCATGTTCTTGGAGCAAGCAGGTGCCATTGAGCTACACTAGCACACGACAGGGACGAATGGAGACATTACTGGTGCCCGCTCGAGCAAATCAATGAATAACAGGATGACAAGTGATACAAGTGAAGGATATAAGTCTAACTTACATAAATTCTAAAATCATACTAAGCATCCTATAAGATTACAATGCCATGAAGATAGAAATCAACCATTAAAAGAAGTTGAGGAGAAACTGTAATACCTGAAGACTGAACAACATGCTGCTACATAACAGCTGGATCAAAGAGGAAATCTAGGAACAAATAAAAAGATTCCTTGAGACTAATGATAATGAAGAAATAAATTATTAAAATCTATCTGACACAACAAAAGCAGTACTTGGGGTTTTGGAGGAAAGGAGTAGGAGGAACTCATAGCAATATAGGCCTATGTGGGGAAAGAAGAAAATGATAAAATCAACAAGACTAGTAGAAGAAAATAAATAATTAAAAACCAGAACAGAAATCAACAATATAGAAACTGAAAAGCAATACAAAGAATCAATGAAATCAGAAGTTAGTTTTTCAAACAAATAAGCAAGGTAGATAAACCATTGGCTAGACTCATGAGGAAAAGAGGGGAGTGCTCGAATAAATTAGAACAGTAACAAAAGGGAATAAGTTACAATGGAACCCCAGAAACTCAAGACATCATGAGAACTTACTATGAACAACTCTACTCTGTTACACTGGAGGCTTACTGCCATTGATCCTTAATCTTCTCCAAAATAGCAAAGAAACAGGAATCCTTCCTAAGACCTTCTACAAAGCTAACATCACACTGATACCCAAAGCTGACAGAGATATAACCAAACTAAGAAAATTTCAGACCAATTTTCTTGATGAACATCAAAAAAAGAAAAAATTCTAGCATATTGAATTCAATCGCACATTAAAAAAAAATCATGCAACATAATCAAATGGGTTTCATCCCAGGCATGTAAGGATGATTCAGTATAAACAAATCAATTAATATAATGTGCCACATCAGCAGGTAGGGCGTTTGCCTTGCATGCGTCTGACACAGGTTCGATTCTTCTGTCCCTTTTGGAGAGCCAGCAAGCTACCCATGGCATATTCAATATGCCAAAAACAGTAACAACAAGTCTCGCAATGGAGACATTACTGGTGCCCACTCGAGCAAATCAATGAGCAACAGGATGACTGTGATACTGTGATCAGTAAAAGAAAAGATAAAATCATATGATCATATAAGTTGATGCAGAGAAAGATTTTGACAAGATCCAACACCCATTTATGATTTTTAAAAAATTCAGTAAAATAAGGGTAGAAGGAACCTTCCTCAAGTTAGTAAGAGCTATCTATAAAAAGCTGATAGCCAATATTATTCATACTGGTGAAAAAATTGAAAGTATTCCTGCTGAGATCAAGCACAAGACAAGGATGCCCACTGTCCCCACTCTTATTCAATATTGGGTTAGTAGTCTTGGCAACAGCTTTCAGGAAAGAAAAGGAAATCAAAGAGATAAAAATTGGAAAAGCGGAAGTCAAATTATCTCTATTTGCAGATGACATGATGATATACATCAAAGATTCTAAAGAGTCCACACAAAAGATCGTAGAAACAATAAACCAATACAGCAAAGTGGCATCTACAAAATCAATTCACAAAAATCGGTTTCATTCCTATATGCAAATAATGAATCAGAAGAGAACAAGATCAAAGAGTCTATCCTATTTAAAAGTGTCCTAAAACATCGAGTAACTAGGAATTAACATAGCAAAAGAGGTAAGAGCTCTATACCATTAAAACTGAAATTGGGGCTGGTATGATAGCATAGTGGGTAGGGCGTTTGCCTTGCATACTGCCATCCCGGGTTCTATCCCTGGCATGCCATATGGTCCCCTGAGCATCACCAGGAGTAATTCCTGAGTGCAAAGCCAGGAGTAACCCCTACCCCTGTGCATTGCTGGGTGTGACCCAAAAAGCAAAAAAAAAAAAAAAAACTCAAGAAATTATAGATTTTAGGAAATGGAAAAACATTCCATGTCCATATATTGGAAGAATCACTTGGAGACTGAACAACATGATGCTACATAACAGCTGAATCAAAGAGGAAACTAAAGAAGAAAAAAGATTCCTTGAGACTAATGATAATGAAGAAACAAGTTAATAATCAGCTTTTTCAGAGTTTATATAATCTTACATAAACTACGATATAAATTCAATGCAATCCTTATCCAAATTCAGACAACATCCTCAAGGACTTAGACGGGTCAATTTCAAAGTTTGTGTGGAACCACAAAAAATCACGCACATAGCCAAACCCCTACTGAAAAATAAGAAACTGGGAGATATCTCTCTACCTAGCTTGAATCTATACCATAAAGCCACAGTGATCAAAATAATGTGGTGCTGGAATAAAGAAAGATTCTGAGCAAAGGGTCAGAATAGAATACTTAAGGATAAACTCCCACTATCAGCTAATTTTTGACACAAGAGTTGAGAGCATGAAATAGAATAAAGAGAGCCTTTTCAACAAATGGTGTTGGGGCCATCCCTTCCCATCTCCCCACCCACGTGGGGTCCTGGCTGTCATGCCCATGATCTGTCCCTGGTCACCATCTCAGTGCATCAACGGCCTTGATCCAGAGACACAGGAGTGAATCCCAAAGACAGCAGCTCGCTGGAGATCTCTCCAGACCCCATACCAAGCCAATCCCACCGGGTACCTCAGATGGAGCGGGTGTGCCCTCTATGCTTGCTCCAGATGAAACCTTGATGCCCACAAGCTTCCAGAAGCAACATGCAGGTACACAGGTTCAAGGACTAAGACTCCAGGCCACATGGCGGCATAGGAGACCAGCCGTCCCTTCCTGTCTCCTAGCCCACTCGGGGTCCTGGCTGTCACACCCATGATCTTCCTCAGGGCACCATCTCAGCACATCAACAGCCTTGATCCAGAGACTCCCAAATGAATCTCAAAATGGATTAGCTCCCTACAGAGATGTCTCTGGACCCCAATCATTTACAATTTTAGAATTCCAGAAGCAAGCAGCTGTGCAATCTCTCATGCTATTCATATTAAGCAATAGAAAATAAATTATCTAGCATCTGCTCCTGGCAGGCAGGCTTGAATGGTGGTGGGAGAATTTGAAATAATGGTTGTGGGAAGGTGTAAGGTGGTGGAATTGGTGTTGAAATATTGAATGTAATCAGTTAATGTGAACAACCTTATGAAAATTAAATTTTTTAAATAATTTTTAAGTAATGTTGGAAGAACTGGATAACCACATGCAAGAAACTAAAGCTGGATCCACATCTCACACCTTACACAAAAGTCAACTCAAAGTGGATCAAAGACCTTGATATCAGATCTAAACTTATAAAGTACATTGAGGTAAATATAGGCAGAGTGCTCTAAGACCTAGACCCCAAAAAAGACATCAATGATCTAATGCCATTGGCAAAGACTACAGAATCAAAATGAAACAAATGGAACTACGTAAAACTTAAAAGTTCCTCTCAGCAACAAAATACATGGGCAAAAACTAAATGACAGTTAACTGGGTGGGAGAAAATTTTCACATTCAACTTATGAGAAAAAGGGTTGATATCCAAGATCTATAAAGTACTCACAGAGATCAACAACAAAATCTAAATGCTCCATTAAAAAATGGGGAGAGGAAATGAACAGACACTTCTCTGAGGAAGACCAACAGATAGCCAACGGACACATGAAAAGAATTCTCATCATTTATTATTACGGAAATCCAAATCAAACAACAATGAGACATCATCTTACAACAGTGAGAATATCACATATCAAAAATACTGGGAACAATCTCTGTTGGCGGGGATGTGACGAAAAAGGAACCGTCATCCACTGCTGGTTGGAATGTTGTCTGATCCAACCCCTATGAAAAACAATATAGACAGTACTCAATAAACTTAGAATTGAGCTCCTAGATGACCTAAAAAGTTCAATTTGGGGAATCTATTCCCAGGACAGAAAAACATTCATTTAAAGGAACATATGCACACTATTACTCACTGCAGCACTCAGATTTGAAATCAACCTAGATGTCCAACAACAGATAAGTAAATCATAAAGACATGGTATATATACACACAATGGAATACTGCATAGCTACAAAAAATGATGATTCCCTGCAGTTCATGGCAACATTAATGGAACTGGAAAACATCATGTTAAATGAAGTGAGCCAGAAGGAAGAAAAACACAGGATGATATTACTCACATGTGGTATTTAGATGAGGGAATGCACTATTTTGAAGGTGATAAGCCCTGATCAACCTTGTCCCCAGAGTATAAAAAGGAAAAGAAAAGAAAGAGTGGAGGAGAAGGGGAGAGGAGACAGATGAAAAGCAACAGGGCCCAGGTCACGGGAATCAGGTACAAAGATGGTGTTAAGGAATGATTGATTCAAATATTCAAGCCACAGAGTTAACACTGAAATCAAAAGACCCAAACATTAACAACCATACTTAGAAAGATGCCTGTCAATAGGGCAGGTTGTGCAGGAGGAGGGGTAGTGGCAGGGCAGCAGGGAGACTCTGAAAGGGAACCTGGGAATGTTGGTGAAGGGACATTGAAAGAAAACTGGTGGTGAGATCAGTGCTACAATACTGATGTCTAAAACTCAGCTATGAATAACTTTGCAAATCACAGTACTTTACTTTAAAAATGGGGGGAGGGGCAGTGTTGAAATTTTTTACATGAATCTCAGCTAAAAGAAGGAAAAGCATTTCAAAGCTGAGTCATTGAGTGAAAATTATTCTAATTCCTGGGAAACCACATTACGAACAAAGGCCAAGGGCAATGAGGACCATCTAAGCACAGAGAGACAAGTGTGCCTCGAGCAGGTACAAAATGAAGATGTGAAAATCAGGACACAAATCCTAATTCTGAATTAGTTAGAACCTATTCACCCATGAACACAGTTTAGCAGATTCTGTTCTATTCTAGCAGCCTAACTTGAGAGCAGGTTGTTGGTTTTATAAAGAATTGCCTTCATGGGGTCGGAGTGATAGTACAGTGGGTAGGGCATTTGCCTTGCATGCGGCCGACCTGGATTCGATTCCTGGCATCCCATATGGTCCCCCAAGCACCACCAGGAGTAATTCTTGAGTGCAGAGTCAGGAGTAACCCCTGAGCATCACTGGGTGTGACCCAAAAAGCAAAAACAGAAAAAAATTGCCTTCAGAGGGTGGGTGAAGTAAAGGAAGGCATTCTGTCCCCAGGCTGAGACCATAGAGAAGAGCCTCTCAGAAGGGCCTCATCCAGGTGAATTAACATCACTGCAGAATCATCTTGAACATGTGAGTGGTTCCAGACAGTTTAATTTACCCTGTTATTTATTTGGTCCAGAGACAGGTTTAGGAATTCTTTATTGTATATCCCATGCCAAGAATATATAATGCTGGCTTTGTGATCCCAATCTTCCAGATTACAGTTGCACCAACTTTGCCAAACTATAACCAGTTTAAGTGCCTGCAGAATAGTATAAAGATAATAGTGACAAATGGTGTCGAATCTTTATTTGGGTCTCACTAGCTTCCAGACACTCTAAACACTTCCACTTATAGTTCTCTCTGAACCTCAGTTATTCAACATGCAAAACGGGACTGATAGTAGTAGTGGCACTTTTTCTTTTTCACAGTAGTAGCATTTTTAATTTCTCAGAGAGAAATATACTTCTATATCTAACTGTTTTGTTACATTATATTCTAAAGCATCACTTGGAAATATCCAGCAAACAAGTCCCCATGGATTAAATCAGGTTCGTCTGCTGGGGGGCTTGATTCACTTCATCTCTGAAGCCTATCTTGTTTCCTATCAAGGTGGATTAAAGTTCAAAGAATTCCTCTGCACCTTAGGACTGCCTTGGTAAACGTCCCTAAATGAGGCCTTTCATCCCTCACCCCATTTCAAGTGAGTTTTCTTTTACTCAGAGCTGGGTGGGCGCCCTGGCCCTCAGCACTGCACTGCCAAAGTAGCTGTACTAGCTTCAAAATCAACACCGATATGAAACACATAGCAATATACATAGGACATTTCTGCTCCAAGAAGCAAAAACACAAAAACCTGCAAATCCCCTGCTGGATACATTCTGACTGAAATTTCTGCATGCAATTTACAAAAATGGGTATCATTGCCTACACAAATAAGAGAAAGTCTTATAACTGCTTGCATGAGGCAAAGTTATAATAAGCCTAAGGATGGCGACAGAGTCAAAATGTTCCTCCAATCTTTGCTAAAAGAACAGTCCTAGGAGCTGGAAGGACAGTAGAGCATGGTTGACTCAGGTTCCCCAGTACCCCATATGGTTCACCATTCCCACCAAGAGTGATCACTGAGCACAGAACCAAGAGTAAGCCCTGAGCACAGCCAGGTGTGACCAAAAAAAAAAAAAAAAGTCCTACTCCCAACAAGGACTGAGGTCTTTCCTACAATGGACTACAGAAAAATAAAAAGCAACTGAACACCAACATACGCATAAGTACAAAGTTCCAGAAGTGTTTCAAGGTTCTGGGCTTAGAAGAATCAGTGGTAGAAGGCCACCTCTGACAGCAGATAATAGCCGAAGATAACATAACCCACTCCTTGAATGGAGACAAAAAGTGGATAAAACCCTTGGGCTTCTGTCTCTAGGCTTATAAAATATACATCTCCTTATAATCGGAAGAACTCCTCCAGTCAAGCCAAAGAAGGCTCATGGTGTTCATGGCACCAGACTGCAGGAATAGGGTGGAAGGGGAGACACAGCACA
Organism: Sorex araneus; assembly: GCF_027595985.1. Classification (NCBI taxonomy): domain Eukaryota; kingdom Metazoa; phylum Chordata; class Mammalia; order Eulipotyphla; family Soricidae; genus Sorex; species Sorex araneus. Next base: position 90,403,444 of record NC_073304.1, on the reverse strand, counting down.
TTTTAAACTCCGAGCATCGTTTTGAGGCAGTTTTCTTAGAGAAACATTGAGATCCCATCAGCTCAAACTTGCTTCCTAGTTTAAGTAAATTGTGTTGGGGGAAGGGGGAAAGAGAGAGGGAATGCTTTATTTGCATCAGCGCCACAGGCATCAGATGCCAAGTCTATCTCAATCCAGACATGCATTTGAAAGTTGTAAACATATGGTTACAATTTCTTCCGAGCTGTTAAGAAAATTTTTATAGATCAAATCCTTAGTCCTGACATCTCAGCCAGGTTCAGAGATTTTTAAAACGACTGCAAAGCTCTTTACTTCCTAAAGTCTCATTTATAACAGGAATTGGCTTTGGAAGTGTTTATGTGCTCTTTGGTGTTGTCTATAATTACTTTCTCAGCTGAAGTGGCGGTTAGGAGGAAGATCTAGAGTGAGAAAGGAGATGAGAAAAGCCTGAATAAATAAATAAAAATGTCTTATGGGGAATCTGTTTCATCTCTCTGGTCTTGTAATTTTCTTTTTTGCCCCCGGCTATAATTGAAAAAAAAATGCCCAAGTCCTGCCACGGATATTAAAAGAAACACTGCTGGGTTTTGTTATGTGGGTCTCATAGGCTTGAAGTTCGAATAGCTGTTGTATAAAGGGCAGTTTCCAGTGAAGAGATAGGAAACAGTGATAACAGAGCTCTGTCTCGTCCGTGGTTATGCAGACACACTTGTGAAAACCATTATTGCTTACCTGGGAGAATATGGAAAATAGCTTTCTCAGCCTTCTGCTATGTGTAGAATATATGAACAAGTCCAGGGTAAGGTACTTGAAAGGAAAATTGCTATTCTGAGCGTTCCCGAGCTACTATACAAAATTTGTGGTATATGACGTGTTTCTCGGTGGTGAAAAACTGTAATTCAGAAACTTTCTGGGCTGTGCCTCTGGGATCTCTTCTCTCAGTCAGATGTAAAGTGATATTTGGGTGAAATTCCACGGGACCTAAATTCAGTGTGGTCTTTCACAACAGTGGTGGTTCTCTCTTCTTTTTCAGTGTTTATTTCTTTCATACAGGATTCTGCTAGCCAGAGAAGATCTCAGTTTTCTCACTACATAGTATCTACATCCAGTGAGAAGAATCACAATGGGGCCCCCAGGATGGCAAGAGAACAGGGAAAGATCACCTGGCAGGAAAAGCCAATGAGATTCAGCATCCAAAAAAAGTGCTCATCATCACTTATGATTAGAGAAGTGCATGTCAAAATAATGATAAGATATCCTCTCTCTCTCTGTGAGAATAGAACATATCAAAAAGTCTGGAAACAGCCAGTGCTGTCAAGGTTGTAGTGAGAAAAGAACCCTTATCCACTGTTGGTGGGCATGTCATCTGGGTCAGCTTCTATGGAAAGCAATATGAAAAATCACTCAAAAAAAAAAAGAGCTACCAGCAGTATCACTTCGTGGCATCTATCCCAAAAATACAAAAAAAAAACATTAATATGAAAAAAATATTTTACACCTATGTTCATCACAGAAGTTACAACAGTGTTAAAGTTTATGATATTAATATACAAAGTTACCACATCCCAGCACCTTCAAGGTGCCCCAGACCCCTTGCCTCTATACCTATGTCTCTTGTTATAATTTAGTTCTCTGATATTCTGTTTGTTGGGACCTTAAACTTAGCTAATATGAGTCTGCCTCAGATATTTCTCTGCATCTAGTGAGTTAAAAAAAAAGAAAAACTAGATTTCTGATAAAAAAAAAAATGAAGCCTAGACAAACTTAATTTTCCCTTTGGGAGTCCTCTTGGAACATAGCCTAGAAATCATATTTAACATTTTTGCAAATGGTACATGTTTTTAAATCACAAAAACCATATTTTGACTGTGTAAGTAATGAACTCAAAGGAAGTTTGCAAGACACAAAAAGTTGAAAGATAAAAATCATTCATCCTACAACTATAGATAACCTCTGTTAAATAGTTTAAATATTTCCTTCCAGTTTTAGTTCTATGTATGCATTTGTATAAATGAAGACAAAATTTGAAAAATGCTAGAAATAACTTTATATCCTGTTAATTTCACTAAGCAGAGTATTCAGAGTATTTATTATATCATTAATTTTATATTAAAATATTTTTAATAAATTTTCTTTTGACTATTTAATTCATTCTACTATTTTATAACACAAAATATGTTCTGATGAGCACATTTCATATATATATATATATAATTCTGTACTCACATCTCTGTATAGCTTATTAGAATAAATTTTCTAGGGAGAAAATACTACTCAAAAAGAATTCATTTTTTGGTGCTTTGGTCTATATTGCCAAAGCATAATCTTAAGCTGGCTTAATTAATTAATATCAGCAATTTTCCTTTTGGTGCCAGAATGACAATTTTCTCATTTTATCTGGATCTAGAATAAGTTTCTTTTACTAAGTTTAAAGTATATAATTGCTTTGCAATAATCTGTACTTAATATTCTATGTCAATGTTTTCTAAAAATATTTTGCCCATTATAATTGCCTTGTGACTTTATTCCAACCCTCTTCGCATTTACACCTATAAAATTATTTTTATGATAATTTATAGTACTTCCATGTTGCATAATTAATTTTCTAACCACAATATTTCTCATTGTGCTTAGAAAAATAATTTTGAAAAATGGAATTTAAAAGTTTTTTAGTCTAGAGATCTCAACTACTGTTCTCACCTCCTGAGGAAGTCTAGGGTCCTCAGCCTAGCTTCTAACCATCCACAAAGCTCAGTCTGTCTCCACAACAAAGAATTACCTCCACAACATGTGGAGTAGTTTTTTTTCATTCTGTTTTAAGTTAGAATCTTTTGATTTTCATCTTTTGTATTTGAAAAGTTAGTCCTGGAGCCAGAGAAATAGTACAGTAGGCAAGGCACTTGCCCTGAATGCTGTCAACCCCAGTTTGATCCCTGGCACCCACTATGATCCCAAACACCAGGAGTGATCCCTGCGCATAGAGCCATAAGTGAGCCCTGAGCACCCATGGGTGTGGTACAAACACAAACAAACAGAAAAAGCAAGTCCTTCCCTACTCTGTGATTTTAAGAAAGGTTGCCCTACACCTGACTTTATTTTTATGATTTTTCCCCCTGTGGTTTCTTTATCTCAGCAATTTCTGATAACAAGAAAGTCATGTTAATCACTGAGATCGGGAACCTTACTAAAATGGTAAAATGAGACACAGCATCTCCTTGCCTATGATTAGCATGTGTCACTAGGAGAGAAAGCAAAGATTCTACAACTTTCTTAATATCAGTTCACTCTCCTAGGAGATGAACTAGGTAGTGTGAAAATCTGAGGTCCCTCGCAGTAGAGCAGCAAATGCTATTCCCTCAGCCATGGTACTGAAAATACAGAATCTAGATACCACAAAGCTGATGGCAGGCAAGATTCACCATCCACCTGACTGGCCGCTCAAAGCTGCCAGGTTGGGGAAAACTTGAGAGCAGGATTTATGGCATAGGTGATGGTATCCTGGTGGTCGGGCTTAGAGGAAAACAGTCTTGTATAAAACTGAGTTGTTTGTTTTTATGGTGCCAGGGATCAGTCCTATAACTTCACACATGGAAGTCAGGTATTTTACCACTGAGTCAGTTTGAGCCCTTCAATAGAGGCAGATTTTTTGTTTGTTTGTGGGAAGAGCCTCCCAAATAGTGCTCAGGGGATCTGATGGGCATTCCTAGCAATTCTCAGCCAGTCAGGCTGGAGGTTCAATGCTAGGGCTAGAGGATGTGATGCTGCTCTAGTTCAGCAGTGCTGGGGACCACCAGGGCCACACCTGGCAGTATTAGGGGCCTCCAGGGATACATCCTTGTGAAACTCAGAGGCCATATAATATGGAGGATGGAATCAGGATCTGCACAGGCCAGGTTGTGAGAGGTTTCTTTCAGGTGTCTGAGAGGGTAGGACTAGGCACATGCTCTGAAAGATGATGCTGTGGAAAGCAGCAGTAACATACATAGTCATGGCAAAATTGTATGCTTTGGAGCTGGTCTCAGCTATCACATCCTCTCCTCCCTTCCTTTTGCCAACATTATGGAGACTATAAAGTTTTCAAAGATTCTGAGAGGCAGATGGTTTCTGTCCCCACGTCACCATAACAACCCTTATTCCACACTCAGTAATAAGCATGATTAGGAAAGACAGATGGAAGGAGCCTGCAAAGGCAAAATATGCCCCTCAATTTAGAATGCTTTGTCTCTGGGGAGGGGCTCTCAGCTGGAAATTTAGTGTCTTCTAGTGAGCTCTCGGTAGCTTGTAGCAAACAGCACAGGTCTGCCTTACTTCTCTAGAACTCACACTGCTGCACCTCTAATCCTGAACCAAAGATGAGAATTCGATCCCTCCTTCAGAGGCTAAAAAAGTGGAAACACCGGTATTTTCTCCCTGATTACTCCAGATTCTACCCAGAGGCATTATGTACTGCAACCCAAGCAGTGATTGGCTGGCCTCTACTTGATGACAAAATATTAGGAAGACTCTTTTAAGGACTTCAATCTCTTTTCTCATTACAACTTGACATTCTTATACTGGATCATTCCTCCATGCACTGCTCACTTGGATATCAATATCTTTAAACCTAAGCACACTCGTCTCCTCAGTATTTATGAGTGAAATTAATGTACATAAAATCAAAACTGAGGGTGGGATGAATAACAGGGATATAAAAATAAGACATTTCCTACTCCAGAATGGCAGGCAGAGCCCCTGTCTTCTTGCTGGGTCCCAGTACCTTCCCAATCCAACCTGAGCTATATTCACAGGCCACAACTTCCCTGAAGCACACAGCCGCATACACAGCTGTACAACAGATCTATTCAGAAAATTACATAGTGCTCTGTTATACTTCTTGTCATTCAGTAAAAACCAGTAGAGAAAGAAGAGAGCAACCCCCAACCTAATCCCTCAACATCTTCTAGGGGATCCAACTACAAAGACTCAACTTCATCACAGCAATCACACTAGAAAACAAATTGGGGGGAGGAGGGAGAGAATGTAGAGATCACCAAGGTCAATGATGGAAAACACCACCAACAAGCTCCGCAAATCCTTAGACAATGACACAATGATACCATGATGAGGATGTCTAATGAGCTCAAAGAAACAATGACACAAGTAGTTAGCAAAGCACAAGAAAGTATAAGGGTTGAAATGAGAAAATTACTACAATCAGAAATGCTAGAAATGAAGAGCATGTTAGGTAATGTTTTAAAAAAAAAAAAAAAACACCTCGACAGAAGCTCTGAAAAGCAGAACAGCTGTTAAGCAAAAGAATCAAGGAACTCCAGGATGAGGAGAAAACCATTAGGAAAAAAATAGAAGGTGGAAAATAGTCTTAAAAGAAATGAACAGCATAGCATATCAGAGAACTGTGGGATGAGTTCAAGAGGAATAATGTAAGAATCACTGAAGTGCCTGAAGAACAAGAAAGCAAACTTGATGAAGAAACTGTTAAAGAAATCATCAATAAGAATTTTCCAGATTTTGGGGCTGGAGCGATAGCACAGCGGGGTAGGGTGTTTGCTTTGCGTGCGACTGACCCGGGTCTGATTCCCAGCATCCCATATGGTCCCCTGAGCACCGCCAGGAGTAATTCCTGAGTGCAAAGCCAAGAGTAACCCTTGTGCATCGCCGGGTGTGACCCAAAAAGGCAAAAAAAAAAAATTTCCAGAGTTGAGGAATACAAATGCCGAGATCTAAGAGGCCCAAAGGACTCCCGCAAAAAGACTCATGAAGAAAAACTTGAAGACACATGTACTCAAAATGACAAAAAACAAAGATAGAGACAGAATACTGAAAAGAGCAAGATCAGAAAAAGAAACTTATTGGCACCAGAGAAATAGTATAGTAAGTAGGCACTTGCCTTGCACACAGGCAACCTGTGTTCAATCTCCAGCACCACATATGGCCCCCAAGGACATCAGGAGTTATTCTTGAGTGTAGAACCGGAAGCAGCCCCTGAGCATTGCTGAGTGTGACCCAAAAACCAAGGGAAAAAAAGGAATTTACATACAAAGAAAAACCCATAAGATTATAGCAGATCTACCAAATGAGACTCTATGAGCCAGAAGTAAAGGGATATAGTACAAATAAGGGATATACTCAAGAAAATGAACATCTCACCAAGAATATTCTATCCACCTAGATTATCAGATTATCATTCATATTTGAAGAATGATACAGAGCTTTAGGGACAAGCAACAGCATGCAGAATCCATACAAGACCAGTTTTGTAAATAGCATTGAAAGAACTTCTTTAAATGACAGGACAAACTTCCCAACATGAGATGTTTCAATGATGAATGTCTCATTGTATTGATTATTCTATATCTTATCCGGTTTTTAACATCCAGAGATTTTTACTGTTATCCTTTACTTTTTAATGCAAACACTTAAGTAGTACCTATGATATTTTCTGATATAAACCAATATTCCCTTTCTTAGGATAAAATGCTTTGTCCTTTTATGGATCTATTTATATATTCCCATTTAAATTTTCTTAATCCTCTTCACTCTTACTTTTACACTTGTAGGTTTTGCCTATTTCATAAAAACTCTAAACTATATTAACACAACCCTTTTTTAAAAAATCTTTATGAAGAGAAGACATGATAATTACCATAATATCCAAGTACAAAATAAAATTTAATGCAATATATTTTAGATTCCAGAGTTGAAAACTTAGTTATGTAGGTGATAATACTGTCTATATTATAGTAAATTATTTGAATTTCTTTATTCATACTGGTTAAAATCATATAGCAATCAATTATCACAAACTGATTTTTATTTATTTATTTTTCTGAAAATCCCATATCCCATTCCTTTAAATTTTGTTGGAGCAATTAATATGAAATTTATCTGTTTTTTGCCTGCTAATGGTGTAGACTGGGATGATGAAGGGAGACATTGGGGAAGGAAGGGGACATTGGTGGTGGAATTGGTGATGGAACATTGTATGTCTGAAACTACTCTGTTATGAACAGCTTTGTAAATCACAGTGTTAAAATAAAAATTAAATGAAAGAAGTAAGGTTTTTCTATTAAAGCAGTAAATATAAATGGCATTTTTTAGAAAATATGTTTCTAAACACAAAAGATGCGGAGGGGAGAAATTCAAAATCCTTTTTAGGTATACAGATAAAATGTGCTAATTTTAAAGAAAACACTGTCCCCAATTTATTATAATAAGTGTTCACCAATAGTCATAATTCAATGAGACTATTTTTAAGAATAATTACCAATCCTTCCTCTTCTGCAACATTATCCTATAGACCAATGGCTAGCAAACTTTTGTAAAAGGCCAGAGAATAATATTTGAGTCTTTGCAGATCGTAATATTTCTTTTTAAGCACTCAATTCTGTTTTAGTATTATTAAAGTGTAAGTAAAGTATTAGAACAAAACAGCCATAGACAATATAAAAAAATGATGTGTTCTTGGTCAGTGGTGTTTCACTTTTAAAGATGACTTTAGCTTAATTGATACGGAGATAAAGGGATATACATGATACCTTTCATTGTCTGTATTACAAACCACAATGCCCAAAAGGAGAGAGGGATGGGGCGGAGAGGGAGGGGGGGAGAGAGAGAGAGAAAGAAAGAGAGAGAGAGAGAGTGCCTGCCATGGAGGCAGACAGATGGGGGGAGACAGGAATCAAACTGGGAACATTGGTGGTGGGAAATGTACACTGGTGAAGGAAGGGACATATGTTGGAACACTGTGTGACTGAAACCCAACCATGAACAACTTTGTAACTGTGTATCTCACAGTGATTTGATAAAAAAAAAAAACTTTAAGAAAATAAATATGTACGGCTATGCTAATAGAACTATGGATAGATATCAAAATTCAAATATTATGTGATTTTAACATCTCATGAAATACTATTCTTTTTATTTTTATTTTTTTATTGTTATTTTTAGATTATTTTAAAAATCTAAAATATATGGGTCAGAGGGGCTGGAGCGATAGCACAGTGGGTAGGTCGTTTGCCTTGCATGCGGCTGACACCGGTCCAATTCCCAGCATCCTATATGGTCCCTTGAGCACTGCCAGAAGTAATTCCTGAGTGCAGAGCCAGGAGTAACCCCTGAGCATTGCCAGGTGTGACCCAAAAAGCAAAAAATAAAAATAAAAAAATAAAATAAAATGTATTGGTCAGAAAGATAGTATAGGAGATGAGTATATACTGTCTTGCATGCACCTGACCTTCATTAGATCCATGGCACCATATATGGCACTCTGAGCACCTCCAGGAATCACTCCTGAGCACAGAACCAGGAGAAAGCCCTAGTACTGGGCATGAGACCCAAAAAAATTGTAAACAAAAATCCAAATACATAAAAAAAAAATGTTTTCCACATGCAAATTAGTCTTAATGAATTTATCTCTTGTTCCCCCAAGTTTATAAAACTATTTGAAGTTCTATATCCCATATATTGGGGTGAAGAGTATAACGTAGAGGTAAAACAACCCTTAAACTCTAACAAAGTGAATCATTGGCATATTTCATTACAGTAAATTATAGCATGTCAATATATAAAACACAAAATAAGTCCAAATTAAGACAAGTATGATTTTAATCTTTTGCTAGTCTAATGAGTGAGGATAACAGATACATAAATGTCAACCTAAAACTTTAGTATCTCAAACTTCTAATGTGCATAGAAAGTCAAAATGTGCTAAAATTCTACCTTTAGAGTAGAGGGAAAATTGCAGCTACCCCATCACCACAGTAGAAATAGGGTGGAAAATTAACATCTAATAAGCAAATAGCTAATAATATAAATACACAAGGACAATTCTTTTAAAACTAGAGGAACTATAATTTCCCCAAAATAATTGCAAGATAATTAATAACCTAGTTTAATTTGTGCCAAATGTGTACTACAACACAGCTGATAATGTGAAGCCCATTATTCCCCAGACCTTACCTTACTAGTTTTGCCTTATTCTTTTTCTCTGGCCTGTTGAGTTAAACTTATTTAAGTTTCTTTTATTTTCCTTAATACAATCTTTTTCATGAGATTTCTGGAATTCTCATCCAAATAAATGTCCAATGTGTCTGTCTTCACAAGTTCTTTTGCTATGGCATGCTGGCATCCTGACACTGTTGGAAGAAGTAAATGAGCAAAATTTTGAAATTGGTGGCAGAGTTGAGGTTCAAACTGAGACTACTGAATCCAATTATGTCTGTACATTTGAGACTAATAGTTTACTTCTCTGAGCCATGCAGCAATAGAAAGAGAGACCTTTGAGCTTATCCAGCCAAGCAGTTTCTAAACAAAGGAACCTTTCTTTTAAAAAGTGGTTTACAGGAGGTCTGCCCACAGCTTGGAAACTAGCCTCACATGCTGGGGGAAAAGGCAGCTGAGATAGAGAAGGGAACACCTAGTAGAGAACCTTGGGAGGACCCACTCGGGTTGAAAGCTGCGTGACAAATGTAGACTATAGATCAAACATGATGGCCACTTAATATCTCTATTGCAAACTACAACATCCAACAGGAGGGAGAACAAAAGGGAATGCCCTGCTGCAGAGGCAGGGTGGGGTAGTGGGGATTGGAACAGGGGTGGTGGGAGGGATACTGGGAACATTGGTGGAGGAGAATGGGCACTGGTGGAGGGATGTAAATGAAATGCAAACATGAAAGTTCATAAGTTTGTGCCTCACGGTGATTCACTAATAAAATTGTTTTTAAAAAGTGGTTTAACTTGGGGGTTGCGGCGGAGGGGCGGGGAAGAATAGTGGTTTAACACATCACCCCAGACTTCGCCAGCAGCCCTCAAGGCTCCTCCACAGAACTCACTTTCTAGGTAGGAGCAGGGTTTGAAAACCACTGACCTCAGGGCTGGAGCAATAGCACAGCAAGTAGGGCATTTGCCTTACACTCGGCCAACCCGAGTTCGATTCCCAGTATCCCATATGGTCCCCCAAGTACCACCAGGAGTAATTCCTGAGTGATGAGCCAGGAGTAATCCCTGTGCATAGCTGGGTGTGATCCAAAAAGGAAAAAAAAAAAGAAAGAAAGAAAACCACTGATCTCACAGAGGCTTCTGCTCTGTAAGTAAGAAAATTTCTATAGAAATTAAAAATGCACAGTGACAGTGAAGGCCAGTGGCTGCTATACTGAGCACAAGACAGAGAGAAGGCCATCACACTCCCACAATCACAACCATAATAACTCTTCATCCAACTTTACCCTAAAGCCTCTCTAACACAATTTAGGTAGAATCCCAATCAGTGATGTGAGCCTGAGTCCTGAATCCACCAGCATTCCTCCATGGAGCCTCCCTCCCTACCACAGCAAGCTGCATAAACCTAACTTGCTTGTACTCCAAGTGGTCTCTATATTCAACACCTGTACATTATTAGTATCCTAAGCGACATCCTCAAGAAAAATGGGAGCACCAAAGACAAGTTGGAAGAACAGAGAGCTGAGCTCCGAGAGTGGCAAATTTGGCATGGTAGAAAGAAAAGCTAATTTAGATCTTGAATGGGTGAAATGCTCCTGATCTCTACCACATTAGCAGTGGTAGATAGAGCATGTGAGCTACCGAGATGAAAACCCAGGAATCACTGTTTGGCAGAAAAGCAACCCAATAGTCTCTATTTTAAAGGTTCTGTGCCATTCACAACACTGTCCTTGCACCCTGTGTGAACAGAAACCACTCAGAGATCAGGCAGGTACCCAGAAAGAGCTGTGGTTAAATTTAGCCCACCTTTGTCTCATGGGACTTCAATGTTAATCCTATGTTTCTACAAATAAAACAGACTGTGATGAGTATTCTGGGTTGGAGATATTTCTGTGGAAGTGAAAGGCAGGGGAGGGACACCAAGGTAATCTAATTGGTTTTTTTAAACCTCATCCACCAACCAAAAGGTCAAAGCCATAAACAAAGGGGAAAAGCTAAGAGGCGAAAGAGGAACACAGGTCAGGTGACCCCTCTTTGACCCTCTGTTTGAGTCCAACTAGATAGCAGCTTCTCTTCAACTCCTCCACTGTGCTCAGGCAGATGGCAGGAAAGCAATAATTTGCATCCGTATTGCCTGAGAACAAAGGAAAGCAAAGGTGACAGAGAGTTGGGGCTGGAGCAATAGCACAGCAGGTAGGGCGTTTGCCTCGCATGTGGCTGACCCGAGTTTGATTCCCAGCATCCCATATGGTCCCCTGAGCACCACTAGGAGTAATTCCTGAGTGCTGACTGCATGAGCCAGGAGTAATCCCTGTGCATTGCTCGGTGTGACCCCCCCCCCAAAAAAAAGGTGACAGAGAGCCACTGACCTAAGGGCCTTGAGAGGAAGCATGTGGAGTCAAACCCAGCAACAGATCACAGAGCAGCAGGGAGTGGCAAAGGGACACTTTTTACATGGTCCCAGCCACAGACCTCAGACTGGGAAACTACACTGGATCAAGGACAGACAGTATGCAACAACACCTGGATTTTATGCACTGGACCAAGGACAACAAAGGGACAGGACACTTGATGTCTTGCACAGCCTTCCTCTCTTCTTAGCAATGCTGACCTTACACGTTGTCCCAGCAGTTCAAATACTACTTTCAGAGGCTTTATCTCTTTTGATTCTTTCCCAGATGAATCACAGGCCCATTCTCTATCCTCCATTCATTCTCAATGAGTTTCCACCCTCTTGAGACTATTCAGAGATATTCTAAAATAAGAATGCTACTCATTCATTCTACTCAGTACTACTCATTCATTCTACTCAATGAGCTTCCATGTTCAGAGATAGTCGCAAATTAGGCTACATCCTAAAAGTCACCTGAGACCCTGATGTACCTCAAATTCAACCTTTGTGGTTCTGATCTAACTGCTGGTAGGAATCAATATGATTCTCATGTGCATTAACTTGGTGCTTTCAATCTTTGATGTGAAGATCAATCATCTGGGGTTTGGGAATTCTTTAAAACTAAGGCTCTGATTCAGCAAGCTTGGCCTGGTTCTGAGGCCCAGCTAAGGTCAATGCTGCTGGGCCACAGATCACACTTGGCATAGCAAGGGACTAAATAAACTCACACTGGCTGGCCAATCTGGAGGCACTGAAGCAATCACTTGCCAGAGCCACTCTAGCAAATTCTCCTGATGGAAAACAGATGTCGCTGAAACACCTGAAATAGCCTGATTCCAGATAATTAGTGAGTTTCTCTGATCTCAGCAAAATTACAGGTTGCAGAAGCCATTGTCACTTAAAGACATAAAGTCCAGAGAAAGAAAATAATTGGACCAAAATAAAAAAAGAGTAAATAGGAAAAATTAGATCCACACTCAGGACACCTGTCTATATACTGTCCCATACAGAACCAGAGAGAGAGACTGGGGAGTCCAGGACATTATGGACCTAGCAATAGGAACATGATTCAATTAACAGGACCCAGACAGGCACTTCAATAACAAAGGAAACCAATGTTCAGGAGATAGCTCAAAGGGCTTCCTCATGCTACCTGGCATGCACAAGACCTGTAACTATATCCCAGCCCCACAAGGACTCTGAGCACCACCAGGTGTAACCCTGGTAACCCTCACTACCACTAGCAATAGGACCAGTTGACTGAGTGTTGCCAGGAGTGGCCAATGGGCTCCTGAGCTCAAATAAATGAATAAAGCAGAGTAGCTTCTTTTTTTTTTTTTTTTTTGCTTTTTGGGTCACACCTGGTGATGCACAGGGGTTACCCCTGGCTCTGCACTCAGGAATTACTCCTGGCTGTACTCAGGAGACCATATGGGATGCTGGGAATCTAACCTGGGTCGGCCGCGTGCAAGGCAAATGCCCTACCCTCTGTGCTATTGCTCCAGCCCCAGAGCAGCTTCTTTAAAAGAGGTCTCAGCCAAAACTTGCTGGGGAAGACAATGGGGAAACTGGTCTCTTCAGTGAAAGGTTGATGAACATTGATGTCAGTTTCCTGCATAAACTTAACCTTGTCCCCAAGTTGGCAATGGCATGGGAAAAGTGTGGAACTCTGAACTTTTCCAAGCACCTTGAAGGTACCAGGCATGTCTTACTCATCTCAATCCTAGCACCAAATACAATGCTTGATATGTAGAATTCACTGGCTATAGTCACTAGACAACTAGGAGATAAAGCCTAGCCAGAGTCTTGGCTCTCTACATCACACCTCACCTGATGCCTATATATGTGTGATATAGAGCATGTACTTCACACTTACGCATGTATGATATGAGGTTACAGACAAAAATATGAACATGAACACAAACACCCCATTGTTCATCGATTGCTCGAGCGGGAATATTCGCTCAGGTCCATCAAATGCAAAAACAACATTCCTGGCAAATGCTTGGCAAATGCTTTCTCTGGTCTGTCTTGCGCTGGTCCAAGAATTTCACCTCTAGCAGCGCAGGACAGCAAACCCAGGTGACAGGAAAATGACACCACCGGCGCGGCACAGACCTGTAATTACTCAATCTCGGGTGGCTGAACGCCACTTGTCCCTCTAAGAAGTTGGGGGACGCTGACCGCTCAGGGGTCACATAACTAGTTAGCATGCCAGAGTCTTGTTTGTTATGGGAATTGACCAGACAAATTGCTCTACCAACTAATCACGGCCATGCACCACCACCTGCGAAATCCAGAAAGAGCTATCACAGGAGTGCTTATTCTTACTAGAGCAGACAGAAATCAACAGCTTTCTTTAAGTATGTAAGAGACAGGCAGAGGACCAGGGGCTTTTTTTCTCAAGTTAGCAGAATTGTTTGCCCAGACAAGAGAACCACTGAAAGATTTAGTCATATTCTTTAAAGGTCAAATCACAGGTTTTGGAATCATTTCCATCTGAATTCAAGTGTTATCACTTACTCATTTCAAATTATCTAACTTTCCTAAACTTCTGTTCCCTCATTTGTGAAATGGACAAAATAAGCAACTTCCTAAGAGAATTCTGTACTTAATAACTGTGAAAAGTACTCAACACAGCTAAAACCCTAGCTAATTAAGCTGTAGGTCAAATGTCACATGAGGTAGACTTTGAAGAGGGGTCACAATTATCTTTAAATAGACATATTTTTTTCATTTATGTTTGGTTTGCATTCCTGTTTTATATATACAACTTCATGTAAAAAAAATTCTCAGCTAGTTAGGGGTCATGAGTGAAAAAAGTTTAAGCAGCTTGGTCTAGAGCACTGTAGATATTAAATAGCATGAGGCCATTGATGGCACCCAGGAAGCCAGCCTTCAGAGCCAGATGTGGCTACAACCCCTAGAAACAGGGTTTGTTTGAAACTAATTGTTTTGAATATAATCTGTATTTCAGAATTTTTTTCTTGTTAGAGTATGCAAGGACTAGACAAATATTTTCTTATTCTGTTCTTTTCTTATCCCATTTTTAAAGGAAATTTATTATCTTAGTTTAATAAACTCAATCACATTTTGTTCTTCCTCCTATTGTAGATGAAGCAGGTGTTGACAGATTTACTGAATCATAAGGATACAAAATTTTTTTTCATCTCAAATTAAAGCCAGTTGACTGGCATGACGGCATAGATCCCTGTACTAAAAGGATATTGAGGGGGCTGGGAATAGCTGAGTGACAGGGCATCTGCCTCGCAGGCACAAGGCCATGATTTCCATCTCTGGCAGCATCCCAAACACTGAGTGCGATTCTGGAAACATTGCTGTTTGGAATCCCTATTGCCACAACAAATGCATACAGTTCTGGCACACTACAACCAAGTGTGTATGAGCACCACAACTAAGGTTTCTGAGCCCCAGTGAGCACCACAATGAAGTATGTGAGCACCGTATCCAAATACGTAACCCCAGTGAGAAGGACCCCACCCAGAAAACAACATAACCAAGTGTGTGCAATACCATCACTGCAACAACAAGGAAAAAGGGGGGAAAATTTAGGATGCTTATAAGCTTTTTCTATGAATTATTAGCACATCTTAGTTTAATTAACAGATGGCATATTGCTGAATAATATTAGCTAAATAGGATCATCATGAAATCAGATAGAATGGAGAGCTATGAAAGATGATAGTTGGAGAAATTAAGGGATATTCTCACAATGATCCTGAAAGAGCTTTTGATATAGTCACCATGCATCTGTCCCAGTTGCTTTTCTACATCCCTTCTCCTTCTTCACCATGCTCCTGACCTGGAGCCTGATATTTCCATGAGCTGGTTTATGCTCTGCTTCTAGTTTGTTAAAACAATGGAGAGTCTGTGATCTCTGACTGACTGAAGAGAGGTAAATCCAACCATTCATAATCTCTCATTTGATCTGTCAGAGAAGATGATGTTCTAGTCTACTCCATTTCCCCTGCTGGGAAAACTGAAATTCAAACATGTGTTGTCTGATGCCCGTGAAGGTGGAAATGTGCAGAGGTGAAGCCTGAGTGATGTAATTGGTCGAGAACTAGACTGAGGAGGAGACTGTGATCCTGCACTTCCTCTCACCTGCCTTTTGCACGGGTCCTGTTCTTCCTGGGGCCATCCTTCCTATGGCTCTACAGTTGTAAAAACATATAGACCTAAGACATCCTGTTCAATACCCCATTGATAAAACAAGAACCTACATTTAGTGATTACCAGTTCAGATAAAATCAGGAGCACAAAAGTGATCCTTAAAATGTGTCCAACAGGGCTGGAGCTATAGTACAGCAGGTAGGGCATTTGCCTTGCATGCAGCCGACCCGAGTTCAATTCCCCAGCATCCCATATGGTCCCTGAGCACCGCCAGGAGTAACCCCTGTGCATAGCCAGATGTGACCAAAAAAAAAAAAAAGCAAAAAAAGAAGTGTCCAACAGTCTTGCTGTGGGGGTACCTTCTATCCAAATACTGGGTCAAGAAGGATTGCAGGCTCTGACCCTTAAGTTGGGAGGCAGTAAAGCTCACTTCGATTTTATTTTGTTAAGACTCATTTGAAGCTTTTCTAACTCTTCCCATTTACTTTATTCGATAGGCTCTCACATTACAATGTCTAGATCAAATGCCTTCTCTTCCTCTCTTCCCTGAACTCTAAACCTTCCAATTCCCAGTTAAAATGAACCACCCCAGGAGGCTGGAGAGATAGTATACTGGGAATGGCCTTGCCTTGCACCCAACTGATGGGGGTTTAGTCCCCCATATCCCATATGGTCCCCTGTACACCACCAAGAGTAATTCCTGAGCACAGAGCCAAGAATCATCCCTGAGTACTGCTGGATATGGTGCAAAAACACCCAAAAAATAAAATAAACCACCCCTTTTTCCACACTTTTATCATCTGCTAACCCTTGGTCTGGTAATATCACTTCATGAGCAATGAACATGCTTGTGTCCCTTGTGTGATCTGTGAAGTTTGTTAATGGCAATGACCCCTAGTGTTTATTAGTGGCAAACACCCCTAATGGAGTGTTTTTCCATTCCAACATGGGAAAACAGA
The DNA here is from genome assembly GCF_027595985.1 of Sorex araneus. Classification (NCBI taxonomy): domain Eukaryota; kingdom Metazoa; phylum Chordata; class Mammalia; order Eulipotyphla; family Soricidae; genus Sorex; species Sorex araneus. The sequence goes on along the minus strand of NC_073304.1, from coordinate 90,387,019 downwards.
AAATCCTTATATGCTAAGAAAATAGGAAAAGTATGTAGATCTTCCTGTCATTCTATCTTGGCCTGAGTTCCCCCATCCTAAAAGGGAAGCCAGAGAAACAGCTCAAAGTGGTAGAGCATCTGCCTTCTATCCAGAAGGCCCACATTTGATCACCAGTACCATGTGTCTCCCCTAACCATTCACTCCAAGCACCACCCAGAAAGGGCCCCAGGACCCCAAGCAATATCTGGGTGGAGTATACCACAGGATTTCTGAGAACCAAAAGGGGGTGGAGGAACTGGGAAGAGTAAAACAGGGGGAAAGGAAGAGTCAAAATAAAATTATGGTCAAATTGCCACCCCCTTGGACAACTCTGATCTCTTCCATTGGGAACAGTCTGAAGAGCCATATAAGAAAGAAAGAAGTTTACAAAAGCACACAAACAAATAGGGCATTTACCTTGCACACAGCTGACCTGGGTTCGATTTCCCAGTATCCCATATGGTCCCCTGAGCACCGCCAGGAGTAATTCCTGAGTGCATGAGCCAGGAGTAACCCCTGTGCATTGCCGGGTGTGACCCAAAAAGCAAAAGAAAGAGAAAGAAAGAAAGAAAGAAAGAAAGAAAGAAAGAAAGAAAGAAAGAAAGAAAGAAAGAAAGAAAGAAAGAAAGAAAGAAAGAAAGAAAGAAAGAAAGAAAGAAAGAAAGAAAGAAAGAAAGAAAGGAAGAAAGGAAGGAAGGAAGGAAGGAAGGAAGGAAGGAAGGAAGGAAGGAAGGAAGGAAGGAAGGAAGGAAGGAAGGAAGGAAGGAAGGAAGGAAGGAAGGAAGGAAGGAAGGAAGGAAGGAAGGAAAGAAAGAAAGAAAGAAAGAAAGAAAGAAAGAAAGAAAGAAAGAAAGAAAGAAAGAAAGAAAGAAAGAAAGAAAGAAAGAAAGAAAGAAAGAAAGAAAGAAAGAAAGAAAGAAAGAAAGAAGTTTAGAATTGTCCACCCAGAGGGAAAATATGAGAAAATGTATCCAAAGGCCCCCATTACCCATTGGTCAAAGGCTGCCTCAGAGATAGTCACTATGTCAGGATGACTGGGCATGTCTCTGCAGGAATCCCAGGTGAGAATGACAGAGAATCACAGGACAGAAGGCAGGTGATAAATGGGGAGATGCAAGCAGGTTGTACCTGCACACAGCTAGTTCCTGTTGCAGGCGACCGACATGAAGCAGGAAGAAAAAAAGAAGTTGCCATGAGAGGGAAGTCTACTGCATAAATTGCACCTGAATTTCTCTTAATCCATATGGCTTAAAAATTGAACCCTGCCACCGAAGTTCTCAGAGAATCATGGTCAAGCTGCAAGCATGAGATGCTTTTTATAGGAAAATAAAACTCAGGAGACTGGAGTGACAGTACAGTGGGTAAGGCACTTGCCTTGCATGCCACCTACCCAGGTTCGATTTCCGGCAGCCCATATGGTTCCCTAAGCACTGCCAGAAGTGATTTCTAAGTGTAGAGCCAGGAGTAACCCCTGATCATAATCAGGTGTGGCACAAAAAAAAAAAAAGGGAAAAGATAAATCAGCCCTAAGTTCTATCTGGATTCTTTATAGATGCATTGCTTTTTGTCACAGAAAAGCATTTCAAGGGGAAACTAATGGTGAAATGAAAGTTTTATTTAAAAATACTAGGAAGGAAAGAGAAGGGGTAGGAGAGAGGGAGTGGCAGAGAGAAAGTTTGGGAGAGATAGAGAAAGAGATAAAGCAAATCTCCAAGATAAAGAGCAAAGACCCTTCTTATCTTTGCAAAGATGGTCTTATATGTTTCCCCCAAAATTACCTACACACGTGGGGTTTTCTATGTAAATAAGAGTCTGTTGCTAGGGTGCTGTCAAGAGAAGAGCTTGAACTTTTGGTGGCCTACCTTAAGCTTTTATCACAGACTTGTTCCTGCTGGAGCCTGTCCTCTCTGGAGAGAGCAAGTGCTGGTACCAATTTAAGTATTATCATCCCCAGTTACTATGTTCACAAAGTGGATCCAATCTTCCACACTTTTAACTACTTTAGGACTAGTGACAAAGTAACTCTTTTAAATCACATCTTGGTTTTATTACTTCCCAAGATCTCATCGCCAAGGGCCCTCCTATCTATCTGACTGCCTGATTCATCCCCACAGAAACAACTGGAGTGGAAAGATAAAACAGAAGGATGTACGGTGGGCCCAAGAAGTGCCCCAGATACTTATGATCATCATTAGTGGCCCTTTCTAATTTATGTTCAATTGGAGAATGTTTCACTAATCTTCACTGTCATTGTCACCGTAATCCCGTTGCTCATCGATTTGCTCGAGCAGGCACCAGCAACATGTCCATCGTGAGACTTGTTGTTATTGTTTTTGGCATATCAGATACGCTACGGGTAGCTTGACAGGCTCTGCTGTGCAGGTGGGATACTCTCCATAGCTTGCCAGGCTCTCCGAGAAGGACAGAGGAATCGAACATAAGTCGGCCACGTGCAAGGCAAATGCCCTACCCACTGTGCTATTGCTCCAGCCCCTCACTAAGCTTAGCATTAGTAATTAAGTTTCTAGCAAAAACAAAATCTTAAGTCAATCATATCATTCTTTCAAGCTTCACGAGGTTTTGGGCACAGAGTTGTAGTAAATATCTAAATGTCATTATAGAAAGATCGCACTCATCTGTGGAATATAGAACAACAGAGTAGAGACTAATACCCAAGAAGGCCACAACACCCAAAAAGAAAGAGAGATATCAAATTGGAATGCCTCAGCACAGAGGCTGGGTGGGGCGGGGGGGATGGGACTGGGGGTTGGGAGGGATACTGGGTTCATCGGTGGTGGAGAATGGACACTGGTGGAGGGATGGGCTCTTAAACATTGCATGAGGGAAAAGCAAGAACAAAGATGTGTGAATCTGTAACTGTACCCTCACTGTGACTCACTAATTAAAAAATAAATAAATTTAAAATAAAAAATAAAAAAAATTTTAAAAAAAGAATGGTAATAGGCCCTCTTTGAAGGTTTGGTAGCATTTGCTAGAAAAAAAAAATTTGTGCCTGGGATTTTGCTTTGGGGGAGACTTTATCACTGTCTTCGTTTTTTTGCTAACAAATAATTTTTCCAATAAAATATTATGAATAATTAAAATAAATAAATAAATAAATAAATGTCATTGTCTCTGACCTTTGCCTCAAGCTTCTAGTTAGAATCCAGCATGTTCTTCCTCTGGAACTTCAGATGCACTTTTGCACGTCCTTCGGCAAGCAGCTCCTCCTGGCCACGTCTGCTGCCCAGGCCCCCCATGAGACCATTTCCTTCCTCGCTCCCAAAAGTGCCAACTCTGCCAGAGGATACTATCTCTTTCCCTTCTGCTACCCCAGAGTATGGCTCCTACAAAAACGACATAAAGCTTTTCCACCATCCAAGGTCCCACTCTGAGCCAGGAGGATACCAACAGGAGCTCAGTCGCCAGAGACAGCTCCCTCGGCATCAGCTCTTCCCCAGAGTGGGTCTCCTCTCTACAGGTCACCCTGGAGCACTTCTTCCTCCTTCAGCCAAACAAACTCCTAAGTCAGTACCTCAATGCCCAAGTGTCTATCCCGGTAGTGCCCTGGACACCCCCGGCAAGCCTGAACTCCAGGAGTGCCTGGAATCTCAGCAGTTCTTTAAGCCCTTCCTCATACCAACAATTAAGTGCACGGAGACTTAGAATCGTAAAGATGTGAACATTTTGGCACTCAAAACTCCCAAGGGCTTGGGGGATTTTTTTTTTCTCCTACTGCTACAGAATTAAGACTTAGCAGCTGTCTGAAAGACAATCCCTGTATTGTTACACCACTTCACTTAAAAGAGAAAAAGGGTTTTGGTTCCTAATCTCCAAGTAACCTACCTTTAAAGGTCATAAACTCTAGGACACACAAAGTTTCACCAGCCCTGGCAAGGTTTTAAATGGCTACATTCCCTAAAAATGAATTTAATACACACATAACATCAATCCTTTATTGTATCTATTTTTAGAAAACACTGTGTGTTGTGTGTGTGCATATGTGCATGCGAGTATATGTGTATTCACAATGTGCCCTAGCTTGGTTCATCTATTTGAAGAACAAAGGCTAATGAAAGCTAAAAGCAAAAGAAAATGACAATAAAATAAGGTGGCATATTGACAGCTGAGGTCTAGTGTGACATCTATGGGTGGTTCTGTGGCTCCAGGATTAGATTGTTCTCACTTCAGAAGAGCCATCCGTGAACTCTGTCAATCAGCAGCTCAGCCTTACAGACATCACACTCCCTCCCCCAGGCCCTCCTCTGAGAAGCAAAATGCCTTAAAGATGACACTAAGTTAACATGTATAGATCATACACATTTCTGTGAAAGGCAGCATTTTTCTCCTTGACTCACAACCAGAGCTGGGGTTTTCAATCCCACCTTTATGGTGCCTCACTTTAACAAAAGGAATTTAATTTATTACTCTCTCTGGACTGCAAATAAAAAAAAGTAACATCAAAGCCCAACAGGAAGAGAGAGCTCTGGCTTAGGCATTATTGTGCTTTCCTTTCCCCAGCAAATATTTGCACTTGCAGCAGGAGCGTGCTGATGTGCCTGGAAATTGAATCTACACTTTTATGAGACGGTAAGTAGTCAGAAACAAAGGGACACAAGCTAGAGTTCACCTGTGCTCTCTTCTGAGTGACCTCCAGCTGAATGTGCATGGGACCTATTAAGAAGGAGGAGATTTGGTCTCCATGGAAGCTCTGTTTGTGGGCTCTGCTTTGGCAGACATGGCTTAGCCAACTGATGTTGAAATGTCATGCAATTGATGTTCCATGAACAGCCCCGGCAGTGTGGGGGGGACTCTTCATGGTTATCCTCTTCAGCTTCATTTCACCATAAAAAAGGCAATCACTCTTACTATAAACTGTTCCTTCTGCTTGTTGAGAGAGGTGGTAGGTACCAAAGTAATTTCATTAGTAGAAGCCTTTGGCTTAGCCAAATATTTTTTGAATAGCCATAATCACTGTCACTGTCATCCCGTTGCTCATCGATTTGTTCGAGTGGGCACCAGTAACGTCTCTCATTGAGAGACTTATTGTTACTGTTTTTGGCATATCCAATACGCACGGGTAGCTTGCCAGGCTCTGCTCTCGGGCTCAATACTCTCAGTAGCTTGCCGGGCTCTTCGAGAGGGGTGGAGGAATCGAACTCAGGTCGGCCGCGTGAAAGGTGAATGCCCAACCTCTGTGCTATCGCTCCAGCCTGAATAGCCAAAATAACCATAACAAATATTTTCTATAAGGAAACACATTCAGACTCTCAAATAATTCTAGATACAACTCTACCTACTCCCAATAAATTAAATGCTCTCTTTTTAAATAGTTTATTGATAGCAAGTTAGAGTTTGAAAAATTTGCATTTGAAGTTTGAAGTCTCCTGCCCCTGAACCTGACTGTCTTCACCTGTGCCCCTCGGAAGGGAGCAGGTTAAGTTTCCCTCCCCGACCCAAGCAGAGACCCAGCAGCCAAAGACCTCCGGAACCCAGCCACAGCCATGCTCAAGGCCACTCTCCACAAGTTCGGACAAGCCTCACACATAAAGGAACTGACAGAAGAACCCAGGTGTGTGGGACCCGGGGCTCAGATCTCCAAGCCTGCTCAGATCAGGACTGGTCCTTTTCCACTCAGATCCCCCTTTTTCCAGTAGCTAGGAAGTCACACCCACAAATTGCCCCTAGCACCATGTAATCCCATCAACGTCCAAGATCCAGAGACTATAAAACAAAGCTCCTGGAAGTGTGTGGCCATTCAAGCTCTTGTTGTCTAGTTCTCCCTCTCGGAGAACTCCGGCAAGCTACCGAGAGTATCCTGCCCGCACAGCAGAGCCTGGCAAGCTCCCTGTGGCATATTCGATATGCCAAAAACAGTAACAATGATGGGTCTCATTTCCCTGACCCTGAAAGAGCCTCCAATGCAGCACCGTTGGGAAGGACGAGTAAAGAGAGGCTGCTAAAATCTCAGGGCTAGGACGAATGGAGATGTTACTGACGCCTGCTCGAGTGCATAAATGAATAACGGGATGACAGTAATACAGTGATACAGTGAGGTTTAACTGTAGGCAGAACTAGTGGGTTGCTCACCTTTGTATATTTATTTATTTAATGTATTATTGAGAGGGAGGCGGGTTGCATAAAGTAGAGAACCAGAGAAGACGGTGCAGTAGTTACCTTCCCTGCACACATCCAATCCTGGTTTGACCCCATGCATCTTCATTTGGTCCCCCAAGCACCTCCAGGAGTAGTTCCTGAGCACAGAGACAGGAGTAAAGCCCTGAACACTGTCGGGTATGGCACTAAAGCCCAAAATAAGAAAAGAAAACAAGTGGTCTCCTTACTGTGAGAAAGTCCAAGTCCAAGAACAAGGAGAGCACAGGAAGAAAATAGGACTCAACCTCCAAGATGATTCAGAACAGACTTGAACCTTAACATGACTGTGATGAGGCTCAGAGCCTCCTAGAAATGAATTGGGAGGTTTTGAGAAGTATGAACCACGTTCATGAGAAGGCAGAAGTGTGAGACCTGTGAAAGATGTTATTTAAAACATTCTCTTTTTTTTCTTGTTTTGCCTTGTTTCTGGGTCACACCTGGCGATGCTCAGGGGTTACTCCTGGCTCTGCACTCAAGGAATCACTGCTGGTGGTGCTTGGGGGAACAGATGGGATGCCAGAGATCAAACCTGAGTTGGCCCTGTGTAAGGCAAATGCCCTCCCCACTGTACTAGCACTCTGGTCCCCAATTTAAAACACTCTTGGGGGCCAGAGTTATAGTAAAGTGGGCAGGGCACTTACTTTACACACAGCTGAACTGAATCCCATCTACCGAACCCCATCTGATCACTTGAGCCTATCAGGAATAATCCCTGAGTTCAAAGCCAGAGTAAAGTCGAGCATTGCCAGGTGTCAGCTCCCCACCGCCAAAAAAATTATAAAACATTTTCGTATCTATTTCCACAGATTACCTAAGGACTGGCTTTGAACAGCATTTCCTTTGTCCTAGCACACCATACAAATGTCACACCTCCATTTTTCCTTTTTAGAACCAAGTAGGAGTGTAAATCAGTGTAAAACACCCCTGCACAAATGGCTTAACTCTAGCAGAAGATGAGGAGTTTAGGAAGCCATTGGAGAAAAAAGGTAGTACTGAGAGAACAGAATGAAAAAATAAGATTGAGAAATACAGTTTAGACTTCAATAAAATAGGAAATAAAATTTTATGTTTAATTCCTAACCACCACCCTCCTCACCAAAGCCTGTATTATATGGAGACAAGCTCCTCTTCTGAATTCAACATATCAGCTTAGACATCTTTCCAAGAAAACATTGAGATATCTTTCCAAGAAGACACCTCAGGAACAGTGGTCTGAATTTCATTCAAAGCCCAGGAAGATGGCTCCTGGTGCTGTCTCAGCACAGGTCTGGGGTCTGACCACTAATGTGAATTAGGATCAGCAGCCTCCACATCAACCTGGGAACCTATAGGAAATGCAGCCTCACCATAACATACTCCATCTGCCATTCTAAAAGATGTCAGACAATTCACATGTACACTAAAATTCACAGCCAACCCAAATGACCAATCTTTATCTTTCAGAAGAATTGGAAAGAGCAAAATAAATTAAAGAATTCTGAAAATAGTGAAGATGGCATCTCATCTTTTCTTCTCTCTATTAAAATGCTTTTGAAATGTGAAAGAGCATATTCATGTGAGAAGGAAAAATAAATAAGTACATATATGATATATCAATACACATATGTTTATGAGAAGAAACATAGGACCAATAAAATAGAAAACAACAAATATTATTTACAAGGCAAATAGATAGGGCAGAAGACATACAAAAGTGAGTAATGTGAGTAATCTTTCTAATGCACCTTTTTAATAGTTTTGACTTATGAAAATGTTTCTATTCTGCATTTTCAAAAATATAAAATTAAATCAATAACTATGGAAAGAAAAAGAAAAAACTTTAAACCTAAAACCAAATTAAAACAAATGAACTATGCCTATTTCAAGTAAATTCTGTAATCACAGTTAAGAAGATAGCAAAGAACTAGTCCAAGTGAGCATAGCATTTGCCTCTATGCCCCAGTCTTAAGTAAGATTGAGGGATGGAGAGAGCTGCAAATAAATCCTGAACTCTTAATACATTTGTTTCCTGCTCAGGTATTGACAAAGCAATTCTGAAACTATTTCAAATGTATTACAGGATTGACCAAATGAGTGAATGTATTGATGTTGTTGGGATCCCAGAGTCAGTTCTTATGTGAGACACACACCAAAAGCCATGGGGTAAGGGCTACTGCCATGAGCCCTTCATCACTCATGATTCAAATGAGAATAAAGACATTTGCTGAGAGACAAGTAGAGGGAATTCCAGGTAGAGAGATATACAGAGAAAGAAATGTCAAGATGGAAGCAGAGCCTGGGCTAATAAAGCCACGAGCCAAGTAATGACTGCAGTTGCAGTCACCACTAACAAGAAGAGAGAAGGGACAGATTCCACCAGCACCCACCCTTGCCCCCACCAAAACCTACAGTAACAGCAAAGTCAGCTCACACCTTGCTTTCAGACTTTGAGCTTCAAACATCATGAGAAACATCATACTGTTTTGAATGACTTCGCTTATTGTTACAGTATTCCCAGGAAGCCTGAAAAATAGATGTATTATTATTATTATTATTTTCACTTTTCAGGTAAAAAAGAGAAACATGAAGAGTTTGAGTAAATTGTGGAAGATCCCAAACTAGCTGACAGTGGGAAGAATATGTTAACCCAGGAAAGAAAATTTATAGACAATCCTTTATAGATACCTCATTCATACTTTTTCAGCACTGGAGATATTGAAGATGGTAACTACATAGAATAGATATCTTTCCATATCAAAATGTAATTTTGGAGCAGGCAAGTTACAGAAATATATGTAGGGATACTTTAGGAAATGAACAGAAAATCTCACATTGGTAAAAATTTATTGAAACACTGGGTAAAAGACTGAAAAAAATATAAATACCTAGCTGAGCTCAAAGGAATGAAAATCGCCAATGGTCAGAAATGAAAAAACATAAGCCAGAATGATAAGCTTGTGGCTAGAGCTGAGGTTTAATGTTCACAAAGGAGAAAGAAATTCCATCCTGGAGGGACGAAAAAAATAGTATAGCAGATAGGGCGCTTGCCTTGCATTTGGTCAACTCATGTTCAAACCCCCGCACCCTATAAGATCATCAGAGCCCACCAGGAATGATTGCTGAGTACAGGACCAACAATCCTGAGCACTACCAGGGTGTGACAAAAGAAGAAAGGAAAGAAAGAAAGAAAGAAAGAAAGAAAGAAAGAAAGAAAGAAAGAAAGAAAGAAAGAAAGAAAGAAAGAAAGAAAGAAAGAAAGAAAGAAAGAAAGAAAGAAAGAAAGAAAGAAAGAAAGAAAGAAAGAAAGAAAGAAAGAAAGAAAGAAAAGAAAAGAAAAGAAAAGAAAAGAAAAGAAAAGAAAGAAAGAGAGAGGGAGAGAGGAAGAAATTCCATCTCAGTGTGCATAGCATAGGAAATAGAGGTTGAAACCCACCTATCTTCAGACCCCCACAAAACCTGGAACCTTGATGGGATATCTGACAGTAAATGGGCACTAGATCTGTGCACCACTCCCTATCTTGAGTATGGCATTAGTAGAAAACTAGAGTGCTATCAGAAGATAGTACAGCAGTTAGGACACATACGTAGTAGGTACCAGATTCACATTCAATTTCCAATACCACAGGGACCCCAGAATTGCTTGAAGTTACCCCAACCAAAAATAAAAGACCAATAATAATAATAAACTTTTTTTGTTTTTTGCTTTTTGGGTCACACCTAGCGATGCTCAGGGGTTACTCCTGGCTTTACACTCAGGAATTACTCCTGGCGGTGCTTGGGGGACCATATGGGATGCCGGGGATCAAACCCGGGTCAGCCGAGTGCAAGGCAAACACCTTATCCTCTGTGCTATCACTCCGGCCCCAATAATAAACTTTTTTAAAAAGCTTTGACTTTGTTCTCTTTATGGGGGATAAGTCTCCATTAAAAATATCTGACTCACAGAAAGAGAGAGACAGACATAGAAAGATTGCACTCATCTATGGTATATAGAATAACAGAGTGGGAGACTAACTCCCAAGAACTGTAGAAATAAGTACCAGGAGGTTGACTCCATGGCTTCGAGGCTGGCCTCACGTTCCGGGGAAAGGTCAACTCAGAGAAGCGATCACCAACTACATTGCAGTCGAAGGCCATGTGGGGGAAGGGAGTTGCGGGCTGAATGAGGGCTAGAGACTGAGCACAGCGGCCACTCAACACCTTTGTTGCAAACCACAACAGCTAATTAGAGAGAGAAAGCAGAAGGGAATGCCTTGCCACAGTGGCAGGGTGGGGTGGGGGGGAGATGGGATTGGGGAGGGTGGGAGGGACACTGGGTTTACGGGTGGTGGAGAATGGGCACTGGTGAAGGGATGGGTTCCCAAGCTTTGTATGAGGGAAGTGTGAGCACAGAAGTGTATAAATCTGTAACTGTACCCTCACGGTGATTCTCTAATTAAAAATAAATAAATAAATAAATAAATAAAAATAAATAAATAAAAATATCTGACTCAGGCCTATTCCACACTAGCATGTAGGGTCTCAATTTATACCACATATTTATCGTGTGACTCTGTAATCAAGGTTAAATGGAACCCCCAAATCAATAAAACCCCTATGGTTTGCAAAATCAAATGCAGAACTGTTTAGAAACTAGCCCTTTAACCTTAAAACATGAAGAATTCTCTAAGACAGATACATAAATAAATATATTCTGGCTGAAAATGAACTCCCACTAGAAAGCTACAAAACCCAGAATAAGAGGATTCACTGTGAGGAAGAGTCAGCAGAAACTAAACAGGTAAGTATGCGTGTTCTATAGTATAACATCTTGGAAGACATTACTAAAGTAATTATGGGTCAGACGATAAAATAAAATAACTTAAAATGCTAAGGAAAGAAGAGCACTATAGAAAAAAAGAAGAGAAAGAACTGATGGATCTGAAAACAACCAAGCAGTACTTTTATAGTAAAAAAAAATCTAAGATTCAAGAGATAAAAATAAAAATCAAGATATGAGGAAGTCATCCAAAATGCAGCAAGGAGAGATAAAGATGAGAAAAAAGGAGAGAGAGGTTAAGAGATATGACCAAGTTAAGACTATATCTCATTGACGCAAATAAAAATGACAATGAGATGTCATCTCACACCAGCAAGACTGTCATATATCAAAAAGAAAAGAAGAACCAGTGTTGGTGAAGATATGGTAAAACAAAACAAAACAAAAAACAGAAGACAATCCCCATTCAGCTATATGTCCTTAAAAGAATAGTGGCAGTGCCTCATTGCAGCCCAGAGTGCTTCATCCATTTTGCAAAGGTCCACACTTCCTTTGAGCAGGGCCACTTGTCACTTGTCACTTGTCATCCCATTGATCTTCGATTTGCTCAAGCAGGTGCCAGTTACATCTCCATATGTCCCTGTCGCGTGCTAGTATAGTCCAATGATACCTGATTGCTCCAGGAACATGAAGAGCCTCAAACCGCTCATTCAGGGTCTTGACAAAGAAGTCTGATCATCTCGTAGGTGGGTGGCCATGAGGTCTTTTGACATCCTGGGGAATCCAGCTGGCAACAGCTCTAGTCCAGTGGTCGTTTCTAAATTGCATTACGTGTCCGGCCCATCTGATTTTTGATGCCTTGGCAAACAAGACAGCATCCCTGACTCTTGATCATCAATGGAGGTTGGAACTCCGGGTTCCTTCTCTCACTTGAGTGAAATGTGGTACTCCAAGCATAGCTCTTTCAATTCCTCTTTGGGATACCTGAATAGCGTTCTCATCCTGTTTTTGTAGGGTCCAGGTCTCTGAGGCATATGTTAGTGCAGAAAGAATGGTGGAGTTGAAAAGATGTGCCCTGACTCAGAGTTTCTTCATCCTCTTAACCACTTCTTTGACACTCTTGAAGATGTTCCACACTGCTCTCTTCCTCCTGCGCAGTTCTGGCGCCAAGTCGTTCCTCATGTTGAGTTCTTGACTCAGGTACGCATAGCTGCTGCACTCAGAGATGTTCATTCTGTTGAGAGCAAATGGAATGTCAGGGACTAATTCATTTTACATGAACATTGTTTTGGTGAGATTCAGCTGCAGTCCGACCTGTCCACACTCGCAGTCGAAGTCAGTCAACATTTGTGCCGCTTGGCTAATGTTTGGAGTTATGAGAACGATATCATCAGCGAAGCAGAGGTGGTGTAGTTGCCGACTGTGTATCTTCACTCCCATTCCTTTCCATTCCAGTCATCACATAACATTCTCGAGGGTGGCACTGAAGAGTTTCAGGGCCAGGACATATAAACAGGCAGCGATTCACTGTTGGGAATGTCATCTGCTTCAGTCTCAATGACAAACAGTAGAGAGAGTTCTCAAAAAAATACTAGGAATAAAGTTCACATATTATCTAGCAATTCAATCTCTTAGCATATATCCCAAGAACTTTAATTCTAAAGGATATATGCATACTTATGATAGTTGCCCTCTTCAGTGCAATAGCCAAGATATGAAAACAACCCAACTGTCCAACACTGAATAAATTTTTAAAAAATCATGGATAGTGTAGCACTGTCATAGCACTGTTGTCAATTTACTTGAGTGGGCACCAGTAACGTCTCCATTGTAAGACTTGTTACTGTTTTTTTGGCATACCGAATATGCCACGGATTTTGCCAGGCTCTGCCATGTGAGCGAGATACTCTCGGTAGCTTGCTGGGCTCTCCAAGAGGGATGGAGGAATCGATCCTGGGTGGGCTGAGTGCAAGGCAAATGCCCTACCTTCTGTGCTATCGCTCCAGTCCATGTATAGTGTACACAGTGGAATACTACGCAGTCAGAGGAAAAAAATAAAAGCATGCAGTTCACTGAGTGGAACTGAAGGGCAAAATAAGTCAGAGGGAAAACCACTTATCTGTGATACATAAACAAAACAAGGAAAGGACAGAATTAAGTGATAATAAACTCTTGAATCTCAATTACAGAAATGAAATTACCAGGTAATTGCAGGTGGGGCAATAGTGAAGTGGACTAAAGATGTCATGAGGATATTGGTTGAGGGATTTGAGCAATTTGGTGGTGGTGAAGTGAAATAACTCTGTGCATCAAAACCATGAACACTATTTGTAAACATTTGTAAACATATGGCTGGGGCAGCCATATGGGATATCGGGGATCTAACCCGGGTCGGCCACATGCAAGGCAAACGCCCTACCTGCTATGCTATCACTCCAGCCCCAATAATATAAAAAAATAATTTTTAAAGAATAAATTTCATTGAATTCCAGAAGGAGACATGAATAGCAATGATAATCAAAATATGGTGACTGAGAATTTGTCTGGATTGACCAAAGATAGGATATAGACAGAAAACAGACTAGGAAATTAGGAAACTTTTAAAAAGTGACTACTTCCAAAGGTAAGAAGGTGTCCAATAAAAGTACTGAGAGGTAGTTATAAGCCTGCCTCATGAGCTTAGGGAGAAGGCAGTTGAAATAGAGAAGGAATCACTTAATCAGTGATGGTTGGAGGGATCCTTTGGGATGGAAGATGTGTGCTGATAATGTAGATAAAGGACCAAATATGATGGCCTCTCAGCATCTATATTGTAAACCATAATGCTCAAAAGTAGAGAGAGGTTATGGGGGAAATTGTCTACCATAGAAGCAGGGGGAGGGTTAGGGTGGGGGGGTGGATACTGGGGACATTGGTGGTGGGAAATGTGCACTGGTGGGGGATGTGTGTTCAATCATTATATCACTGAAACTCAAACATGAATGTTTGGTAACTGTATCTCTCACGGTGATTCAATAAAAAAGAAAAGTACTGAGAGTGAGAGAGAGAGAGAGAGAGAGAGAGATTCAGGTACTAGGAAGGTTGAGGAGCCTGAGAGGATCAGGAGAGAAGGCAGGTAACTTTCAGGGCAATCCTGCAGATAACCCGGGAGGTAGTTCGGTGGCAAAGCACCTACCTTGCAATCCTGTGATTACACTTGGACTCTGGGTGCCACAACAGGTCTATGATCTGTAGGATACTACATCCAAGCATGCAACCCCGAAACATTGCAATAACAACAAGGGAGGGGGTGGCGTAACTACTTTTTAATCTTTATAATAAAATGCACCTTGGGGCTAGAGCAATAGTACAGCAGGTAGGGCATTTGCCTTGCACATGGCCAGCCTGGATTCAATTTCTGGCATCCCATATGGTCCCCAGAGCCAGCCAGGACTAATGCCTGAGTGCAGAACCAGTAGTAACCTCTGAATAGCCCCAAAACAAAAACAGAATGTACCTCAACCTCACTGAGCTTGCTACTGGAGCTCTGCTGTTGGTGTCCAGTCACAGACCTCCACCCCAAATCAGTAGAAGACAAGCCCCATGCAGCATTGTGTCCTTAAAGGAATAGTGACATGGGACTGGAGCTAAGTACAGGAAAAAAAAGAATAGTGACAGTGCCTCACTGCAACCCAGAGCACTTGATCCACTTTCTGAAAGTGGATCCACACTTCCTTGATCTACTTGATCCACTTGATCCATGCTTCCTTCCAGCAGGGCCAGGTAGTATAAACAGGCAGCGTGCCACTGCTTCCTGCCAGAACTGGGGTGCTTGCATGCATAAGTGAAAAGGAGAGAGGGAGAAGGAAAAGAATGTAGAATAAATATAGCAAAACACCAGTAATTTGGTGATTTGATCTTTTGCTTCTTTATATTACTACATTCTACAGTAAAGAAGGATACAAAAGAGCATTTTTTTCTTTTTACTAGTGCATCAAGTCTGTAAAAAATGTCTTCTGGACTTTGAGAACCAGTAGAAAGGTTAGAGCCCATCCAAGTGTGTCCAATCCTGGTTTTATCTCTGTTATTACCATCTTCACCCACCCCACTATTGCCTGAAGTGGTCCTGGTGTGGCCCTGGTGGTCCCAGCACCTTAGGGCCAAAGCATCACTGCATCTGCTGGCCCCTTGCATTGAGCCATCAGGTCCAATTGGCTAGGAATCACCAAAAGTGGTTCCTGAGTCCCCTGAGTACCAGTTGGAAGGCTCCCCAAAATAAAACAATACAATATACACTTCTAATCAATTAATTCCCCGACAACACAAATTTCACCATGAATCCAGTCTGCCTGCAGTGGTGCAACGTGAGCATGGGAAATGCTGGGAAGGTTTGTAAACAGTGACCATCTTCTACAGGGTCTATGCTGCCTTACTTCAGCTCAGTGAAACATCATCACACAGTTAGGGCACAGCCAGGCTTGTAGCTGACATGCAGACCTGTGAAGAACAACAAGTCCTATGAAACTCAGCTGTCTCAGGCTTCACATATGTTGCAATAAATGTTATGTTTAAAAAGACAACAGTGAAACTGCATCTCAGACCAGAATGTTTCAAGGAAAAAGGGAAAAAAAGCTGAGCCTTCATTGTGGCCAAAATTGTAGTTGGAAGTTATATATATATATATATATATGTGTGTGTGTGTGTGTGTGTGTGTGTGTGTGTATATATATATATATATATATATATATATATATATATATATCCATGCTGGGAGGATTGTTTTCTTTTTTTATTCTGCACACACAGCTAATCATCGCTTGAAATTCAAATATCCATACACCGAGGCTCGGGGAGAAACCTGGCTTTTGATGGATTAACATGCGGGTCCACGTTTCATCTCTTGCTTCTGCACATTGCTACTGGAACGTGACACAGCCCCTGTCCAACTGTAGCTCTGGAAACAGACTCTGATTCAGGGGAAAGAGCGCCATCTACTGCCGCACGCTCTGCGTTTCCCCCACCCGGACTTCCACTTGATTGTCCCAGCTCAAATAAACAAGCTTGTGAACACTAGCAAGATTTCAGCGGTGAATTGGAATGTTGGGAACCTATGGCCACAAGCCCGCGCTAAACTTAATTTAAAAGTTTAAATCGTGGGGCTGGAGCGATAGCACAGCGAATACGGCGTTTGCCTTGCATGCGTCCGACTCGGGTTCGATTCCCAGCATCCCATATGGTCTCCTGAGCACTGCCAGGAGTAATTCCTGTGTGCATGAGCCAGGAGTAAACTCTGTGTATTGCCGGGTGTGACCCAAAAAGAGAAAAAAAAATTCAAATCTTTGTCAAGAACTATTGTTAACAGATTAACAAGAAAAATGATTGATGGAAATCATGTAACCAAGTGCAACCAAGTTTCTTAGACTTCTCTGTGAGAAATGACATCATCAGTTCAATTCTCTGGTGAGGTGTGCAGAAGGATATCAAAACCAATCAAGCCAGCTTTAATAAGTCTTTCAGCCCTTTGCAGAAATTGCTATTTTTCTATAACCCCCAACCAGTACCCTTGAAAAAAAGGAAAAAACAAATCTATCTCTCATCCTTTATCTGATATAGAACTCACATTCATGAAAAAGAAATGGGAGATTTCATCATGAATCCAGATTGCCTGCAATGGCACAGAGTACCTATGGTGATCCTGTATTCTGAAAAAAGTAGGCTTTTGTGCTTTGCAAACAGGGCAGAATAACAGTCTTATGCTTAGAGAGTAGGCCGGCAATGAAACTTGGTGGGTCAGGAAGGATCACAGAAGATTCTCACTAATCTCTGACAGAAAGCTTCACCAGGGACCAGCAGTCAGTCTTATTGAGATAAACTGCAAATGCAGCTGTCTTCAGGCTATGACTCAAATACTGATTGGCATGCAAATGCACATATACCCTTTCCAACTCTAAAATCTATGGCAACTTGTAGCCACATTAAACTATGTTATAAAAAAAAAATCAGCTCTGAGCAGCATCAAAATCAGTCTCCTGAAATGCATATAAAAAAACACAATGAGGTATCACCTCACACCTGTTTTTGTGATTTCTATTATCCGAAAGAGATAACAAATGCTGGCAAAGATATGCAGAGAAGGAAATCCTTTGTGCACCATTGGTGGGAATACAAATTATAACAGCTATTATAGAAATAGTATGAGGGCTCCTCAAAAAAATAAAATAGAATTACCATATGATTAAGCCATCCCTGATTTGCATATTTATCAGAAATAAACAAAACCACTGTCTCAAATGTTGTACCCTCCATGTTCTTTGCAGCATTATTTACAATAGCCAAATGACAGATATGGAAACAATCAAAGTGCCCAAGGATAAATTAATGGATTTTAATATTGTGGTGTGTGTGTATGTGTACGCACACACATGTGGGCAAGGCATTTGTGTGTGGGAAAAAGAATATTTTAAGAATCTGCAGCTTGAGAACAGGAATGAAACTGGAGTACACTGTTAAAAGAAATGTTAGACGATGAAAACAAATAGATGAGATCTCTTTAAAACTTCACCCCAAAACTTAAATTAAATTTTAAATTTTATAGCCAAACTCATAGTATCAGAGAGTAGAGTGGGGTTGCCGGAGACTGGAAGGTGGGGGAGATCAGGAGGTTTTCAGAGGATATCAACCTTCAGATATAAGGTAAATCAACTCTAAGCACTGTAGAATAAAATGGGCACCCAAGAGGTCAATTTGTCAATTTTTGTTGGGGGGGTCAACCATGACAAGCACTCCCTTCCCCAGTTAACATGAAAAGCCTTTTGGCCCCATGCCATTAACACTGCAGTGTTTTGCTAAACTACCTGAAGAATTCAGGACCAAATAGGAGCCAAACATCCTCCACACCAAAAGCCCTAATCTCCTTTGCATTTCTCCATCCCTAGATTGATGTCTGGCTCAAAATACACTTTTTTTCTTTTTTAAACTACAGAAGTGGATCTGTGGCAAGCAGGAAGATAGGGGGCCCCAGTTACTATACTGGGAGGAATTAGTCTCTAAAACCTAAACCAGCCTGAAGGCATGGAGGCCTCTGAGACAAAGGATCCATCCCAGGAGCGCAGAAAGTCTTTGAGAGGCAAACATCCCACCTGGACCCAGGCGGTCTGCACCCAGGATGTCCATACACCCTGCTGCCAGTGCACATACCACTCACATCTTCCCTCTTGAAACGCGTACTTTCAAACTTTAAACTTTAACATTGGATTATGGACTGGATCTCTCCACACTGGAGAAGACTGTGTTGTCTCCTGAACAACTACTTTTTGTTTGTTTGTTTTGTTTGGCGGCCACACCTGGCAGTGCTCAGGGCTTACTCCTGGCTCTGAACTCAGGGATTAATCCTGATGGGTTTGGGGGACCCTGTGGTGGAGTGACTGGGATCAATCCCCGCCCTAACAGCTGTACTATAGTTCTAGCCCTGAGCACCTAACTTAACCTGCCTCTCTCCTTCCCTCCCTTTACTGGCCTAATACATTTGCCATACTTCACTCACAGTTCGAGCGGGCACCAGTAACGTCTCTCATTGAGAGACTTATTGTTACTGTTTTGCATATTCAATACGCACGGGTAGCTTCTGAGGCTCTGCCGCGCGGGCTCCATACTCTCGGTAGCTTCACTATAGTCTCCTTAAATTTTCTCTAAGAGAAGGCCATGAATCCAAAAGGCCTGGTTGGGATTAGGACTGACTTTCTTGCAAAGAGAAATTCCTCGCTCCAGTCTGAGTCTGTGGCTCCCTGACAAATTGGGTGATAAGGACCATCTCCCACGCCGAGCAGAACATGGTCAGGCACAACTTGACAGCTGTCTGATGGGGTTGGTGGGACATGAGCATCCATGCTGAGCATCCAAGGGCTCCTAGCAGACTTCCATCAGTCCTTATTTTCCCAAGCACTCCCCCAGACGACAGAGGTGGTGAGGGAGAGCAGATTTCCTTCTGGAGACTTCTGCCTCTCTCCTCCCCATTCTACATAGGAACCAGGGGAACCTCCACCACAACAACTGTATCCTTAAAACATAAACATCTGAGTTATTATAAACCATTGTTACCTAGATACACAATAAATTAAGGGGTCTGGGAGAGCTCAGCAGTGGAAGTGCGGGCCATGTCACTCTGAGACTTTGCTCACTGGCAGCACCAGCCAGGTGCCAACACAAACCCGGTGGCATCAACAATTGGGTCCCCTGGTAAGCCCCACACTCCAAATGTGTGCAGTCCTCAGGCAGCACAATAACAACCAAAATGGAAGAAAATTTTAATACTATAAAATAAAAACTTAATACTTTTTTAAAAATAAGCATTTCCTTATTTAGCTAGGAATGTTAGGAATTGCCATCTGCCTTCGCCTGGCAAAGACCAATGCTTTAACAATTTACTTTACCAATTACTCTAATGTCAAGTTTTCCTCTGTTGAGACTAGCTCAGCCCAGAATGTGGGCTCAGTGGAACAAACCCAGGTTCCACAGGTGGGGAGCCCTGGGCATAATTCCCACCAAAAAGGGAAATATCAGAGACAGGATAGTAGTACACTTGTTCCAAGGGCATAAATGCTTAACCCCAGCCTCAGGTGATGGGGAAGCAGCTGATCATAACTCTCTCTGGGTTGCCTTCTTCCTCACGGCCACCCTCAACTCTTCCCCTTTCTATCTCTTATCCGTTTTAGCTGCTTCCATTCCACACTTCAAACATTCCTGCAAAATTTTGTGCTCTTTCTAAGGAAGAGATGCTAACAATTTTCCAAAACCATAAACTATGCCCCAAAGCTGAGGCTCATCAGAAACTAAAAAATAATGGGCAATACGTAGGGCAAATGGTCAAAGAGATGATCCAAAAGTCCTAAATTAGCTAGACCACTCTGTAGGATCCTTGTATTCCCTATACCTTTCTTGTCACTTGACAACTAACACCAAGACCCAGTTTTCATATAAAAACTAACTCCACAAGAAAGAGACACATGTAGGGCTGGAGAGATAGCACAGCGGGTAGGGCGTTTGCCTTGCATGCAGCCAATCTGGGTTCTATTCCCAGCATCCCATATGGTCCCCCGAGCACTGCCAGGAGTAATTCCTGAGTGCAAAGCCAGGAGTAACCCCTGAGCATCGCCAGGTGTGACCCAAAAAAAAAAAAGGAGAGACACACACACATAGTCCCATACTAAGCATCTCCCCATGTGGGGAATTTTTTTTTCTCTTCTACTTTCCAGTAAACCTTCCTATTTTCTAACTCTGAGCCTGAGTATGTTTATTACTCAATATTTTCATACTTCAAAATATCTAAGAACCTGGTCACCATGGACTAGCACAGAAACCTGCCATCACTGCTCCAACATCAGTATGAAAGGGAATACTTTTTTATGCTAAAAAAGTATTACAGAGAGTGATTAAGTACTTGCATTAATAGACACAGCACACTCACTATAAATGAAACATTAATTTATTATTAGAGAAATATAAAGTTCCTTTAGCAAGCTAGAATTAAACAGACCTTTCTAAATTTAGTAGAAGGTTGCCATTTTAAATTTTAGTTTTTAAAACTTAAATCTGACTTGTGTAAAAAATAACTGAACCTAAGCGCATATGCTGCCTGAGCCCATGTGCTGCTTGTGCCCACGTGGCTGAGCTCAGGTGTCACCCGAGCACGTGTGTTGCCCGAATCTCCCCTCTTGAGATGTGTATTTTCATGCTTTCATACTTTTGTGTCTATGTGTAGGGGCTTTCTCCACCCTTGGAGAAGCCCACATTCTCCCTTGAGCACATTATTTTCACTATTCTCTTTCACACTTATCCCTTCCTCCTTCCCTCAGAAACCTCTAAATAAAATCTATTTACTTCAAAAAAATAAAATAAAATAACTGAACCTAGACATGCATTCTTCTTCTGTATCAGAGTAACATTTTCCATTGCTTGGTGGCCTTTATTCTGAGGTTGAGTTACTAAAATCTGAAACTATGAAATACTCACAAAGTTGTATTTGTGCAGTGTAAGAGGTGAGCAATGTTAGAAATTCTGTAAGTCCTACATGGAAATCACTGTATATTCAAATCACCTGAATCCTCTCCATTCCTATCTACATTTCCCAAGTCTTTCTGTCTGTCTCCCTCTGTTTTTATCTGAATATGTTTTATGTTATCAACTCCTCATCTTGTGTAAAAAAAAAAAAATTGGCCCTCACAAATATGGAAGATAAAAGTGGGGGGGGAGGAGAAAAGGCTAAGGTCAAAATAAAATTAATACAAATACTCACATTTCAAAGTCCTACTTACAAACTCTAGGGCCATAAATTTTCTCTCACTTTAGAGCAGGCATTCAGAGTCAGAAATACAATTCATGGCCGATAAGATAAAATTAAACCAAACCAATTGCTCAAGATTTCTAAATCTGCATAGTAACATCATTTATGAAAATGATGCATCACAATGACACAATTTGTCAGAAAACTCCTCCATCTCACAAATGGCCTGGCCACACTTAATAAGCAGAGATAAGTGACAGAAAGTTCACTTACCTTCCTTGACCGAAAGAGCAGGCTTCCCAGTAGGCCTGATGGGAATATTACTTCACACAGCAGGTAATAAATTTGTGGAATTCATTACCCCCAAGAGAAGATACGGGCAAGAAATAGAAATGGATTCAATAAGAGTTGGTCAAATTTATAAATAGAGAAACCATAAATGGCCCTTATATTGCTTGCTTTGGATACTGAAGTTGGTGGGCCCCCAAAGGTGGTTTATGTGAGGCGGAGAGGAGAGAGATCGTCACTTTCTCCCGACCCCCTCTGTCACCCAGAGCTTGCTGGGAAGGGCAGGACTGATAAAGTCTTCGATGAGCCCTCTGCACAGCATAGGCCATCCTCACTAGATGGCCGTCAAGCCACACCTTGACCTTCTTGACCATGACCCACTTGTCCTTCTCTGCACAGGAGTTACTCCCACCACCCAGTTTTTGGAGGAGCCATGGACTCAGGTTGGAGTGAGAAATTGCTCTTTGCAGGAAAAGAAAGCCAGTCAGTTGTAGGCCTTACCCAGACCTTACCACAGAAAGAAATTTCAGGAGTAGACAAGCAATGAAGGAAAAACAGATTTTATTTGGAGGTTTTGAGAAAGGTAAGGAGGGAGAGAAAGGAAAAAAGAATAACATGCTCAAGAGAGAACTCGGGCTTCTCCAGAGATGGAGAGAGTCACCTCAAGAGTGGAGATGGGGACAATACATGTGCTTGGGCACCACATATGCTTGGCCATGCAGACACAAGCAGCACATGGGCTCAGGCAGCATATGCACCCTCTTCTTTTGTTCAAGTTAGCTTTCATAGGGTTTTTCCCTAGCTGCCCCACATGAGGCTTTCAGTTAGGTAAGTCTGGAGGGATGGGTGTTTGATCACTGTGTGATTGTAACCCAAACATGAAAGCTTGTAACTATCTCACAGTGATTCACTAAAATTTTTTAAAAAGAGTCTATTGCTAGGGTGATTCCCAAGAGGATAGAGTTGGGAGTGATTGATGGTCTTCTTTGAAATTTCTTTCCTTGGCCTTTGTTCCTACTGGAACTTCTGACTCTGAGGGGGGTTCCAGCCTTCTCTGGGTCTATTGGCACCACCACGAAGGTCATATCAGCTCTTAAATTTGTGTGCTCACAGGTGGACTTTTTGAAACCTTGTTGCTAGTGGTTTTATTACTTTCTAGGAATTCCATTGCCACAAGCCCCTTTCCTGTCTACTTGCATACATCAATACCATTTTATATCATGATCAGCCCAGCCAAATACTTCTATTTTAAAATGCTTCCTTACAATTCCTTCCCTCTTTCTCATGATACATCTAGCATTTTAGATATATTTATTCATATGTAAAAGAATAGACTTTTATTCTTAATAAGAAATATATTTCAAATTTTAGCAGCTTTGCTTTTTTTTTTTTGCTTTTTGGGTCACACCCAGCGATGCTCAGGGGTTACTCCTGGCTTTGCACTCAGGAATTACTCCTGGCAGTGCTTGGGGGACCATATGGGATGCCAAGGATCGAACCCGGGTCGGCCGCGTGCAAGGCAAATGCCCTCCCCACTGTGCTATCGCTCCGGCCCCAACTTTGCTTTCTTTTTTGTTTCATTTTGCTTTTTGGGTC
This sequence comes from Sorex araneus, assembly GCF_027595985.1. NCBI lineage: Eukaryota > Metazoa > Chordata > Mammalia > Eulipotyphla > Soricidae > Sorex > Sorex araneus. The sequence goes on along the minus strand of NC_073304.1, from coordinate 90,363,962 downwards.
ACACCTGGCGATGCACAGGGGTTACTCCTAGCTCTGCTCTCAGGAATTACTCCTGGCAGTGCTCAGGGGACCATATGGGATGCTGGGAATCGAACCCGGGGTCAGCCACGTGCAAGGCAAACGCCCTACCCACTGTGCTATCAGTCCAGCCCCAGCTTTGCTTTTAAAATATAGATATCTTAACCATTTTTACTTATTCAGTGCATTTTGTAACATTACAAAGCAAGTAACTAAACAAATAACTCTCACGCTTCAGTCCAACTTATACCCTGCTAGAGAACGAGCTAACTATTACTTACTTCACACCAGAGGTAAACCCAGCTCTGGGATCTGGAAACATTTGTTGTTCAAGGTTCAAAAGGGTGGGGAGGACAGAAATTAGATTCATCTTGAGATAAGCTTTTCCTGGACTAAGGAAGGTTGCTGGGAAGATTGTGGTGGAACTATCGCAGGGGCCACCCAATAATGTACAGTGTATGGAGGGCACGGGGTGGATGGGGTCTCAGGTCCACAATCCCTAGTGAGCCTCTAACAAGTCTCAGAGCATCATGACAAAAGACAGAACAGAGGCTATGGCAATTTTGGGTTACTTTCTTCTCTTCAATCTGGAAATGCTGGAGGAGTTTCCAAGTCTCTTAGTGACTGGGGGAAGTAGACTGAAGCACAGGTCTCCTCCACAACTGAGCTATATATCTTCTCATCCAGCTATATATTTTGTTTGCTTTCTTGTTCTGGGCCTGGAGAAGATGGTCCATACTTCACACATACAGGGACCTCTCCTGGAAGGACTCAGTGCTAAGGATCAGACCGGGGTCAGCTGTGCGCAAGATAATAAAAACAAGATGCTGGAGATTTGGTGGTTTTTTCCCTGTGATTACAAGGAAGTGGCAAAAAAACACATAAGAAGAAACACTTATCACTGTTTTTTTTAATCACTGTCATCCCGTTGCTAATCGATTTTGTTTGAGCGGCACCAGTAACATCTCTCATCGAGAGACTTATTGTTACTGTTTTTGATATATCCAATACGCACGGGTAGCTTGCCAGGCTCTGCCGCGCGCGCGGGCTCGGTACTCTCAGTAGCTTGCCCGGCTCTCTGAGAGGGGCGGAGGAATTGAACTTGGATAAGCCGCGAGAAAGGCAAATGCCCAACTGCTGTGCTATGTTAAAAAATGTATTTTTGTGAAAAATAAAGAATGAAGGGGGAGGGGACCGGGAAAAATGGAGGGAGAGGTGGGAGTACAAGGCAGGAAGATGAGAAGGAAAAGGAAGACAGAAGAGAGAAGTAGAATTACTATTCAGGGCAAGAAGAATTTTTTGGACACTCAGGAATGGAATTAGTATTTCTTGTGGTCTCTTGCTTATACCAGGAGGCATCTGCAGGATATGTTATACATTCTCTTCCCTATTGTGAGTATATTTGTGACTATTAATGATATTTAATGGTTTCTTAGCTCTCTTGCTCTTTCATTTATTTCTATTGGAGCTTGCTCTGTGCTTGTTAAATTCAAGTTTATACTTGGACAAATTATTTTCTCCAGTATATTTTCTTCCCCAACCACAAAAGCGGGCAGTTTGAGTAGGCTAGCTTGAAGCTGCCCTCCAGTTTGACTGGGGTTCATTGCTGTATTAGCCTAAACACGAGGGTGGAGAGCCAGACTGGGGATCTGCCTGTCTGCTATCTGTTAAATTTACATGATGCTCCTAAGCAATATATTTACTCCTGTTAGCAAGAAAGCAATACCTACCTTACCAGAAAGTTCTTGTGAAATATTTTTTTAAAGCATGTTTATATACACTACCATTTGTACTAAGTATGAATTATCTCAAGATTCTTGGGATCCTATCAGAAGACAGTTGAGAAATCAAATGCAGGCTACACACTTTCCATATCTTTAAACTAGGGATGGGGGGGAAAAAGGTTTTTCGGGTGTGCTAAAGCTCAAATGAAATCAGATGGAGCCATCCTGGTGTGCTGTGCACACAATGCTGCAAATCCCGCGTTGAGTGGCACTGTGAGGCAGCCATGATGATCTTTGTACAAAAGAAAAGACTAAGGTTCTGACAGCTGAGGAGGAAGTCCTCAAGGTTCTCTAATTTGGAATATGGTAGGGCTGGCTTCTGAATATTTTATTTAATCAGCATATTTACGAATTGTTCCACCTTATGGTTAATGTGCATGGATTTTAGAGTCAGATTTAAAAGGGTCTCCACCAGTTACAAGTAGTAACTCCAGACAACCTCATTAATTCTGTAGGACCTTAGTTTCCTCATCTGGGAGGACTCAATAAACTATATTTGCAAAGCCCCTAACACATGCAAGGCCTTCAGCAGATGGCAGGTTTTGTTCTGAGTTAGTTCAATCCCTGAAGGAGCAACAGCAGATAACTCTTCCATGTCAGTCTTTTCCTCAGTGAACCACAGGAAACAGGAAGGAGAGTGAGACCAAGACTAGAGTTGTTAGCAGTGAGGCCCTAAGTATAGCCAGCAAGCAGACCCACAGTGACCTGGGGCCAAGTGCTGAGGCATCAGGCACATCCAGGCTGCAGAAAAGACACATTTCCCATGCAAATCATGCAGACACAGAGCATTCCCACAGGCTTTTTGTGCCCTGTGGAGAAAATGGCTAAAACTGTAATAAAATGGGTCTGCTCCATTATGCTGTTCTGCATGTACATTTAATTGTCAACATTGCAATAGCTTTAACTGCAAATAAGCACAATCTCATTGCCCATCAATTGTTTGATGGGAGGAAAACAGGCAGTTTGGAGATGAGAAACATCATTATTATCTTTTGTATGAGGTTTTGTTTTCATTCTTTGCTTCCCTCGCCCTCTCCTCAGTGATTATATTTTTCCACAAACTCAACATCAAAATACCATAGTCAATATAAAATATTCAAGCATTCATCTGCATCCAACAAGGCTGCATCAACTAATTCCAAATATTACTTGTATCCATTTATTCTTTTCCTTTTTATATCTCTAGACTTATTCATCCTCCTAAAAGAGTCTTGAGTTTAGGATTTGGCAAAAACTGCAAATAATGAAACTGAGGCACAAAAGAGCAGGCTGGCTTGTTTGGAAACTGACCAGCAGTAATGGAGCTGATTCCCACTGAGTGTGCAATTACCTGTTCAGTTTTGCTCTCATGTTTATAAAATATTTAGAAATATTAATCAATGCAGATAGGGAATTGCCCCCATGGTTCCTTTTCCCTTCATTCAAGCAAGCAACAAAGCCCTCTGCTCATTGCACTAAGTAAAGTGTAAGAATAAAAATATAAATAGCCCTGGAAAAGTCACATGTTTCCGAGGAAACTGGAAGGAAAGTACAAGAGAAGAGGTGGGGTACTAGGAGCTGCAGAGACCAGAGAGAATGGAGGAACATGGAAGGTGACAGCTTCTTCCGACAAGAGAAGGACCTCTGGGAAGCAGAAAGAATAGGGAGAAGAGCGCTATGTCCCAACAAAGATATCAGTTCCCATATCCAGGCACCAGGCCAGGGAGAAGGAAAGGCCATAAGAGGAAGCATTGTGGGCACTTGACACCCTAAGACCCATCACTACAGACCCTGGACTTAGGGAAAGATACCTAGAAATAACAGTGTGCAGGATGTAACAGGAAGTGTGTCCAGGAAGTAACAGTGTCCAGTACTAAAAAGGAGTGTGATATCAAAGATAAAGAATGTCTCTACTTAGATTAAATGAGCAATCCCTCCATTTCTTTTATCAAACTTCACACTGGGAAATAGCAAGAATAATGACCCAAACCCTTGATTTCAAGGCTCTGGGGAGAAAGGGGAGAATAAAGGAGGAACCTCAGTATGACTAAGTATTAATCATCCTGTGGAGGAAGAACCACTGAAGTATCGGATCTGAAGTAAATGTTATTTCATACACCTTAGTTTGGGACTGAGTTTGATGTTGTCTTTGGTACCAGCAAGTTTCTTGCAGTGATCAGGGTGAGTCCTCAGTAAAAGAAGGGAAGGGGTGTGGCACAGTGGTAGAGTGCATCAGTCTCTGGGTTTAGTACTGCCTTCTTTTTAGTCAGTTTTTTTTTCTATTCCATAGGAAATGCTGTGGGTGTTCTCTGGGCCTTTCCTCAGCTCCCTCCTCTTTCCACTTGTCCTTTCCACTGGGACAGGACACACCTTCTACTACCACCACCCAAATCTCACTCTGTGGTACGAACTAGATGATCTCATTATCACCATCATATAACATACGAAATGAAGCCTCTGTCAGAAACAGGCCTCAGGATAGCCCATCAGTAAAAGCACCTGTCTCACAAGCATAAGATAGGAGAAGCTATAAGTTCAAGCCCTAGCACCACGCCATGTGCCAAAGTGTGACCTCAAAGTTTTGCTTTTGGGATTCCCCAGTGCAACAACAAATTGTTCACCCCCAGGACAAAAACACAACCAAGTGAGTTCAACAACCCCACTCCCTTTATCAGAAATAGTAATAAAGGAGAGGGGAGGTAAATGAAAGGAAAGGAAGAAGAGAGGAAGGGAGGGGGAGCAAATGTCTGCAGAAACTCTCAGATGTTGATATAGTCATACTAGTGGGGAAGTATAGGGATCTAAATCAAATGTTAAGAAGGTGACCAAGGGGCTGGAGCGATAGCACAGCGGGTAGGGTGTTTGCCTTGCATGCAGCAGACCCAGGTTCGATTCCCAGCATCCCATATAGTCCCCTGAGCACCGCCAGGAGTGATTCCTGAGTGCAGAGCCAGGAGTAACCCCTGTGCATCGCCAGGTGTGACCCAAAAAGCAAAAGATAAATAAATAAATAAATAAGAAGGTGATCAAAAGGCATGCAAACCTCAGTGAGCACTGAGACTAAGTGTGTGAACATCACAACCTGATATGCAACCCCTGGTGAGTAACACAGCTAAAAATGTGTGATTGTCAATGCTGGAGCTTTAGTACAGCAGATAGGGTGCTTTCTTGCTTGCAAGTGACCCAGTTTAATCCCCAACACTTCATATGGTCCCCCAAGACCATCTGGAGTGATCCCTAAGAATAGCACCAGGAATAGGTCCTAAGCACACCTGGGTGTGGCTCAAAAACTGAAAAAAAATTTTTAAAAAGTCATAGTCAGGTGTGTATGTAACACCCCTGCCCCACCCCTGTTATCACAACAACAACATCCACAACAACAAAGAAGGAAATGAGAAGGGAGAGTGGTAAGTAAAAGTAGAAAAAGAAGATAAAAAGTAAGTTTCCTGTGTCTATCAGGATGGACATGGATTTGAATGCCAGCATCAGAAGAGCATCTTTAAAATCTGGATGATTCTTAGAGGGATAGAGACATGCAAGCCATGAGGAGCAGAAATACCACTGCATCCTATACATTTATAAAGGTTTTAGAACTAGGGATATCCAGAGAATGGGGTAGATCCCAACTTTTCCATTTATGTGTGCCTTAGGACAAGCATCCCAGATAACTGACCTCAAGGGACAATAATAATGAGCATAATCTGCAGTATCTCATCATTATCATCCCTGTCATCTACAACTAAAACTAATGAGAACTTATTATCAAACAGGTATTATTTTAAATGACTTTCAGCCAACACATCCTGTTTGTAAGATGTGTTATTTTTATCCCTGATGCATATGAGAAACTCAGATCCAGTGAGGTTCAAAGTTTTGCCCCATTAGAGAGTCGACCGCAAACACATTATACAGACCCTGTCAAATCAAATGCAGACTGTTCCCACTCAGCTACACAATGCATTGAGGAAGAAGAGGAGGAGAAGGACTGTAGGTGACAATCGAGAGTCAAGTGAAAGGGATATAGTCATAGGGAGACTTGGTTCCTTCCCCGTATTGGTTCTTGGCTGCAAATAGCCAAAATATCTCTGACACACCTAAGCAAGGGGAGAATTTACCCAAATAATAGTTTATAATGCACAGACTGACAGGTTGTCAAATCAGACTTCTCTAGAATGTAAGGGCAGTGGAGCACAGTGAAGATTCTGCCATAGAACAATCCACTCAGGATCAGGATCCACCAGCAGTACTACTGACTCTACTGACTCCTGCAATGGACCAGGGCTCCTCGGGGCCTGGTCACCCCAGACACCTCCTGTGTCACTGCCTGACTTGCACTCCAATCACCAGCAGTAATGTTTGTCTTACACACACCATCACCACCACCTATCTTTTGTCTCTCCTTCAAGTCCTAAGATCTCAATGAAAAGCAGTTAAGTTGAACATACTTGGGCCACGGGCTTTATAAGGAGCATGTTTTCCCTCATGTGCAATATCATCAGCCCAGAAACATAAGCTGAAACAGATAGCACCTCTTGAGGCTCTGCTCTCAATCTAGCACAATGCCCTCTGCACCTACATTCTTGGCCAAAACAGGCTGTGTTTCCATACTCATTAGACTATGGATACCATCTCTCTGATTTTAATGGAAGGGACTGCAAAGTCACATGAGAGAGGACATAGATCATTCTAATGAGGAGATACAGAATATTGTGAATTTAGTCTAACACCTGGAACAAAAGAATATATTTCCATTCACCAAAAAGCAGAAAAGTGTTTAGTGTCTACTTAGCAAATATCAAGGAAGTATACATTTAAGGGGGGAGACCATTTGGAAAGAGACAAAAGGATCTTTCAGAAAAACCTCAGAAATAAGCCATCTTCCCATTCACATAATGAATTACGTCCTAACACCAGGTCCAACTTGGGATCAATATTCTACTGTAAATTCTTGAAGATGTTACTGATCCAGTATATATCAGTCCATGATACCCATCAATTGTGTTATTTCCCTGTATGAATTTTTTTTAATATTTATTTGAAATGACAGTTCTTTTATTAAAAAGCATGAGCTATTCTATTGAAGAAACATACAAGTAACAGTAATAAGATGCCGAAAGATATGAAAGCTCTATCTTATGATAGAGAAGTAACTACATCTTTCAAGGATTTGCCATTTGAACGGTTTATTAAATCTGACACCAGGCCTGCAATTACAACCAATTATTTGGTCATAATGTCAATTCCATTTAAAGTGAGAAAGTTAGTGCTGGCAATAGCTTATTTTTAATAACTTATTTCTGAGAAAACCATATTGTGTCCAATTGCAACTCCTCAGACTCCTGTTCTCCAAATACAAGCCTTGTACCTGTGGGATTACTTATGTGAGCCCCCCAGGAGAAGAGTCACTAGATACTATTCCAGCTGTGAGTAAAATATATATTCCCTCAACCATGCATCTACCCCACAAACATCTATTACACCCACCAGGTGCTACCCCCAGTGGCAAGTCCTTCTGAAGATGCTGCATTCAACTGAAAAGCTGGACCTGACTAAGAGCTCCTTCATCCACTGAGCAGGAAGAGTGTTCCATTTCTTGCACTGTGGAAAGAAAGCATCACGCCAGGTCTACAAACCAATTCTCTTCTTAGTTATTTGTTAAACAATAGGGTGTTTTTATTATACTGCTTTTGTTTTAATTTGGAGAAAGTGGGTGGGGCTCAAGTCCCAGGAATATGGCAGAACAAAGCACTCACAAGTCAGCCGGTGACATTGGAGCAGTTACTCTGAAAATGAACTGCCAACCATAAAGTCACTGATTTAAAATCCCCATTCATTTCTACTTTCAGGGACAATGCCCCACAGATTACATCAAATGAATGTGACAGAATGACTATTTTTCTACCTGAATATCCTTTCTTACATCTAGTCATTTATATTTAATATTATATTCAAGTTCCATCCTGGCTTTTCATTTCCTTCACTTTTAGGGGATTTTTTTTGCTCGGGATGCGTTTGTTTTATTTTTGTTCCAATTTTTCTAGATTTGGTACACCCCCTGCACCCACCCATCTTGCTCTTTCAACTTACTAGGATGCTGGAATCTACACAACAATATAAAGAAACCTAGAAAACACAGAGTTTAGATGTTTTAACCATCCATTCGAACAAGATGTCTGAAAAACTGTCTCAGTTCAGCTTGGTTAGAGTCACTGCCCAGCAGAGACTAGGCAGGGGTTGTCCTTTTTAAATTGTAATAGCTTTGAGGGAGTTCAAGAAAGGAGAGAGATGGTGAAGGAGAAGGACCGTGGAGAGAGCGCTGTATGTTCTTATTAAACAGACAAGCAAAGACTGAGATGAGTTTTCAGCCCTCTGGTAAAAGCTCCTCACTTGGGGCTACACACTTCACCCTGTCTTCAGTTCCAAGTCTCTGTCTGGTTTGAACACAGCTGCTTTTTAGGAGGTGGAGACTGAAATAGAAACACATCCTGATGATGAAATGTGACAACTTGTTTGAGGAAAGACATGTTTGATGTGTTTTCCAACTGGATGTTTCTAAAATTTATGGCAGTTTCAGACAAGATTTCCAGAGAAATCCTTTTCTCTTACTCATTTCAAGCCGCTAAATCTATAATACCCTATCGCTGTTGCCAAGAGGCAGCGAAGGAAAAATTTCTTCTTTCACAAATTATGTTTTACTCTTCAGAAGATATGTTTCTTAAAAAAAAACCTCAGGGGTCATAGTCTGATCCCTCTCACTCCACTGCCCCAGCAGGGCTATTCTGGATGACAGACAGTTCACTTGTTTCCATCCTGGTTTAAATTTTCATCCTCTGCTCAGTGAGAACTGGATGAAGAATCACTGGTGCCCCTTCAGCAGGTAACATTTAGGGACCCAGACTCTACAACAAGCCTGAAATTATGTGAAGGGGACAGTGACTCCAAAAGGAGAGGGAAGAGAGACTTTCTAAAACAGAAAGATGAGGGGCTGAGGAGAGGAGGAAAGAGAAGGGGTAATGGAGTCAGTTTTCCATTCCGGTACTTCTGGGAATCGTCAGCCAGAGCAACAGCTCCCCATCACAATAGGACACTACCCAAGGCACTCCAGTGATAATCATAGCCACTGCACTTGTGACCCTGACACCCGATGCCATGTGTCTTCAGATTCATTGCCCTTTCAGAATCAAGTTCAGGGCAAGAGCATACCATGGCAAAACCTTTTTCATGTATCTAAGGGTTTGTTGCAGGGAAAGGTAGGATCTTGCCAATTGCCAAGATTTGTACACTTAGGAATATCCACATCAAGAATGAAATTCAGACACTGTGTGCTTGGAAGCAAGTGAGCCTGTGACTGGACCCTCACCTCAGAAGGTAATCCTGATATAAATATATACATATATACAGATATATATATATTATATATAGCAAGAGCACTAGCCCAAAATTTATTTTTATTCAAGTATTTCCATTTTTGTTTTGAGAAATAACAAAAATTAGCCCATGATCATAGCACAAGAATTTTTCACTGTAATATTATGAATAATATAATCCCAGGAAGTTATTAAATCTTGATATGCGTCAGTCCAGTTATCAACAGAAAAAAATGACACTCTCAAGTATGATATTCTAGTGACCCTAAAAGGAAGTATGAAAAGAAACTACACAGATACACGACCACCTTCCCTGAAACCTGTTTGCCTAAAAAGGCAAGAAGAGGGGACAGTACCTGGAGCTCAAAAGAAGATAATACTGTAGGCTTGGTATTTGATAAGAGGACACAACCAATTTATGATGATCTACTTACTATACAGAAAGTAAAAGGAATTAAACACCTGATACCTCTCTCCCAGTTCTTGCTTCTAACAGAAAAAGACATGGGGCACAAGGAACAAATGATAACTCCATGAGATCAGGCCCTAGAGCAGATTAGCCTGTAAGGAAGAGCAAATTGCCAGTGGATCTGAAATAGCAAAAGAAGGCAGCATGTTCTATGTGGAAATCTTCTGAAACGTTCATTAAAATAATTCTGAAAAAATAAATACCTAAGAGTCAGGGGGGAAATCCCCAATATAAATGGCAAACAAACTAATGAAAGGATTCAAACAATCTAGAAAATATGATAATGTGAATTTTCCTTTCAATAAGCATCAATAAGCAGTTTTGAGCCATTGCCACAAGCCAGGCACTATCCCAGGTCCCAGGGACATAATGGTGGATTTATTTGTCTTCATGAAGACTAGATGATGAAACTTGGATTTGAAGTGTGGAACTAGGAAAGGCAGGGTAGTGCCTGAAGCAGGCTGTCCACAATGGCACTGGATGCAAGATGTCAGTGTTTATCACATGCATAAGCCTTTACAGAGTCATATACAGTCCAATAAAAGCTAAGAGCATCTGGCTTTTGTTGCAAAAAATATAATGACTGGACATGTTGTCAGCATTATTACTGTTCTGGGACTTTTAAAAAAAGTGTCACATCTGACCACAGAATGATAAAAAGGAAATTAATCTTCTAATAGAGTCTTACAGAATGAGTACATGATATCTGGGAAGGAAAAAAGGTAGGATTAAATTTATATACTACTAGTGTTTAACATATTTCCTAATAATAAAAATATTAAATAAACCTACCATGCTTGTTTAAAAAAAAATGTCCTAGGACTGAGAATGTCCTATAAATGTGATTAGTTACCTAAAACCTTTTTTATAACATCCAAATTAGATAATACTTTTAATAAAAATTATTGGTTAGAGAACCTTTATGGGAAAGCTTTATCAGGAATAAATCAAGCAATGAGTCACAGCGCTGTGCAAAGAACTGACTGTTCTTTAACCAATTTAAGGCTTCTATGCGGCTGTATTTATGGCAAGCCCTGGCCAGGTCAGTCCTCTTGGAATAGGGGCCACACACTAAATCCTAATTACCATTCCCAAATGCCTGTTAGCAGGGCCCAGATCTGCCTGGCAATCAAGAGTTACAGTGATTTTATTAAAGAGCCAGTAAGAGAAGCCTGGGGCAGAGAGGGCAGGTTCAACTTGAAGGAAGGACAGGGAATGAGGTGACTGTCAGCCCACTCTACTTTCAGCCTTGAAGTCAAGAAGCCAAATGACACAGAGGACATCTCTTTAACAGAAAGGCTTTAAAACATTACCAAGCCTACAACTTCATGAGTACCTTTTTTGTGATTTGCTTTCCTGGATTTTACAGCAATGAAAAAAGCAAGTTCATAGACTTTTTGGCAAATATGAGTTGATAAATATATATTTTATGGGCTCTATTTTTTTTAAAGAATATTAAATCTCAAGCACTTTTGCTTAAAGCAGAGATCTATTAGAGCTCTGGAATCAAACCAACTGCGTTTAATGCCCATTTAAGATGGCAATGCATCCTGGGAAAACAATAGCTTCCTTGCACTGAAGAATGAAAAGGAAGGGGAGTAAAAGTAACCCCCTCATGGAGATATGAGGAGGTCTGAGTGAAAGCACAAAAAGTGTCATGCATACAGTAGGTTCTTTTAAAATATTGACTATTAATCATATCACTTAAAAGTTATACTCCAGTGAAATAAGGCACTAGTATCTTAAAAAATCCATTTAGTCTTTATATTAAAAATATCATTATCTTTTGTGATTTTCAGAACATTTTGAAAGAACCCAGTTTTCAGATTGAAACTGATTTTCATCATCTTAAAGAACTCACTGAATGACAATATTGTGGATTCACATGTAATTTTGAGAACCACAAAGGAAAAATTTTTAATATTAATGCTTGGTGGGACCTTCAAAATAGGCATTTTAAGCTCTCCCTTCTTCTAGGGAATAGAGAATGTAATCTAAGAAAAAAATGAAACAGACCTCCAAATACTCAGTAAAATGCATCTTTTAAAATACATTTATATAAAACTGAATCTGACCTTGCCACAAGGAAATCACAAGTCAGAGGAGACCAATCTATAAAGCTATGTTAGTTTTATATGTTATTATGTATAATTAGGTTAATTATATTAATGTGGTTTTAAAATTATACAAATTGCCCCTATCATCCCTTAGTGCAGGATATTAAACAACTGAAGCTTATGGAAGATGTAATTACCTCAAGGACAATTATGTTGGGTGGTTATACCAAAGTACACTGATGCTCCTCATAAATAAACTAGGGATGTTAACGGAAATTAACAAACAATGAGAAATCTACTGTGATGGCCTCAAAGATGTTCTTATCACTTAGAGTACAAATTCTTCTCTCTTAGAATACAAAGGAAAACAAGGATCCAGACTAGAATTTAGTGGTCCCAAGTAACTGAATTTCAAATAAAGCCCAACAAAAGCAGATCTGTTAAGTGAAAGCCTAAGCAAAATCTAGGAACACCTAAGATACAATAAAGATGACAAGATGATTGACTTCCTGTACTCACCTCAATTTTCTGATCCCACAAAAGTGTCCCCTCCTCCCTATTAAGAGTTTTACCTCAGCCTGGATAGCAATGCAAAAGACCTCTTTCCTGGAAAATAATAAGATCTTCCCCACCTCACCTCTGGCCTTTACGTTAAATCACAGCAAAAATCAAGCAGAAACATGCTGGATCTGATATGGAAAAAAAGGACTCTGTCTTTAAGAGTTACAATGTACCCACACGTACCATCACATATCAGGAAGTACATGGCCAGGCAGAACTATATCCTGAGGAGTCCAATCAAGGTGTAGCACTGAAGCATTGTCACACCATTGTTCATCGATTTGCTCAAGTGGGCACCAGTAACGTCTCCATTGTGAGACTTGTTGTTACTGTTTTGGGCATATCGAATACGCCACAGGTAGTTTGCCAGGCTCTAGGTAGCTTGCCAGGCTCTCTGAGAGGGACGGAGGAATCAAACCCAGGTCGGCCACATGCAAGGCAAACACCCTACCCACTGCGCTATTGCTCCAGCCCTAATCAAGATGACTAGAGCATAAATATAAGGAAAGAGTTCTTGACTTGGGAATGGTCTCCCAATAGAGAGTTGAAATCTTAAGGGACCATAGGGATGGCATAGGTTAGCTATAAAAATTACTACTATAAACATGAAAAAAAAGGTATCCCTGAGTGAAACTGCAATACTATGGTTGCCATTGTAAAAGGAGGAAGAAATTTAGAGACTCATTCTAGTCTTTAAATGGAATAGCCATACTCTATATAAATAAAATTACCAATGAATATGCTTAAGAGAGGATCCCCAAGCACTAGAATGCACAGTTGTGATGTTTCTCCATAGAGCAAGGGTACGGATGATAGCAGACACTGTTATGTGTAGGAGAACATAGCCTTCGGTAGTTAGGTTTATTGGGTTGTACTCATCACTGTGCTCCCTTTTCTCTGTGTTAATTTGTAACTTCTTTCTTTGTGCTCTGTTGACTTGTAAATATTGTTTTTCTCTTCTCCTTGAGTCCTTTGCATAGTTTATTCAGAGCCATGTCCATTTGTATGGGCATAGGAAGATACTAGTAAATGCTATGCTTTTGTAACCTGGGAGTCATTTGACTCTACATAATATTTTCCTCCTGGGCATCTATTCCCTCAACCTAAGCCTCAGCTGCCCTTATTTCCTCATCATCATCACCACATCATCATCATCCCATTGATCGTTGAATTTCTCGAGTGGTCTCAGTAATATCTCCATTCATCTTAGCCCTGAGATTTTTAGAAGCCTCTCTTTAATCATCCTTTCCAATGGTGCCACATTGGATGCTCTTTCAGGGTCAGGGGAATAAGACCCATCATTGTTACTGGTTTTGGCATATGAATACACCATGGGGAGTTTTCCAGGCTCTCCCATGTGGGCAGGAAACTCTCGGTAGCTTGCCAGGTTCTCCCAGAGGGAGAACTAGGCTATAAGATGTCGTTTCCAGGAGCTTGGTTTCATAGTCTCTGGATGTTGGCCATTGGTAGGATTACACAGCTCCGGGGGCAGTCTCTGGGTGTGACCACCTAGCTACTAGAAAATGGGAATCTGGGCAGAAGAGACCCAGTCCCAATCCGAGCAGGCTTGGAGGTCTCAGCCCCGGGTCCCACACACTTGGGTTCCTCTGCCGGTTCCTTCATGCGTGAGGCTTGTCCGAATGTGTGGAGAGGGGCCTTGAGCATGGCTGTGGCTAGGCTCTGGAGGTCTTGGGCCTCGGGAGCTCTCTCGGGGCGGGGAGGGAAACTGAGGCCCACCCCCTCCAAGGGGCCCTGGGGAAGAAAGCCAGGCGCGGGGGCAAAAGACTCTCTGCCTTACTTCCTAGCACCCTCAAAGGCAGGGTCCCAAGGAGAAACGTGATGGACCCAGGACAAGCGGTGAGTTATGTGCTACCATGGCATTGAGATAGGCCTGGCCAAAGTGCCTAACGTTTAACTATCAGTTAAGAGCTTGGTCGTGGACAAGTGCTGTCATGATCCAAAAAGTAATAACTAGATTCAGACCCTGCTAGGGTTAGGAATGATTAATCTGGCCTGAGAGCTGTAGTCTAAATCTGTGGTGAGATGTTCCCAGGAGAGCTGCCCTTCAAGACTCAATGTAACTCTTACTGTGTCCATGCAAAAAAATAACTAGTATTAAGATGTTGAGATTTTCCCTCCACGATACTGAAGATAAAGGTGACATGCAACTGGCCAACCAAGTGGAAACAGAGATAAACAAATAGGACTACATTAAACTAAAAAGCTTCTGCACCGCAAAAGATACAGTGACCAGAATACAAAAACAATCTACAGAATGGGAAAGGATATTCACCCAATACCCATCAGATAAGGGGTTGATATCAAGGGTATATAAGGCACTGGTTGAACTCTACAAGAAGAAAACATCCAAACATCAGAAAATGGGGTGAAGAAATGAACAGAAACTTTCCCAAGAAAGAGATATGAATGGCCAAAAGGCACATGAAAAAGTGTTCTATATCACTAATCATCAGGGAGATGCAGATCAAAACAACCATGAGATACCACCTCACACCACAGAGTCTGGCACACATCCAAAAGAACAAAAGCAACCGCTGTTGGAGAGGATGTGGGGAGAAAGGGACCCTTTTGCACTGCTGGTGGGAATGCCGAATGGTTCAGCCCTTTTGGAAAACAATCTGGACAATTCTCAAAAAATTAGAAATTGAGCTCCCATTTGACCCAGCAATACCACTGCTGGGAATATATCCCAGAGAAGCAAAAAAGTATAGTTGAAATGACATCTGCACTTAAATGTTCATCGCAGCACTGTTTACAATAGCCAGAATCTGGAAAAAACCCGAGTGCCCTAGAACAGATGACTGGTTGAAGAAACTTTGGTACATCTGTACAATGGAATACTATGCAGCTGTTAGAAAAAATGAGGTCATGAACTTTGCATATAAGTGGATCAAGCATGGAAAGTATCATGCTAAGTGAAATGAGTGAGAAAGAGAGAGACAGACAGAAAGATTGCACTCATCTGTGGAATATAAAACAACAGAGTAGGAGACTAACACTCAAAAATAGTAGAAATAAGTACCAGGAGGTTGATTCCATGGCTTGGAAGCTGGCCTCACATTCTGGGGAAAAGGTAGTTCAGATAGAGAAGGGAACACCAAGTAAAATGTGGTTGGAGGTCACGTGGGGGAAGGGTGATACGTGCTGAAAGTAGACTAGAGACTGAACACAATGGCCACTCAACACCCCTATTGCAAACCAGAACACCCAATTGGAGAGAGAGAACAAAAGGGAATACCCTGCCACAGAGGTAGGGTGGGTGGGGGGAGATGAGATTGGGGGGTGGGAGGGATTCTGGGTTTATTGGTGGTGGAGAATGGGCACTGGTGAAGGAATGGGTTCTCGAACATTGTATGAGGGAAACATGAACACGAAAATGTATAAATCTGTAACTGTACCCTCACTGTGACTCACTAATTAAAAAATAAATTAATTAAAAAAAAAAAAAACGATGTTGAGTTTTTGGACTGAGAAAAGGAGAAAAACACCTTAAGTGGTATTTTGCCTGTGGGCAGTCAGGAAGGGCTTTGGAATACCTCTAGGTGGTGTTTCATTTGAACCTGGTGAGCCCTAGGAAGGGCTTTCTTCTGTTGACTTTGTTGGGTATAGATTAGGCCCAGAGAGACAAGCAAGGGTGGAGAGACTAGTGAAGGAGGAGGAGAATCCAGAGAGCTGGGAAAGAGGAAAGAGGGGCTAGGAAGGAAGAATGCTGGGGAAGAGATGAGAGTTGGAAGAGGGAGTCAGGGAGTCATAAGAGGAGAAGCGGTCAGAGTCAGAATCCGGATAGGAGAGAGAGAGCCCACGCTGTGAGATGGAGCAGAGAGAGATGAGTGGGAGAGACAGGAAGGGACGAGAATGAGGGGCAGTGTGAGACTACAAAGGAAAGCTCAGAGAGACTGGAACAGGTGTGTGGAGAGAATGGAATAAGTAAGTGGCAACTGATCAATCAACCGGCTTGGCCCTCATTTCCTCGTTCGTCTGCCCCATGGCCTGGGCCTCCCCAGCTGGGCAAGTGGCCCGGGGCCAACCCCCGGGCCCAGGTATGGCCAACAGGGAGAGTTGCTGGGGCTATCCCCTGGCCGCCCCTGGCAGAGTTTTTTACAGTTATGGAACTTAACTCCCTAATAGCAAGGAAGATGAAGAGGCCCCTAAACAATACGGGGGCAAATGGCAGAAGTTCACAGCTGAAAGCAGAGGATTGCAGGAATGAAAATTGAAAGCATGGCAGTCAATTTAAAGTACAGAAAACAATGCAGATGGCTAATAGAATGACAAACACCTAACAGCAAAATAGATGAGTACTGCTCAGTTTGTAGCAGCAAAAGAAATCAAGACTGGATTACTGGGTAACTTAAGGTCACCTCTACCAAAGGCATTAGCCCTGATGGAGTTTTCAGATCTGAATGAGTTTTCAAACTCAGAACCCATGGAAGGGAGAGGCCACCTGGTCCCCATGAAGGGTTTTGCAATACTCCTACAGCACGACATTTTCACAATTGCTCTGACTCTCTCCCACAGAGGCCACTTATGTGGGTAAATGTACACTGGAGAAAGGACAATAGTCAGGACTCATGGACATAGGACTTGAAGACCTGAGCAAACATATGTGCTATATAAAGAAATAAAACAGAGCAATGGACAATAGCCAGTGAAAATCCTTGGACTCTGACAACAGAACTCACATGACACGTGGGGTAATAAAAAGGGCTAGGGGCTGAGGAAAGAAGTAGCATCTCTGTTGAATTTATCTTTACATTTTTATATACTATTGCAATTTATGATATTCTAAAATTTGTTTGATATTATTCATTGCTTACAGGGAAAAAACATGTTTTTGTAAGTTGTTCCTACATATTACAACCTTGTAATTTATTAATTCTAAAAGCTTTGATTCTTCCCATTGTATTTTCTACGCAATCATATCACCTAGAAATAAGAACAGTTTTTGCATCTTTCATTCTAAGTTAAATTATTATTATTATAATTTAGATAACATGGTCACAACTGTGTTTTGGAGAAATTTTCTTGTCCATAAAAACCACAAACTTGAATACTCAAAGTAACATAAACTTATTTTGTACCCTCAAATTATTGAAATAAATTATACTAACTACAACCATTAAATTTTAAAAAAGCAGATTACAGAAGATGAGAAGATGCTTAGCATAGACCCACTATTAAAAACTATGTATTAATATGTTCACAGGAAAAAATACCAGAAGACCCAAAAGCCTTTAGCAGTGGAGATATCAGAATTAAGGGTTTTTATTACATTATTTTTTGTAATGTTATTGCCTGAATTTTTGTGTGATGATTTTGTCTTTTGGAAACAAGGAGAAAAAACTATTGTTCTAAACTGACTAAAGTGGTGAACATGTGTTCCCAAAGCAGCTTTTCCTTCTTTACTAAAATGAAAGAAAGGAGCAAACTTAACTCCTTTCACCCTTGATCATTATAACAGAGCTGCCAAGTTGGAGGCCATGTCTGATGCCAATGTATATAAAGCAGTGTAGAGGTGTAGAAAGGCAGGAAACAAACCTAGGAACGTTTTCAATCACCGTGATAACCTTGTTTACAAGGAACCAGAGTTCTTTGTGACTTCTGCTTCTGAATGAGAGGAGAGTGTTGTGGCCCCAGGCCCAGAAGGCACACGGACTTCTCCAGCCCCTTCTACGAGCACAGTTAAAGAGCAAACAAACAGCAGAGTTGCTGTGAAGGTGAACAATGTGTCAGTTGAGTCCTGTGTGAGTCAGTGGGGTCCACAGGGCCATTGCTTCTGCTTCTATAAGTTCACTAACAGCTGTGTCTTCGGGGTCAGCTGAACAGCTCCAAGAAGGAAGTCAGCACCTCTCAGCGATGCCACCTGGAGAGGCGGTCATTAGGCCCTTCAGACCTAATGACTCCAAAACTAACATCTGCATCTTTTCTCCCAGAAAACAATATTTTTGTTTTTATTTCATTTTGGCTTTTTGGGATTACACCCAGCGATATCCAGAGGTTATCCTGGCTCTGCACTCAGTAATAACTCCTGGTGATGCTCAGGGAACATTATTGGATGCTGGGGTTCGAACCAGATTGGACCTGTGGAAGGCAAATGCCCTACCTGCTATACTATATCTCTGGCCCACGAAAACATTGTATATTTTTTACGAAAAAAATTAAAAATTCCACATTCCCTTTCCTTCTTGCTGTGACCGGTGCAGGCAGGCGATGGCACTTGCAGAGGGTTGCACAGCTGGTGGCAGAGCTTGCCAGGATAACACAGGCTCATCAGGGGTTGCTCTCTTTTAACTGTATTGCTCATACATAGCTGCAATGTTTCCTGGGGGATCGCTGTGGTGCTCACACAGGCTTGTCAGGGGTGACACCTGAACTAATAGAACTCACACATCTATATTTTTTTTTGAGGAACATACATACGTGTTGGTGCTCAAGAGACCACGTGATGTCAGGGATCAGACCCAAAGATCCCTTGTGCCAAGCGTGCTCTCCCATGCTTCGTATCTCTCTTGGCCCAGCACACAGCTTTAGTCCCACACATCTGGCTGCACCCTGGAGATTCCACTCTCTAGTGCAGTGCCAGGGCCCCCCAGAGAGCAGAGCTCTGGGGCGTACTTGGTATGCACAGGCAGCACCCTGGGTCAAGGACATAGCCACCCTCTTGCAAGGCAGGTGTTTTCAGCCACTTAGATAGTCCTAGGGGGGTCCCAGAAATGCCTATTCTGTTGCTCTACTATTGCCCCCTTATCCTGACACCCACCCTGTGAAACACTCAGCAAATAGGCCAGTGACCCTATTTCATCTCTCTACATTCCCAGATCCTAGGAATAGCTCAGACACCACCGTGATTGCTTAGAATGTGCTATGGAATTACTATTAAAAGAATAACCAGTGCCCCAAGAATTTCCCTCTTAAAATCTAGGGGTCTTAGGGCCAGGGAGAAAGGTCAAGGGGTCAAGGACTCAGGTCTTATCTCCTTGTCTAACTGCCACCACCACAGGGCCCCCTGAGCAGTGCTTAATTTAGCTCTGAAGACCCCAAGTGCCCCCAGGGCAGTCCTCAGATCACCCAGCGTTGCTGGGCTTGAGCACTGCCTCATCACCAGGCTTCAGCACTGAACTGACCATCTCACCCAGTTGATGGAGTATCACTAGGACTAATCATTCCCCAACGATGGTTCCCTGAACGCTGCTTGAGAGACCCCAAAAATAAATGGATAAATAAATAAACTGGGTCTCTTAACACATTTTGACCTTTGAGCCCATCTTTGATTGTGACCCTGTGCTATCTTGGAAATGTAACGCTTCTGTTGATTCTCCTTTGCTAATTACCTCCATGGCCAGAAGAGCCAAGGTCACTTATTTCAGGGAGCCTGTCAGTAACAACTTTCTAAATACAACCATAGACTTCTGTTAACCCGCCTAAATAAGATTTGCGGGGGGAGGCGTTTTTGACATTTAAGGGTGAAAGAGTAGCTCAATACAATGAAAGCTCAGTACTTGGAGTTAAGTGTGGGGAAGGTCAGTCTGACAGTGAAAAGTACAAATTATGAAATCATCTTTTAAGTAGGAAGTGACTGCTTGGGAGGGTTATAGACCGAACTAAAAATGTTTCTTTTGAAAAATGAAGGTGGAGGTAAATTCTGGTTAGGAAGAGAGAAAGAATGGAAAAGGCAGGCGTGGGTAGCAGGGTCAGAGCTAGGACATGGGACAAAAGGAGAAAAGACAGCCATCAAGCCAGCCTCCCTGCAGATGGCTGCTCCAGCTGGAAAAATGAGGCACCTTAGGGAGCAAGAGGCAGGGCATTCACTAGACCAAATTTTGACATACCCTGCATTCATGACAATACAGGTGCCGCATTCAAGGCAAAGCGGGTCACTCATGGTGGTGCAGTATCTGAGCACATGCATCACGGCCAGCACTGGGAACCCAACAATGTATAAGACAAAATGGGCAGAGCCTAGGAGACACATTGAAAATTCATTCAATGAAATTTGAATGAATTTGCTCCATTCAATGAAAACAGCTCTAATTGCTAAACTTGCAATAGAGTGAAAGAGACATAATAAAAGGGGGAAATTATAAATAAATACAAGTAAATGAATAACTTATTTACACTGATACTGGCTCAGGAGAGAGGGTGATTCCATAAACTGTTGAGAACAACCTGTTTGGTCTGTTGTATCCTTTACAATTTTGAGTGTGCAAAATTCATGAATCAATCTTTAAAAAGGAGAAGGTAAGGTGGAGGCCAGTATCCAATATCTTTATGCCAAGTTAAAAGACCATCAAATCAGAAAAAAACTACTCCTGACTCTTCTTTGGGGAAGCACTGACTCATGCCTTAAGTTAGATCTCTGTTTACTGATGAAAATAATTAATATGTCAAACACCGGCAAATCAGTCTAGCTTCCAGAAAGAATTTCAAACTAAAGCTTTCCTCATTTGTATGGAAAGGCTCTTCACAAGATAAACTAAGTTAAGAATAATAATATGTCTTTAAACATTTTTATTCCTATCTATTCCTTTCCTTCTTACTCAAATAGTTAATGACAGGTTCATTTCAATTTTCAGATGCAAATATTATTTTAGATAGCTGCCAGCCAGTGTAAACATTTTCATTCACTTTTCTTTAAATTGCACAATTTTATTGAATAAATTATTCAATGTCAGAGACCAAGACAACGGACTACATTACTCAGAAGAAAAAAGTTGAAATATTGTACTGCAGACTGGCAAGTTGTCACAGCAAATTGGGCATGTCCACTACTCACTCCTATTGCTACCCCAAATCCCTCCCATGGTCCTTAAGCTTCCAGACCGAATCATAAGTCTGGAAAAGTCAATTTTGTTAGTATGGTTAGACAGATCCTAATTGAGAAGTTTGTTCCTAATGAAATGCAAGGTGGTAAAAGGTTGGGCTGGCAGGGTAGATCATTTGTGTCTTTATTAATAACGTCAATTCATTTTAATTCAGTGAAGCAAGTAATTGGTATCAAGCTTTTCAAGTTCACCACACATCCCTGTGCCTGGAATCCCTAATTTTTTTTTAAACTTTTCTTATTTGGTAAAAGATGTTTTAATAATTTGCATTTTAACAAGAGGTTACTTGTAGTTGGCTTATACTAATTACAAGTGTGTTGGGTTTTGCTAAGCCAGTGGTACCCACCAGCCAGTGACAAATCTTTCTAAGTCTTAACTTGAATTCTCCGTAATTATTCTGCAGTCACCTAAGTCTCCAGCAAAGAGATGAATGAGGCCTTTTGAGATTACTGCATCTTGAATAATCAGAGGCGGTCTTCAGGGTCAATTACTGTTTCCGTTTGTTCCATAGCTGCCTGCAAGCAAATCCATTTACTGGGAACTTAGAGCAAGCTTTGAAAGGACTGTTTCATTGCCTTTATCTCTACAACCACAGCCATTCTGGGATACAAGATCCAGTGTGCTCCTAGGGCCTGCTCCTTCCCAAGTGTGGGAGCTGAGAAAAGATGATCCCAGAAGAAAACTCTCCCTTCCCTGCAGAACAGAAAAGGTGGAATTGTTCATTTAGTAAAAGGGATTTATGACTGAGAGTTCAGAGACATGAGTCTTCTAAACTTTCTTGGCTGAGAGAACCAACCTGCCAATCACACTTGGAAGGGTATGTTCTGCGGCCTTCAACTATATACAATTCCCAATAGCAAGAAATATAAGGTGCAGTATAGCAGTATAAAGGTAAGGTGGCGGGGGGGGGGGGCGTTGGGGGGAGGGCAGGGGCAAGAGGAAGAACTCCCAACATAAAAGGAACAACAAATGAGTATGTAACCCATGAAATTCTCATCAGTGGTAGAATCTGAGCTGAGGACATCTGCATGGTATTTCTGGTTGAATTTAGTGATAACTTTTTAATTCCTACTGAATGCTAGTGGGGTTATAAAGATAACCAAGAAAATCCGCTGCCCTCAATCACACAAGTTCACAGAGGGAAAAAGACATGCACAAAGCACATGATTAGTAAGCAAACAGTGTGGATAAATAGTGTTCATTCAAATAGGATTTAATAATCTTGCAGCAGGAAGCAAACTGAGAACTTGAAGATTTTTTAAGTTCGGCTATGCATTAGAATTATAAAGCGAAGTTTTTGTTTTTGCTTGGGGGTTTTGTTGGTTTTGGTTCAGGTGTGTGTGTGTGTGTGTGTGTGTGTGTTTTAATACAAAATGCCTGGGTCACAACTCAAACTTCAGAGGGTAGAGTCCCATAATAATTTGAACCAGTCCCCCAGGTCATTCTCATTCAGTCACTCTAGGCCAGAACTCCATTCGTAAAATCAAGTCAGGCACTATCATAAGCTTCTCAGTTGTAAAGAAAGAAAAAAGTCACCTTCATTAATCCTTCAAAAGAGAAGGCAAAATATCTTTTGTAGATCCAGAACCCAGAGTAGATGTGTGGCAATGTTCTGTTCTTTCAACTTTATTTTCTTTGATACACACGGGAAGAAAGGAGAGGGGGTGTCAGCTGCTCAACTTTAATGGCTATTTCTGTGAATCTAAGGAAAGCTCAGCAGGTAACCTGGTGGAAAAGGATTGAGGCCGCATCTGCACACTGCTGGAAGCATGTGGGACCTAAGAACAGCTGGTGTGGCTTTAAAACCTGCCCAAATAATTTTAGTCTAAGTGAGAGGATAAATGAGGAACTGACTCCAAGGACCACACCTTTACTTGGTGGTAATAGCAAAACTAGAACCTCATCTCTAAACTCTGAATAAAATTTCTCTATAATGCCTTCCCACCTTCCTTTTCAGCTGCTAACTGGCCTTGATAAAAAAGGTGCATAGAAGCTGGTTTTCCTGCCAGGACATCACTTATATAGGGAATGGATGGTGATGCAGATAGTACCTTCTCCCTATACATGTGAGAAACACTGACTAAAGGCTGCTCACTTATTCAGAAACTAAAAGTTCGCATTCAGGGGTTTCAATCTCCTCTAAAAATGTTTTTGTTGAGGCCGGACCTATAGCACAGTGGGTAGGGAGCTTGCCTTCCACGCAGCAAACCTGGTTCAATTCCCAGCATCCTATATGGTTCCCTGAACACCGCCAGGAGTAATTGCTGAGTGCAGGAGAAACCCGTGTGCATCGCCGGGTGTGACCCAAAAAGCCACACACACACATACACACACACACACACACACAAAAGCATTAATAAAAATGTGTTTGTGGCTAATTGAAACAAACCGAAATAGTGTGTTGCCATGCCTAACCCTGCCTAGCCATCTAAAGAATGGGAGAGATGGACCAGGTACGTAGCTCAAAGGACAGGAGCATGCCTGACATGCACAGGACACTGAGTTTGAGCTTGGCACTGAATGGACCCTTGTCAATGCTGGGTGTACCCCTTACTGCCCTCAGAATCACTGGGGAGTCCTCCCAAATGAAGAAAAACGAAAATTAAAATATTAAGTTGGATCCAGAGAGATAGTGCAGTGGGTAGGGCACTTGCCTTGTATGCGGTTGACCCAGGTTCAATACTCAGCACTGCATGTGGTTCCCCCAAGCACAGCCAGAAATAATGATCCTTGAGCACAGAGGCAGGAATAAGCTTGGAACACAGCTAGGTGTGAACCAAAAATTATAAAGAAAAAAGATTTTGTGTAGTAGAATTTGATAATTTTCTCCATTTTACATAGGTTAGTAAGGGTATAAATAGTAATGGCTATCATTTATTGAATATTTACTATAAAACAAATATTTAAAAAGATATAAAAGTATTTTTTCTAAGATTCAGGGGATAATAGTACAGCAGTTAGGGCACCTGGACTTTCCAAGCATCACTTGGAAGGCCTAAAACAGTACCAAAGTATCCTTTTTATTTAATTTTCACAAAAATCCAGTAGGTCAAGTACTGTACTGTACTGTATAGCTAAGAAGACTGAGAAATAGTAAATCTGTAAGATCACAGAACAGAAAGTTATTCACGTTCGTATTGAGCTAGGGTCTGTCCTTTCCACCACCTTATCCAAAAACAGCATATTGCAGTTGGTGTCATAGCCTGGCTTTGAACCCAAGTCTTCACAGTGTGCTTTAAAGTAAGAATTTCTACATGTTCATAAAGTAGCACATAAAGATCAACTGAAAAAGCAAAAACCTTGTTCGGTTCTGGTTGAGATGTGAACAGGGAATGACAACCACCACGAATACCACTTATTAAATGATCACCGTGAGCTGAGGAATTGCTGGCTATGATCTCATTTAAACCTCATTATCCTGCAGCAGATTAATTGTATTAATCACCCCACCTCTTCCCTTGTATCCACATTCTTGGCAGGTAAATCTGTAAGTCAGCCCCACAGCCCCCACCACTCTCTGTTAGGGCTCAGCTGTGTGGTGTGCCGTGGCAGACAGCCTAGAATTCTTCCTAGGCTCACAATGAGGTTAATTCCTGATAAATTCATTAGATATTGAAAATATCAGTGAAAAAAATGTATTTAATACATCCAACCTACTGAAAACCACAGCTCAAGCTAGCCTGTCTCAAACTTGTCTAAAACTTTACATTAGCCTACACTTGGGGGAGAAAAACAAAACACCTAACACAAAGTCATTTTACAATAAAATGTTGATACTCATATGATTTATTGAATACTGTTCTGAAAGAGAACAACAGAAAGGTATGGGTTTTCAACATATCACTAGACTAGGAAGAAATCAAAATTTTAATTCAACTATGGTTTCTAATCACTGTGTATCATTGACCAAAATATATATATATATATATATATGTAAATCTGTAATGCAGAGAGTCTCTTGCCCGCATGCCTGGCTGTCTTCCCCGGAGACCCTCGGAGAGGATGGGCTCCAGCTTTCCTCCCTGCCCCGAGCAGAGCTCCCGGCAGCCAAAGACCACCAGAACCTAGCCACAGCCATGCTCAAGGCCCCTCTCCACACGTTCAGACAGGCCTCACGCATGAAGGTACCAGCAGAGGAACCCAGGTGTGTGTAATCCCATCAATGGCCAACATCCAGAGACTTAAAAGCAGGCTCCCAGAAGCGATATCTTATAACCTACTTTTCCCTCTGGGAGAAACTTGCAAGCTACTGAGAGCTTCCTGCCCATATGGGACAGCCTCGCAAGCTTCCCATGTATCTATATCTATCTATACTGGCCAAAGCCAGTAACCAGATGAATCTCATTCCCCTGACCCTGAAGCCTTTAGAGGCTTCTAAAATCTCAGGGATAGGATGAGCGTACAAGTTACTGAGACCACTTGAGCCATTCGATGATCAACCGGATTTCGTGATTCGTGATTTGTGTGAAATCTGTAATGACAAACACAAAGGAATCAGAAACTTAAAGGTTCAATCCCTGGCACCCCGTATGGTTCCTCAAACCCTGCCATGAGTTATCCTTGAGCATAAATCCAGAAGGCCTGAGCAGTTGGGTGTGGCCAATAAAAGATCAGCTCAGTGAGTAGGGTTCCAGCGACAGCTCAGCAGCTACAATGCCTGCCTTATAAACATAAGGCCATTAGTTTGATCTCTAGTATCTCCACAAGTCAATCATGATCCTAGAGGTTCTGCTGCTAGTGCCTGGCAGCTCTGCTCTCTGAGAGCCCCAGTAACAAGTAGTTTCTGGTGTGTGCAGCCACTGAAATGAAAGTAATTTCCTCAGCCAGGTGTGTGCAACCACTGAAATGAAAGAGTCCAACTCCAGCAAGTACTGGCACTAGAATAAAAATTTGCAAGCACTGCAGTCAGAAGTGTGAGGCCCTGTGAGCACTATGATGACCCCTGGTGATCACTAGAACCAGAATATCTGAGCACCCCAACTAAAGAGTGCAACCATCAGCAAGCCCCACAGTAACCCCCAACACAACTAAATGTGGGAGCACCACAATCACACCTGGTTATAGCAACATCAACATCAATATAGGGAAAGGAATAGTGGGAATAAAAGAGAAACGGGGCTGCCCAACCGGTATCCCTACAACTCCAGAATTAAGAGAAATGTTCTATACTGCTGGGGTTTTGTTTTTAGGTAGTATCATATAGTAATAAAAGCTAAGTGATACTCTAGATGGTGAAAAGTGCTTCTTATTTTACAGAAAAGGAAACAGGCTCAGAAAAACAACACATAGGGTGGAGCAATAGTACAGTGGGTAGAGTTTTTTACACAGCTGACCCTGGTTTGATTCCTGGCATCCCACATGGTCCCTCCAAGCACCACCAAGAGTGATCCCTGAGCACAAAGCCATGAATAACCCCTGAGAATCACAAGTATGGCCCCCAAACAGAACCAAAAGAAAAACAACTCAAATGCCAGAGAGATACTATAGGGCTGAAGGCTCATAATTTGCATGAATTAGTCTCCAATTCTATCACTGTACCCTTAACTTCACCAGTGCAGCCCTCAAGGCCCCCAAACACCACAAGGCCCAAGCAGTACCTCAATCCTCAGACCCTTGCATTGAACAACTGACCAAGTAGGTTGAGAATCACTGAGGGTGGCACCTGCCAGCACTACTTGGGAGGGAAGGAGAAAGAAAGAAGAAGGTAGAAGGGAGGAGGGAGGAGGAGAGGAGGGAGAAGAGGGAGGAGGAGGAGGAGGAGGAGGAGGAGGAGGAGCAGGAGCAGGAGAAGGGGAAGGGGAAGGGGAAGAAGAAGAAGAAGAAGAAGAAGAAGAAGAAGAAGAAGAAGAAGAAGAAGAAGAAGAAGAAGAAGAAGAAGAAGAAGAAGAAGAAGAAGAAGAAGAAGAAGAAGAAGAAGAAGAAGAAGAAGAAGAAGAAGAAGAAGAAGAAGAAGAAGAAGAAGAAGAGGAGGAGGAGGAGGAGGAGGAGGAGGAGGAGGAGGAGGAGGAATTAAGGTGATATATTTACAATGGGAATGACATTTTTAGTTTTGATGTACAGTTACGTCACTTCACTATCACCAAAATGCCAAGACCTCCTCCACCCATATCCCTGTTTCACCTCTGCTCCAACTATTCCACACCCCTTCAACCCCCGCCAATTTGATGCTGCCAGTTTGTACTCCAGTGTGCAGTTATCAGTTGGTATTATTTATACCCTTGTTTCTCTGTGCAGTACAGAGGAGAACCCAGTTCTGCCTTAATACAGAGGAATTGTTTTCTTTACTGTTATGCACACTGCACTTTACAAATACATTCCCAATTTGTTAAGTGGTGCCCCCAGCATGTGCCTGTGTTCACATATCCATGAAGGACTTTTCTCCACCATTGCTTGCTAAACTGAACATATAAAATTTAGAAACAGGAGCTGGAGAGATTGTACAGGGGAGGGGTGCTTGCCTTGCATGCAGCTGACCCAGATTTGATCCCTGGACCCTATGTGGTTCTTCAAACACCACCAGGAGTGACCCCTAAGCACATGGCTAGTGAGCATCACCTGATAAGACATGAGCATCAATGGGTGAGATCCCAATTCTTTTAAATCTAGATGCATTATTATCAATGAATTCAATTATCCAAGCTACATCAAACAGTTCAAAGAACTGATGGAAATCCTTGTGATTTAAACAAACAATTCTATACATAGACCTCTGGTGTCTTTCTTTTTCTCTCCGATGCTTTCTCTTACACAGTCCATGGGCTCTTAACTTCAGTGCTGATGTGTATCCCAATATTAATTAGTGTGCTTCAAGGTTTATTCTGAAAACACTGATGACACCAATAGAAGATGTAAAATTTAACCTTCACTCTCACAATGATTGGCATTGATTCCTTATAAGATTTCACATAATCAACATGCTGGTGTGTGCAGCTTGAGTACATAATCAGTTGTTCTGTATCAAAAATCAGCTTGCAGTTAGAATAAGAAAACATTCTCTTATTTTATGGTCAAGAAAATTGGTTATTAACCAAACAGCCAATTTTCAATAGTTCTGGAAAGGATGTACAGGGATAAATCCACCCAACATGTTGCTTTCTAATCAGAAAAACTAAGGTAGTGGGGAGCTCACAAGTGTAGGGGTTCAGGTGCTGGGAACTTGGATTCTATGGAAGATAACATGGCACACAGTCTAGCAGTGAAAGGGAACTCTGGAGATGCACTTTCTAGTCCAATTTCACCTTAGTTGAAATGGAACAGATAACTTTCTTTGCCCAACCAACTCAGGATCAGGAGTTTGACCCTTACAACTTCCTTGCCTCTGCCTTTCAGTTGGTTTTGCTATGTTGGCAACTAATCCATCTTATTGTGTTTGTAGCAAACAAACACAATATACCACATCTTCGTGATCAACTCATCTGTTGTGGAATGCTAGGATTGTTTCCAGACCTTAGCTGTTATAAATGGCGCTGTGATGAATACAGGTTTGCATATATCATTTCAAATTACTGTTTTTGTATTCTTTGGTTCAGAATCATAGGAGTAGAATTGCTGGATCAGTAGTAGTTCTATTTCTAATAGTTTGAGAACCCCCATAGTGTTCTCCATGAAGACTGGCCTAGTTTACATTCCCATTAGAAATATGTGAAATATGTGAGAATCCATTTCACACAGTCTAGTCAGATTCCTCTGCCCCTCTCAGAGACACCAAGAGTATCTCACCCGCACAGAAGAGCCTATCAGGCTACCCATTGTGTATTCAATATGCCAAAAACAGTAATAAGTCTCACAATAGAGACGTTACTGGTGCCCTCTCGATCAAATCAATGAACAATGCTACAGTACTATTTTGGGCTATTTTCATAAGTGTAAGGTGATATCTCATTATAGTTTTTTTCATTTGCATTTACATGATTGTAAGTGATAGTAAGCATTTGTTCTAGTGTCTGTTAAACCCCTGTATGCTTCTTTGGTGATATATCCAGCTTTATTGACCATTTTTAATGAGGTTGTGTATTGTATTGTAGAATATTCTAAGTTGTTTTTATATATTTGATATTAGCCTTTTGTTATATGTATGATTTGCAAAGATTCCCATTTAGTAGTATCACTTGTATCACTTGTCATCCCCTTGCGCATCAATTTGCTCACGCGGGTGCCAGTAACGTCTCCATTCATGCCTGTCGCATGCTAGTGTAGTCCAGTGGTGTCTGCTCGTTGCAGGAACACGAAGGGCCTCAAACCATTCGTTCAGGGTCTTGACGAAGAAGTCTGACCATCTCATAGGTGGGTGGCCATGTGGTCTTTTGACGTTCCGTGGAATCCAGTCGGTAACAGCTCTAGTTCAGAGGTCATCTCCAAATCACATTACGTGTCCAGCCCATCTGATTTTCGACACCTTGGCAAGAAAGACAGCATCCCTGATTCTCAATAGTCGATGGAGGTCAGAACTCCTGATTCCTTCACTCACTTGAGTGAAATGTGATACTCCAAGCATAACTCTTTTCATTCCTCTTTGGAATACCCGAATAGCATTTTCATCCTGTTTTCATAGGGCCCAGATCTCTGGGGCATAAGTTAGTGCAGGGAGAATGGTGGAGTCAAGATGTGACTCCAGAGCAGGAGGTTCTTGATCCTCTTAACCACTTCTTTGACAATTTTGAAGGCATTCCACGCTGCTCTCTTTCTCCTGCGCAGCTCAGGTGCCAGGTTGTTCGTCATGTTGAATTGTCGACCTAGGTACACATAACTACTGCATTCAAAGATGTTCGTTCCATGGAGAGCAAATGGAATGTCAGGAACTAGTGTGTTTCTCATGAACATTGTCTTCGTGAGACTCAGCTGCAGTTGAACCTTTCCATACTCACGGTCGAAGTCGGCCAGCATTTGTGCCCCTTGGCTAATGTTTTGGTGTTATTAGAACAATGTCATCAGCAAAGCGGAGATGATGTAGTTGCCAACCATCTATTTTCACTCCCATCCCTTCCCATTCCAGTTGTCGCATGACGTTCTCGAGGATGTCACTGAAGAGTTTCAGTGAAATGGTATTGCCATGCTGAACCCCTCTCTTTATGTAGATGATCACTTCCTTATAGAATGGTGAGATCCTGGTGGTGAATCGTAATACATCTCATGGAGGATCCTGATGTACTAAGTTTGAACGCCCTGTTTGACTAGGGCTTCAACAGAATCAAAGGCCTTCTTTAAATCGATGAACATTAGACAGAGCAGCATCTTCAACTCTCACAAAATCTCAATGAGCTTGGTGACTGAGTGGATATGGTCGATCATGCTAAATCCTTTTCGGAACCTGGCTTGCTCGCATGGTTATCCTTCATCTAGTCTTCTGCCAATCTATTCAGGATGACTTGAGTGAACAACTTGTAGACAATGGACAACAGGCAGATCAGGCGATAGTTGCCCATGTCGTAGATGTCTCGCTTCTTGTACAACAGAATGGTCCTGCTGGCTTTCCATTGGGACAGAACCTTGCATTCAGACAGGTAGCATGTGAAGAGCCAAGCCAGTGTATTGACGAGTACTGATGACAGATTCTTCGGGTGTTTGGGTCTGACCTTGTCTGGACCAGGGGCTATACGCTTCTTTACCTACAAAATGGTGAAATGGTATGTCAGATTTCGGAAGGGAGAATTCTGGGAACGACATATCCATCCTGTGAAATTTGATATGTGGGCAGGTGGACGTGGCTATCGAAGAGATCCAAGTAGAAGTCGTGGACAACCTTTTCCATTGCCCTTCTGGAAGATGTGATAGATCCATCAGGATGTCAAAGGGCAATTATCTTGGTATTATAGTTGGCGAAGGACAGGCGGGCATTGTGAATATCTTTCCCAGCTTCTGCCGCATGGGTCAACACTGCTGTTCTTCTCTCTTTGAGGTCTTCCTTGATTGCTTCTCTGCACAGCTTTGTGAGCTCGGGTGTTAGCTTGTGATTGCCTGAGGCTTGTGCCAAACCACGTTGGCAAATGAGCTCGAGAGTTTCCAATGACAGGCATCTGTTTGTGACTTTTCCACTCTCGACAGTCTTCGTGCAGTCATGGAGGTGCTGAACCAGTGGATCATCATGCAGGTGGCATGTTGTAACGATCTGCATACTGATGAACGCACCACACACCGTGTTCATGGACATGCTGCTCACATACAGAAAATACTGGCCAGATCAACATAGTTGATGCAAGAAGTCCAGCCCTGCACCTGCCTGCATCTCTGGACAGCACCTGTTGGTTCGCTCTTCACCAGTTGGCACTATTGCCACTGCCACACCACGATGAGGAGGTGAACCATAATTTAGTAGTAGGGTATCTTTATTTTAGTGATAATTTCTTTTGCTATATAGATGCCTTTTGGTTTGATATAGTCCTGTTTGCTTATTTTTGCTTTTGTTTGTCTTGCCACTGGAGTCAAATTCCCAAGGCATCAATGAAGTCAGTATTATGCAATGTATTGTCCATATTGTCTTTTGTCTTTTATAGTTTCAGGTCTTACATACAGATCTTTAATCTACTTTGAGTTAACTTATGTGCATGGTGTGAGATAGTAGTTTAGTTTCATTCTCCATTTGTCTACCCACTTGTCCCAACACCATTTATTAAACAAAATTTTCTTCTTTCATTTTATGCTCTAGGTCCCCTTGTTTTCTAAATTTAAGGTTTATGTAGGTGAAGCTCAACTTCTGAACTCTCAATTTTATTTCACTGATCCATATGTTACTGGGGTTCCAAAACGCTACTGAGAGAAATTAAAGTATTTGTCTCAATTCCTGTTTCTCTAAGAGAGAATTCATTCAGGAGACCTAAAACAGCACAGCAACAGAAATTTTATTGAGAAAATAAAGAACTATGCTTCAAAAGACATTCCGAGCAAACTAGCCCATGAGTGGGTAACCCCATAGAAGCAAGAATTGTAGTTTTCATCTGATCATCTCTCCATTTCCAGTTTTGGGCATCTCATCATTTTCCTGGTACTGCATTGCTTCATCCTGTGGGAAAGTCCCAGTTCCAGGTAATATCATTCCCCTCAGAATGAAAGTCCTAGTGCTAGATGACCCCTGCCTTTGCAGTAGTTTGTAAGAACACTGAGGGAGGGGACATTCTTGGTCCTTCAAGCGCCCCGGGGATACTTTGGTTCTAGGCAGTTTTCCTATCTGTGGTCAGCATTATGATTTTTTTCTTTTTCTTTCTTTTTTTCTTAGTGTTTTCTATGTGTGCCTGCCTACCTTGCTTATCTGAACTGCCCTGTCCACACTAACACACATATCTAGTCTTATTCCAATACAACACTACTTTGATTACTAAAACATCAAGTGTAGTTTGAACTTCCTAGTCTAGAGCGCATGATTCTGTCATTCTTCTTTTCTATCAATATTTCAGTCTTACTTATCAGATACCCACAATGAATGGTGGGAGGGTGAAGGGGGGTGTTGAAGGGAAGTTCTAGTAGCTCTTAGGTCTTATAGTCCAGAACCACATCCAATGGGGAATAAAAGCACTAGTATTGATTTACAGCCTCCTTTACAAAAATCAGACTATCGGGTATTCGAAAATGGAATTTCACATCAATAAATCCAACCTGAAGTCCCGCATGTTCCCGCCCACCTGACTCCTCCAACACAGGCATTACAAATAAGAAAATAAACTGTGTGACCTTAAATAAACAGCACACTTCTTGGCACCTTTATAAATGGCAGAACCACCACTAAACTCCAGACCTCCGAATCCCTTTCATCAGTCAGTTCTCAACAATGGTTCTCTTGGTGTTTCGCTACTATTGCCACTGCCCCAGAGGACTATGGGAAATCAACCTAGAAAGGCACATCCCCTGGGCCTGCCCACCCATTGCTTTCTATACCCGGCCATTTCCCAGGCCTGCTTCAAGGCTCATCAGGGAGGCTGCTGGGAATCTGCATACCTGGACCCCCCTTTCCTGAGGAGCAACCTACCCTTCCCCATGGACAGTGCTCATCATATGAGCAGTGGCTGATTCTGATTGCGCCACCCAGACCTGCCTCTCCCCTGTGTCACCTCCCTGGCAGATGGCAGGCAATACTGAAAAGATTTGTGAGTCAATGAAACTCTTATGTAATTTATAAAGGAAATCAGTAAGAAAACTGAATGTGTTCACAGAATTTTACATCATAGAAAACTTAAGAATGCAACTGTTCTGCACCTTCATTTCTTTTTCAAGTAATAATAAAAAAAATCTGATCGTATTTTAGAATGAAAGAGATTTCAAGGCTCTTCGGTCTTAGCAAATGAGGTACTAGGCTGTCCTGCCCCCACATACACACACACACACACACACACACACACACACACACACACACACTTTCCCACTCTTTACCAGAGGCCCATGCCTGCCATCACCTCTCTCAGATGCCAAAGGTAATTAACACAAACAGTTCCTGTCCTTCCCTTCCCCCACAGCCGCAACAAAATGTGCCTCCTAGCTTAGAGAAAAGCAATTTCCTCTATAGTCAAAATGGGAGGAGAATAAAGGATTTCCAGGGAGGAAGACTTTTCCTTCCAAACCCAAGGATTGCACAGTCCTGGGCTGGAAGAAAGACTAAGTGAAACACAGATGGCATGCTGGCAGTCGGATGAATTAATGTGATTGCATCCTGGTAATGTTTCAAGTGAGATATTCATGTAATTCATGCAAATTCGGAAATAATTGTGGCTCGTGTTTCTAGGATAAAGTCATGGCATTTTGCTTTCACCTGAACTACCCCCAAAAAGGGTCATTTTTATTATTCCTTATTCCATTATTCATAACCACACACTCATGGATTTTAGAACTACAAAAGGTCAACCCTCTTTGATTCTGCAATTGTTTTCTTCTGAAATCTGGAGGCCCATGAATATGCACACGCACACAAGCCTGACACTTCCCTCACTGTTCATTAACAGTATGTTCACTGTATATTTCAAAGTCAAACAAATAATACCTGTCATGAACATGAATTTTTAATATCGCCTATGCTTCATTTTAAATGAAATGTCAAAATGATGGAAAATATTTCCATGGAAGTTTGGAAAGGGCAGCATCTCACCGATGCAGCCTTGTGAAATTCGGCAGGGGTGCAAAAACATCATTGAAGCACTACCACTGGCCCTGGAATCAGATTGTTTTTCTGGTATTTTACTGCCTTTGTCATTGTTGGGAAATGTCAATGCAAAATCTGTTTGCCTGCGTAGATACGCTTTGGGGGCTGATGGAGGCTGTCCTCTTTTCATCTGAAAAATGGATGCTGTTTGCTTACAGCCTGCTTCATTCCCCTGCTTCTGCTTTTGAACTGCATTTTGCGTGTGATGCTCCCATTGGCATATGCGTTCTTTGTCACTCTTCATACTTTTAATACTGCTCCCCATGTTTAGTGGCAGGGGGATCAAACCACTCAGGTTTCCTTTTTCTCTCCAACTCTCAACCAAACTTCTAAATTTTAAGCTTCCATCTACTCATCCAGAAGGAACCTGTGCTGTTACCCTAGAAACTGTTTCTGAACTATTGGTATAGGTAAAGTTCAGAATGAAGCTGAGGGTCCAGGGTGAGAGCTTGTGGTGAGAAACCATGGCCAGAGGGGTCTACGGCAGAGTTTCTGAACTTCTGCAATTGATGTTTGGGGTTAGGTCATTCTCTGTTGGGAGATTGTCCTGTGTATTGCAGAACATAGAGCAGCACCTGGCCCTCTAGCCAACAGATGTCAGTATTACACCCACAGCCCTCCTTCACTTGTGTCAACTAAAAATGTCTCTGCCCATTTCAAATGTCCCCAGGACTGCAGTTATGGACCAGGAGGCAAGTTTCCAGATACCCTATAAACCACTGTTTACAACAGTGGTCAGCAATTAGTGGTGTCCAAAAAATGTGTTCTTCTCTCAGTGCTGAAGAAGATAAGAACCACAGAGCTCCAGCAAACTACACCAGAACCAAAGAGTCCACAGCAGAGGGTGAAGAACAGAGCAGCACTGCTGTGCAGGATCCCTGAGAGTCTGCATGTTTCTGTTCTGAATCCCCAACATTCAAGTCAACCTGGGACCGCAGAAAATGCTCAACTATTATTTGGAAATAGTTCTTTGAAGTTAGTGAAAGTCAGTGTGGATAGAAGAGTTGGCTAGAGTAGAATCGATTCTACATCCCATGAAAGTATAACTTGCTGTACTTCCTGGGCTTCTGCCCTTTTCATCAGTAAGAGAAGAAAACATTCCCAGAAAATGAACACTGTGACCCATGCAGGGTTTGAAGTTTTTATGATTACCATTATCCTTACTATATTATTATTAACATATTTGTGTGTCCCTTTTTTTCCACTTCCTCAGTTCTCTAACAAGAATCCTATGCCCAAGGTGTCCAAAAAGACATTAGCAGAATAAGGTGGTTCATAAGCAAGGAATTCAGGGGTGATCATTTCTGACCTCTTCATTGGGTCATATCGAAGCAAAGACCTAATTCAATCTCCTAATTGTGGGGACCATGTTTTTATCTGATGTTTCTCTGGGACTGAAATCAGACAGGTGATGGGCTTTATCATTGTTATACTTTCATTTGGCAGGAATTTTATTTGTGCATATAATTGAGAGGGAGAGTAATCTCAGATGAAATAGGAAAAAAAAAACATATTCAATCTCCATTTTATTGATGCTATAAGCAAATGTTAGCAGCTCTGCTTCCCATTTCCAAGTCAGTTTCTTTCCTGGCAAAATTCCACTCTGGAGCCAGATATGTCTCAAACATATGGCTGAGCTTGTGGTATATTTTTTTTTCCATTTTTAAATGGTATGTTTATATATGTTAAGTGTGTCCAATGTGTTGGGAAAGTTCCTACTTTCATAAGGGGAGAGTCAGCCTCAGGAGTTTATATTTCCCCATGAATACCCATGAATCTGCCCTGGGGGGCCTGCTGCCAAGCAAAGCCAGTGGGCAGTCTGCAGAGTCCAGACACTTTCGGACAAAAGGGCAGAGAGAGGGGTGTTGTGGCGAGTGGAGCTAGGATCCTAAGCCACACTGGTCTTCAAACATTTTGTAGGACTGAGCTTTAGGGCTATGAACCCAGACACATTTAGCAGCTGTGATGAGAGATAAGAAGCTTCTATAGCTGCATGTTTTGTCAAAGCTTTAGCGAATTCATCCCTACAAAACTGTGTGATTGCCAGACACAAAATAGAAATGCCTAGTCCCACCACCAGTAATCACACACACACACACACACACACACACACACACACACACACACACACACACACAAGAAAGGAACTGAGATGAAAAGAAAAGATCTCTTGTATTGCAGTACTTGCATTGTTTTCTGAAAACTCAGTAAAACATTTGCTCAGGCTTGGAAACTAATCTTGATTGTATTAGACAGTCCCCAATGCAAACAAACCTGATACATGATCAATAGAACTGGGAACTTAAGGGGATGGAGCCAGGAGAAGGGTCTTTCTGTGCCATAATGTGGTGGATCTTGAAACGCTGATGGAGGGAATATGTAGCTCTGCAACTATCAGTGCATTCAATAATACTATAAACTATGACACCTCAATAAAAAAGAATTAAAAAACAAGAAGGCGATTATATGTTTTGTATCAATTTTAAATATTTTTTAATTTACTTGAAAACAATTTTGGTAAGTAGTATGTAATTCTAAAATCATATTACAGAAATCAGGAATAATTTTGTTACATGTACTGTTAACTAAATTAAAATGTATCTTTCCCAGAAAAGGTATTTCCTGTTAAAATACAAATTGAATGATCAGATCACTATTTTTTAATGCCACACCTGCATTTCTAGGGGCACTCCTGGCTCAGTTGTCAGGAGTACTAGTACTACTGTACTCCTAGTACAGGGGTGCTTAGGAACCATGTGGTATTAGAAACCAAAGCCAGGGCCTCACATATGCAAGGCAAGTGTTCAACCAGAGTCACAGCAAATCCTCCCTCTCACCCTCAAATCCTTCCTTACACACATCTCACAGAGTGTGGGACTTTGCAAAGAACAATTGAGAGGCAACGAGGGGTAAGAATCAAGCCCCTGAGACTTGACCCAAATAGGAGGGGGTAGGCGGCCCCTCCCCCGAAGCTCCCCTTTGTGGCTTCCCAGCTATGGTCCCTCCCCTCCCATAAAAGTGAGCTCAGCAAAACAATGCCAGGGGACAGCTGAGCATAAAGGGCTGAGCATAAAGGGCTCCAGCCAAAAGGAATCAACATCCTGTTGTACCTTGATTTCACTTTGTGCAAGTGTGTTCTTTACTTGGTGAAAGTATGTTCTGAAAGTCCCTCTAAGATGTTGCCCTTTATAGTATATAAAGTTGAACCTGCTTACAATAAAATGAGTTTTCTCCCCGCAGAGGCTCCCAGAGTGTTTTTCTTTTCTTGCAGCTCTGCCTGCTCACTCTCCCTCAATGGACTGTCCCCCTCCCCTGCATCTTTCCAAAGGAGCAGAATGAGGTGGGCTCACTGGAATACAGCCGATCCAAAATCCAATGAGAGTATTCTAATAACAACACAAAGAAGGTGATATGAAGGAGAGGCAGAGATTGAAGACTGAAGTGATGCATCTAAAGTTCAAAGAACACCAAGGACTGCAGATGAGCACCCCAGGAAAAGACTGGCAACTGCTTCACCCTTAGAGCCTCAGACGGACCAACCTAGTCAATGCCTCGATTTCTGAGTTCTGATCTTTTTTTTAAATTTACTTTTTTTATTTTTTTACTAGTGAATAACCGTGAGGGTACAGTTACAGATTTACACATTTTCATGCTTGTGTTTCCATCATACAATGTTCGAGAACCCATCCCTCCACCAGTGCCCATTCTCCACCACTGAAGAACCCAGTATCCCTCCCACCCCCCAGCCCCATCCCCCCACCCCACTCCGCCTCTAGCCTCTATGGCAGGGCATTCCCTTTTGTTCTCTCTCTCCTTTTGGGTGTTGTGGTTTGCAATAGGGGTATTGAGTGGCCACTGTGTTCAATCTATAGTCTACTTTCAGCATGCATCTCCTATCCTGTGCGAGTCCTCCAACCACATTTTACTTGGTGTTCCCTTCTCTATCTGAGCTGCCTTTTCCCCCAGCATGTGAGGTCAGCTTCCAAGCCATGGAGCAAACCTCCTGCTACTTATTTCTACTATTCTTGGGTGTTAGTCTCCTATTCCACAAATGAGCGCAATCTTTCTATGTCTGTATCTCTCTTTCTGACTCATTTCACTTAGCATGATACTTTCCATGTTGATCCACTTATATGCAAAGTTCATGACTTCATCTTTTCTAACAGCTGCATAGTATTCCATTGTATAGATGTACCAAAGTTTCTTTAACCAGTTATCTGTTCTTGGGAATTTGGTTTTTTTCCAGATTCTGGCTATTGTAAACAGTGCTGCGATGAACATATAAGTGCAGATGTCATTTCGACTATACTTTTTTGCTTCTCTGGGATATATTCCCAGCAGTGGTATTGCTGGGTCAAATGGGAGCTCAATTTCTAATTTTTTGAGAATCGTCCATATTGTTTTCCAAAAGGGCTGAATCAGTCAGCATTCCCACCAGCAGTGTAGAAGGGTCTCCTTCTCCTCACATCCACGCCATGGGTTCTGATCGTGACTGTGAAATACCCTATTGTTAAAATCCACGAAGGCTGTGGCTATTTTATGGTAGCCCTAAGAAAATAATGTAACCACTTTTTTTTCCCTTAATCTAAGTAGCTAGAAGTTTAATTTGGGGGAGAGGAGCCATTGGAACATCTTTAGCCAAATTGTTCCTAGTCTCAGAATGTAGCTGCTAAAATCCCAAATCCACTACAACGAACCAGACACAAGACAGGGCCACCAGATCCTTCAGCCCAGGGCAGCTCACAGCTGCAGGGCAGCAGTGGTGTGTGAGATGCTAATGGTTACCCCTTGAACCAAGCTCTGGAGAAAGCATCACCTTTCCTCTATCTAACCTCTGTATCTCCAAACTATGGACATCACCCACTAAGTGGAAGGAGTCCAAAGAGCAATCCCATAACCCCTATGTGAGAGCCAGCCATCAGGATCCCAGCTGCCCTCTCCCTGCACAGGCAGCTTCAGGAATGCTTAGGGCAGGTGTGCATGGGCATGCATATGTCCTCCCTGTTGTACCAGAAGCCTGGCAGCTACAAGATTTTTATGTACCCTAGTAAGAAGATCTCATAAAGAAAGAGTAATATGAGTGAACTGGAGCAGGTAGGGCACTTACCTTACACACGGCCAGCCCCCTTAGACGCCCCCAGCATACCAGACAGTCCTCCAAGCCCTGCCAGGAGTGATCCCTGAGTACAGAGTCAGGAGTAAGTCATGAGCACAGCTAATGTGGGCCAAAAAAGAATAAGATAATATTTATTCTTCATGTGAAGTCAGTGTGAAAAAGTACAAAGGAGGGGAAACGAACTTTCATTTAGAACCTAGTATTTCAGGGAACTTTGTGCATGAGCTAGTATAAGAACTTAGAACCTAGGAAGTGTCGCACAACAGGAGAACCACTGCAAAGGACAAGTCCCAGCCGGAGCTGGAAAGGCAGGTGGGAGGGGAAGGGGCAGGGGGCCATGAATGTGCCCCTGGTAGGAAAGAAGCAGAGCACCCAGATAAGCGGAGATGAAGTAAAGATGATGGAGAAAAAGCAGAGACCCAAAGAGTCTTGTATCAACACAGCTAAGAGGATGGATTTGATTTCCCTTAATGGGAAGCTGAATGATTAAGTGTTCAACAAAGAAAATTAGAATCTCCCACCCTTCTAAAAGCAAAGGTCTATCTTAATAATGATAGAAAGGACAACTTCATCAGGAAGCAGTTGGCTGCCACCCATCTGCACAGCCCACAGGGACTGATGCCATGTAGCACTGACAATAACTGGCTTTAGAGAATATGGGAGAGAGAGCCATGCCCACAGAAATTCCCAGCCTTTCGCAAGGACTTCCTCTGTAAACAACCTCTTACTAGTACGTATAGGAGTATTTAGAAGCTTCACTTTTGTTTTTGTTTTGTTTTGTTTTGCTTTCCAGTTGCTAGGAATCAAATCTAGGTCTCCTATAAGCACTGCAAGTGCTTTACCACTCAGACCTATTCCGAGCCTGATGGAAATATTTTTGACCACTAAACAAATTATATTTATTGTGC
Source organism: Sorex araneus (assembly GCF_027595985.1). NCBI lineage: Eukaryota > Metazoa > Chordata > Mammalia > Eulipotyphla > Soricidae > Sorex > Sorex araneus. The sequence goes on along the minus strand of NC_073304.1, from coordinate 90,323,740 downwards.
CATTACTTGATTGCTTACAAAATGATTAGCTGACTTCCCACTTTTCTATTAACTAATGCTAGACCTTAAAACTATACCCAGCTCTGATGGCTGTTGGCTAGTCACTGTTTCTACACTCAAGCAAGAGAAGCCCAGGCACAGACAGTGAATTCTCCCTCACCCACACAGCCATTTCAGAAGGAAATGAATGGTTTCTATTTGACTACTAGAGATTCAGAATATCAGTCATAAAGCCCTTAGACAATATGATTAACCAAGAATTGAAGGATCCTACAAAAGGTACAATTGATAAACTATGATTCTGTATAGAAGCTGTCTGATCCCTAGAAAAAAAAATCTGTAGAACTAGGCTTTCTCCAGTTCCCTCTTTCTAGGACTTGTTCCCTTCTTGTCATATCCCCTCATGCCTCCCTTAGAAGCCTAATATCCCCTCTCACTATATTGGAACTTTGATCAGTTGATTCTTTTCCCTTTTTGATAACATTGCTATATTGATCAGACACACTACAGAATAATACAAGAGACATTCATAGTCTTCAAACCCAGATAGAAACATTTTCCATATTGTAATCCTTTTCTTCACTGGGCTGGAGCAATAGCACAGCAGGTAGGACATTTGCCTTGCACACGGTCAACCTGGGTTCGATTCCTCTGTCCCTCTCGGAGAGCCCGGCAAGCTACCGAGAATATCCTGCTCGCATGGCAGAGCCTGGCAAGCTACCCATGATGTATTCGATATGCCAAAAACAGTAACAACAAGTCTCACAATGGAGATGTTACTGGTGCCTGCTCGAGCAAATCAATGAACAGGATGACAGTGCTACAGTGCAGTGCTACAGTCATTACAGACAGGAACATTTGTCACATCAGTTTTTCTTGTTGTTCCAAGTCTAGCATTACTGACTAGAACTTCCCTATTCTCCTTTGATTGGTTCAAAACCTCCAAGAATACTCACAGTTCAGAAAATGAGTACCTAGGACTTCCTCTCTGGGCAGAGGTACCCTACCTGATTGTCTGGTTCTGCTGCCCTCACAAGTCCTTGCCTCCACTGTCTCACAGAACCACTGGAGAGCCCCCTCCAATCACAGCTTGGCTTAAGCAGTTCCCAGCTCCACAGCCTCCAACATAGGTAAACAAGCACCACGATTAATTACCAATCCATAAGAACCCTAAGTGGTCCATCTCTGAGATCCTAACTGCCTGTCATGTCAGTGTGAATCCAGATATCCAGGCATCCACCCACCCTTAGGCAAGTTGCCATTGCACTTCTCTCCATGGGGTGACTTTTCTACTCCCGAAAGCCAGTGTCTTGTCATTACCTTAATAAGACTGTAGAAACATAAAGCCTGATTACACCTGTGAGGCCAAGGGTTATAGAAAGTAAGAGGATACTAATAGGCAATGAGGGAATTCCCGTCACCTCTTCCTAATGAGGTACCCACAGATGGGAGAGCTGTCAGGTGACAGAGGAAAAATGCTAAGTGACATCTCCAGAAGGTCCGCCATGCACAAACTCTAAGTAAGAGTACCTCATTACCCCAATTCAGAAACTTCCCAAGTATAAATATATTGTTCAATGAGAAATATATTTATTATAAGAAGATATTAAATTAAAAAATTAAGAGTATATAACAAATGAAAATAATAAAATTAGGTTTAAGTACAATAGTATAATGTAACATAGATTCTATAAGAAAGGAAAGCACAGATTAGTATAAAAAATATCAATATCAACATTATAGATTCTATAAGAAAGGAAAGCACAGATTAGTATAAAAAAAATAGATTGAAGCAATGTACAGCAGATAGGCATTTGCCTTGCATGTGGCTGACCCAGGTTTGATCCACAGTAATCCATGTGGATGCTTGAGCCCATTGGGAGTGATTCCTGAGCACAGATCAAGGAGTAATCCCTGAACACCAGTGGGTGTGACTCCCCAAAAAACCAGGGAGGAATAGGAAAATAGTACAGCAGGTAAGGCATTTGCCATATCTGTAGCTGACCTGGGTTTAATCCCCAGCACAGTATATGGTCCCCTATGTAGTGCTAAGAGTGACCCTTAAGTGCAGAGCTAGGAGTAAGCCCTGAGCACCACTGTGTGTAGCACGAAAACAAAACCAAAATATGTCAAGGTGGCATTTTTCATTGATGTAAAGGAGACTGTCACTGGACAGCAGAAGGACTATAATTCATGTATAAGCTTAGAGTCCCTCATTCATAATTCTGAATAATTCATAGTAATGAATCATTACAATTTATCCTAAAGCAGAATCTCCTCTGTAATTCATTTGGCATCAAAACCTGACCTGAATTCACATGTGGCTATTTATAGTCTTTATCTGATTTACTTTGAATATTCATATTCTACTATAAAAAATACTGGCTTTTTTGTTTTGTTTGGGGGTTTTGGAGACCACATGGCTTACTCCCAGCTCTGTGCTCAGGGATCACTCCTGGCAGTGCTTGGGGGGACCATACGTGGTGCCAGGGTTGGAATAAGGGTCAGCTACAGGCAAGGCAAACAACTTATCCCCTGTACTATCTCTCAGGCCCCAGCATACTTGATTAGGCACTACTGCAGAGTGAACTCAGGTTTGTAATAATAAGTATGTTACACTTATTATGATGTTACAACACCCAAAATTCAAACAATTCTGAATTCTGAAATCTGTGTGTCCCAATTTTGAGGGGAAATGAATTGCATGCCTATAATATTCCAAACATTTAGGAACAATATCTACCAGGAAGAAGTAGGATCAGAATATTCACTTCCTCCAAATAATCTGCAGGATATCTCATTTTAACATTGAGTCATTTCACAAGACCTAAAAATTTAAACCACTGAAAGTTTTTTTTTCCCACCCAGAAGTATCCAGGCAGTCATTCTTATCTCTGAATCCCTTTTCTTCTGGGAAGAGGGTGAGTTTCAAGGATTGGAGGAAGTGGAAGTTTGAAAGTCAGAGACAGTGAGGGTCAAAGATGCTGCTTGAATTTTTTAAGTTCAATCATTATTTTTATGGCCACAAGAGTAATAATAGCAACCAAATGGCTACATCAAAAAGTCACAAACCTCATGAGTGAAAGATGGAAATCGTCCTAACTCTTAAAGGAGATATGTTGGGTGCTCCCCATGAGATGAGCAGCATCCAGAAATCTGGTCAATAAAACCAATAGGTCAGGACTAGAAAACCATGGGCCTGCTCTGTTTAGACAGAAACTCTGTCATCTCATGCCTTATTTTGTTTTCTTAAATGTAACTAGCTTGTCATTATTAAAATTGGGGAGCGTAGGGCTGGAGAGATAGCTCAGCGGGCATGCAGGAGGCCTCGGTTCCCCTTCCGGTGCTGCATGGACTCCAAGCACCATGTAGAAGTAGCCCCTAAATACTGCGGGGTGTGGTCCCCAAAACTCAATAAAATTCAGAAGTTTTAGAAAAAATACCTTGAGATCTGTCGCTCTTTTTAAAACTATTAAAATCTAGCACCATTGGGCTTATTGTTTACAGAGCTGAGGTCACTCCAATGGCCATTCCAGATGGGTGAGACCTCTTCCTCTCACCAAGATCCCCAGAGATTGCTTCGAGCTTCACACATGTGGGCCCTGCCAGATTTGGGAGTGAGATACACACTTGTCCCTAATTCTGAACCTCGGAGATACATGCCATTGACTCTGGGATGAGCCAACGGCATGTGACTGTGGACAAATTGGGGTGGTATACTTCTCAGCAGGGGGCATGGACAGTCATTCTTCCAAGTACACACTGGACAAGGAAGATGAACCAGAGAAATTACAAAGGAAGCACTGGGCCGAACCAAGAAATTAATGAAGATTTCTGCAGAAATGAAATAGTAGTGTTGGAGAGCAATGGAAGCAAACACTCTTAGCAGGAAAGAACCTCAGGGGACAATTCATATAATTATTCTCACTAATGAGCAATTTGTTGTTTTTATCCCAGCCAGAGACAAACATCCCAAATATTTATAGTATACCTACTAAGTATATATTTTTACACATGTTGGTTCATTTACTCTTTACAACATTCCTGGGAGGCAGGTATTAGGATGTTGATTTCAGAATTAAAGAAATTGAACCCCAGAGATTTCAAGTAACTTTCCCAAGTATACTAGCTTCTGATGGTTAGAACCAATACACAAACTTAGTTTTTAATGACCCCCAAATTTATTCACTTTTCATTACATACCAAAAGTGCTTCTCTTTGCCCACCAAGAAAACAATTACTCAAATAATCAAGGCATCTCTTCTACTTTCTCTCTCCTCTTAGAAATCAGTTTCAGGATCTGAGATAGTCCAGTTATATCTTAGTGTGAATCTAAGTCATTCTTGAGTCTTAATGGAATTTAGAATTTTTCACCCAGGAAAGACAGATATGTCCTGGTCACACTGAAACACATTGACTTTCTTTTTTATTTTTTGAGGAGGTCTGTGGCTTGCAAGCGAGGTGA